>NC_137348.1:45007011-45607011 GCF_965287045.1 Carcharhinus amblyrhynchos
AAATTCAATCCCCCTACCAATAAACGCCAAGACACCGTACGCCTTCTTGACAACCTTATCTACTTGATTCCCAACTTTCAGGGATCTATGTACACACACACCTAGATCCCTCTGTTCATCCACACTATTCAAAGTCCTCCCGTTAGCCCTATACTCGACACATCTGTTGCTCCTACCAAAGTGAATTACCTCACACTTCTCCGCATTAAATTCCATCCGCCACCTCTCGGCCCAGCTCTGCAACCTATCTAAGTCTCCCTGCAGACTATGACACCCTTCCTCACAATCTACCACACCTCCAACTTTGGTGTCATCAGCAAATTTACTAATCCACCCAACTATACCCTCATCCAGATCATTAATAAAAATTACAAACAACAGTGGCCCCAAAACAGATCCCTGAGGCACACCACTCGTAACTGCACTCCATGATGAATATTTACCATCCACCACCACCCTCTGTCTCCTATCTGATAGCCAATTCCTGATCCAACTTCCTAGATTACCCACAATCCCATACATCTGCATTTTCTGCATAAGCCTACCATGGTGAACCTTATCGAACGCCTTACTAAAATCCATGTATACCACGTCAACTGCCTTACCCCCATCCACCTCTTTGGTCACCTTCTCAAAAAACTCAATAAGGTTAGTAAGGCACGACCTACCTGCTACAAAACCATGCTGACTATTTCTAATCAATTCATTACACTCCAAATAACTATAAATCCTATCCCTAATAATTTTTTCTAAAACCTTGCCCACAACAGAAGTAAGACTCACCGGTCTATAATTCCCGGCAAAGTCTCTGTTCCCCTTCTTAAACAATGGGACAACATTCGCTATCCTCCAATCCTCCGGGACTACACCAGAGACCAATGACGACCTGAAGATCTGAGCCAGAGGCTCTGCAATCACCTCTCTAGCCTCCCAGAGAATCCTAGGGTAGATCCCATCCGGACCAGGGGACTTATCTATTTTCAGCCCCTCAAGAATTTCCAGCACATCCTCTTTATCAACCGTAATACTTTCTATTTTACACCCCTGCAACCCAATGTCCTCCTCAGCTATATTCATGTCCCCCTGCGTGAACACCGAAGAGAAATATTGGTTCAATACTTCTCCAATCTCCTCCGGTTCCACACACAACTTCCCCCTGCTGTCTGTAACTGGCCCTAATCTTGCCCTGACCAACCTTCTGTTCTTGACATACTTATAGAACGCCTTAGGATTCTCCTTAATCCTATCAGCCAAAGTCTTCTCATGTCCTCTTTTAGCCCTTCTCAACTCACTCTTCAACTCCCTCCTAGCCAATCTAAAGCTTTCTAGTGCACTATCTGAGCCCTCCAATCTCATCCGAACATAAGCCTCCTTTTTCTTTTTAACCATCGACTCAACTCTTTTAGTGCACCACGGTTCCCTAGATCTACCAAATCCACCATGCCTGACAGGGACATACCTATCAAGGACTCGCAGTAGCTGCTCCTTGAAAAAATTCCACATTTCAGATGTTCCCAGTCCCTGCAATCCCTAATCCAATCCATGCTTCCTAATTCACTCCTGATAGCCTCATAATCGCCCTTACCCCAGCTAAAATTGCTGACCCGAGGTTCACGCCTATCTCTTCCCATCACTAAGGTGAACGTAACCGAATTGTGGTCACTATCACCAAAATGCACACCAACTTCCAAGTCTAGCACCTGGTCTGGCTCATTTCCCAGCACCAAATCCAATATAGCCTCACCTCTAGTTGGCCTGTCTACATACTGAGACAAAAAACCTTCCTGCACGCTTTGTACAAACACTGACCCCTCTAGCGAGCTAGAACTATAGCAACTCCAATCAATATTCGTAAAGTTAAAGTCCCCCATAACAATTACCCTATTACTTTCACTCCTAACCAGGATTGTCTCCGCAATCCTTTCCTCAACCTCTCTAGAACTTTTAGGAGGTCTATAAAAGACTCCCAACAGGGTGACCTCTCCTCTCCTATTTCTAATCTCCGCCCATACTACCTCAACTGACAAGTCCTCATCAAACTTTCTCTCCGACACTGTGATACAGTCCTTGACTAGCAATGCTACCCCACCCCCCCTTCTACCTTCTTCTCTACTCCGACTAAAGCATTTGTACCCCGGAACCTGCAACATCCATTCCTGACCCTGCTCTATCCAAGTCTCAGAAATGGCCACAACATCAAAGTCCCAGGTACTGATCCACGCTGCAAGTTCATCCACTTTATTGCGAATACTCCTCGCATTAAAGTACACGCATTTCAAACCCTGCTCCGCCCCACCCCCACTATGCCGTGCCTTGCATTCCCCAACTATGCCCCCCTCACTTTCACCCCCTTTCCTCACTATCCCTCCCCCCCTCCGAATCAGTTTAAACCTTCCTGCATCGCTTTTGCAAATTTACCCCCCAGGATATTGATTCCCCTCTGGTTCAGGTGTAGACCATCCCTCTTATAGAGGTCCCACCTTCCCCAGAATGAGCCCCAATTGCTCAAGTACCTGAACCCCTCCCTCCTGCACCATCCCCTCAGCCACGAGTTCAAACTTTCCCTCTCCCTATTCCTCTCTAATCTATCCCGTGGCACAGGCAAGAGTCCAGATATAACTACTCTTTCTGACTTCGCCTTGAGTTTCCATCCCAACTCCATAAATCTTTGCTTAATATCCCCTTCCCTTAATCTCCCTATGTCATGTGTCCCCACATGAACTATAACTTGGGGTTGATCTCCCTCTCCCCTAAGAGTCCTGAATACTCTGTCCGATACATCCTGGACCCCAGCCCCTGGTAGGCAACACACCAGCCCAGAGTCCCTACCCTTACCTCCAACTCTCCTATCCGTCCCCATAACCGTGGAGTCCCCAATCACGAGGCCCAATCTCTTACCCCTAACCACCTGAGGCTTGCCAATAGGCTCACCCCCAGAGACCTGCTCCCTTTGGCTATCCCCAGTTGATTTCTCCTCAACTGTAGCCTCCAGGACCGAGAACCTATTTTGGAGGGGAACAGCCCCAGGGGATTGTCCCCCCAACTGCTTTTTGCCCCTCTTCCTGGCAGTGACCCAAGACTTATTCCTAGGAGTGACTATCTCCTTATAACTCCTTTCTATGTCCTGCTCCACTTCCCGAATTATACGGAGCTCCTCTAATTCCCCTTCCAGCTCCTTTACACGCTCCTCCAGAAACTGCAATCTAACATACTTCCCACAAGTAAAATCACCTGAAACACTGTGGGAGTCCCTCACTACATACATTGTTGTTTAGACACCACACACCAGCAATGAGACCACACACCAGCAACGATACCACACACCAGCAATGAGACCACACACCAGCAATGAGACCACACACCAGCAATGAGACCACACACCAGCAACGATACCACACACCAGCAACGATACCACACACCAGCAACGATACCACACACCAGCAACGACACCACACACCAGCAACGATACCACACACCAGCAACGACACCACACACCAGCAACGATACCACACACCAGCAACGATACCACACACCAGCAACGATACCACACACCAGCAACGATACCACACACCAGCAACGACACCACACACCAGCAACGACACCACATACCAGCAACGAGACCACACACCAGCAACGACACCACATACCAGCAACGATACCACACACCAGCAACGATACCACACACCAGCAACGACACCACACACCAGCAACGATACCACACACCAGCAACGATACCACATACCAGCAACGATACCACATACCAGCAACGACACCACACACCAGCAACGACACCACACACCAGCAACGATACCACACACCAGCAACGATACCACACACCAGCAACGATACCACACACCAGCAACGATACCACACACCAGCAACGATACCACACACCAGCAACGATACCACACACCAGCAACGACACCACACACCAGCAACGACACCACACACCAGCAACGATACCACACACCAGCAACGATACCACACACCAGCAACGACACCACATACCAGCAACGATACCACATACCAGCAACGATACCACACACCAGCAACGATACCACATACCAGCAACGATACCACATACCAGCAACGATACCACACACCAGCAACGATACCACACACCAGCAACGATACCACATACCAGCAACGATACCACATACCAGCAACGATACCACACACCAGCAACGATACCACATACCAGCAACGATACCACACACCAGCAACGAGACCACACACCAGCAACGAGACCACATACCAGCAACGACACCACACACCAGCAACGATACCACACACCAGCAACGAGACCACACACCAGCAACGAGACCACACACCAGCAACGAGACCACATACCAGCAACGACACCACACACCAGCAACGATACCACACACCAGCAACGATACCACACACCAGCAACGATACCACACACCAGCAACGATACCACATACCAGCAACGATACCACACACCAGCAACAATACCACATACCAGCAACGATACCACACACCAGCAACGATACCACACACCAGCAACGATACCACATACCAGCAACAATACCACACACCAGCAACGATACCACACACCAGCAACGACACCACACACCAGCAACGAGACCACATACCAGCAACGAGACCACACACCAGCAACGAGACCACATACCAGCAACGATACCACACACCAGCAACGATACCACATACCAGCAACGATACCACACACCAGCAACGAGACCACACACCAGCAACGATACCACACACCAGCAACGATACCACACACCAGCAACGAGACCACACACCAGCAACGACACCACACACCAGCAACGACATCACACACCAGCAACGAGACCACACACCAGCAACGACACCACACACCAGCAACGACACCACACACCAGCAACGACACCACACACCAGCAACGATACCACACACCAGCAACGATACCACATACCAGCAACGATACCACACACCAGCAACGAGACCACACACCAGCAACGATACCACATACCAGCAACGAGACCACACACCAGCAACGAGACCACACACCAGCAACGATACCACACACCAGCAACGATACCACACACCAGCAACGATACCACACACCAGCAACGATACCACATACCAGCAACGATACCACACACCAGCAACGAGACCACACACCAGCAACGATACCACATACCAGCAACGAGACCACACACCAGCAACGAGACCACACACCAGCAACGACACCACACACCAGCAACGACACCACACACCAGCAACGATACCACACACCAGCAACAACATCACACACCAGCAACGAGACCACACACCAGCAACGACACCACACACCAGCAACGATACCACACACCAGCAACGATACCACATACCAGCAACGACACCACATACCAGCACTACTGGCAGGATCCTGAAGGGACTTGTATTTGGTTGAAGTTTGGCTTTGCTCTGGGGCTGTCCTGTGGGCAGACCTGAGTTACACATCTGGATACTTCCTGAGTAAGGCTATGTAATCTTCTGCGGAGTGGTGGTCCCTGAAGTCAGTCGAACTGGTGTGAGTGTCCACTTGCATTGGGATACCTTCCAACTCAGATATTCCACTTGCAGCATTTTCCAATGATAAGGCCAGCTGTAGCACCTGTTAGAAATCCAGATGAGCTTCAGCCATTTTTGAATAGCTACGTTTTAATCGCACATACCAATCATATTGATTTGATGGCAAGACAGTGAAAAGTATTGTACTTGTGCACTATACAGACAAAATATCCCATTCATTGAGTAAAAGGGGAAAAAGAAATGAAAGTGTGCAGAATATAGTGATGCAGTTATAGATAGGATGCAGTGAAAGATCAGCTTAATATATGGTAGGACCATTCAAGAGCTTGAGACAGCAGCTGTTCTAGAGTCAGTTGGTACATCTTCAGATTTTTGTTTGTATCTTTTTCCCAACCGAAGAATGTGGAAGAGTATGTCCGGGGTCCTTGATTATGCTGGATCTCCTATGGCTATCCCTCTTTCAAACAGGTATACCGTTTTGGATACTCTTGAGGAGAGCCTCTTGGGGGAAAATACTAGCAGCATCCAGGCCTGTGGCACCACATCTGGCTCTGCTGTAGAGACAGTCGAGTGAAGAGCAAGTGAGAAGTAGTAATAGGGAACTCATTAGTTAGAGGCACAGACAAGCATTTCTATGGCTGCGATCGAGACTCAAGGATGATGTGTTGCCTTCCTGATGCCAGGATCAAGGACATCTCTGAGCAGCTGCCGGACATTCTGAAGGGAGAGGGAGAGCAGCCAGAGGTCATTGGCATCAATGACATAAATAGGAAAAGGGATGAAATCCTGAAGCGTGAATATAGAGAATTAGGCAGAAGGCTAAAGTGCAGGACCTTGAAGGTAGTAATTTCTGGACTACTGCTGGTGCCTTGTGTGAGAGTAGGAATTGGATGATTAGGCAGATGAATGTGTGGCTTGAGAGCTGGTGTGGGGAGGCGGTGCAGGATTTAGATTTGTGGATCATTGGGATCTCTTCTGGGACAGGGATGACCTGTTCAGGTGGAATGGGTTACCCCTGAACTGGAGGGGGATTAATATCCTGGCAGAGAGATTTGCTAGAGCCACAGGAGGGTTGCGGGGGGGGGAGAGACCCAAAGCAGTAGGAAGACAAGAGGAGGTTGAGAACAGCATAGAAGCTAGAGAGTACAATAAATAGTAAAGGCAGTGTCAATAATCCGAGTACTAGATAGATCAGGCAAAAGCAGAGCAGAGAGCAAGGGATGTCCAAATTAAACTGCGTTAATTTCAATGCAAGAGGCCTGACGGGTAAGGCAGATGAACTCTGCATGGAACTGGGATATTATAGTACTGTTCAAACCTGGGTGTTTTAACCTCTAGCAAATAAGGACACAAAGTCAACTTTAAATACTTAAACACAATTTCCTTTATTCTGTAGCTACTTAAACCACAGTAAAAACTTGCAATACATAAACCAAATACTCACTATCTGTTACTTTACTAACTTAAGGTTCATTTCCACTTGTAATTAAAACCTGGCCGTGATTTTGTTGTCACATTGAATCAGTTCTTTGTTCTCTTCCCCTTCCAGATGTTATCTCTCCTTATGAGCCTGGTTCCCGGGTTCTTCACACTGCCTCTCGAAACAAGCTCTTTATGTTAGCAGAGTTCAAGCCCCAAAAGTTCCTTGGTAATCAGCCAATGAATTGATCAGAAGCCCAATTGCATCATTCGATTCCGCCAATCAAATCCAACCACAGTATCATTCGTCACTTCAGGCCTCATCATCTCGGTGAATATTGTTTACATTCCAATACCCAGCTCAGGAACACTGGCTCCCAAAATTCTGTTCACAACTCATCCCTGCGAAGGACAAGCTATTGAATCTGACTCCTTCTGTCCTTTGACAAATTCCAAGCCACTGGCCACATGGAAAACACAGTAAGAAGTCTCACAACACCAGGTTAAAGTCCAACAGGTTTATTTGGTAGCAAATGCCACTAGCATTCGGAGCGCTGCTCCTTTGTCAGGTGAGTGGGGAGTTCTGATCACAGACAGGGCACACACTCAGTTTACAGAATACTGATTAGAATGTGAGTCTTTACAGCGAATCAAGGCTTAAAGGTACAGACAATGTGAGTGGAGAGAGAATTAAGCATAGGTTAAAGAGATGTGTATTGTCTCCAGATAGGACAGTTAGTGAGATTTTACAAACCCAGGCAAGTCACGGGGGTTACAGATAGTGTGACATGAACCCAAGATCCCGGTTGAGGCTGTCCTCATGTGTGCGGAACTTGGCTATCAGTTTCTGTTCGGTGACTCTGCGCTGTCGTGTGTCGTGAAGGCCACCTTGGAGAATGCTTGCCCGAAGATCAGAGACTGAATGCCCGTGACCACTGAAGGTTTTGCCAACAGGAAGGGAACAGTTTTGCCTGGTGATTGTCGAGCGATGTTCATTCATCTGTTATCGTAGCGAATGCATGGTCTCCCCAGTGTACCAAGCCTCGGGACATCCTTTCCTGCAGCGTATCAGGCAGACAGCATTGGCCAAGTTGCAAGAGTATGTACCGTGTACCTGGTGGATGGTATTCTCACGTGTGATGATGGAATCCATGTCGATGATCTGGCATGTCTTGCAGAGGTTGCTGTGGCAGGGTTGTGTGGTATCATGGTTCCTGTTCTCCTGAACCGTATACACAGGATCTGCTCAGATGAGGAGGATCGCAACAGACACCTCCAGACGCTGAAAGATGCCCTCATACGAACAGGATATGGCGCTCGACTCATCGATCGACAATTCCGAAGCATCACAGTGAAAAACCGCACCGACCTCCTCAGAAGACAAACATGGGACACGTCGTCCAGTACTTCCCCGGAGCAGAGAAGCTACAACATCTTCTCCAGAGTCTTCAACATATCATTGATGAATATGAACATCTCGCCAGGGCCATCCCCACACCCCCACTTCTTGCCTTCAAACAACCGCACAACCTCAACAGATCATTGTTCGCAGCAAACTACCCAGCCTTCAGGAGAACAGTGACCTCTTTAACCTATGCTTAATGCTATCTCCTCTCACATTGACTGCACCTTTAAGAACTTGCATTCTAATCAGTATTCTGTAAACTGTGTGTGTGTCTTTACATCCCCCGTTTGTGATCAGAACTCCCCACTCACCTGACAAAGGGTCAAAGGCCCGAAAGCTTTTGCTACCAAATAAACCTGTTGGACTTTAACCTGGTGTTCTGAGACTTCTTACTGTGTTTACCCCAGTCCAACGCTGGCATCTCCACACACATGGAAAATCCCAGCATTGTGGGAAAGAAAGCAACTTTAACCAAAAAGTCAGGTTTGCTTGAATGAAGCTCTTTCAGTATATTAAAATTTAAAACTCCATTCATCCACAATAACTATTACTCAAACATGGCTACGGGAGGGACAAGACTGGCAGCTCAATGTTCTAGGATACAGATGCTATAGGAAAGATAGAACAGAAGATAAAAGAGGAGGGAGAGTTGCGTTTTTGATTCAGGAGAACATCACAGCTGTATTGAGAAGGGACATATCCAAGGGTTCGCCCACTGAGTCTATATGGGTAGAGCTGAGAAATAAGACGGGGGAGATCGCTTTGGTAAGAATTGTACTATAGGCCCCCAAATAGTGGGAAATTGAGGAGCAAATATGGAAGGAGATTACAGATAGTTCCAAGAAAAATAGGGTGGTAATAATAGGGGACTTTAACTTTCCCAGCATTGAATGGGACAGACATCGTATTAGAGGCTTGGATGCAGGGAAATTTGTTGAGTGTATTCGAGAGGAATTTTTCATTCAGTGTGTGGATGGCCCAACTAGGGAGGGGGCAAATCCTGACCTCCTCTTGGGAAATAAGGAAGAGCAGGTGACAGAAGTGTTGGTCAGGGAATCACTTTGGAACCGCAATCATAATTCCATTAGTTTTAAGATAGCTATGGAGAATAATAGGTATGGCCCTAAAGTTAAAATTTTAAATTGGGGCAAGGCCAATTTTGATGGTATCAGACAGGAACTTTCTAAAGTTGATTGGGGACTTTGTTGGCAGGCAAAGGGATGGTTGATAAGTGGGAGGCTTTCGAAAGAGTGTTTAACCAGAGTTCAGAGTGAGCACATTCCTTTCAAAGTGAAGGGCAAGCCTGGTGGACATAGGAAATCCTGGATGACTCGGGATATTGAGGCCCTGGTCAAGAGGAAGAAGGAGGCACATAACATGCATAGACAGCTGAGATCAGATGGATGCCTAGAAGGAAATCAGGAGGGCAAAAATGGGACATGAGATTGCTTTGGTAGATAAGGCAAAGGAAAATTCAAAGAGCTTCTACAAGTACGTAAGGGGCAAAAGAGTAATTGGAGAGAAAGTAGGGTCTCTTAAGGATCAACAAGGTCCTGTATGTGTGGATTCACAAGAGACGGATGAGATCTTAAATGAATATTTCTCATCAGCATTTACTGTTGAGAAACTTGGGGATGTCTTGAGGAATGTAAATGGAGCAGAGGAGGAGGTGCTGGCAGCCTCAAAACACATCAAGGTAGATAAATTCCCAGGACCTGATGAAGTGTATCCCAGGACATTGTGGGAGGTTAGGGAGGAAATTGCAGGCCCCAAGCAGAGATATTAAAATCATCGACAGCCAGAGGTGAGGGGCCTGAAGATTGGAGCGTGGCAAGTGTGCCTTTGTTTAAGAAGAACGGGTTAGGGTTAATGTCTCCTAACGTCTGCAGTGGATAAATTGTTAGAAGGTTTTCTGAGACAGGATCTATGGGCATTTAGAGAGGCAAGAACTGATTAGGGACAGTCAGCATGGCAATTTGAGTGGAAAACCATGTCTCACAAATTTTATTGAGTTTTTTGAAGGAGCAACCAAGAAGGTAGATTGGGCAGTGCAGTTGATGTTGGACTTTAGCAAGACCTTTGACAAGGTACTGCATGGTAGGTTGTTGCATAAGGTTAAATCTCACAGGATCCAGGGTGAGGTAGTTAAATGGATAAAAAATTGGCTTGATGACCGAAGACAGAGGGTGGTTGTAGAGGATTGTTTTTCTAACTGGAGGCCTGTGACCAGCAGTGTGCCTCAGGGAATCGGTGCTGGGTCCACTGTTATTTGTCATTTAATGATTTGGATGCGAATTTAGGAAGCACAGTTCATGAGTTTACAGCTGACACCAAGATTGGTAGAATAGCGGACAGTGAAGAAGATTATCTCAGATTGCAATGGGACCTTGATCAGTTGGGCCAATGGGCTGATGAATGGCAGATGGAGTTTAATTTAGATAAATGCAAGGTGATGCATTTTGGTCGATTGAATCAGGGCAGGACTTACTCAGTTAGTGGTAGGGCACTGGGGAGAGTTACAGAACAAAGAGATCTAGGGGTACAGGTTCATAGCTCCTTGAAAGTGGAGTCACAGGTGGACAGAGTGGTGAAGAAGGCATTCGGCATGCTTGGTTTCATCGGTCAGAACATTGGATACAGGAGTTGGGACGTCTTGTTGAAGTTGTACAAGACATTGGTAAGGCCACACTTGGAATACTGTGTGCAATTCTGTCACCCTATTATAGAAAAGATATTATTAAACTAGAAAGAGTGCAGAAAAGATACACTATTCTACCGGGACTGGATGGTTTGCGTTATAAGAGAGGCTGGATAGACTGGGCCTTTTCTCCCTGGAGTGTCCATAGGTCATCTGAGCTCGAAATGTCAGCTCTTTTCTTTCCGTACAGATGCTGCCAGACCTGCTGAGATTTTCCAGTCTCAATTTTGGCTTTAGATTCCAGTATCCGCAGTAATGTTCTTTTATCTAGGGGAAAGTTTTCAGTGGTTATCAAGTGGCACAGGTATTTTTCAAATTTATATTTCATTTGTACATGTTTCACATTATGTTACTCTCTTCATGTTGGCATCATTATTGTTTGTTGAGAGCGGCTTATGATGTGGAGATGCTGGCGTTGGACTGGGTTAAACACAGTGAGAAGTCTCACAACACCAGGTTAAAGTACAACAAGTTTATTTGGTAACAAATGCCACTAGCTTTTGGAACGCTGCTCTTTCTTCAGGTGAATGGGGAGTTCTGATCACAAACGGTGTGTATAACGGCACACACTCAGTTTACAGAATACTGATCAGAATGCAAGTCTTTACAGCGAATCAAGTCTTAAAGGTATTGACACGTCTCTTTAACCTATGCTTAATACTATCTCCACGCACATTGTCTGCGCCTTTAAGACTTGATTCGCTGTAAAGACTCACATTCTAATCAGTATTCTGTAAACTGAGTGTGTGCTTTTATATGCCCTGTCTGTGATCAGAACTCTCCATTCACCTGACGAAGGAGCAGCGTTCCGAAAGCTAGTGGCGTTTACTCTCAAATAAACCTGTTGGACTTTAACCTGGTGTTGTGAGAGCAGCTTAGTCAAAGAACTCAGTGTATTGCTTCATGGTTATCAGGAAATTAGGGGCATTTTCTTTATTGTGGAGGAAACTTTTTTTTTAATGATAACTCTGTTAGAAGTTCATATCAGTGTTGTACTCACCACTTTGTGGGACATGGTTGAACTTGCAGGCTCACCTAGCTGTCCATTCCTTGCATTGTAAAGAACATTGTCTGAGATCGCACTCAATGGGGAAAATTAAAATTTTGGTGATAAACTCAAAGCCCTAAAGGGACTCTTCCAGCCAATACCCAGAGATCAACCCATAACTAGATGATGCTGACACTGTTCTTTAGGTCCTCACTTTCTTACATTAACTGACTGCTCCCACCAGCCTCAGGACACCAGGCCATTCCTCTTCCCTACCTATCCCCATCACTGATTGGCCCTTTCCAGTCCTCAGCCTCGATGCAAGCTGCAATTCTTCAGCGTCTCCTCTTATGTGAGAAACTGCTGACCTCAGACAGACTGCACAAAATCAGTTGTGTGTGTCACCTTTAAATGGATGTGAACTGGGTGTCATTAGATTCTGCTGTGCCACCAAATTTATCCTGACAATAGGGCATAATTTTTAAAAAGTTTTAACATTAATAACGATTCATGGCAAACATATTACAAGTGAGAACTTGTCACAGTGCAGTGTGAGGTAGGCCATTGACTTGTACTCTGCATTTGAACTTGCCATTTGCAAATAGAAATTTTGATCCCCTCTTGAACTTGTTGCCTCATATTCCACACTCTCCATAAAATCCAACTGCTCCACCACCCCCACTCACCATTGGGAACCTGTCACTTTGCTTGTATTCAAATTGTTTTAAGGAATTTGTGAGATAGTTATTCAGATAAAATGTATTTTATGTGTTTATAAATAGAGGCTGTCTTTGTGAGTGTGAGAGGTGACAGAGATCCAGTTCACTGATGACAAACAATATTGATGCCACACCTGGAACAGCTTGAATTTGTATTGGGAATCCCATTTGACTTTCTCATGAGAACAACATTACACTCAGGAGAAAATCATGTTGATTTATGTAAGGAATAATTTAGTTTGTGTGGTTTGGAAATGAGTCAAATATGGATACTTGGGTTTTTAACAAAACATTGCTATGGAAGCTTTCCATTTTTATTTTGGAAAGGACATTGAGCCCAAAGAGGAGTGACAGATATTAGGCAGTAAATGCCTTGACTATAGACATGATATTGAAATGGGAAAGATTTTAGGTTGAACAGGGCAAGAGAGGTTTAGGATGACAGTTTTGGAAGTTTTGGAAGGAGACAAAGTAAACTGAGGGTTAGATTCGAATTCACTGAAGTGGGACAGAGTAAGGGTAGGAAGGAGAACTCAGTCAGTTCCATTCCCCTGACTCTAATTCCAGACTCCTTCAAGTTTATTTCCCCTTCCAGTTTCTTTTTGAAATCACTGATCATTTCCATTTCCTCATGGGCAGTACATTCCAGGTAACCAGTCACTCATAGACAGTCATACAGCACAGAACCAGGCCTTTTGGCCCACCGTGTCTGTGCCAACTATCAAATACCAGTCTATAAAAATCTCATTTACTCGCACTTGGACCATAGCCTGCTCGTCAAGATGGTTCTTAAATGTTGTGAGAAAAGCTGCCTCCACCATCCTCTCAGACAGCATAATCCATAAAACCACCACCCTCTGGGTGAAAAAAACTTTCCTCAGTTCCCCTCTAAACCACTGACTCCTCACCTTGAATCTATACCCTCTGGTCTTAGACACCTCTGCCATGAGGAAAAGATTCTTATAATCTAGCCTGCCTTTCATAATTTTGTATACCTCTACCAGATCCCCCCTCAGTCTGCACTGCTACAGGAGAAACAAACCCAGTCTCTCCTCATAGATGAAATTTTTCATCCTGGTGAATCCCCTCCGCACCCTCTCCAGTGCAATCACATCCTTCTGATCGTGTGGCAACCAGAACTGCTCACAATACTCCATCTGTGATCTCCGTGGATAGGTTTATGGATGGAAAGGGTTTGGTTTAGGTTAGAGGGTCATTGTTTTTTAACTGGTCGGCGCAACATCGTGGGCCGAAGGGCCTGTTCTGCGCTGTAATGTTCTATGTTCTAACTGATCTTTTGTAAGGTTGTACCAAGACCTCCTTGCCCCTATATTCTATGCCCCGGTTCATGAAGGCAAGCCATTCCATACACCTTCTTCACCATCCTATCTGCCTATGATGCCACCTTCAGGGATCTACAGGCTTGTACACAGAGGTCCATTTACTCCTCAATCCTCCCTCGGGACCTACGATACATTGTGCATATCCTTCCCTTATTAGACCTCCCAAAATACATCACCTCACATCAGGATATCAGGACAAAATTCCATCTGCCATTGCTTAGCCCAATTTACCAGCTGATCAATGTCAGTTTGTGGCCTCAGATTATCATCCTCACCATCAACAACACCACTAATTCTCATGGCACCTGCAAACTTACTAATTATATCTTCTACTTTCACATCCAAGTCATTAATATATATAGAAACACAAGGGTCTCAGTGCTGACCCCTGTGGTACACCACTGGTTACAGGCTTCCAAATGCAAAAGCAACTCCCATTAACAAGCTAATTTTGGATCCAATTTTCAACTTGCTTTGGATCCCATGGAATAGCCTTTTGGACACCTTTCCATGTGGGACCTTGTCAAAGACCTTACTGAGATCCATGTAAACTACATCAACTGCATTATCCTCATGTGTAACAAAGGTTTTTCTTCACATCCTCATCTGCATCGCTCACCCAAAACTTAAATCTATGTCCTGGAGGCATTGTGGCATTAGGAAATGGGAAGAATTCCTCTTATCTTACATAAACTTGTAAGATAACATCTTTTAACACTGATGTCAAATCTATCCACAATTTCCTTTGCTCCAACAAAACAACCCCAGCTTCTCCAACACAAGAAAATTCCTCATCCCTGAAACATTTTGCTATATCGCCAGAACAGTTGATCGTTTGCTGGCTGTAAATAGTGGTGGAGCTGCAGCACCCAGAACAAATGCAAAAGGCAAGGCTGAAATGTTTGGAATAGCTTCAGGCTCTGACCATCATCATTTTTTTTCACATAATAAGTTGTTTTGACTTGGAATATGCACTGGAAGGCAAGTGGAAGCAGGTTCATTAGCAATTCTCACAGCTATGGTGACAGAGTAAGGTGTGTGGGTTCATTCAGATAGCTCTTTCAAAGAATTGGCAGAGGTACAATGGGCTGAGTGGCCTCCGTTGTTCCATTTGAATGTAT
Organism: Carcharhinus amblyrhynchos; assembly: GCF_965287045.1. Classification (NCBI taxonomy): domain Eukaryota; kingdom Metazoa; phylum Chordata; class Chondrichthyes; order Carcharhiniformes; family Carcharhinidae; genus Carcharhinus; species Carcharhinus amblyrhynchos. The sequence goes on from NC_137348.1 coordinate 45,022,246, forward strand.
GTAATTCTACAAAAGCCCATTATATAATGGCTAGTTGTTTTCATTAATGAGACTTCTAATTTCCTGTACTGGGGCAACTCAAATCTTGCCATCAATTTAACAAAATGCAATATCTTTTTTAAACACCAACTCAGTTTCAAGTAAGAATTAAAATTCTTAGATGTGAATCATGTTGCTGTGCATTGTCTCAGAACAAGCTAACTCTTGTTCTTTCCATCATGCCATAGGTTCTGTACAACTTAGCTGCTGTGTACAGCAGACTGGGCCAGTGGATGGAGGCTCAGCAAAGTCTGGAGGATGCTGTGCAATCAAGGGCCCAGGGCAGCAACACTGAACTCGAAAGAGCACTAGACAAGGTGAAAGTAAGTTTGCTCCAATATTTTATTATTAAATAAAGGCAAAATAATGCAGATGTTGGAAATCTGAAATAAAAACAGAAATGCTAGAAAAACTCAGCGAGCCTGACATCATCTGTGGAGACAGAGGGAGTTTTGTGTCCAATATAACTTTTCTTTGAAATTTTAGTTCCTGGAGTTTCTTTTTGTATAATTGACTCAAAACATTTGCTGGCTTTTTTCCAGCATTTTCTGTTTTTATGAGAAATCATACAGCATCTGTGTAAAGCTTAATAAGAGCAAATCTTGAGGGTTTATGTGCTAGGGGCATGAATGGAGCAGAGTTTGTAAGGAGCACCCAGGAGGGTTCTTGAAGTGGTACGTAGATAGTCCAATTAGGAAAGGTTCTGCACTGGTTCTGGTATTGGGCAATGAGCCCACCCAGGGGAGCAGTTTGGGAACACTGACCACAATTTGTAAGCTTTAAGGCACTGATGGATAAAGGTAAGTGTAGGTTACTGGATTTGTGAATAGTGATGAGGGCCGTCAGAGGATACAACAGGATAGATATCGGTTAGAGACTTGGGCAGAGGGGTCGTGGATGGAGTTTAATCCGGACAAATGTGAGGTAATGATATTGGAAGGTCTAATAAGGATAGGAAATATACAGCAAATGGCAGAACCGTTAAGAGTATTGATAGGTAGAGAGATCTGGATGTGCAGGTACACAGTTCATTGTGTGGAGAAGGTAGTCAAAAAGGTATCTGGCATGCTTGCCTTCATCAGCTGGGGTATTGAGTTTAAAAATTGGCAAGTCACGTTGCGGCCTTGTAGAACCTTAGTTAGGCTGCACTTGGAATATAGTGTTCAATTTTAGTAGCTACACTACCAGAAGGATGTGGAGGCTTTGGAGAGTGTACAGAAAAGATCTACCAGGATTTTGCCCTGGTATGGAGAGCATTAGCTATGAGGAGAGGTTGGAGAAACTTGGTTTGTTCTCACTGGAACAAATCAGATTGAGGGGAGACCTGATAGAAGTCTACAAGATTATGAGGGGTTGGACAGAGTGGATAGTCAGAAGCTTTTCCCTAGAGTGGAAGAGTCAATTACTCGGGGGCACAGGTTTAAGGTGCGAGGGGCAAGGTTTAAAGGAGGTGTATAAGGTAAGTTTTTTACACAGAGGGTAATGGGTGCCTGGAACTCACTGCTGGGGGAGGGAGTGGAAGCAGTGACTCTTAAGGGGCTTCTGGATAAATACTCGGATAGGATAGGAATAGAGGGATATGGTCCCGGAAGGGTAGGGGGTATTAGTTCAGTTGGGCAGCATGGTCGGTGCTGGAGGGCCGTTTTCTTTGTTCTTTGTTCAAAGATTGGACTACATCTGGTGCCCTGGAAACTATTGAAGAGAGTGTGCTATAGATTTATCAGAATGAAACCTGGACTCCCAAGGGTTTAATTATGAGGAAAATTTGAACAATCTAGGGTTTGTCTATCATGAAGTACAGAAATTAACATTTCATAGAATCAGAGAAACCCTACAGTGCAGAAAGAGGCCATTGGGCCCATCGAGTCTGCACCGACCACAATCTCACCCAGGCCCCACCCTCATATCCCTACACATTTACCTGCGAATCCCTTTAACCGATGCATCTCAGGACACTAAGAGGCAATCTTAGCATGGCCAATTGGACTGTGGGAGGAAACCAGAGCACCCAGAGGAAACCCACGCAGACACGAGGAGAATGTGCGAACTCCACACAGACAGTGACCCGAGCCGGGAATCGAACCCAAGTCCCTAGAGCTGTGAAGCGGCCGTGCTAACCACTGTGCCACCGTGCCCCCTTTGATCAAAGTTTTCACAAGGAAAGCTAATGGGCTCAATAGAGAGAAATTGTTTCTGCTGGAGGGGTGGAGGTGCATAATCTAAAATTTTGGTGGCATTTTCAGAAATTATATTATGATATTAGGAAACACTTCGACACAAAGTGATCTATCTATCGTCAAGGAAGAAATAACGCGATATCTGGATATAAATTGTCCCATTGGTAAAATGCAGCATGGGTTCATAAAGGGAAGGTCATGTTTGACTAATCTGGTGGAATTCTTTGAGAACATTACATACGCAGTCGACAATAGGAAACCTGTGGATGTGATGTATCTGGATTTCCAGAAGGTATTTGACAAGGTGTTGCACCAAAGACTGCTACATAAGATAAGGGTGCATGATGTTATGGGCGATGTGTTAGTATGGATAGAGGATTGGTTAACAACAGAAAGCAGAGTGGGGATAAATAGAATGGGTGTTTTTCTGGTTGGTGATCAATGACTAGTGGTGTGCCTCAGGGATCAGTGTTGGGACCACAATTGTTTACGATTTACACAGATGATTTGGAGTTGGGACCAAGTGTAGTGTGTCAAAATTCACAGATGAGGCTAAGACGAGCGGCAGAGCAAAGTCTGCAGAGGATGCTGAAAGTCTGCAAAGGGATATAAATAAGTGAGTGGGCGAGGGTCTGGCAGATGGAGTACAATGTTGGTAAATGTGAGGTCATCCATTTTGGTAGGAATAACAACAAAATGGACTATTATTTAAATGGTAAAGAATTGCAGCATGCTGCTGTGCAGAGGGACCTGGGTGTCCTTGTGCAGGAATCACAAGGAGTTGGTTTGCAGGTGCAGCAGGTAATTAAGAAGGTAAATGGAATTTTGTCCTTCATTGCTAGAGGGATGGAGTTTAAAAACAGCAAGGTTATGTTGCAGCTGTATAAGGTGCTGGTGAGGCCACACATGGAGTACTGTGTACAGTTTTGGTCTCCTTACTTGAGAAAGGATATACTGGCACTGGAGGAGGGGCAGAGGAGATTCACTAGGTTGATTCCAGAGTTGAGAGGGTTGGCTTATGAGGAGAGACTGAGTAGACTGGGGCTATACTCATTGGAATTCAGAAGAATGAGGGGAGATTTTATAGAAACATATAAGATTATGAAGGGAATCGATAAGATAGAAGTGAGGAAGTTGTTTCCAGTGGCAGGTGAAACTAGAACTAGGGGGCATAGCCTCAAAATAAGGGGGAGCAGATTTAGGACTGAGTTGAGGAGGAACTTCTTCACACAAAGGGTTGTGAATCTGTGGAATTCCCTGCCCAGTGAAGCAGTTGAGGTTCCCTCATTTAATGTTTTTAAGGCAAGGATAGATACATTTTTGAACAGTAAAGGAATTAAGGGTTATGGTGAGCGGGTGGGTAAGTGGAGCTGAGTCTTCAAAAAGATCAGCCATGATCTTATTGAATGGCGGGGCAGGCTCAAGAGGCCAGATGGTCGATTCGTGCTTCTAGTTCTTATGATCGAAGTCTGGAACTCTCTTTTTCAAATAGCAACAGATGCTAAGTTAATTGCTATTTTAAAATCTGAACTTGACATATTTTTGTTAGCCAGAGGGATTAAGGGACATAGAGCAAAGATGGATATATGGAATTGGATCAACCATGATGGAGCTTAATTTAGACAAATGCAAGGTGATGCATTTTGGTCGATTGAACCAGGGCAGGACTTACTCAGTTAATGGTAGGGCTTTGGGGAGAGTTACAGAACAAAGAGATCTCGGGGTACAGGTTCATAGCTCCTTGAAAGTGGAGTCACAGGTGGACAGAGTGGTGAAGAAGGCATTCGGCATGCTTGGTTTCATTGGTCAGAACATTGAATACAGGAGTTGGGATGTCTTGTTGAAAGAACAAAGAACAAAATCAGCCCGGGAAACAGGCCCTTCGGCCCAACGAGCCCGCGCCGCCATCCCAACACCACCAGTCCCTCTCTCTACCCATGACCCCTATCTAATGTTTTATGGCCATCCAGATTGAGGGAAACTGATTTAGGGACAATTTATTACTGCCAATCAGCCTAAGAGCACATCTTTGGGGTGTGGGAGGAAACCGGAGCACCCGGAGAAAACCCACGCAAGCACGGGGAGAATGCGCAAACTCCCACAGACACCGGCCCAAATCCATGTGTCTGCACAGCAATCAGTGATAGTCACTGAGCTGTCGTCTTGCCCAGTTTCTTGTCCAGTTTAGGCACACACTAACGACATGAAGCACTAGGCCAATCTCCAACAACCAAGAGCAGCCCCAGTACGACCCATCGTCTGTATGCCCCTCGTTGGACACGAGGTGGACCGACTTAAAACCTGCGAATGAAAGAGAAAAAACATTATTATCATACTATACCCATTTACATTACCAGGGATGCCCCAATGCTAATGACCCTTATTTAAAAGGTTCTCCTATATCCACCCATCTCCTACCCACTCATGTGCCTGTCTAAGTTACTCTTAAAGGACTCTAGCGTGTTTGCCTCCACCACCTTACTTGGCAGAGCAATCCATACCCCCACTACCCTCTGTGTGAAAATCCTCCCTCTAATATCTGTGTTATATCTCTCCCCCCTCACCTTAAGTCCATGGCCCCTTGTCCCACGTGACTCTATTATAGGAAATAGCTTACCTCTGTTTACTCTATCTATACCCTTCATAATCTTATATACCTCTATTAGTTCCCCCCTCAGTCGGCGTCTTTCAAGGGAAAAGAGCCCCAATTTATTCAATCTTTCCTCATACCCCAGTCCTTCCATACCAGGCAACATCCTGGTAAACCTCCTCTGCACTCTCTCCAGAGTCTCCACGTCCTTCCGGTAGTAAGGCGACCAGAACTGGATGCAGTGCTCCAAATGCGGCCTAACCAACATTCTGTACAACTGCAACATTAGACTCCAGCTCTTATATTCTATACCCCTTCCTATAAAGGCTAACATACCATAGGCTTTCTTCACCACACTCTCCACTTGCACTGCCACTTTCAAAGACTTGTGCACTTGCACCCCCAGGTCTCGCTGCGACTCTATACTCCTTACAGGCTTACCCTTTATCATATAACTTCCCCTTACATTATTCCGGCCAAAATGCATCACCTCACATTTATCCGGATTAAACTCCATTTGCCACCTATCTGCCCAATCAACCAGCCTATCAATATCCCGCTGTATTGCCAGACACTGTACAAGACATTGGTCAGGCCACACTTGGAATACTGTGTACAGTTCTGGTCACCCTATTATAGAGAGGACATTATTAAACTAGAAAGCATGCAGAAAAAATTTACTAGGATACTCTTGGGACTTGATGGATTGAATTATAAGGAGAGGCTGGATAGATTGGGACTTTTTTCTCTGGGGCATAGGAGGCTGAGGAGTGATCTTATAGAGGTCTATAAAATAATGAGGGGCACAGATCAGCTAGATAGTCAATATAGTTTCCAATAGGTAGGGGAGTCTAAAACTGGAGGGCAGAGGTTTAAGGTGAGAGGGGAGAGATACAAATGTATTCAAAGGGGGAATTTTTTCACAGAGAGGGTGGTGAGTGTTTGGAACGAGCTGCCAGAGGTAGTAGTAGAGGCGGGAACAATTTTGTCTTTTAAAAAGCATTTAGATAGTTGCATGGGTACGATGGGTATAGAGAGATATGGGCCACATGTGGTCAATTGGGATTAACTTAGGGGTTTAAAAAAAAGGGCAGCATGAACAAGTTGGGCCAAATGGCCTGTTTCCATGCTGTAAACCTCTATGACTGTATCATACAGAATGTTGGAACAGGACAAAAAGGCTAAACGGTTTCTTGTACTCACTGCATTTAACACACATTGATGACCTAGACTTGAGGGATACAGTGTAGAAATTTTCAGTTGATGTGAAACTTGAAAGTGTAATAGATTGTGAGGGAGATAATGGAGCTGTGTCAGAGGGCCATCCAGGCTTGAAATGTTGGCTCTGTTCTCTCCCTGTTGTTGTCAGACCTGCTGAGATTTTTCAGCATTTTCTGTTTTTGTGTGACGAAGATAGTTTTAGGGTGTTGGATCCGAACCTCAAGTGACATTTGGAAGCGAGATGAGACTCCAACAATTTTTCTATTTCAGCATAAATGTGAGAATAAGAAGCTTCACTCTAGGAATAATTCCACTGACAAGTTAGGGATTTTTTAATAATAAAACACAGTGGCACTGTAGTTAGCACTGCTGCCTCATAGCACTAGGGAACCGAGTTCATTTCCAGCCTTGGGTGACTGTCTGTGTGGAGTTTGTACATTCTTCCCATGTCTGTGTGGGTTTCCTCTGGGTGCTCTGGTTTCCTCCCACTCTCTAAAGATCTGTGGGTTAGGTCGACTAGCCATAGCAAATTGACCCTTAGTGTCAGTGGGATTAGCAGGGTAGATAGGCAAGGTTACAAGGATAGGGCCTGGATGGGCTTGTTGTCAGTTCTGGCTTGATGGGCTGAATGACCTCCTTCAACACTGTAGGGTTCTATGATTCTAATAACACAGTGTAAATATAGCTCGAACAAATGAAGCAGCTTAACTATTAACAGTTGAACAACGTTTAAAAATGAAAGGAAGCAACTTTACTTTCTAGTTTATGACTGGTCCCATTCTGAATAAGCAACATAACTCTTACAGACTCAAATGCCACTCTCAATATAGTTAGCAACCATAAATATACTTTCTATAATGTGTGTAGATGGGCTTGAAGCTTGTAGAGAGTGAAATAGATTTCAGAGCAGCTTGCAGAAGCCTGTGTCTTCTGCTGACCCAACTCTGCCCATTAACCACATCATCCCATGACCCTGTCAATCAACTTCCCAAAGAATCTTTTGTATGAATAAAAGGTCATTAGCTCTGTCAAAGTAACACATTTCCAGCTGAAAAGAGCAATTATCCTGCTTGTACAACAATTGAGCTAAATGTTTTTCAGACGTACTGACTGCCTGTAGAATAAAACTGCATTTGAGACACACACCTTAAACATAAAAGAAAACAATTATGCGTATCTTTACATCAATTGCATGATTATCATCACAATAGCAACCGACTTCGCAGAGGACAAACAGGCTGGAATGAGCAGATACATAGGAGATGAAATTCAGCGGACACATTTGGAGATGAAAACCAAAAAAGTAGATGAGGGCAGTGCAGTTGATGTTGTCTACATGGACTTAAGCAAGGCCTTTGACAAGGTACCGCAAGGTTGCATAAGATTAAGTCTCACGCGATCCAGGGTGAGGTATCTAAATGGATACAAAATTGGCTTCCTGACAGAAGCCAGAGGGTGGTTGTAGAGAATTGATTTTCAAACTGGAAGCCTGTGACCAGCGGTGTGCCTCAGGGATCAGTGCTGGGCCCACTGTTATTTGTCATTTATATTAATGATTTGGATGAGAATATAGGGGGCATGGTTAGTAAGTTTGCAGATGACACTAAGATTGGTGGCATAGCGGACAGTGAGGAAAGTTATCTCCAATTGCAGCAGGATCTTGATCAATTGGGCCAGTGGGCTGACGAATGGCAGATGGAGTTTAATTTAGATAAATGCAAGGTGATGCATTTTGATCGATCGAACCAGGGCAGGACTTACTCAGTTAATGGTAGGGTGTTGGGGAGAATTACAGAACAAAGAGATCTAGAGGTACATATTCATTGCTCCTTGAAAGTGGAGTCACAGGTGGACAGAGTGGTGAAGAAGGCATTCGGTATAGAACCATAGAACCCTACAGTGCAGAAAGAGGCCCTTCGGCCCATCGAGTCTGCACTGAACACAATCCCACCCAGGTCCTACCCCCATATCCCTACATATTATACTCATGAATCCCCTCTAACCTACGCATCCCTGGACACTAAGGGGCAATTTCTTTGCACGGCCAATCAACCTAACCCGCACATCTTTGGACTTGGTTTCATCGGTCAGAACATTGAACACATTGAGTTGGAAAGTCTTATTAAAGTTGTGCAAGACATTGGTAAGGCCACGCTTGGAATACTGTGTACAGTTCTGGTTAAACACAGTAAAAAGTCTGACAACACCAGGTTTTAGTCCAACCGATTTATTTGATAGTAAACTCACAAGCTTTCGAGGTTTCCCTCTTCGTCAGGTGAATGGAGAGTTCTGGCCTCGGACAGAGCATATAAAGCACAGACAGTTTAGAGATTACTGATTAGAATGCGAATCCTTACACCTAACCTGCTGTTCAAGTCCTAAAGTGGCCGACAATGTGAGTGGAAGGAGCACTGATCACAGTTTAAAGAGATGTGTATTGTCTCCCGACAGCACAGTAAGTGAGGTTTTGCAAACCCAGGCAAGTCACGGGGGTTACAGATAGTGCGACATGAACCCAAGATCCCTGTTGAGACCGTCCTCATGTGTGCGGAACTGTTAAAGAAGCCATTCCCGAAGGACAAGCCCTCCAGAAACACAGGATTTGCTCAGATGAGGAGGATCGTGACAGACACCTCCAGACCCTGAAAGATGCCCTCATAAGAACAGGATATGGTGCTCGACTCATAGATCGACAATTCCGATGCGCCACAGCGAAAAACCGCACCGATCTCCTCAGAAGACAAACACGGGACACGGTGGACAGAGTACCCTTCGTCATCCAGTACTTCCCCGGAGTGGAGAAGCTACGACATCTTCTCCAGAATCTTCAACATATCATTGATAAAGACGAACATCTCGCCAGGGCCATCCCCACACCCCCACTTCTTGCCTTCAGACAACCGCACAACCTCAAACAGACCATTGTTCGCAGCAAACTACCCAGCCTTCAGGAGAACAGTGACCACAATTCCACACAACCCTGCCACAGCAACCTCTGCAAGACATGCCGGATCATCGACATGGATACCATCATCACACGTGAGAACACCATCCACCAGGTACATGGTAAATACTCTTGCAACTCGGCCAACATTGTCTACCTGATACGTTGCAAGAAAGTTCGTCCCGAGGCATGGTACACTGGGGAGACCATGCAGACGCTACGACAACGGATGAATGAACATCGCTCGACAATCACCAGGCAAGACTGTTCCCTTCCTGTTGGCGAACACTTCAGTGGTCACGGGCATTCAGCCTCTGACCTTCGGGTAAGCATTCTCCAAGGCAGCCTTCACGACACACGACAGCGCAGAGTCGCTGAGCAGAGACTGATAGCCAAGTTCCGCACACATGAGGACGGTCTCAACAGGGATCTTGGGTTCATGTCGCACTATCTGTAACCCCCGTGACTTGCCTGGGTTTGCAAAACCTCACTTACTGTACTGTCTGGAGACAATACACATCTCTGTAACCTGTGATCAGTGCTCCTTCCACTCACATTGTCGGCCACTTTAGGACTTGAACAGCAGGTTAGATGTAAGAATTCACATTCTAATCAGTAATCTCTAAACTGTCTGTGCTTTATATGCTCTGTCTGAGGCCAGAACTCTCCATTCACCTGACGAAGAGGGAGTCCCCTCGAAAGCTTGTGAGTTTACTATCAAATAAATCGGTTGGACTTAAACCTGGTGTTGTCAGACTTTTAACTAGGGGAATTTCACAGTTCTGGTTACCCAGGGAGGAGATTATTAAACTAGACAAAATGCAGAAAAGATTTCCCGATGCTACTGGGTCTTGGTGCTTTGAGTTATAAGGAGAGGCTGGATAGACTGGGACTTTTTTCTCTGGACGTACGAGGCTCAGGGGGTGGGTGATCTTATAGATGTCTATAAAATAATGAGGGGCACAGATCAGCTAGATAATCAATATCTTTTCCCAAAGATAGGGGCGTCTAAAACTAGAGGGCATAGGTTTAAGGTGAGAGGGGAGAGATACAGAAGTGCCCAGAGGGGCAATTTTTTCACACAGAGGGTGGTGAGTGTCTGGAACAAGCTGCCAGAGGTAGTAGTAGAGGCGAGTACAATTTTGTCTTTTAAAAAGCAGTTATATAGTTACATGGGTATGATGGGAATAGAGGGATATGGGCCAAATACGGGCAATTGGGATTAGATTAGGGGTTTAAAAGAAAAGTCAGCATGGACAGGTTGGGCCGAAGGGCCTGTTTCTGTGCTGTAAACCTCTCTGACTCTATGACTCCGATGCCGAAAGAAAGACCTGGGTTTGATTCCCAGCTTGAGTCACTGTTTGTGTTGAGTTTGCACGTTCTCTCTGTGTCTGCGTGGGTTTCCTCTGGGTGCTCCGGTTTCTTCCCACATTCTGAAAGACGGGCTGGTTAGGGGTATTGGCCCGAACAGGTGCCAAACTGTAGCAACTAGGGGAATTTCACAGTCGCTTCATTGCAGTGTTAATGTAAGCATTACTTGTGAGTAATAAATAAAGTTTGCACCTTCTCTCTGTGTTCCTCCCACATTCCAAAGATACGCAGGTTAGATGGATTGGCCATGCTAAATTGCCCCTTAGTGTCAGGGGTATTAGTGGGCTAAATACGTGGGGTCACAGAGATAGAGCTTGGGTGGGACTGTTGTTGGCGCAGGCTCGATGGGCTGAATGGTTTCCTTCTGCACTGTAGGGATTCTGTGATTCTAGATTAATTGAAGGTGACAAACAGATTAACCAACCTGTTAATAAGCCTATGGGATCCTGTGCTTACTAAAGAACAAAGAGAACAAAGAAAATTACAGCACAGGTACAGGCCCTTCGGCCCTCCAAGCCTGCACCGACCATGCTGCCCAACTGAACTAAAACCCCCTACCCTTCCGGGGACCATATCCTTCCATTCCCATCCTATTCATGTATTTGTCAAGATGTTCCTTAAAAGTCACTCGTATCTACTTCCACTCCCTCCCCTGGCAGCGAGTTCCAGGCACCCACCACCCTCTGTGTAAAAAATCTGCCTCGTACATCTCCTTTAAACCTTGCCCCTCACACCTTAAACCTGTGCCCCCCCCAGTAATTGACTCTTCCACCCTGGGAAAAAGCTTCTGACTATCCACTCTGTCCATGCCTCCCATAATCTTGTAGACTTCTATCAGGTCTCCCCTCAACCTCCGTCGCTCCAGTGAGAATAAACCAAGTCTTTCCAACCTCTCCTCATAGCTAATGCCCTCCATACCAGGCAACATCCTGGTAAATCTTTTCTGTACCCTCTCCAAAACCTCCGCATCCTTCTGGTAGTGTGGTGACCAGAATTGAACACTATATTCCAAGTGTGGCCTAACTAAGGTTCTATAAAGCTACAACATGATTTGCCAATTTTTAAATTCAGTACCCTGGCCGATGAAGGCAAGCGTGCCGTATGCCTTCTTGACTACCTTCTCCACTTGCATTTCCATTTTCGGTGACTTGTGTACCTGTACACCCAAATCCCTCTGCCTATTAATACTTCTAAGGGTTCTGCCAATTACTGTATATTTCCTATCTGTATTAGATCTTCCAAAATGCATTACCTCACATGTGTCCGGATTAAACTCCATCTGCCATCTCTCCACCCAAGTCTCCAACTGATCTGTATCCTGCTGTATCCTCTGATGGTCCTCATCACTATCCACAAATCCACCAATCTACCAATCTTTGTGTCGTCCCCAAACTTACTAATCAATCCAGTTACATTTTCCTCCAAATCATTTATATACATTACAAACAGCAAAGGTCCCAGCACTGATCCCTGAGGAACACCACTTATCACATTCAGAACACACCCTTCCACTCCTACCCTCTGTCTTCTATGACTGAGCCAGTTTTGTATCCACTTTGCCAGCTCACCTCTGATCCCATGTAACTTCACCTTCTGGACCAGTGTACCATGAGGGACCTTGTCAAAGGCCTTACTAAAGTCCATGTAGACAACATCCACTGCCCTACCCTTGTCAATAAATAGAGAACAAAATGTAAGTTATGCTGAACCTTTAAAAAACCTTGCCTGGCCTCAACTAGAGTATTGTCCAAACCTGAGCACCACTCTTTAAGAAGGATGTAAAGGCCTCAGACAGGGTGCAGAAGAGATTTGCTGGAATGCCATAGATCAGTATTGATATAAAGACTGGATTGAAAGAGTACAGTTATATGTACAACCTGCAGAAACTCAGATTGTTCTCCTTAGAGCAGTGAAGTTTCAGAGGGGATTTGATAGAGATGGTGAAGCTAGAGAAATACAAAGCAACTGCTTCCAGTGGCTTTAAAATCAATAACAAAAAGACGCAGATTTATGGTAATTGGCAAAAGAAGAAGCAAGGTGACATGAAGAAAATGTTTTTTACAGAACAAGTGAATAGGATTCGGTAGGTGGATGTGAATTCAACACTCATTTTCAAAAGGGAATTGGAGAAACATTTGAAAGAGAAAAACATCAGGAAATTGAACTACTTTGAAAGAATGGAAGATAGAAAGACTTGAAATTTCCATAAAATCAGACAGTGCAGAAGAGGCCCTTCGGCCCATCGAGTCTGCACCGACATGCGAGAAACACCTGAACGACCTTTTAAACCCATTTACCAGCACTTAGTCTTGAATGTTATGACATGGCACATGTTCATCCAGGTAATTTTTAAAGGATGTGAGGCTTCCCACCTTGACCACCCTACCAGGCAGCGCATTCCAGACCCTCACCACCCTCTAGGTAAAAAAGTTTTTCCTCATATCAGCCTCTAAACTTCCTGCCCCTCACTTTGAATCTATGTCCCTCATGCCTGACCCTTCAGGTAAGGGGAACAGCTTCTCCCTGTCCACTCTATCCATATCTCTCATAATCATGTACACCTCAATCAGGTCAAACCGCAGTCTTCTCTGCTTCAACAAAAACAACCCAACCCTATCCCTGATAACTTAAATGCTCCATCCTAGGCAGCATCCTGGTGAGTATCCTCTTCACCCCCTCCAGTGCAATCACATTCTTAATGTTACCTATTTTGTAGTCAGCTAGGGTCCTTAAGAAAGTTATGGATCACTTATTTCCTTTGTCCGGAATAAGAAGAAGCCTTAACTAAAATTGGCTAAACCTTCAGTTGTGTGATTTCAGGGGAGGGCCAGGGTCACCCAATGTCAGCTTGCTTCCCACCTTTGATTTATATGCAAGAGGGTCAAGGAGAACCTACATTCTATTTAGCTGGACATTGAGACTGATCTTTTGCTGCTATTGCAGTCACTGTTGTTTCTGAAGGATCCTAGGGTGGTTCTGTATAAATGCAATAACCCCATTATACTGTGAAGCCATGGAAAGTGGTTCAGGGATTGGAGGGGTGAGCTAGCCAGAGTTAGAACATAGAACATAAAACATTACAGCGCAGAACAGGCCCTTCGGCCCACGATGTTGCGCCAACCAGTTAAAAAACAATGACCCTCTAACCCAAACCAATCCCCTTTCATCCATAAACCTATCCACGGATCTCTTAAACGCCCCCAAACTAGGCGCATTTACAACTGCAGCAGGCAGGGCATTCCAATCCCTCACCACCCTCTGGGTAAAGAACCTACCCCTGACATCCGTCCTATAACTACCACCCCTTAATTTAAAGCCATGCCCCCTCGTGCTAGCTTTCTCCATCTGAGGAAAAAGGCTATCACTGTCCACCCTATCTAAACCTCTAATCATCTTATATGTTTCAATAAGGTCCCCTCTTAGCCGCCTTCTTTCTAACAAAAACAACCCCAAATCCCTCAGTCTCTCCTCATAGGACCTCCCCTCCATACCAAATCTCCTGCCAGGTCTTATAAACTGTGGTTTTGGTATTTGGTGAGAGAAAGGCCTGCATGGATTGGGAGGATCTTTGAAGGATCTTCTCCATATTCTTTGAGCAATTCATTATCCCGAAACATTTCTTTTTCGGATAAATGCAGCTTAGATACGTTTAATGTTTCTTCCTATGTACTTGTCTGGGAGTGTTTGTACTGTGCTATACCTTTCCTCTGTGGGTTTGTTGCTGTTAAAAATGAGAAAATTCTAGTAAAGACATTAAAAAAAAGTGGACAGTCCATTTCAAGAGTGAGTTACAGCTGAACATAGAAAAACTACAGCACAAATGAGCCCTTCAGCCCACATTGGTGGGTGTGGTGAAGATAACTGAGGTCCATTTCCTTAGCACACAAGAAGGATATACGGATGCAGAGGGAGAATGCTCATTTGGAGCATTACCAACAGTAAAGAATTGCTGGGCTGAATGGGCAGCACAGTGGTTAGCACCTCACAGAACTCGGGACCTGGGTTCAATTCCGACCTTGGGTGACTGATTGTGTGGAGATTGTGCATTCTCCCTGTGTCTGTGTGGGTTTCCTCTGGGTGCTCCCATTTCCTCCCACAGTCCAAAGATAAGGTGGGTTGGCCGTGCTAAATTGTCCCTTAGCTGCCAAGATGTATTGGTTAGATGGATTGACCATGATAAATGCATGGGGCAGGGGAGTGGGCCTGGCTGAGATGCTCTTTTGGAGAGTTGATGCAGACTCGATAGGCTGAATGATTTCCTTCAGCACTGTAGGGATTCTGTGATTCTCATTGAGTCATGCAGGACAGAAAGTGACCCTTCAGCCCACCATGTCTATGCTATCCATCAAATACCAATCTATACTAATCCCAATTACAGCCTCGGTGATTTTGGGCGGCTCGGTGGCACAGTGGTTAGTGCTGCTACCTCACAGCGCCAGGGACCCAGGTTCAATTCTGACCTTGGGTCACTGTGCAGAGTCTGCATGGGTTTCCTCCGGGTGCTGTAGTTGCCTCTCACACTCTGCAGATGTGTGGGAGGAGACTGATTTCAGTGGATTGGCCACACTAAATTGACCCTAGTGTCAGGGGATTGGCAGGGTAAATGTGTGGGGTTATCGGGCCTGAGTGGGATTGTGGTCGGTGTAGACTCGATGAGTTGAGTGCCCTCCTTCTGCGTGTAGGGATGCTATGATTTAAGTGCTCTTACAGATGCTTCTTAAATGTGAGAGTAGCTGCCTCCACCATCCTCTCGGACAGCACACTACATATTTCCAGCACCTTCTGGGTGAAATAAACTTTCCTCAGATCCTCTTGAAATCACTTACTCCACATCTTAAACCTGTGCCTTCTGGTATTAGACACCTCCGCAGTCAGGAAAAGATTTTTACGATCTAACCTGTTTATGCCCCTCATAATTTTGTATACCTCTGTCAGATCCCCCTCAGCCACCTTTGCTCCAAGAAAAACTACTTCAGACTATCCAGTCTCTGAATAGGTTAGGACTTTATTCCCTGGAGCGTAGAAGAATGAGGGGAGATTTGATGGAGGTGTATAAGATTTTGATGGGTACAGATAGAGTGAATGCAAGCAGGCTTTTTCCACCGAGGCTAGAGGAGTAAAAAAAAACAGCCGGCATAGGTGAAAGGATGAAAGGGAGAAAAGTTTAAAGGGAATATTAGGGGAGGATTCTTCACGCAGAGAGTGGTGGGAGTGTGGAATGAGCTGCCGGATAAAGAGGTAAATGCGGGATCACTTTTAACATTTAAGAAAAACTTGGACAGGAACAGGATGAGAGGGGTGTGGTGGGATATGGTCCAGGTGCAGGTCAGTGGGACTAGGCAGAAAAATGGTTCAGCACAGACAAGAAGGGCCAAAAGGCCTGTTTCTGAGCTGTAATGTTCTATTGTTTCGATGGCTCTTTTCATCGCTGAAACTTTCCATCCCAGGCAACATAAGAACTAGGAGCAGGAGTAGGCCATTCGGCCTCTCGAGCCTGCCCCGCCATTTAATAAGGTCATGGCTGATCTTTTCATGGACTCAGCTCCACTTACCCACCCGCTCACCATAACCCTTAATTCCTTTACTGTTCAAAAAGTTATCTATCCTTGCCTTATAAACATTCAATGAGGTAGCCTCAACTGCTTCACTGGGCAGGGAATTCCACAGATTCACAACCCTTTGTGTGAAGAAGTTCCTCCTCAACTCAGTCTTAGAGTCATAGAGGTTTACAGCATGGAAACAGGCCCTTCGGCCCAACTTGTCCATGTTGCCTTATTTTTAAACCCCTAAGCTAATCCCAATTGCCCGTATTTGGCCCATATCCCTCTATACCCATCGTACCCATGTAACTGTCATGTTATGTAATTGCCGTCTAAGTTGTACCAAGACCTCCTTATTCTTATATTCTATGCCCTGGCTCTTTACGCCTTCTTCACCACCCTATCTGCCTGTGCTGCCACTTTCAGTGATCTATGGACTTATACACCAAGGTCTGTTTATTCCTCAATACTCCCTAGAGACCTACAATTCATTGTGTATATCCTATCCTTATTAAACCTCCCAAAACGTATCACCTCAACTTATCAGGATGAAATTCCATCTGCCATTTCACTGCCCAACTTACCATCTGGTCAATGTCAGTTTGTATTCTCAGACTATCCTCCTCACTATCAACAATACCAATTCTTGTGGTATCTGCAAACTTACTAATTGTATATTTTGCATTTACGTTCAAATCATTGATATATATAAAAACAGCAAGGGTCCCAGCACACCTCTGGTTACAGGCTTCTAATCACAAAAGCAACTCTTTACCAACACCCTTTGCTTCCTATTAACAAGCCAATTTTGGATCCAATTTTCAACTTGCTTTGGATCCCATGGGCTCTAACCTTTTGGACAGCCTTCCATGTGGGACTTTGTCAAAGGCCATGTAAACGACATCAACTGTGCTAACCTCATCAGTGTGTTTAGTTATCTTTTCAAAAATCTCAAATTAGTTAGATGGGATTACTACTCCAAATCCATATTGACTATCCTTGCCTTTCCAGGTGTTGATCAATCCTGTCCCTCAGAAAGTTTTCCAATAACTTCCCTACCATTGATGTTAGACTAACTGACTTGTAATTACCTGGCTTATCTTTGCTGCCTTTCTTAAATAAAGGCACCACATTAGCTATCCTTCAGTCATCTGGCACCTCATCTGTGTCAAGGTAAGATTTAAATACCTCCTTCAGAGCCCCTGCAATCTCCTCCCTTGCCTCCCAAAGCAGCCTGGGATAAATCGTATCAGGCCCTGGGATTTATACACCTTTATTTCTGCCAAAACATCTAATACTTCCTCCTTCAAAAACAGAAAATGCTGGAAAATCTCAGCAGTTCTGACAACATCTGTGAAGAGAGAATAGAGCTGACCTTTTGAGTCTGGATGACCCATCATCACAACTTCACCAGCTCTGATGAGCTCAGACTCAAAACATTGGCTGTATTCTCTGTCCACAGATGTTGTCAGACCTGCTGAGATTTTCCAGTATTTTCTGTTTTTGTTTCAGATTCCAGCATCTGCAGTAATTTGTTTTTGTAATATCTCTTCCTTATTAATCTTAATGTGTTGCAGAACTTCACCATCCCAGCTGAAATCTCCAGTTACAACGTCTTTCTCCTTAGTAAATACAGATGAAAAATATTCATCCAAGGCCTCGCCCATATCCTCTGGTTCCACGCATACTTTGCCCTTTTGGTGTCTGATGGGCCCCACTTTCCTGGTCATCTTCCTCTATTTGTTTACGATAATAGATGGTGTGAAAATTGAGAGACAGGAATTACTGGCTAAATTTAGAATGGATCCAAGTGGCTTACGTCCCAGGGTTGCTAAAAGAAGTGGGAGTGGGGAAGATTTATGAGTTGTAAAGGGCGGCACGGTAGCACAGTGATTAGCACTGCTGCTTCACAGCTCCAGGATCCTGGGTTCGATTCCTGGTTCGGGTCACTGTCTGTGTGGAGTTTGCACATTCTCCTCGTGTCTGCATGGGTTTCCTCCGGGTGCTCCGGTTTCCTCCCACAGTCCAAAGATGTGCAGGTTAGGTTGATTGGCTATGCTAAAAACAAAATTGCCCCTTAGTGTCCGGAGATGTGTAGGTTAGAGGGATTAGTGGGTATAATATGTAGGGATATGGGGTTAGGCCCTGGGTGGGATTGTGTTCAGTGCAGACTCGATGGGCCGAAGGGTCTCTCTGCACTGTAGGGTTCTATGTTCTACGATAAAGGTGACATCCCTATTCAAGAAATGGTGAAAGGACATTACCGGTAACTGTAGGCAGTTCAACATCAGTTTATACAAAGAACGATGCAGCACAGGAACAGGCCGTTTGGCCCACCAGGCCTGCACCGATATGGTTCTATCCCTTTGTTTGCCTCCCGTTTCTGTGACTATCAAGATATGCTTTGAACATTGCTAACATCCTGCTTCCACCACCTCCACTGGCAGTGCCTTCCAGATGAAGTTATTCAGGAGAAAAATCAACAGACACTTGGAGAGGTTCAAGTTAATTAAGAGGATGTGTAAAAGACAAATTGTGCTTGACTAATCAAATTCATATTTTTAATGAAATAGCAGATTAATGAAGAGAATGTTGTGGATGTTGTCTTTATGGATTTTTGTGTATTAAAAAAACTTAATGAAGTTCCATGTGAAAAGGGGGTTAACAAAATTGATAGGAGGGCAATTGTCAGCTTGCAGATAAATAGGCAATAGAATAAAGAGCAGCAAGTTGAGGTAAGAGGTTGTTTTCTGACTGGAGTATGGTAGACCCTGTGTTAGGTAAGGTTCAGTGCTTTTATAATTTATATAAAACACTTGGCTATTGAAATGCAAATACATTTTCAACCTTTGTCAGTGACAAATTTGGAGATTTGGCTAACAGTGAGGGCAATACCAAACGAAGAACAAAGAGAAGTACAGCACAGAAACAGACCCAAGCCCGTGCCGATTATGATAACCTAACTAACCAAAGAAAAAACCTTCTGCCTTTACTCAGTTCACATCCCTTTATTCTCTCCCTATTCATGTACCCATCCAGATGCCTTTTAAATGTTGCTCATGTGCCTCCATCCACCACCTCCTCTGGCAGCGCGTTCCGGGCACCCACCACACACTGCGTGAAAAACCTCTCCCATACATCTCCTTTAAACTTCCTCCCTCTCACTTTGAACCTGTGTCCCCCTGTAATTGACACATCTGCCCTGGGAAAAAGCCTCTGACTATCCATCCTATCTATGCCTCTCTCAATTTTCGTAGACCTCTGTTAGGCCTCCTCTTAACCTCTGTATGTGTCAAGAATCCTCTCGGAGGCCATTTTTAAGGTGAAGTCACCTACATTGCATGCCAATGATTTCAGCTCATGGATTATCTGAAGTCCTGATATCAGACAATGGAAGTGCTGAGTTTCAAAATTTCACCATTCTCAATGGAATTATCAAATGCAACGAGACATAGGCTAGCAGAATGAAATGTCATGCACAGTGGTGCGAGTTGATCCATTTTGTCTAAAGGGATAGGGAGAGGCAATACAGACTAAATGGCACATTTCTAAAGAGTGTTCAGGAACAGAGGGATCATATGCATTGATCAATTGAAGGTGGCAGGACATATTAAGAGAATAAATAGCAAAGCAAATGGCATGTTGGGCTTCATAAATAGAGGCAATAAGAACAAGAAGTAGGGAAATTGTATCGAACCTTCAATAAAGCTTTGGATAGACCACATCTGGTATTGCATTCACTTCTGCTTACCACATCATCGGAAGGATATGAGAATCCTTGAGAAATTGCATAGATTTATCAGAATGGTAAATCTTAGCTACGATATTGTTAGTTGGAGAAGCTGGGGCTGTTCTCATTGGAGCAAAGGAGTTTGAGCTCAGGCATGTACTCAATGGTCTCCATCTCTGCCTAATGATCACAGGACTCACATTAAAGATATTGAACCTGAAAAACATGCAGCCGGTACTTGTCTGTGTAAAAATGTGTGTTACAGATTAAACTCTGAAACAATGATGCAGGGAAGGGTATAAACAGGCCTGATCCAACCAGGGAGCTAAAATTATTAATCATTTGAGCAAACCATTAACACACGTGGACAACATTTCAGTGAATAACATGAATAACAAGGTCAGAAGGACCTTGGGGTCCGGGTCCATAGGACTCTTAAATCAGCCTCGCAGGGGGAGGATGTGGTTAAGAAGGCGTATGGTGTACTGGCCTTCATTAATCGAGGGATTGAGTTTAGGAGTCGGGAGGTAATGCTGCAACTTTATAAGACCCTTGTCAGACCCCACTTGGAATGCTGTGTGCAGTTCTGGTCGCCTCACTACAGGAAGGATGTGGAAGCTATTGAGAGGGTGCAGAGGAGATTTACAAGGATGTTGCCTGGATTGGGAGGCATGCCTTATGAGGATAGGTTGAGGGAGCTCGGTCTCTTCTCCCTGGAGAGGCAAAGGTTGAGAGGCGACCTGATATAAAATGTTGAGAGGTATAGATAGGGTGGATTCTCAGAGGCTATTTCCCAGGGCTGAAATGGTCGCTACGAGGTTGGTCCGCCTTGTTGTCCAACGAGGGGCACACACGTGGTGAGTTGTACGAGGGCTGCTCTTGGATGTTTCGAGAGTAGCCTAGTGCTTCATGTCGTTAGTGTATGCTTAAACTGGACCAGATGCTGGGCAACACAACAGCTCAGTGACTATCACTGTTTGCTGTGCAGACACATGGATTTGGGCCGGTGTCTGTGGGAGTTAGCACATTCTCCCCGTGTTTGCGTGGGTTTTCTCCGGGTGCTCCGGTTTCCTCCCGCACCCCAAAGATGTGCTGTTAGGCTGATTGGTGTAACAAATTGTCCCTAAATTATTCTCCCCTCAATCAGGTTTCCAATGTGGAGTGCCATAAGCGTAGACACGGGTCATGGGCGGAAGAGGGGACTCATAATGTTGAAATGGCAGCGTGGGCTCGTTGGGCTGAAGGATCTGTTTCCCGTGCTGTTTTGTTCTTTGTCTTTGAGAGGACACAGGTTTAAGGTGCTGGGGAGCAGGTACAGAGGAGATGTCAGGGGTAAGTTTTTCACTCAGAGGGTGGTGAGTGAGTGGAATCGGCTGCCGTCGGTGGTGGTAGAGGCAAATTCGCTGGGGTCTTTTAAGAGACTTCTGGATGAGTGTATGGGATTTAATGGGATTGAGGGTTATAGATAGGCCTGGTAGATAGAGATATGATCAGCACAACGTGTGGGCTGAAGGGCCTGTTTGTGCTGTGGTGTTCTATGTTCTAACTGGGAAGACAGGTGGAATCTGTAGACAAGAAGAGCTCCAGGAATGATTGAACACAAACATAGGTAGAACTTCAAATAAAACATCATGTTACCTCCTGAACCAATTTTGCCTGCCCTCTGTTAACCTCAAACCCCACCCCATCCTCTGCTAACCTCAAACCCCACCCCATCCTCTGCTAACCTCAAACCCCACCCCATCCTCTGCTAACCTCAAACCCCACCCCATCCTCTGCTAACCTCAAACCCCACCCCATCCTCTGCTAACCTCAAACCCCACCCCATCCTCTGCTAACCTCAAACCCCACCCATCCCCAGTTAACCTGACAGGCCACCCCAACCTCTGTTCACTGCTCCTTGGTAACACAACCCCTGCCTACAATCTCCTTCTGACTCATGCTCACCCACAATTAACTCACTTCTATATCCTACAGAATGTTGATGCTGCTTTTCTCTGTTTTCTCAGAGCAATAACACCTTTGATCCAGTTGATGTGCCTGAGGGGATCGTGTTCAGACCTCGCAAACATGAGGTGGACGAGCTAAATATGAAAGACTTCCTGGGAACACCCAAGGTAAGATCTGAGTTCAGGTCTGGTAGCTAGCCCTCATCATACTGATGCTGCTGGAATAAATCCAACTTTCACTCATTAAAAGACATGTCAGTGAAAAGTAACGCTTACCAGAGGAGGCAAATTATATTTCTCCTGTTCATGTCATTACTGTATTGAAAGATAGTTGTACCAATAATGTTCTATTTCCCCACTTCTCTAGTATTCCTGTCATCCAGGTGCACATCAACATGATGAACAGAATTCCTCCCTCCACACTGAAGGTGAAGAGGGAACTCTGCTCAGTGGGCCCAGGATTCCATCCCCTTCTCTGCTGTGCAGGAAAACCATGGATGCTGTGGGTTGTAATAGGTTTCCAGCTCATTAACATGTGAACCTTTCCTACTCTGTCGTCAGGTGATCTCATCCGTTGACCCAAATGATAGCTTCGCTGGATTCAAGCCACTTTGTCCACAGGTACACCTGTATGAATATGAATAACTGGCTGTCGAGTGATAGAGGGAAGAGGAGGGGGTGAAATCAATGCAGTGGGGAAGGATAGCATACCTGAGGGGAAATAGGGGAAGGGGGCAGGAAATGAGAAGAGGTGTAGAAGATAGAGTGGAGAAAGTGAGACTGAATATGGGGAGGAAAAGAAAGAAATGGGAATCGCAATTCTCCCGTTACGCCCCACAACCTTTCTGTCGGGTTGTGGTGGGAGACGCACATCTGCAGCTTTGAACAGGGGTTTGCGTTTGCGCCAGGAACATGTGCGTCTCTAGAGCCAATGACCAGTCAGCGGTCAGACCACACTAGAAACTGGCGAGAAAGTAGATAAGTCATTTAAATCTTTCCTGCATGTACTTTAAATATGTAAATTTGTTAATTATCGGGGCCTTTCAGCTCCCAATTCAATCTCCCTCCCCGCCGAGGGTACTTCGTTCTGACGGGGTTCAGACTCACTCCCCACATTCAGAGAACTAGCGGGAGACCCCACTGGCATGAAGGGGTGGGCAATCAGGGCCCTCAGGGGGTCGGCGATGGGGGGGATGGGCATGGGCACCCTGGAAGTGCCAGCCTCTGTCCCCTGGCACTGCCCATTGGGCATCAGCAGTAATAAGGGTGCAGAGCCCTTCGGCCCAACTTGTCCATGTTGTTTTTTTTAAACCCCTAATCTAATCCCAATTGCCCGCATTTGGCCCATATCCCTCTATACCCAACATACCCATGTAAGTATGCAAATACTTTTTAAAAGATAAAATTGTACCCGCCTCTACTACTGCCTCTGGCAGCTCATTCCACACACCCTCTGTGTGAAAAAGTTGCCCCTCTGGACCCTTTTGTATCTCTCCCCTCTCACCTTAAACCTCTGTCCTCTAGTTTTAGACTCCTCTACCTTTGGGAAAAGATATTGACTATCTAGCTGATCTGTGCCCCTCATTATTTTATAGATCTCTATAAGATCACCCCTCAGCCTCCTACGCTGCAGAGAAAAAAATCCAGCCTATCCAGTCTCTTCTTAAAACTCAATCCATCAAGTCCCGGTAGCATCCTAGTAAATCTTTTCTGCACTCTTTCTAGTTTAATAATATCCTTTCTATAATAGAGTGACCAGAATTACACACAGTATTCCAAGTGTGGCCTTACCAATGTCTTGTACAACTTCAACAAGACGTCCCAACTCCTGTATTCAGTGTTCTGACCGATGAAACCAAGCATGCCGAATGCCTTCTTCACCACTCTGTCTAGACAGATGATCTTATTAGGAACACGTGATCGGTGCAGGTTTGGAGGGCCGAAGGGCTTGTTTCCTGTGCTATGTTGTTCTTTGTTCTTTGCTTTCTGACAGTCCAAATATACCACATCAACTGGCTCCCCCTTGTCAACTTTATTAGTTACATCTTCAAAGAATTCCAACAGATTTGTCAAGTATGACAAATTTCATAAATCTTCATAAATCTGACTCTGTCTGATTTTGCCATGGCTTTCTAAATGTCCCGCTCTAATGCCCTTGATAATGGATTCGAGAATTTTCTCTGTTACCAATGTTAGAATTACTGTTCTATAATTCCCTGTTTTTTGTCTACCTCCCTTTTTGAATATTGGAGTGACATTCGCTACCCTCCAATCCACAGGGACTGTTCCAGAGTCTATAGAATCCTGGAAATGATCACCAATACACCCACTACTTCTAGAGCCACTTCCTTAAGTACTCTGGGATGTAGATTATCAGGCCCTGGGGGGTTTATCCACCTTCAATCCCATCAATTTTACCAGCACCATTTCTCTACTAATATTGATCTCCCTCAGTTCTTCCCTTTCACTAAAAGGTGGGAAAGAGGAATTGAAGATTATCATATCTAATCAGTTATGATTTCATTGAATGGCAGAGCAGGCTTGATGGGCTGAATGGCCTACTTCTGCTCCTACACCTTATAGTCTTATGGCATTTGGAAGGTGCCTTCAGAGGAGGTTTGGTGAGTTCCTGCAATGCATCTTGTACCTGGCACAACACACTGTACATCGATGATGGAGGGAGTGAATTTTTAAGGTCACGGATAAAGTATCACTCAAGCAGATTGCTTTGTCCTGGATGGTGTTCGGAGTGTTGTAGGAGCTGCATTTATCCAGGCAAATGGAAAGCATTCCATCACACACTGACTTGTGTTCTGAGATGGCAGTCAAGTTTTGGACAGTCAGGGGGTGAATTACTTGCCAAGAATTCAGTGATGGTAATGCTATTGAACGTCAAGGGGAGATGATTGGATTGTGTTGTTGGAGATGGCCATTGCAAGGTGTGGCACAAATGTTGCTTGTCACTTATCAGCCTAAACCCACATGTTGTTGTAATCATAGAAAATCATAGAGTCATAAAGTTGTTGTGTCTGCACTGGCCTCAAGCACCTATCTATTCTAATCCCATTTTCCAGCACTTATTCTGTAGCCTTGTATGCTGTGGTGTTTCAAGTGCTCATCTAAATGCATCTTAAAGGTTATGAGGTTTTTCAGCTCTACCGCCCTTCCAGGCAGTGAGTCCCAGATCCTCATCGCAAATTTTTGTTCAAATCCTTAAAATCATTGTCCCCTGGTTATTGACACCTCTGCTCTAGGGAAAAGATCATAGAAATCATAGAATCCTACAGTGCAGAAAGAGGCCATTCGGCCCATCGAATCTGCACCAACCACAATCCCACCCAGACCCTATCCCCATATCCCCCCATATTTACTCACTAATCCATCTAACCTATGCATCCCAGCTCACCAAGGGCAATTTAGCATGGTCAATCAACCTAGCCCGCACATCTTTGGACTGTGGAAGGAAACCGGAGCACCCGGAGGAAACCCACGCAGACACAGGGAGAATGTGCAAACTCCACACAGACAGTGACCCGAGCCAGGATTCGAACCCATGTCCCTGGAGCTGTGAAGCAGCAGTGCTAACCACTGTGCTACCGTGCCGCCCAGATCCTTCCTGTTTACCCTCTCTATGTTGCTCATAATTTTATTCACCTTAATCAGGTCCCCCCTCGGATTTCTCTGCCTATCCAGCCTCTCTTCATAGCTGAACTGCTCCAGGCAACATCCTGGTGAATCTCCTTTACACCCAAGCAACCACAGATATTCTATACTTCGACCAATGTAGGCAAGTATCACACATGCCTTCTTAACCTACTGGCTTCAGGGATCTTTGGACATGTGCCCCAAAATGCCTCTGGTCCTCTGTACTTCCATACAGCTCATTGTGTGCGCACCGTTCATTGTGTACATGCTATTTATTGTGTACATGCTGTTCACTGTGTACATACAGTTCATTGTGCATTCCCTTGTACTGTTAATTCTCCCAAAATGCATTACCTGACTTTTCAATTCCACTTGCTACTGTTCTGCCTGTCTAATCAGCCGGTCTATGTTGTCCTGTTATTTAAGGCTTTCCTTCTCGCTATATTCAACACCACTAATTTTCATGATATCTGCAAACTTACTGATCATACATTTCACATTCATGTCTCGATCCCCCTACCCCTCATCTGCACACCTCCTTGAAAAATTCAATCGAATTAGTTAGACACGATCTGTCCAGGATAAATCTGTATAAATCTGTCCATATGTATATGGACTAGCTTAGTATCCTGAGGGATCGTGGGTGATGCTGAACATTGTGCCATCATCACTGAACATTCTCACTCCTGACCTTATGAAGAAAAGAAGGTCATTGATGAAGCAGCTCAAGATGGTTGGGCCTAGGACACTCCCCTGAGGGACTCCTGCAGGGATGTCCTGGGACTGAAATGATTGACCTTCAACAACTGTAATCATAGAACATAGAACACTACAGCACAAACAGGCCCTTCGGCCCACAAGTTGCGCCGATCACATCACCTACCAACCTACAGACCTATCTATAACCCTCAATCTCATTAAACCCCATATACTCATCCAGAAGTCTTTTAAAAGACCCCAGCGAGTTTGTGGGGGATACGACTCCAACCAGTAGAGAGTTCTCCCCGATTCCATGGAATTCAGTTTTGCCAGGGCTCATTGATGTTGCTCTTGGTCAAACGCTGCCTTGATGTCGAAGGTAATCACTCTCACCTCTGAGGTTGAGCTGTTTAGTCGATGTTTGAACCAAGGCTGTAATGAAGTCAGGGGCTGAGTGACCCTGGCAGAACCCAATCTGAGCATCTCTGAGCTGGTATTACTGCACTTTCCATCATTTTGCTAATATTCAAGAGTGGACTGATGAAATGACAATTGGCTAGGTTAAATTTGTCCTTTTTATATACAGGACATACTTGGGCAACGTTCCACATTGCTGGATCAGTGTTGTCACAAGATTGGAATAGCTTGGCTAGGGGAGTGGCAAGTTCTGGAACACAGATCTTCAGTACTATTGCTGGAATATTGTCAGCTCCCATTGTCTTTTCAGTATCCAGTTCCTTCAGCTATTTCTTGATATCGTGGAGTGAATTGAATTGGCTGAAGACTGGCATCTGATGCTCAGGACCTCAGGAGGAGGCTGAGATGGATCACCCAGTCGGCACATCTGACTGAAGGTGGCTGCAAGTTTTTCAGCCTTTTCTTTCATGTGCCCTGCTCCCCCATCATCGAGGATGGGGAAATTTGTGGAGTTGTTTAATTGTCCACCACCATTGGTGACTGCGTGTGGCAGGACTGCAGAGTTTAAATCTAATCTGTTAGTTGTGGGCTTGTTTTGCTCAGATTGTTTGCTGCTTGTACTGTTTGGTAGCTTCACCAAGTTGACACCTCATTTTTAGATATGCCTGGGTGTTGCTCTCCCACATATTTATTGAATCAAGGTTGACTCCATGGTTGATGTTAGTGGTAGAGTGGGGGAATGCTGGGCCCTGAAGTAATAGATTATGCTGGAGTACCGTTCTGCTGCGGGCCCACATCACCTCATAAATGTCCAGTTTGAGTATGAGATCTGTTCACTATTTTTCCCATTTTGAATAATGGTAGTTCCACACAACAGACAGACAGTATCCTCGAGCTGAAGACCACAAGAACATTCCTACTGATATAGCCATGGATAGGTATATCTGCCACAGGTAGTTTGGTGCAAATAAGGTTAAATATGTTTTTCCCACTTATTGGTTCTCTAATGCTGCAGATCCTGAGCTTGGCCACCTCAGTTAGTGCCATCAAGCCATTCTTGGTGATGGATATTGAATTCTCCCACTCAGCGTACATTCTGTGCCTTAGCCACCCTTAGTGCTTCCTCCAAATGGTGTTCAACATTGAATAGTACTGATTTATCAGGTGAGGAGACATGCCAGGCAATTTGATCCAATTGTGTGTGTGTCTTGCTTGGCCATTTCGGAACAGTAAAGAGTCAGTCGCATTGCTATAGGTCTAGATCACATCCTTAGTTGGCAGATTTCATTCTCTGGAAGGTATTTGTGAACCTAATCGAGTTTTACGAAATTCAATGGCTTCGTGGTCACTATTACTGAGACTAGCTTTATATATGACAGCTTGCTTTATGCGTTGAATTTAAATTACAGTCGCTGCCATGGTAGGATTTGAACCCTTGACCCCCAGAGCATTAGCCTGGGATTACTAATCCAGTGGCATTCTCACCATGTCAGCCTCTTCCCCATTGATCAACACTGCTGGCACACCGTGTCCTGGTGTGTACCATCTACAGATTGCCATAGAGAAACTAGCAACTGAGCACGTTTGCTTCATCAGCATTTCCATTGCCTGGGCTTTTTATCATCCAGAACACGGGCAGCAATATTGTGACAACAATTTCACCTCCAAGCCACATACCACCTCCATCATGGCTCAGTCAATATTGCAGAAATCTCAAACTGCACTGTGGTCAGCGCGTGGTCTGCATTAGGACAAAAAGTCTCATGACTTTGCTGGGGTGATGAGGGTGCACAATATCGGCAACAATACCAGCATGTCAGCTCAACCGTGAGAGGTTAGGACCATTGTGTGAGGTAGAAAGGTTGACAGAAATTTAAAATACTTTCTATAAGTTTTTACAGATAATGGTTATTGTGGGAACACAGAGGTGTTATTGAGGAGCCTGCAGTAATTGTTTGAGGAGACTGGAGATAGGAATTGATTAGGGGAAAATGTACAGGGCTGGTTGATGTTGACTGATGTGGATCAATCGTTAAGTTCAGATGTCTTCACCATTAGCTGGAAAATGTAGTCAGGGGAGAGCTAGCGGAGGTGTCAGCTGTCTACACTGGGAATCTATGAAGATAAAGGTGGAGTTAAAAATGTGCTTTTCAATTCAATGAGAAATAAGAATGAATAACAACGCACTTGTCCTATTTTACAGAAATTGGCAGAGCAAGTTGTGCGGTGAGTAGAAGCTGATCATTGTGTGCACATTTACACCAATTCCGAGAACATTACAGGATGAGATTCTGAATGATATCAGAATCCCTAGTGTGCAGAAAGAGGCCATTCGGCCCATCAAGCCTGCATCAACAACAATCCCACCCAGGCCTTATCCCCTTAACCTCACAGATTTACCCTGCTAATCTCCCTGACATCAAAGGTGAAATTTAGCATGGCCAACCATCCTAACACCTAACTATCTTTAAAGTATGGGAGGAAAATGGAGCACCCAGAGGAAACCCACATAAACATGGTGTCCTTGTTACGTACTTAATTCCAGTACATTCCATATTGAATTCCCATGTTTTCCACATTGAATTCTCTTACATTCACATTGAATTCCCATATATCCTACATTGAGTTCCCGCGCATTCCGCTTTGAAATCCCGCGCATTTCCTTATGAAAGACCTTTGGGACTTAAAATATTTTCAATGTCTCCTCCAATCTGTGTGGACAGCTCCGAATTTACAAAAAAAAATTCCACCTCTTGTTACAAAAGCCATACGAGGATGTCCTCATGACTTGCTGAATAGTCTTCACTTGAAGAAATTCTGTTAACTTGAATTTGATTCGAGCCACGTGAACTTACCTGAATTTCATTCCAGAATGGGAAAAACTCCTTCCCTCACTAGATTCTCAGAGACACTCTCAATGATTAGCCAAGGCCTTTTCCCTAGGACAAGGGAGTCCAAAACTACAGCGCATCGGTTTAAGGAGAAAGGGAAAAGATTTAAAAGGGACCTGAGGGGTAACTTCTTCACAAACAGTCTGGTATGTGTATTAAATGAGCTGCCAGAGAAGGGTAGAGGAGGGTGCAATTACAACATTTGGACAGGTACGTGGGTGGGAAATGTTCAGAGGGATATGGGCCAAACGCAGGCAAATGGGACCAGTTCAGTTGAGGAAACCTGGTCGATATGGATGAGTAGGGCTGCAGGGTGTGTTTCTGTGCTGTATTCCTCTATGACTCTCTATGAGACATGAACTGCTAATTATTCTCTTGGTCATGTGCCAAATGTCTGCCCATTGTAACAGCTTGTCTCTGCATCTTGTCTTTAACCTGTCGTCTGCATCACCCTGTTCACAGTTTACAATGCTTCCAAGTTTTGCGACTTTTGATATTGTTCTTTATTCATCAAGGTTGAGGTCATTAACGTAAATCAGGCTAAACAAGGGTCCCAACATTGATCCTGGGAGAATTCCACGATGTACCTTCCTCCTGTCCAGAAAACGCACATGAACTTTTCTCCGTTTCCTGTCACTCAACCAATTTCATATAGAAACCATACAATGCAGAAGGAGGCCATTCAGCCCATCTGTCTGCACCAACAACAATCCCACCCAGGGCCCATCGGCATAATCTCACATTAATCCTCCACTAATCCTTCTAACCTATTCATCCCAGAACACTAATGGCAATTTAGCATGGCTGATGTACCTATAACCTGCACAGCAGGAGAAAACTGGAGCATCTGAAGGAAATCCATGCAGGCACAAGGAGAATGTGCAAACTCTGCACAGTGACCCAAGCTGGGAATCAAACCTGGGTCCCTGGAGCTGCGAGGCAGCAGTGTCACCGTGCTGCCCATGTACTGAATGAGAAATTCCTCCTGAATACACCCAACAAATTTCTCTCCATCCAACCATAATACAAGCCATAATACTATGACTGTCCCAGTTAATGTTGGGATAGTTAAAATCTCCTACTATTACCACCCTATTTTTCTGGGAGCTATCTGTAATCTCCTTACGTATTGCTCCTCAATTTTCTGCCGACTATTGGGGGTCTATAGTACAACCTTATCAAAGTGATTCCCCCTTCTTATTTCTCAGTTCTACCCATATATACTCAGTGGCTGAACCCTTGGATATATCCCCTCTCAGTACTGCTCAGTACTCTTTCCCTGGTTATCCTCTTCCCATTGACATACTTACAGAATATCTTTGAATTTTCCCTACTTTTACCAGCCAGAGCTTTCTCATACCCTGTCTTTACTTTCCTAATTGTTTTTTTAAGCTCCACCCTGCATTTTCTGTACTTCTCTAATGCCTCCGCTGATTTGTTAAAGAACAAAGAACAAAGAACAACCCAGCACGGGAAACAGGCCCTTCGGCCCAACGAGCCCGCGCCGCCGCATCGCCCTACACCTATTCTACCCTGCATGTCTACGAATGGGACCCTACTCAGTCAGATTCAGGGAAGAAATAGTGTCAATTTGGTGGAAACCAATTAGCCTAAGAGCACATCTTTGGGGTGTGGGAGGAAACCGGAGCGCCCGGATGAAACCCACGCATCCACAGGGAGAATGCACAAACTCCCACAGACACAGGCCCAAATCATGTATCTGCACAGCTAGCAGTGCTAGTCACTGAGCTGTTGCGGCGCCCGTCTACCGGTCCAGGATCAAGCACACACACTTGTTCTCCTTGTACCTGCCTCCTTTTTCTTCTTATTGTATTCTGATCAATTTGCACTTGTTTCTTCTCCCTATTATCCTAGAGGGATCATGCTGGGCTTGTACCCTCTCCATTTATTTTTTGAATGCACCCCCTCTCCTCCCACACTGCTCTTTTGCAGATTTCCCCATTAGTAATTTCCCCATAATTCAGCTAATTACAGGCCGGTGTTGCTACTTTGCCTTTTATTCCATGAGCTATAACTTATCTCACAATCTGTTGTGTGGCACGTATCAAATGTCTTTTCAAAGTCCATGTACACTACATCAATAGCATTACCCTCATCATCCCTCAGTTACCACAACAAAAAAGCTTCAAGTTAAGTAAATGTGATTTTCCCTCAACAAATCCATCCAGGGCTTTTCTTAATTAATCCTCATTTGTCCACATGACTAACCATTTTTGGACAGGAGGACATTCAAGAGATATGGGGATAGCACAGGATAGTAAATGGTGGAGGAAGTTCACAGACTGAATTGGCTATTTCTGAAGCAAGATTGAACCCAGATGATCCTGGCTGAGTTGAGAGTGTCACCCACTTGACCACAACTGTCACATTTTCTTGTGCTCAGGGGATGGGAGTGTCACTTGTTGGCTGGGCCAGCATTTATTGCCCATCCCTACCCTCCATTTTAGAGGGTATTTTGAAAGTTAACGACATTGAGTCACAGGTAGACCAGACCGACTCAGGGCAGCAGATTTAGATTTGCTTCCCTAAAGGGCATTTGACACTAATATCAGTACTCCTCATTATTGGCTAACGTATTACCCTCTCTATTCCCAGAGGGACAAGAGGATATCACTATCTGCTGTTTGACTTCATGCCGAAAACAGCAAGTGAAGTTGAAGCAAAAGCGGGGAGTGTTGTGTTTGTCTTAGAGAATGGAGAGGATGGATGGTCAACTGTTATTGCTAATCACCAGGTGAGAGCTGTGCTTTCTGTACTTACGCATTCAGACTTTGAGCAGTTCAACATTAACACTGTTTCACAAACACCTGCTCATTCACACATTTCAAAAGATTTGTAGTCGAGTGATCCTGCATTGAGATCAGTTACTAGTGGAGCTTTCATGATCCAGGTTAAAGGGTAAATGTGGAGGTGCGCAAAAATAGTAACAATGAGGTAATTATTGTAGTTGATTTCAACTTTCCAAATTTAACTGGGATAAACATAATGTTTGATCAGAGTGGATTTCTTGAAATGTGTGCAGGAGAACATTTTAGGTAAATATTTAGAGAATCCAACAAGGGAGGGGGCTGTGCTGGACCTGGGGAATGAAGTCAGACAGGTAGTTGATGTGGTGGTAGGGAGCATTTTAGTGATAGCGATCATAATGTGGTACAATTTAAGCTTGTTATGGACAAAGAAATAGACAAGTTGCAAAAAAAAATGTTTTGGATTGGGGGTGAGCGGAGTTTAATACAATAAAGTAGGATCTGGTCAAGATAGACTGAGGGCAGCTACTAAAGAACAGAGAAAACTACAGCACAGAAATAGGCCCTTCGAACCACCATGCCTGCACCAACCATGCCACCCACCTTAACCAAATCCTTCCAGGGACCATATCCTCTATTCCCATTCTATGCGTGCATTAGTCAAGGCGCCCTTTAAAAGCCATTACCGTATCCGCTTCCACTACCTGCCCCTACAACGAGTTCCAGGCACCCACCACAGTCTGTGTAAAAATATTTGCCTCGTACATCTCCTTTAAACCTTGCCCCTCACAGATTAACCCCACGTAATTTACTCTTCCACCCTGGGAAAAAGCTTCTGACTACCCGCTCTGTCCATGCCTCTCATAATCTTGTAGACTTCTATCAGGTCTCCCCTCAACCTTCGTCGCTCCAGTGAGAACAAACCAAGTTTCTCCAACCTCTCCTCATAGCTGATGCCCTCCATACCAGGCAACATCCTGGTAAATCTTTTCTGTACCCTCTCCAAAGCCTCCTCATCATTCTGGTAGTGTGGTGACCAGAATTGAACACTATATTCCAAGTGTGGCCTAACTAAGTTTTTATAAAGCTGCAACATGACTTGTCAATTTTTGAACTCAGTGCCCTAACCAATGAAGATAAGAATGCCGTATGCCTTCTTGACTACCTTCTCCAGCTGTGTTGCCACTTTCAGTGACCTGTGTACCTGGACACCCAGATCCCTCTGCCTATCAATACTCTAAAGGGTTCTGCTATTCATTGTATATTTCTTATCCGTATTAGACCTTCCAAAATGCATTATCTCACATTTTTCCAGGTTCAACCATCTCTCTTGCCCAAGTCTCCAACTGATCTATATCCTGCTGTACCTGATGGTCCTCATCGCTATCCGCAAATCCACCAACCTTTGTGTCATCCGCAAACTTACTAATCAATCCAGTTACATTTCCCTCCAAATCATTTATATATATTACAAACAGCAAAGGTCCCAGCACTGATCCCTGAGGAACACCACTTGTCACAGCCCTCCATTCAGAAATGCACCTTTCCACTGCTACCCTCTGTCTTCTTTGACCAAGATGTAGAGATGCCGGTATTGGACTGGGGTAAACACAGTAAGAAGTCTCACAACACCAGGTTAAAGTCCAACAGGTTTATTTGGTAGTAAACACCATTAGCTTTCGGAACACTGTTCCTTCATCAGGTGAATGGGGAGTTCTGACCACAAACAGGGCATATCTTTACCTTGCCTTGGACATGCTGCTCTGCTCAGCAAGTTCCACCCCACCATCAGACTCACCATGGACTAGTCTCCAGAATCGGTTACATTCTTGGACACATGCATCTCCATTAAAGACGGTCACCTCAGCACTTCACTGTACCGCAAGCCCACAGATATCCTCACAGTGCCCCACTTCTCCAGCTTCCACCCTAAACACATTAAAGAAGCCATCCCCTATGGACAAGCCCTTCGTAAACACAGGATCTGCTTGGATGAGGAGGATCGTGAGAGACACCTCCAGACGCTGAAAGATGCCCTCATAAGAACAGGATATGGTGCTTGGCTCATCGATTGACAGTTCCGACGCACCACAGCGAAAAACCACACCAACCTCCTCAGAAAACAAACACGGGACACAGTGGACAGAGTACCCTTCATCATTCAGTACTTCCCCGGAACGGAGAAGCTACGACATCTTCTCCGGAGTCTTCAACATGTCATTGATGAAGATGAACATCTCGCCAGGGCCATCCCCACACCCCCACTTCTTGCCTTCAAACAACCGCACAACCTCAAACAGACCATTGTCCTCAGCAAACTACCCAGCCTTCAGGAGAACAGTGACCACAATTCCACACAACCCTGCCACAGCAACCTCTGCAAGACATGCTGGATCATCGACACGGATTCCATCATCTCACATGAGAATACCATCCACCAGGTACACGGTACATACTCGGCCAGTGTTGTCTACGTTGCAAGAAAGGATGTCCCGAAGCATGGTACATTGGGGAGACCACGCAGACACTACAATGGATGAATGAACATCGCTCGACAATCACCAGGCAAGACTGTTCCCTTCCTGTTGGCGAACACTTCAGCGGTTACGGGCATTCGGTCTCTGATCTTCGGGTAAGCGTTCTCCAAGGCAGCCTTCACGACACACGACAGCGCAGAGTCGCTGAACAGAGACTGATAGCCAAGTTCCGCACACATGAGGACGGTCTCAACCGGGATCTTGGGTTCATGTCGCACTATCTGTAACCCCCGTGACTTGACTGGGCTTGTAAAACGTCACTAACTGTTCTGTCTGGAGACAATACACATCTCTTTAACCTATGCTTAATGCTATCTCCACTCACATTGAGTCTACCTTTAAGACTTGAAGAGCAGGTTGGCTGTAAAGACTCACATTCTAATCAGTATTCTGTAAACTGTGTGTGATTTTTAAATGCCCTTCTCTGATCAGAACCTTCCACACACCTGACAAAGGAACACTGTTTCCGAAAGCTTGTGAGATTACATCAAATAAACTGATTGGACTCTAACCTGGTGTTGTGAGACTTCTTACTGTATTAAATCCAGCACAGTGATAGTGTATTAATATGAGAGTGGTCACTGAGTACGCAGCCAGGTTTGACTTAGGTCCCAAAGCCTTGACCATTCTCACAGAATCAGACAATGACCGGCTGCTCCATTTGTCATCAGAACTGCTGGGTTTTCTCAGTACAAAATATTTATTTTCATGTGCTTACAGAGAGGATTAATTCCAACTGCATACCTGGAAGTTTGGACTGGAAACAGAGGCAATAAGGTAAGGATGACTCATTCTCTAGACAAGTGCAATTGTCTCTGTTTGGATGGCTAGATTTATTTAAAAGGTCATCCAACAGGTTCTGAGTTGAACAAACTAAATTCTGGATTCTGCACTCAGTTTGCTGATCTGTGCTGAAAAATTAACAATGATATTACATGCTGAGTGAGAGAGGGGTTTGGAACTGGAAGTGTGCAGTCAAACCATTTCAACAGCACGTTAGTTATAGAGTGTGGTACAGAAATCTCCTGTCTGAGGTGATATCATGCTTGCAGCACACAGTTCCCCTCAGCCTGTCCCTGAACACGGAGCTCAATATTACAGAACCGCAGTATTGTTGGGGTCAGAGAGCTTTGCTGGGGATTGGGTTTGGTTCAGGGGCAAGGGAGTTGTTCTGGGGTGTGGGATGGGAAAAGAGACATGCTGTCGAATACTTTAATCTTGCCCTTAGCACGGCAGACACAAGAATTCCAAATTTCAAAGGGAATGAGCAAAGGATGCTGATTGGTTGCCAGGTTGACTCAGATGATACTTTGCAGTGGAGAATGCCCCGGGGAACTAGTGACCTCCACACTTTGAATCAAAAAAGGGTACACTGCCTCGATATGTTCCTTCAGCCTGAAAAGGCATGTCCCCACGTAGCTTCTAGCAAGAATAACTGAGCTAAGTTGTGAAAGCTACTTAAGTCTTAAGCTGGTTATCTCTGTAATTCTTATCACATTCAGAATTGCTCAGCAAGTGCTGCCCCATCAAAGAGTCCCATCTAACATTACACATTATACTTGGAGTAAGTTGAGGTTGGTTGAGCAGTTTGTTATAAGAGGCCGAAGGGATATCTTGTTTGATATGATCCACCAGTCTGTATTCCAGGCCATCACACAGGTATTGAAATTCAAGTTCCAAAATACTCATCTGTGTGATTGGGAGAATGTCTTTTTGACTTGATGCCAGTATCCTGTTAGAGGAGGATAACTCTCATGTTGCTCCCACATGGTATCCATAGAATTCCTCAGTGCAGAAGGAGGCCATTCGGCCCACTGGGTCTGCACTGACTCTCTGAAAGAGCATCTCACCCAGGCCCTCCCCTTTGCCCTAACCCATAACCTTGTGCACTTGCCATGACTAATTCACCTCACTTACTAAGTGGCAATTTAGCAAGGCCAATCAACCTTACCACAGATCTTTGGAGTGTGGGCAGAAACCGGAGCACCCAGAGAAAACCCACGCAGACATGGGGGGAACATGCAAACTCCACACAGGCCGGAATTGAACTCAGGTCCGTGGTGTTGTGAGGCAGCAGTGTCATCCACTGTGCCACCATGCTGCCCATCAGAGTCAAACAGCTAGCTTCACCTGCTGCTCAAAGTTTTAATATAGGATAATTTGAGATAAACAGGGCTCTTTTCAGGTATCAAAATGGCAGCCCATTCATGAATATACAAGCGTTTATTGACCTGCCTGTACTACAAATGATAAATGTTTATGGCTTCCAAGTCCTGAACAAGTTTTGCACGCACACACACAGTGAAGGATCCCTTCACTTCTGAGAAGTCTACCTGCTCCCTGCATATGGAAATCATGTCATGTCCATGTGCTTATTGTTCAGCTCAGTGAAGCCATTCACATCACTATATTATGTTGATCTCATTGCACTGCCATTCTCTGAATTCATGTTCATTGAACAGCTCTCATGATTATTTTCATCAGTTTCCTCAAGAAATGCATTTCAATGGAATAACCCCTAACCTATTATCCATTTCCAATATGTAGATTTCACATTTGCTACATCTGGATCTTCAGATGCATGTAAGAATTTCCTTACACATCTTAATAGGTTCCATCCTGCACACAAATTAACCTTTGAAAAGTTTCAGTTCCCCTTTCCTCAGGATACTGTATTGAGAAATTGCTAATGGGTCCTCGACTGTAAGCCCACCTTCATTGGTCAATATACACGTTGGGATGAGAATATAGGAAGCCTGATTAGTAAGTTTGCTGATGACACCAAGATTGGTGGCATAGTGGACAGTGAAGAAGATTATCTCTGATTGCAACAGGATCTTGATCAATTGGGCCAGTGGGCTGAAGAATGGCAGATGGAGTTTAATTTAGACAAATACGAGGTGATGCATTTTGGTCGATGGAATGAGAGCAAGACTTAGGGCATTGGGGAGAGAACAAAGAGATCTCAGGGTACAGGTTCAAAGCTCCTTGAAAGTGGGGTCACAGGTGGACAGAGTGGTAAAGAAGGCATTCGGCGTACTTGGTTTCATCGGTCAGAACGTTGAATACAGGAGTTGGGACGTCTTGTTGAAGTTGTACAAGACATTGGTAAGGCCACACTGGGAATACTGTGTACAGTTCTGGTCACCCTATTATAGAAAGGATATTATTAAACTAGAAAGAGTGCAGAAAAGATTTACTAGGATGTTACTGGGACTTGATGGATTGAGTTATAAGGAGAGCCTGAATAGACTGGCACTTTTTTCTCTGGAGCATGATCCTGTTGATGTCTATAAAATAATGAGGGGCATAGATCAATATCTTTTCCCAAATAGAGGGGAGTCCAAAACTAGAGAGCATAGGCTTAAGGTGAGGGGGGAGAGATACAGAAATGTCCAGAGGGGCAATTTTTTCACACAGAGGGTGGTGAGTGTCTGGAACAAGCTGTCAGTGGTAGTAGTAGAGGCGGGTACAATTTTGTCTTTTAAAAAGCTTTTAGATAGTTACGTAGGTAAGATGGGTATACATGGATATGGGGCAAATGTGGGCAATTGGGATTAGCTTAGGGATTTTAAAAAAAAGGCGACATGGACAAGTTGGGCCGAAGGGCCTGTTTCCATCCTGTAAACTTCTATGACCGGATGATTCCCACAGTTCCACACACTACAATATTAGGCATATCGGCAATATTGTAAATAGGGCCCGAGCCACTTTCTCAGTGTGGAAGCTTGATGCTGAAGCAGGGCACACCCAGCAGGGCACACCCAGTGAGATTCTGGCTACTCCAATCTGATCATTGCTCAGTGTAAATTGCACATACTCATGAATGGACCTCGGGCTGTCATTGTAAAAGTGCCCAGCCTACCTCAAATGGCTCTGGAAGTGTAAGATAATTTAGTAATTCGAACAGCAAGCAAAGTTAGCTGTTTCACACGTGGTATTCATCTCTAATGGGATCTGTTTTCATTGATGGGACATGGGTGTCACTAGCTGCCCTTGAACTGAGTGGCTTGCTCAGCCATTTCAAAGAATAGTTGAGAGTCAACCACATTGTTGTGGCTGGGGAGTCACAAGTAGATGAGATTAGGAAATGACAGCAGATTTCCTTCCCGGAAGGACATTAATAAACCAGATGTGTTTTTCCGACAACCTACAACAGATAGGATGTAGCTCTCAAGCCAAAAAGACGTCCTACCTATCACACAAATGGGTAATGTATATAAATTCCAGTACCAGTATAATGCCATGTGTATAGGTACATGGACAACACGATGGTACAGTGTTCAGCGTTGCTACTTCACAGTGCCAGGGAACTGCATTCAATTCCAGCCTTGGGTGACTGTGTGGAGTCTGCACATTCTCCCCATGTCTGCGTGGACTTTGTCTGTGTGCTTCGGCTTCCTCCCATAATCCAAAGAGCTGAGGAGGGCTGAAAGTGTGTCAGTACCTCTGAATTTGTTAGTTCTTCTTGAACACAGCATCACTGGCTTCTGTCCATTTTGTGACGATACTGTGCCTTTAAGAAATGTATTTTAATCATATTTCTCTGAGGATGTTTTAGAGTCCCTGGGGTTTTGTTGGCACTGTGTTGTCTGTAGCTGGTGTCTTTTATTGTTACTAAAGCAGTAAAATTGACATCATGATTGTTTTAATCCGAACTAATACAGTGTTCTGCAGTTTTATGTTCCCCTGGGACTACAGACTAGAGCTTAATTGGCGTTATTGAAAAGTCAGATCATGTGGCTAGGGACAATTTTTCTCACAGTATTCTAGTGTAGATGCTGCTTTTGAATTCATAAAGAGCAATCTCTTTCTTTAACTTTCTCTGAAGTTGAAAACTGTAACTGCCAGGAAATAAGTCTCTTTTTGGAGATTGTGCTGTATGAGAGTTGCTGCTTTGGAAGCTGAGAAGGAAGAGGTATTCTTTTCTGTCTTTGGGGTCTGGAGACTTAGAACTGTCAGATGCTGGGTTTGTTTCTCTCAGGTTTTGCTCTTTTGAGGATATATCATTCTCTGAAAATTGCTGCCTGGATTTCTGTCCAGAAGTGTTAAAAAGTTGAAAACCCAGCATTGTGTGAGCATACTTGTTTTTTGTGCTAATTCTGAAGAAGGGTGTATGTTTATGGCATACTACTTTAATTGAAACAACAGGTAGCTAGCTGTTAAATATATATTGTGCCATGTTTAAGTCTTTTAATTGGTTGAAGTTATGCTAATTCTTTTGTTCTTAAATAAACGTTGTTTGATGAAAGCTTCCTAGTGGGACGCTTGTATCATACCTGGAGTGAAACTTCTTATGCTCACCCATGTCAGAATCAAATCTAAAACTTAGTGTCGAGGCTAACTTCACAGAACATCTTGGAGTTTCTGGTCCGGGTCTTAACAATTTCCACATTGTTTCTGACACAGGAGCTCATGAAGGGTTTCAGTAGGGTTGGTAGGTCTGGACTGAATCTCCTGAAATAATTTTCAGCTTTAAGAGCAAGGCGAACTGGCTGATAGTCAAATGATCTGGAGCATCCACAATATTTTTGACATTGGAGGGCGCTTTGTGAAGTCAACAGCATCAATGACACGCCTGAAATATTCCACATATGGCTGGAGAAACTCATTTGTCTTTGTGAACCCACAGGCCACATTCCTCCAGTGTTTGTCAGGGAGTTTCCAAATTCTCATCAGTGTTGCCCATTACCAAGTTGCCATCAAGGTAGCAGTGAACTCTAAGCAAGTCACTCAGGATCTGGTAACCAGGGCTGTTATTGCAAAGACAAATTACAATATGTGGACAGTCCCTTGTGTATTGTGATGGTAAGTTATTC
Source organism: Carcharhinus amblyrhynchos (assembly GCF_965287045.1). NCBI lineage: Eukaryota > Metazoa > Chordata > Chondrichthyes > Carcharhiniformes > Carcharhinidae > Carcharhinus > Carcharhinus amblyrhynchos. Next base: position 45,062,583 of record NC_137348.1, read on the forward strand.
TTGTGCCTTCTCATAGGAACATTGGAACAGAAGGCCATTCAGCCCATTGAGTCTGTTCCATGCATTCATAAGTAGATCCGGCATGTGTTATCTGCCTTGCTGAATTTCTGTCCTCTAGCCAGACTAACACAAAGGTCCTCATTCCAGGGAAGTGGACATTGTTCAGGCGCACAGCACAAACAAAACAATAATTTTGAAATCCCCACTGATATGTATGGAGCTGTCTTTCTTGAACGCTGGAAAGATGGGGGCTGCCCATTCACAATGCGGTCAGGTCCCAAGACTCCTAACTTGACCAAGTGCTCCAGCCGGCTTTCACTTTTGGTGGTATGACATAAGGCATGGTTCTTGTTTTTATTGGTTGGGAGTAAGCTTTGATGTTCAGTTTTCCCTTCGTCCTTCTCAAGTCTTTGGAAACATCAGCGTGTTGTTGAGTAACAGCTGCCAAACCAGAGTCCTGCAATGCAATGTACGTCATCCTAATTTAACCGGATCTTCTCCAACTAAATCTGGGTGGTTGCCTTTCACTACAAGAAATGTTAGTTTAACAGTCAGTCCATTTGGTTCCTCATGAACTTCCATGGTACAAACATATGAATTAGGAGTAGGAGGAGGCCATTCGGCCCCTCAAGTCTGCTCCGCCATTCAATGAGATCATGGCTGATCTGATTGTAACCTCAAGCCCACATTCCTTCCTATCCCCGATAACCGTTCACCCACCCTTGTTAATCAAGACTTTATCTCACTCTGCCTTAAAAATATTTGAAGACTCTTGAGTTCTAGAGTCTTGCGACCCTCTGAGGAAATAAATTCTCCTCACCTGTTTCTTAAATGTGCTGTGAATATAACCTGCTGTTGTGAGACTTCTTACTGTCTTAAATATGCAACATCATTTTTAAGTATTGACCCATAGTTCTAGACTCTCTGACATCCACTCTGTCAAAACCCATCAGAATCTTAAGTATTTCATTCAAGTCGCCTCTTACTCTTCTAAACTGTGTCAGGTACAAACCTAAACTCTCTAATCTTTCCTCATAAGTCAACCCATCCATTCCTGGCATTAGTCTAATAAATCTCTGAACTGTTTTTTACACATTTACACTTCTCCTTAAATAAGGACTGCAACACTGTACACAATTCTGCCCGTTATAGAACATGGGACAGTACAGCACAGGAGTAGCCCTTTGGCCCACGATGATACGCTGAACATGACACCAAATTAAACAAATCGCTTCCGTCTGCCGTTGATCCACATCTCCCTAGTCCTCGCATGGTCATGTGGTTTTCTAAAAGCCCCTTAAACATCTCTATCATGTCTACCTGCCCGGCAATGAGTTCCAGATACCTACCACTCTCTGTAAAAAATTTGCCCCTCACATGTCTTTTGAACTTTCCCCCTCTCACCTTAAGTGCATGTCCCCGAGTATTAGATACTTCAACTCTGGGGAATAGATTCTGACTGTCAACCCTATGTATGTCTCTCACAATTTATAAATATAAATATAAATATCACAAACAGCAGAAGTCCCAGTTTGGATCTCTGCGGAATACCACTGGTCACGGACCTCCAGCCGGGAAAATCCCCCTTCCACCACTACTCTCTGACTTAAATGAACAAGCCAATTCTGAATCCAAGTGGCCAAGTCACTGTGGATCCCGTGCATCTTGATCTTCTGGATGAGCCTCCCATGAGGGATATAGAAACATAGAGGATAGGAACAGGAAGAGGCCATTTGGCCCTTTGAGCCTGCTCCGCCATTCATCACAATCATGAGTGAGCATCCAATTCAGTAGCCTGCTTTTCCTCCCAATAACCTTTGATCCCATTTGCCCCAAGTGCTTTATCTAGCTGCCTCTTAAATACACTCAATGTTTTGGCATCAACTACACCCTGTGGCAATGAATTCCACAGGCTCATCACTCTTTGGGTGAAGAAATGTCTCTTCTAAATGGTGCACCTCAGAATGTGACCCCTGGTTCTGGACACTCCCACTAACAGGAATATCCTTTCTGTATGTACTCTGTCTAGACCTGATAGAATTTTGTAAGTGTCTGAGATATCTCCCCCCCCCTCCCCCTTTCATCTGAAGTCCAGCAAAAACAACGTTATCCTTGTCAATCTTTCTCATCTATCCCCAGAATCAGCCTGGTAAACCTTCACTGCATTCCTTCAAGAGCAAGAGCATCATTCTTCAGGAAAAGAGACTAAGACTGAACACAATACTCTTGGTGTGGCCTCAGCAAGGCCCCTGTATAATTGCAACAATACATCCCTGCTCCTGTACTCGAAACCTCTCAACCTACCATTTGCCTTCTTTACCGCCTGCTGCACCTGCATGCTTACCTTCAGTGACTGGTGCACAAGGACACCCAGGTCCCTCTGCACACTCCCCTCTCCCAATTTACAGCCATTCAGGTAGTAATCTGCCGCCTTGTTTTTGCTTCCAAAGTGAATAACTTCACATTTATCCAAATTATACTGCATCTGCCATTGATCTGCCCACTCACCCAACCTGTCCAGATCATGCTGAAGGATCTTTGCATTCTCATCACAGTTCACCCTCCCACCCAACCTGGTATCATCTGCAAACTTTGAGATGTTACATTTTGTTCCCTCATCCAAGTCATTAATATATATTGTGAATAGCTGGGGTCCCAGCACCGATCCCTGTGGCACCCCCACTAGTCACTGCCTGCCAATGTGAAAAGCACCCATTAATTCCCACTCTTTGTTTCCTCTCTGCCAACCAGTTTTCTATCCATCTCGATAAACTTCCCCCAATCCCATGCACTTTAATTTTGCACGATAATTTCTTATGCAGGACTTTATCGAAAGCCTCACTAAAATTTATGTCGACAACATCCACTGCTCTACCCTCATTGATCCCCTCGTCACCTTCTCAAAAAAATCAATTAAGGTGGTAAGACATGACCTGCCCTGCACAAACCCATACCGACCTTCTCTAATTGTGCCAGGCTTTTTCAAACGTGCGTAAATCCTATCCCTGAGAATCCTCTCCAATAGCTTCCCAACCACCCATATGGGACTCACCCAGTCTATAATTTTGTGGATTATCCATTTTTCATGCAACATAGAACACCCCAAAGATGTGCTATTAGGCTGATTGGTGTAATAAATTGTCCCTAAATTAGTCTTCTCTCAATGTGGAATGCCGTAAGCATAGACAAGGGTCATGGGTGAAGGGGGGGACTGGTAATGTTAAGATGGCGGCGCGGGCTCATTGGGCCGAAGGGCCTGTTTCCCAGGCTGTTTTGTTCTTTGTTCTTAGCACAAACAGGCCCTTCGGCCCACAAGTTGTGCCGATCACATCTGTACCTACCAGGCCATAGAACTATCTGTAACTCCCAATCCCATTAAATCCCATGTACTCATCCAGAAGTCTTTTAAAAGACCCCAGCGAGTTCGCCTCTACCACCACTGACGGCAGCCGATTCCATTCACTCAACACCCTCTGAGTGAAGAACTTACCCTTAACATCTCCTCTGTACCTGCTCCCCAGCACCTTAAGCCTGTCTTTCCTTTCCTTCCTTGAATTATAGATGTGAGATTCCCCTATATATGCTTTCAGAACAATTTTTGTAGGTGTCTAGGGAAGATATTTCAGCCTTTCCTTCTGCACAGCATCTGGGACCAAAGAACTGGCTGCCCCTGAATTCAGTCCCATACATATTGATTTGCCTTCCCATAGCAGTGTTCCCCAATAGTCCAATGATCCACCTGCCACTGAACAGAGGCCCTTCTTCTCTGGACTCATCACTCTGCTTCTCCCGTTCTAACTCTATGTCATGTAGATAAGTCAGAGTCATAGAGGATTACAGCATGGAAACAGGCCATGCCACCCGTTTTTACGATTAAGCTAGTCCCAATTGCCCACATTTGGCTCATATTCCCTCTATACCAATCTTACCCATGTAACTGTCTGAATGTTTTTTAAAAGACAAAATTGCACCCATCTCTCCTATTACCTCTGGCAGCTCGTTTCAGACACTCACCACCAGATTTGCCCTTCTACATCCTTTTATATCTCTCTCCACTCACCTTATATCTATGCTGTCTAGTTTTAGACCCCCCCTACCTTTGGGAAAAGATGTTGACTATCTAACTGATCTATGCTCCTCATTATCTTATAGACCTCTATAAGATCATCCCTAAGCCTCAATACACTCCTGGAAAAAATGTCCCAGTCTGTCCAGCTTCTCCTTATAACTCAAACCATCAATAGTAGCATCTTAGTAAATCTTTTCTACACTCTTAATAATAATAATATCATTTCTATAACAGGGTTACCAGAACTATCCACCGTATTCCAAGTGTGGCCTTATCAATGTCTTGTACAACTTCAACAAGACGTCCCAATGTTCTGACCGATGAAACCAAGCATGCCGAATGCCTTCTTCACCACCCTGTCCACCTGTGACTCCACTTTCAAGGAGCTATGAACTCCTCGATCTCTTTGTTCTGTAACTCTCCTCTATGCCCTACCATTAACTGAATAAGTCTTGCCCTGGTTCCATCTACCAAAATGCATCACCTTGCATTTATCTAAATTGAACTCTGTCTGCCAGTCATCAGCCCACTGGCCCAATTGATCAATATTCCATTGCAATTGGAGATAACCTTTTTCACTGTTCACTATTCCACCAATCATCTTGTTATGCCAGGCTGCAGAATTTTTTTTCCCCTCTGGATTGCTTGATGGACAAGATGTGGGGATGTCGGCATTGGACTGGGATAAACTCAGTAAGAAGTCTCACAACACCAGGTTAAAGTCCAACTAGCTTTCAGAGTGCTGCCCCTTCATCAAGTGAGTGGGAATTCTATTCACAATCTGAGCATATAAAGGCACAATCTCAATTTACAAAATAATGGATGGAATGCGAGTCTTTACAGGTAATCAAGTCTTATGACTTTTAGGGAAGGAAATCTACCATCCTTATCTGGTCTGGCCTACATGTGAGTCCAGAGCCACAGCAATGTGGTTGAATCTCAACTGCCCTTGGGCAACTAGGGATGGGTAGTAAATGCTGGCCAGCCAGTGATGCTCATATCCCATTGAGTCATAGATATTTACAGCATGCAAACAGGCCGTTTGGCCCAACTTGTCCATGCCGCCCTTTTTTTTAGAACCCCTAAGCTAATTCCAATTGCCCGTATTTGCCCCATATCCCTCTATACCCATCGTACCCATGTATCTATCTAAATACTTTTTAAAAGATAAAATTGTATCCGCCTCTACTACTACCTCTGGCAGCTTGTTCCAGACACTCACCACCCTCTGTGTGAAAAAATTGCCCCTCTGAACACTTTTGTATCTCTCCCCTCTCACCTTAAACCTATGCCCTCTACTTTTAGACTCCCCTATCTTTGGGAAAAGATATTGAATATCTAGCTGATCTGTGCGCCTCATTATTTTATAGACCTCTATAAGGTCAATCCCCAGCCTCCTACACTCGAGAGAAAGAAGTCCCAGTCTATCCAGCCTTTCCTTATAATTCAATCCATCAAGTCCCGGTAACATCCTAGTAAATCTTTTCTGCACTCTTTCCAGTTTAATAATATCCTTTCTATAATAGGGTGACCAGAATTGTACACAGTATTTAAAGTGTGGCCTTACCAATGTTTTGTACAACTTCAACAAGACGTCCCAACTCCTGTATTCCCATGAATGAATAAAAAAGTTGTGTAGACTCCTATTAGGTCTCCCCTCAACTTCCGTCTTTCCAGTGAAAAACAATCCTATTTTATTCAATCCCTCATCATAGTCAATACCTTCAAGACCAGGTAACATTCTGGTGAACCTTCTTTGCATTCTCTCTAAAACTTTCATGTCCTCCTGGCGGTGAACTGCACACAATGCTCCAATAGCAGTCTAATCAAGGTTTTATATAGCTGCAATATAGTTTCCCAACTCTTGTACTCAATGCCCTGTTTGATGAAGGTAAGCATGCCATATGTCTTCTTAATCACCTTGGCCACCTGTGTTGCCACTATTAAGGAGCTGTGAATCTGCACATCCAGATCCCTCTGTAAATGTTCTTAAGGGTTTTGCCATTTACAGTATAATTCATACTTAATTTTGATCCTCCTTATGTGATCTTGTGTTCGGTTCATCAGGGACCATCCAGCTTCTTCATAACCTAAAGAGACAAAAAACTCAAAGTGTTTAGTGTAGGAACTCCACTGCTCAACAGTCTCATCAAAATGTCCCAAAAATCCAGTAAGAATTCCATTTTCGGCCTTTGATATTCTCTTTTTTGTCAGTTGCTGTGCTGCCATTTTAATGTGGAGATGCCGGCGTTGGACTGGGGTAAACACAGTAAGAAATCTCACAACACCAGGTTAAAGTCCCAGAGGTTTATTTAGTAGCAAATGCCATAGCTTTTGGAGCTCCTTTGTCAACTAAGTAGGAATGGAGACAATCTGTCTGCGAGGACAAAGGACCCTGAAACCACTGGTAAACTTATTAATAGATGAAACATTAGCCATCACAAGAATCCAGACCAGGAATATATATCCCTTGTCCAAGCCAAAGAGAAGAAGTGGGAGTTATGTCTCATGACCCCCCCCCCATCCCCCACAAGTTGCTAAAACCTGGAATTTGCCTTTTGAAGCTAAAGCAGGCAGTCTGTCATCTTACATCAACCAAAACAGCAGCAGAACTGGAGCTCTAGGCTTGCAAAATCTCACTAATTGTCCTGTCTGGAGACAATACACATCTCTTTAACCTGTGCTTAACACTCTCTCCACTCACACTGTCTGTACCTTTAAGACTTGATTACCTGTAAAGACTCACATTCCAACCATTATTTTGTAAATTGAGTTTGTGTCTATATATACCCTGTTTGTGAACACAAGCCCTCACTCACCTGACGAAGGAGCAGTGCTCCAAAAGCTAGTGGCTTTTGCTACCAAATAAACCTGTTGGATTTTAACCTGGTGTTGTGAGACTTCTTACTGCCAATTTAAGGCAGTCACCATTCTTTATCACATGCCTATCTCTGCAGCTGCTGTTTGAATCTCCATATGGTTTCCCACTTCTTTGGCGAGGCCTACAATCTTGGCTGTATTTTTTTAAATTTTTGAGAACTTCTCATTTATGTTTCTGACCCACTGCAGGTTTTCTTCTCGGGATATTTTGCACGTTGGAGGCTGATTGCTGTTTCTTTGTTGATTTCCCCATTGGCATTTCAGGGTTTCCCGTTTTTTCACTTAAAGCTACTTCAGGTTCCAGCAATTTTCTTATGAGTAATTTCTTCTTCCAAGCTCTTTTCTGTTATCATTATCTTTTTTGAAAGCCCTGGGTTTTTTTGAACTTAAAGCAACAACACTTCTGATTGACATTTAAAATCTTCTGAACAGCAATAATTTTTTTGTTCTAAACTCTGCAGGTCCTTGTACTTAACCTGCCAGTCTGTCTCTGTTGTGCAGTATAAATTCAGCATGCAGTTCAGGTGAAAATTAAAAGTGTCTTTACTTTAGTTTCATTTTTGGGAAGGTATTATGCAAAGGTCCGTTGTCCTTGTTGTGTCCTGGGACCTTTCAAGATCAGTCGGTATACAAGTAGCCACAGGAGGTAATTAACATTACAATTTTTCTATGTCGCTGTGGCAAAGTAATGAAAAACCATGGATCCTGTAACCCCACAATGCAAAGTACAGCAAGTGAGACAAAGTGTGCAATACATAACACATTTGATACAGTTCCACACAACAGACTTATGAGTAAAGTTATAACTCATGGAATCAAAAGTGCAGAAGAAACGTGGAGATCAAACAAGACAAAGGAATAGACAATAAATGGGTGAATACTGAGAGTGTGATATTTGGACATATTGTATGTTGGGGTTTGGGGTGCAGATTTCCTCTCTTGAGTGTGGGTCAGGTGACTCCTGGGGAATGAGCTCTGCCCAGTGTGGGACCCAGTTTTGCAGTGTTAGATCCAACTGTGGAATGGGGCACTTTCAAATGAAAAGCTCCCAGTGTTCAAGTTACCAAGCCGACCTGGTGATAATTAATGCACCCTTAATCCGTTGGGGCGTTTATATGAGGCTGTTCCACAGCCTATGCATTCCACTGCTGTTAGCTTCTGGTGAAGGGGGAGAGGATCGAGCATCGCTCTGAGACTTTGACAGACGGCGCTGGAAAGGAACGGCAGCGTGGCAGCCCTGCAAAGGATGGGTCGGAGTATCCTGGCCGCCATTGCTTCATATCAATAGTCTGTTCAGAAGGAAGGTAAGATTTGTCTGGGAGCTGGCTGAAAACAGGTGCCAAAGGGACTCGAGCTGCTGGTGGGAATGAGCAGTAACCGTGGTGGTCAGTGAAGTGGCGGTTCTGGGAAGCGGATACCGAGGAGATTCGGGAAGTGGGAGGCTGCCATCAACGGCAAGAGGAGACTTCACAGGCCTAGAACTGTGTCATGTTCCAAAAGCTCACTTCACTCCTAAGCCACTGACGATAGCTGAGCGTTTCTGATTATATAAATGAGACTAATTCAAAGGGGAGTCTATTTCTCAATTTGTGGCTGTCCTGGAGAGAATGGCAGAGCTCTGTGAGTTTGGAAACCTCCAGGATGCTTTATGGGACCAGCTGGTTTGTGGCCTCTGGCATAAAGCCATTCAGCAGGAGTTATTGGCTGAAATGAATTCACAGGTTAAGTCTGTATTAGAGATCACAACTTCCATGGAGGCGGGCACCAAGGCAGCAGCGCAGCTGGGTGTCAGCGCCCGGGTGCATAAATTGTGGAAGCCCTGCAGAGTTCATTGCTGCAAGTGAAATGTCGCTGGTGTGGCAGGATAGGCTACAGGGAGTCAAACTACTGGACTCAAGAGGCCCAATGTCACAACTGCAAGCCAGTTAATCACATTGCCTGGAATTGCCAGGTACAAATAAACCCAGAGAGAGGGAGAAGAAGGTTCATGTTGCCAGCCACGGAGAGCATAGGGAGTCAGTCAGGTCTGTGGGGGGAGCAGACTGTCCAGAGATACAAGCGCTCAGGCTGAACATTCTGTTGGTTCGGGGTGAAAGCGACTGGTTCCGGGTTCTTGAATCGCTGCAGTCCAGTTTCCGAGGTTGACCCGCCATGCCGTTAGGGAATTCCAGGATTTTAACCCAGTGACTGCAAAGGAACGGCGATATATTTCCAAGTCAGGATGGTGTGTGGCTTGGAGGCGAACTTCCAGGTGGGGGTGTTCCCATGTATTTGCTGCTCTTGTCCTTCTAGATGGAAGTGGTTGTGGGTTTGGAAGGTGCTGTCTGAGGATCTTTGGTGGATTGATACAGGGGTGGCTGTGCCCTTGATACCCAAAGCAGTGTACCAGGAGAAGATAAAAGCCTGCCAAGATCACATTGCAAACATATGCAGAGGAAGTGGTTTCCCTTAATGGTAGTGTACTGGTGAAGGGAATTGAGGGAGCAGTGTTTAGAATTACCACTACATGTGGTAAAAGGTGTTATTCAGACACACCTGGTTACAAAGTTGAAATTAAACTGGGGCATGATAAATGGGCTGGTGGACTCGAACACAAGGTTTCAAGACATTTCGTAAAAATTCAAAGATGTATTTCAAGAAAGCTTTGGAGAGATGACGAGTGTCGAGGTTAAAGTTAGGCTGAAGTTGGAGACTTGTCCAAGGAGTTTAAAGTCATTAGGCCTCAGGTGGAGGCTGAATTGGAACGGCTGGTGGATCTGGGGCCATTGGAATCAGTGACCCGCAGTGAATGGGCCACCCCAATTGTTCCAGTCGTAAAATCAGAGAGATCTGTGAGGATATGTGGTGATTTGAAGGTGATGGTAAATCCAGCTGTGTGTGTGGACCAATACCCACTTCCTCTCATTGAGGCGTGGCAGGGGAAAGAAATTCTCCAAGATTGACCTATAGCATAGAACATAGAACATTACTATCCACCCTATCTAAACCTCTAATCATCTTATATGTTTCAATAAGATCCCCTCTTAGCCGCCTTCTTTCCAACGAAAACAACCCTAGATCCCTCAGTCTCTCCTCATAGGACCTCCCCACCATACCAGGCAACATCCTAGTAAACCTCCTCTGCAGATGAGGGAAGTGAAGGATTCATAGCCATCGCTCCGATACTCACACTCGGGGCCTGTTTCACTATAAGTAGCTTCCCTTGGCATCACGTCAGCTCCAGCTCTGATCCAGAGAGTCATGAACCAAACAGTGAGTGGAATGACAGGAATCCAGTGGCTGACAGAGGAGGAGCATTTAAAGAACCTGGAAAACACCTTAAAGAGATTGCAGGAGTTTGCAAGTCAAGAGAGAGAAATGGAAGTACTTTAAGGACTTATTGCAGGACTACCACTGCAGCTGGCATGTGATGCCTCACCCGATGGGGTTAGGGCTGCCCGCTCCCAAATCCTGCCAAATGCAAATGAAAGGCCCATCGCATTCACTTCAAATCATTGATAAAGGACATGCAGGAATTATACAGTGAATGGTAGAACCCTCAGGAGTATTGGCAGACAGAGGGATCTGGACGTACATGTCCACCAATCACTGAAAGTGGCAATGCAGGTGGAGAAGATAATCAAGAAAGCATACAGCATGCTTGCCCTCATTGGTCGGGACACTGAGTATAAAAATTGGCATGTCATGCTGCAGCTGGACAGAACCTTAGAACAAAGAACAATACAGCACAGGAACAAGCCCTTCGGCCCTCCGAGCCTGCACCAATCATGTGTTCCCAAATAGACCATCCGTTTGTATCCCTCTAAACCTAGTCTGTTCATGTGGCTATCTAAATAAGTCTTAAATGATCCTAGCGTGTCTGCTTCAACCACCTTGTTTGGTAGTGCATTCCAGGCCCCCACCACCCTCTGTGTAAAATATGTCCCCTGCATATCTGTATTGAACCTTGCCCCCCCACTTACCTTGAACTTGTGACCTCTTGTGTTTGCCATTTCTGACCTGGGAAAAAGCTTCCCACTGTTCATCCTATCTCTGCCCTTCAAAATTTTATAAACTTCTATTAAGTCGCCCCTCAACCTCCGTCTTTCCAGGGAGAACAACCCTAGTTTACTCAATCTCATCTCATGGCTAATACCCTCCATACCAGGCAATATTCTGGTAAACCTTTTCTGTACTCTCTTCAAAGCCTCCACGTCCTTCTGGTAGTGTGGCGACCAGAACTGGATGCAGTATTCCAAATGTGGCCTAACCAATGTTCTATATAACTGCCATGATGTGGGTATGCCGGCGTTGGACTGGCGTAAACACAGTAAAAAGTCTGACAACACCAGGTTTTAGTGATTCACCTGACGAAGAGGCAGTCCCCTCGAAAGCTTGTGAGTATATTATCAAATAAATAGGTTGGACTAAAACCTGGTGTTGTCAGACTTTTTACTATATAACTGCAACATCATACGCCAACTTTTATACCCTATGCCCTGTCCAGTAGAGGCAAGCATGCCATAAGCCTTCTTCACCACCCTCTCCACCTGTACTGCCACCTTTTGAGGATCTGTGGCCTTGCACACCCAGATCCCTCTGTGTTTCTATACTCCTGATGGTTCTGCCATTTATCGTATCGCTCCCCCCCACATTAGATCTACCAAAATGCATCACTTCACATTTATCTGGATTAAATTCCATCTGCCATTTCTCCGCCCAATTTTCCAGCCTATCTATATCCTGCTGTATTCTCTGACAATGTTTATCAGTATCCTCAACTCCAGCAATCTTTGTGTCATCAGCAAACTTACTGATCACACCAGCTACATCTTCTTTCAAATCATTTATATATATCACAAACAGCAGAGGTTCCAGTACAGAGCCCTGCGGAACACCACTAGTCACAGACCTCCAATCAGAAAAAGACCCCCCCATGCTACCCTCTGTCTTATAATGCCAAGCCAGTTCTGTGGCCATCTAGCTAGTTCAGTTTTGCTCCTGTGAGATTTAACCTTTTGCACCAGCCTGCCATGAGGGACCTTGTCAAATGTTTTACTAAAATCCATGTGGACAAATCCATGGCCCTTTCCTCTTCAATCATTTTCGTCACCTCCTCAAAAAACGCAACCAAATTTGTGATGTGTGTCCTCCCTGGTACAAAACCATATTGTCTATCACTAATGAGACTGTTCCGTTCTAAATGTGTAAGGATCCTATCTTTAAGAATCTTTTCCAATTTCTCTACAATGGACGTCAAGCTCACTGAAGTATAATTACCCGGGTTATCCTTTCTGCCCTTCTTAAATAACGGGACCACATTTGCTATCCTCCAATCCTCTGGAACCTCACCTGTGTTCAATGAAGAAACAAAGATTTCTGTCAGAGGCCCAGCAATTTCATCTCTTGTCTCTCTCAGTAATCTAGGGCAGATGCCATCTGGTCCTGGGGATTTGTCTACCTTAATGCTTCCTAAAACACCTAACACTTTCTCCCTTGTAATTGCGATTTGTTCTAACAGGTCTACACATCCCTCTGAGACACTACCAATCAACATGTCCCTCTCCTTTGTGAATACTGATGCAAAGTATTCATTTAGGATCTCACTTACTTCCTCGAGTTCTAAGCATAATTCCCCTACTTTGTTCTTGAGAGGTCTGACTCTTTCTTTGACAACCCTCTTGTTCCTAATGTATGTATAAAATGCCTTGGGATTCTCCTAAATCCTGTCTTCCAAGGACATTTCGTGACCCTTTTTAACCTTCTAACACCCTGTCTGAGTTCTTTTCTACTTTCTCTGTATTCCTCCAGTGCTTCACCTGTTTTTAGCTGCCTGGACTTTATGTATGCCTCTTTTCTCTTTTTGATTAGACCCACAATTTCACTGGTTATCTACGGCTCGTGAATCCTACCTTTCCTGTCCTTCCTTTTTACAGGCACATGCCTGTTCTACACTCCTATCAACTGCTCCTTAAAAGACTCCCAGATGTGGATTTACCCTCAAACTGCCTCTCCCAATCAACAGCCACCAAATCCTGCCGAATTCGGCTGTCGTTAGCCTTTCCCCAATTCAGCACCGTACTCGTAGGACAACACTCATCCTTTTCCATTACCATCCAGAATTGTGGTCACTATTTCCCACATCTTCCCCCACTGAAACTTTGATGACCTGACCAGGCTCATTCCCCAGTACTAGGTCCAGTATAGCTCCCTCTCTAGTTGGATTATCAACATATTGTTCCAAAGAACCTTCCTGGACACATTTTATAAATTCCTACCTGTCCGGACCCCCAGCCCTAAGGGATTTCCAGTCTATATGAGAGAAATTAAAGTCTCCCACTACAACAACCCTATTTTTTCTGCACCTGTCCAGAATCTCCTTACATACCCATTCCTCAACTTTCCGTGGGCTGTTGGGCAGCCTGTTGTATACTCCCAGCATAGTGACTGTGTCCTTCCTGTTCCTGAGCTCCACCCACAGTGACTCACTACATGACCCTTCTAAATTGTCCACCCTCTGTACCGCTGTAATATGCTCCCTAACCAGTACTGCTACTCCCCCACCTCTTCTAGCCCCTCCTCTGTCTCGCCTAAAACACTTATACCCCGGAGTATTCAGCTGCCAGTCCTGACCTTCCTCGAACCAAGTCTCCATCACTGCAACCACATCCAAGTTCCGCGCAAGCATTAAGGCTCTAAGTTTGTCTGTCTTGCCTGTTATGCTCCTTGCACTGAAGCAGATGCACTCCAGACCTCCAGGCCCACTGAGGTCATCCTCCCCCAGATTGCTCTTCCTCTTAGGTAGCCTTGTCTTGGCCCTGTGCTCATCCCCAGTCTCTACGCTTGCTGACCTATTGTCCTGATCCCCACCCCCCTGCCACATTAGTTTAAACCCACTCGAACCCCACTAGCAAAGCTCCCAGCCAGGATATGGGTGCCCCTCCTGTTCAGGTATAACCCATCCTTCTTGTACAGGTCCCATCCTTCCTGGAAGACCTCCCAGTTATCCATGAATCTCAAACCCTCCCAGTTCTTGAGCCACGTGTTCAGCTGCACAATCTCCCTGTTCTTAGCCTCACTGGCCCATGGCACGGGGAGCAATCCAGAGATTGCTAACCTAGAGGTCCTGCTTTTTAGCCTTCTACTTAACCCCCTAAGTTGCTGTTGCAGGACCTCCCTGCTCCTTCTGCCTTTGTCAGTTGTACCAATGTGGACAATGACGTCTGTCTGAGTCCCTCCCTTTTTTAGGATGCTCTCCAACCGCTCAGAGACATCCAGGATCCTGGCACCAGTGAGGCAGACTACCATCCTGGAGTCTCGTTCGCACCCACAGAGCCGCCTGTCTGTGCCTCGAACTATTGCTCTCCTATTTTCCCTCTTTCTCTTCTAAGCCACAGAGCCCAACTCTGTGCCAGAGACCTGGTCATTGTGGCTTAGCCCTGGAAGATCATCCCCCCCACCCCCTCCCCACAGTATCCAAAATGGTATACACCACACGGCATCCCAGTACTGACTGCTTCCTCCTCTCCCCTCTCCTATCCGTCACCCAGCTAGCTTCGGTTGTAGGTGTTACCACTTCCTGATATCTGCTATCTATCACCCCCTCTGCCTCCCGAATGATCCGAAGTTCATCCAGTTCCAGCTCCAATTCCCTAAGGCAGCCTGTGAGGAGCTGGATCTGGGTGCACCTCCCACAGGTGAAATCAGCAGGGTCACTAATGGTGACCCTTACCTCCCACATCCTGCAAGAGGAGCACTGAACTGCCCTAACCACCATACTCTCCACCCAAACTCCCAACTATAGCTGCTCTGTGTTCCCACTCTTTAAACTGTTCCTGCTCTTTAAACTTAGTTAGGTTTCACAGATCCAACTGTGGAACGTTTTAATAAAGTGTGCAAATTACCAAACCTCCCGTGTGATTCTTTATACATCCTTAGTCCATATGTAAAGTAAGTAAAAGTTTATTTATTAGTCACAAGTAAGGCTTACATTAATACTGCAATGAAGTTACGGTGAAATATAACAGAGATAGAGAACAAATGAGGGACCTTGGAGTGCATGTTCACAGATCCCTGAAAGTAGCAGGACAGGTTGATATGGTGGTTAAAAAGGCAAATTAAATTATTTCATTTATTAGTCAAAGTACAGAATATAAGAGCAGGGAGGTTATGCTGGAACTAAATGAAACATTAGGTCACAGCTAGAGCAGTGTGTGCAGTTCCAGTCACCTCATTACAGAAAGAATTCCGTTGGAGACGGTACAGAGGAGATCAGTAAGGATGTTGACAGAACTGGAAAATTGCAGCTTTGAGGAAAGATTGGAAAGACTGGAATTGTCCTTGGAACAGATTGGGGAGATTTGATTTGTACAACATTGTGAGGGACCTGGCTAGAGTGGATGGGAAGGTGCTGTTTGCCTTAACAGATAACTCAGTGCCTACATTTAAAGTGATTGGATTAAAGGAAAAAATATTTTTCACTCTAATGTGAGGATCTGGAATTCACTGCCTGGACAGTAGGAGAGGCAAAACCCCCAAGTCATTCAAAAAGGTGCCTGGATGTGTATCTTAAGTATGGTAACCTGCAGGGTTATGGATCTGGAAAGTGGAATTAGGCTGGGTAGCTGTGACTGAGTTGGCTCAGACACAGTAGGCCAACTGGCCTCTTCCTGTAGATTAAACTTTCTGATTTGAGATCAGTTGATTTTGCAGTGTTGTTCATTTACTCTTGTGAGAAGCTACATATATTCAAACATAGTGACCTGTCCTCTACAAGCAAAAGGAACATGTCCAGGCGTTGTGCTTTTTTTTAATTAAAACAAATGTGTGGAGGACGGTAGTTCTCTGGGCATTCTCCATGGCCCGAGTCAACATGATGTGGAGATGCCAACGTTGGACTCGGGTAAACACAGTAAGAAGTCTGACGACACCAGGTTAAAGTCCAACTTAAACCTGGTGTTATCAGACTTCTTACCGAGTCAACATGCCAACTAATCAGCATCCTTTCCTCATGGAGTATAAATTGTTGCTCCCTTTGAAATTTGGAATTATTGTATCTGTCCTGATGAGTACAAGCCAAAATCTTTCAGAGCGTGTTTTTTCAACAAAACTCAAACACAGAAGAGGAGTAGGAGCAGAGAGCGGCAGGAGGACTATGGAGGGGCAAGAGCACTGAGAAGGCTGCAAAGACAGAAGGGGGGAGGGAAATAGAAGGGGTGTAAGGGCTTGACTTAAGATGCTTCTTCACCTGGCTGGAGAATCTAAAATATGGAGGCACACGCTCAGAATAAAGGGTAACTATTTAGTAACTAGATAAGGTCAAAGGGATATGAATCTTTGGAATTCCCTATCCTGGAGGGTTGTGACTGCTACATCATTAAATATATTTGAGGTTGAACGAGATAGATCATGGAGATCTCAGTGAAATGGGGAGTGGGTGGGAAATTGGCGTTGAAGGCAGGATCATATTGAATGGTGGGGCAGGCTGGGTGAGCTGAATGCTGAATTTCTGCTCCTGTTTCTTCTGTCCTTATGCAGCAAAGGGGGAACTGGAGTGGAGTGAAATGATGGGGGGAGGAACTTCCAAGGACAATAACAGAAACACTTTCAGCCTTTAAATCGGGCTTTCCCAAACTTTTTCAGACAGGAAGCACAGACGCATGCACACACACTCTCTCCACCTCTTTCTCTCTCCACCTCTATCTCTCTTCACCTCTTCCTCTCTCTCTCCGCCTCGTTCTCTCTCTCTATAGAACATAGAACAGTACAGCAGAGTACAGGCCCTTCGGCCCTCGATGTTGTGCCGAGCTTTGTCCAAACCCAAAATCAAGCTATCCCACTCCCTATCATTCTGGTGTGCTCCATGTGCCTATCCAATAACCGCTTGAAAGTTCCTAAAGTGTCCGACTCCACTATCACAGCAGGCAGTCTATTCCACACCCCAACCACTCTCTGAGTGAAGAACCTACCTCGGACATCCCTCCAGATCTCCCACCATGAACCTTATAGTTATGTCCCCTAGAGAAAATAGTCTCTGAACGTCCACTCTATTTATCCCCCTCATTATCTTATAAACCTCTATTAAGGTGGTGAGGGATTGGAATGCCCTGCCTGCTGCAGTTGTAAATGCGTCTAGTTTGGGGGCGTTTAAGAGATCTCTGGATAGGTTTATGGACGAAAAGGGATTGGTATAGGCTAGTGGGTCATTGTTTTTGTAACTGGTCGGCGCAACATCGTGGGCCGAAGGGCCTGTTCTGCGCTGTAATGTTCTATGTTCTATGTTAAGTTGCCTCTCATCCTCCTCCGCTCTAAAGAGAAAAGCCCCAGCTCCCTCAACCTTTCCTCATAAGACCTACCCTCCAAACCAGGCAGCATCCTGGTAAATCTCCTCTGCACTCTCTCCAATGCTTCCACATCCTTCTTATAGTGAGGTGACCAGAACTGAACACAATATTCCAAATGTGGTCTCACCAATGTCCGGTATAGTTGCAGCATAACCCCACGGCTCTTAAATTCAAACCCCCTGTTAATAAACACTAACACACTATAGGCCTCTTTCACGGCTCTATCCACTTGAGTGGCAACATTCAGAGATTTGTGGATATGAACCCCAAGATCTCTCTGTTCCTCCACATTCCTCAGAACCCTGCCGTTGATCCTGTAATCCGCATTCAAGTTTGTCCTACCAAAATGAATCACCTCGCACGTATCAGGGTTAAACTCCATCTGACACTTCTCAGCCCAGCTCTGCATCCTATCAATGTCTCTTTGCAGCCTCCACCTCATTCAAGAGCCCTCTACCTCATTCTCTACTCCACCAATCTTGGTGTCGTCAGCAAATTTACTGACCCACCCTTCAGCCCCTTCTTCCAAGTTATTGATAAAAATCACAAATAGCAGAGGACCCAGCACTGATCCCTGTGGTACACCGCTGGTAACTGGCCTCTAATTTGAAAATTTTCCCTCCACCACCTTGTCTTCTATGACAAAGCCAGTTACTTATCCAGTTGGCCAAATTTCCTTCCATCCCACACCTCTTTATCTTCTTCATGAGCCTACCATGGGGAACCTTATCAAACGCCTTACTAAAATCCATGTGTACGACATCAACTGCTCTACCTTCATCCACACACTTAGTTACCTCCTCAAAGAATTCAGTCAAATTTGTGAGGCAGGACTTACCCTTCACGAAACTGTGCTATCTCAGATTAAGCTGTATCTTTTCCAAATGGTCATAAATCCTATCCCTCAGGACCTTTTCCATTAACTTACCGACCACCGTAAGTAAGACTAACTGGCCTATAATTACCAGGGTCATTCCTATTTCCTTTCTTGAACAGAGGAACAACATTTGCCACTCTCCAGTCCTCTGTCACTATTCCCGTGGACAGTGAGGACCTAAAGATCAAAGCTAAAGGCTCTGCAATCTCATCCCTTGCCTCCCAAAGTATCCTAGGATATATCCCATCTGACCCAGGGGACTTATCGACCTTCAGTTTTTTTTCAAAATTGCTAATACATCTTCCCTCAGAACATCTACCTCCTCCATCCTATCAGCCTGTATCACACACTCCTCCTCAAAAACATGGCCCCTCTACTCTGAACACTGAAGAAAAGTATTCATTCAATGCCTCTCCTGTCTCTTCTGACTCCATGCACAAGCTCCCACTACTATCCTTGACTGGCCCTAACCTCACCCTGGTCATTCTTTTATTTGTCATATAAGAGTAAAAAGCCTTGGGGTTTTCATTGATCCAACCCGATAAGGACACCACATTGCCCCCTCCTAACTCTCCTAAGCCTTTTATTTCTCTCTCTCCGCTTCTCTCCACTTCTACCAGGATGCTGCCTGGTTTGGAGGGTAGGTCTTATGAGGAAAGATTGAGGGAGCTGGGACTTTTCTCTTTAGAGCGGAGGAGGATGAGAGGAGACTGAATAGAAGTTTATAAGATGATGAGGGGGATAGATAGAGTGGACGTGCAGAGACTATTTCCTCGGGTGGATGTAGCTGTTACTAGGGGACATAACTATAAGGTTCATGGTGGGAGATATAGGAGGGATGTCCGAGGTAGGTTCTTCACTCAGAGAGTGGTTGGGGTGTGGAATACACTGCCTGCTGTGATAGTGGAGTCGGACACTTTAGGAACTTTCAAGCGGTTATTGGATAGGCACATGGAGCACTCCAGAATGATAGGGAGTGGGATAGACTGATCTTCGGATTGGACGTAGCTCGGCACAACATTGAGGGCCGAAGGGCCTGTACTGTGCTATGTTCTATGTTCTATTCTCTCTCTCTCTCCACTTCTCTCTCTCCTTTCTCTCCACTTCTCTCTTTCCTTTCTCTCCACTTCTCTCTCTCTCTCCACTTCTGTCTCTCTCTCTCTCTCCACTTCTCTATCTTTTGCCACCTCTTTCACTCTCTCCACCTCTCCCTCTCTCTCCACCTCTCTCTCTCTCTGTCTCTCTCCACCTCTCTCTCTCTCTCTCCACCTCTCTATACTCCTCTCTCTCTCTCCACCTCTCTTTCTCTTTCTCCACATCTCTCTCTCTCCATTTGTCTCTGTCTCTCTCTTTCCACTTCTAGACACATCAGGTAAGAGCAGGTCAGAGAGCAAGGGAACATAGAACATAGAACATAGAACATTACAGCGCAGAACAGGCCCTTCGGCCCACGATGTTGCGCCGACCAGTTACAAAAACAATGACCCACTAGCCTATACCAATCCCATTTCGTCCATAAACCTATCCAGAGATCTCTGAAACGCCCCCAAACTAGACGCATTTACAACTGCAGCAGGCAGGGCATTCCAATCCCTCACCACCCTCTGGGTAAAGAACCTACCCCTGACATCTGTCCTGTAGCTACCCCCCCTTAATTTAAATCCATGCCCCCTCGTGCTAGCTTTCTCCATCCGAGGAAAAAGGCTATCACTATCCACCCTATCTAAACCTCTAATCATCTTATATGTTTCAATAAGATCCCCTCTTAGCCGCCTTCTTTCCAACGAAAACAACCCTAGATCCCTCAGTCTCTCCTCATAGGACCTCCCCTCCATACCAGGCAACATCCTAGTAAACCTCCTCTGCACCCTCTCCAAGATTAAAGATTAAACTATTTATTTCAATGCAGGAGGCCAAGAAGGGTGAGATCCTAAATGAAAATTTCTCATAATATTTACTGTTGAAAAAGGCGTGGATGTTAGGGAATTTGGAGAAACAAATCATGACATCTCAAAGAGTGAAATAATATGGAGAAGGAATTCCTGAAAGCCTTAAAGCACATCAAGGTAGATAAATCCCGGGACCTGATGAAGTGTGCGGGATTGTTGTGGGAGGCTAGGGAGGAAATTGCGGGCCTCCTACTAGAGATAGTTGAATCATTGACAGCCACAAGTGAGGTGCCTGAAGATTGGAAGGTTGGCAAATGTTGTAACTTTGTTTAAGAAGGGCTGCAGGGAAAAGCCTGGGAACTACAGGCCATGAGTCTAACATCTATCATGGGTTAGTTGTTAGTAGTATTCTGAGAGACAGGATCTACAGGCATTTAGGGAGTCAAGGACTGATTAGAGACAGTCAGCATGGCTTTGCAAGTCGAAAAATATGCTTCACAAATTTGATTGAGTTTTTTGAAGGGGTAACCAAGAAGGTAGATGAGGGCAGTACAGTTGATATTGTCTATATGGACTTTAACAAGGCCTTTGACAGGGTCCTGCAAGGTAGGTTGTTGCATAAGGTTAAATCTCACGGGATCCTGGCTAAAGTAGCGAAACGGATACAAAAATTGGTTTGAGGACAGAAGGCAGAGGGTGGTTGTAGAGAGTTGTTTCCCAAACTGGAGGCCTGTGACCAGCGGTGTGCCTCAGGGATCAGTGCTGGGTCCACTGTTATTTGTCATTTATATTAATGATTTGGATGAGAATATAGGGGGCATGGTTTTGCAGATGGCACTAAGATTGGTGGCAGAGTGGACAGTGAAGAAGGTTATCTTGGATTGTAACGGGATCTTGATCCCATGGGCTGATGAATGGGAGATGGAGTTTAATTTAGACAAATGTGAGGTGATGCATTTTGGTCGATGGAACCAGGGCAGGACTTAGTCAATGGTAGGGTGTTGGGGAGAGTTACAGAACAAAGAGATCTGGCGGTACATGTTTATAGCACCTTGAAAGTGGAGTCACAGGTGGACAGCGCGGTGAGGAAGGCATTCGGCATTCTTGGTTTCATCGGTCAGAACACTGAATACTGGAGTTGGAATGTCTTGTTGAAGTTGTACAAGACATTGGTAAGGCCACACTTGGAATACTGTGTACAGTTCTGGTCACCATATTATAGAAAGGATATTATTAAATTAGAAAAAGTCAGAAAAGATTTACTAGGATGCTGCTGGGACTTGATGGATTGAGTTCTAAAGAGTGTCAAAGTGTCAAAATTGTGGGAAAACAGGAACACTTCACACTGTTGTTTTCTCAGTTGGAGTCCACACTGCAATCTCCCACATTCTGTGCAATGCAGAGGCCACCAGTGTGAATCAAATTGAATTTCAGGGGCAGGGTCCATTCACACTGGAGACGCTGAAACCTCTCACACTGGAGATGCTCTGCACAAGCGCAGTGGCTCCGAACGATCAGCCTTCTGTTTGCTGGCCTGCTTGATAGCTGGCCAGTCCAGCACCCCCACAGTGCTGCCCCCCCGACAACCTCCCTGTGGTCTGATCACAGCACCCCCGCCACCCCCTGGAAGACACCCCACCCTCTCTCCCCCAGTTGACCACCATTCCCTCCAACTCACCCTGATAGCTGACCTCCCTCCTGCCCCAAGCGAGTGGCTACAGGACCACCACCCCCCACTGATCGCTCCCTCCATCCTGCCCCCAGCAGATCCCACCCCCAATAGGCCACTTAGCCTTGCCCAATGGGCAGTGCCAAGGTGCTAGGAGATACAGGCTGGCACTGCCAGGTGCCCGTGCCCAGGGGACATCACCCCACCCCCCCCCCACGACCCCAATGGAGGCCCCAATTGCCTGAAAGTGAGGAGCCAGTCTGAACCCTGCTGGAGTGAAATGCTCCTGACAGGGTGGGAGATGCTAGCTTGCCTGGACAACTCAGTCTGGTTTCCAGTGCGAGTCAAATGGAAATCGGACGCTTGGAGGTGCGTGCGCAGTGAGAATGCATCCCAGACACAAGATTCTTCCACCATGCTGCACTAGAAAATTATCAAGGCAGGCTGGGAGAATCATCTCCTCTATCCCTCACACGTACAGTCACCCCTCTCGTACACGTTCATCTCTCACACATAGAAACACCCACAGACACACATTATCCAATTGGAATACTTAACCCTCCTCCCCCCTCTTCCCCCCTCCCCTGGATATTTTCCTCTTTTTGTCACTAACAAAGGATAGACACCGGAACTCTACCACCTCTCCCGCTGTGGATTGGGAACAGGTGAGGAGTGGACAGTGGAGCCCTGACCCCTGGCAACATTTCTGCCCTTGCTTAAGCAAGACTGTAAAATCCCACCCAAAGAACCATCTAGGATTTCACTTGAACAAAACTCTCCTTATGTCAGTTTTAGGTACCAATACTCAACATAAATACACATTAGTTGCAATGCTTTAACTCACTCAGTTCAATTCATTTCAGCTGAACTTTAATTTTAATTCATTTAACTTTAAATTTAACTCAAAACAAATACCTGCTTGAGTGAGCTGGCCAGGTCTGCTCTTGAATATGTATCTTCCTCATGATTCTTTGGTTTTCTCTGAATGTGATCTTCAGGCTATACAAATGAGAATGTAGTGGAGGCTGGAAACCTTACAACCTTTAAAAAATATGTGGATGAGTCCTTGAAATATCATAACATTCAAACGTATGGAACAAATGCTGGAAAATGGGCTCAGCGTGACTTCAGTAGTAGATATGTAGTAGTATGTAGTGCAGGCTCGATGGGCACTGTATGACTCTATGTCCAGAAGTTCTTAGACTTGAATATTTGTTGCAGCAGAAGCAAACAGCTGGAAATGTTACTCTGACCATCCCCCAAGCTCCAGCCAGCAGACCCATAGGAACTGAGGAAGAAGCTCATTCAAAGACTCACGCATCAGCAGCAGGAGCTGGGAAGGTAAAACTTTTAAATAAACAACATTTTTTTCTTCAGGGTGATTCTGGGTATTTACAGGAATCTGCTCCTGAGGGTGCTGAATGTTGTGACCTCAAGGTCAATTCTGGGCTCAGTCAAGTTGATCTCATACTCAGCTCATGGCAGTCTCTGATTCTTCACTAGTTCAGTGTGGTGGGGAGCACTGGATTCACTGTGTGACAAAACCACTATAGAGCACAGCCCTGGGCTATCCTATCCCATTCCAGCTGGAATGGAGGGAAAGAACAAGGGGGAGCAGAAATTAAAGAAAATGTCTGTCTAATCCAGAGCCTGCCTGTGCTGCGCCCTTCCTGACCTTCATGTTCCCTCCTGAGTTTCACCTACCTTCCCTCAGTGCCCACTGCATTTGGACCATCTCTCAATGCATTTGAAGCAGTTCTTCACCCCTGGTGGTATCTTTATAGCCCTTTGGGCACAAAATGTGTAACAAAATTGGAAAGGAAATGAGCGAATCAACTGGAGGTGAAAGTAGATGAAACTGTTTTCTTGTGTCACCTGCTTATCCCAGAATCTGAACAGGGTTATTGAAAGACCACATCAACCCTCCCTGCTGATTTTGTGGTATCAATGTTGTACACCGAATATACACTTTAATAGTTATCATCAATGTCAATCACAACAAATACCTGCTTGAACACACAATGAAAAATCTCAATATTCCAGAACGATGAAGTTTGATCTGCCCAGTCAAACCCACCCTGAAAGTTCAAGCTTAATTTATAACTTGTTATGGCCATTGATCTCTTAGTCTAGAGTCTCAGAGTAAAAGCACCTTGGTAACTCCTTTCATCATTTCCCAATTCCTGATCAGGAATGTAAAGTTTAGCATTGTCCAATCAATTGGCATAACTCCTCTTTTCCAGGATTTCTAGATACCACCTGCAACTGGAGACTTTCCCACCATTCATAGAATCTAGAATGCAAATGAGGCCATTTGGCCCATCAAGCCTGCACCAGTAACAATCCCACCAAGATCTCCTCCCCATAATCCCACATATTTACCCTCCTTATCCCTCTGACACTAAGGGGCAATTTAGCATGGCCAATCAACCTAATCTGCATGTCTTTGGACTGTGGGAGGAAACTGGAGCATCCAGAGGAAACTCATGCAGACATGGGAAGAATGTGCAAACTCAAAGTCATTCACTCGAGACCAGAATTGAACCCAGGTCCCTGGTGCTATGAAGTAGCAGTGTTACTGTGCCACCCCACTGACGGATTTCAATGAATCACAGTTGAGTTTCCATGAGGAAGTCCATAGAATCATAGAGTCAGACAATGCAGAAGAGGCCCTTTGCATAACAGGAAGAACACCTAACCTGCCACCTAATCCCATTTACCAGCACTTAGCCCATAATCCTGAATGTTGTGGTGTGCCATGTGCTCATCCAGGTACTTTTCAGAGGATGTGAGGCAACTCACCTCTACCATTCTCCCAGGCAGTGCATTCCAGACCATCACCACCCTCTGCCACCTATCTGCCCATTTGACCATTTCATCTAATTCTTCTTTTAGCTTAAGGCTATAAGAAGAATCTCACTGTTATACTCCTTATATTGAAGCAGATCCACTCCAGACCTCCAGGCCCACTGAGGTCATCCTCCCCCAGATTGCTCTTCCTCTTAGGTAGCCTTGTCTTGGCCCTGTGCTCGTCCCCAGTCTCTACGCTTGCTGACCTATTGTTCTGATCCCCACCCCCCCGCCACATTAGTATAAACCCACTCAAACCCCACTAGCAAAGCTCCCAGCCAGGATATTGGTGCCCCTCCTGTTCAGGTATAACTCCCCTTCTTGTACAGGTCCCATCCTTCCTGGAAGACCTCCCAGTTATCCACAAATCTGAAACCCTTTATGTCAGTCTAGTTCAGTCCAAGAGTCACAATCAGATCAGCCATGGTCCTGTTGAACGGCAAAGAAGACTTGATTCTGGCCTACTCCTGTTATTTGATATTTTGGTATGTATGTAAGTAATTTCTGACACTGAATTAATAGAAAGCAGAGTTTTGTGGCAACGTCTGACCAATAGCGGGTAGGTCGTGCCTTACTAACCTTATTGAGTTTTTTGAGAAGGTGACCAAAGAGGTGGATGGGGGCAAGGCAGTTGACGTGGTATATATGGATTTTAGTAAGGCGTTCGATAAGGTTCACCATGGTAGGCTTCTGCAGAAAATGCAGATGTATGGGATTGTGGGTAATCTAGGAAGTTGGATCAGGAATTGGCTATCAGATAGGAGACAGAGGGTGGTGGTTGATGGTAAATATTCATCATGGAGTTCGGTTACGAGTGGTGTGCCTCAGGGATCTGTTTTGGGGCCACTGTTGTTTGTAATCTTTATTAATGATCTGGATGAGGGTATAGTTGGGTGGATTAGTAAATTTGCTGATGACACCAAAGTCGGAGGTGTGGTAGATTGTGAGGAAGGGTGTCATAGTCTGCAGGGAGACTTAGACAGGTTGCAGAGCTGGGCCGAGAGGTGGCGGATGGAATTTAATGCGGAGAAGTGTGAGGTAATTCACTTTGGTGTGTCGAGTATAGGGCTAACGGGAGGACTTTGAATAGTGTGGATGAACAGAGGGATCTAGGTGTATGTGTACATAGATCCCTGAAAGTTGGGAATCAAGTAGATAAGGTTGTTAAGAAGGCGTACGGTGTCTTGGCGTTTATTGGTAGGGGGATTGAATTTAGGAGTCGCAGCGTAATGTTGCAACTGTACACTACTCTGGTGCGGCCGCACTTGGAGTACTGTGTGCAGTTCTGGTCCCCACATTACAGGAAGGATGTGGAGGCTTTGGAGAGGGTGCAGAGGAGGTTTACTAGGATGTTGCCTGGTATGCAGGGGAGGTCCTATGAGGAGAGACTGAGGGATTTAGGGTTGTTTTCGTTGGAAAGAAGGCGGCTAAGAGGGGATCTTATTGAAACATATAAGATGATTAGAGGTTTAGATAGGGTGGATAGTGATAGCCTTTTTCCTCAGATGGAGAAAGCTAGCACGAGGGGGCATGGCTTTAAATTAAGGGGGGGGTAGTTATAGGACGGATGTCAGGGGTAGGTTCTTTATCCAGAGGGTGGTGAGGGATTGGAATGCCCTGCCTGCTGCAGTTGTAAATGCACCTAGTTTGGGGGCGTTTAAGAGATCTCTGGATAGGTTTATGGACGAAAAGGGATTGGTATAGGCTAGTGGGTCATTGTTTTTGTAACTGGTCGGCGCAACATCGTGGGCCGAAGGGCCTGTTCTGCGCTGTAATGTTCTATGTTCTATGTTCTAATACTTTATTGCTAATGTGAGCTGCAAAATTTCTCACCTTCCCATTCTCCACAATACACAAAACCCAGTCGGGGTAGGGGAAGGAGAATATAAAATGGTGTAAAATGGGCACTAAACAATATTTCCCAATTTTGACAATGTGCCATTATTCTTCTTCAAACCAGGACTGCTCGCTTTTAGAGTCGGTGATATTAAAGGTTCATTATGAATACACTGTGGCAACAAGGGTGCAACCCGGAATAACCTACGCTGAGCTTCTGGACATCTTCAAACACAAACTGGGCCGACAGTCAGGACAGATACAAATAAGGTGCAAAAGGAGCAGCTGGACGATGTGTCATGTCAGCCAGCAATAATTCCAATACTCACTCCCCCTGTATTAACCATTCTCTATAGACCTCATTCCCCTATATTAGTCACTCACTATAAATCTCATTTCCCTCTGTATTAATCACTCTGTATGAACCTCACTCCTTCTGTATTAATCACACCATATGGACCTCAGTTCCCCCTGTATTACTCACTCCATAATGACATCACTCCCTCTGTATTAATCACTCTGTATAAACCTGTAACATACTTTCTATAGATCTCATTCCCCCCCATGTTAATCACTGTCAACAAATCTCACTCCCCCTATATAATCTGTCTCTATGGATCATCTCCCTCTTTGTTCCACTCTCCATATTCTCTCTACAGACCTCACTCCCCCGTGAGTTTCTATAAACCTCACTCCCCCGTGATACTCTCCAAACAGACTTCATTCTGTGTTAGTCTCTCTATATATCTCAGTCTCCCTATGTAACTCACTCTCTACGGACCTCACTCCTCATGTCACTCTCTCTAGAGTGCTCACTCTCCTTCATCCACCTTATAACTCCCTCTCTATAGACTTTGCTTTTGTTACTCTCTCCATAGAACTTTTTCCTACTGTGTTACTCTCTCTGGAGACCTCACACCCCTCCTGTAACTCACTCTCGAAAGACTACATCCCTCCGTGCTCCTCTCCTATAGACCTGGCTCACTCTCCATTGACTCCACTGCCCCTAGATTCCACTGCCCTTGTGTAACTAATTTCCCCAGAACTTGCCTGATGTAGTTACTCACTCTCCACAAGACCTCTCTACCCCTGTATTACACCCCCTGTCTAACTCAAACCTCTATAGATTGCATTCGCTGCACAATGTCAGCTCGCAAATAATTCCAAAAGTCAGTTCCCCTATATTAATCACTATCTAAATACTTCATTTGCATGTTATTTCCTCTATAGACCTAACACCTCCTGTATTAACCTCCTAACACCTCCTGTATTACTCTCTTAGAGACCTCGCTCCCTCTATGAAACTCACTTTCTATCAACCTCACTCCCCTGTGTAACTCATAGAGTCATAGATGTTTACAGCATGGAAACAGGCCCTTTGGCCCAACTTGTTAATGCCATCCTTTCTTTAAGACCCCTAAGCTAGTCCCAATTGCCTGCATTTGGCCCATATCCCTCTATACACATCTTACCCATGTAACTTCCAAATGCTTTTTAAAAGACAAAATTGTACCTGCCTCTACGACTGCCTCTGGCAGCTTGTTTCAGACACTCACCACAATTATTGTGAAAAAAATTGCTCCTCTGGACCCCTTTTGTATCCCTCCCCTTCACCTTAAACCTATGCCCCCTAGTTTTAGACTCCCCTACCTTTGGGGAAAAAGTATTGACTGGCTGATCTGTGGCTCTCTTTATTTTATAGACCTCTGTAAGGTCACCCCTCAGCCTTCTATGCTCCAGAGAAAAAAGTCCCAGTCTACCCAACCTCTCCTTCTCACTCAAACCATAAAGTCCCAGTAATATCCTAGTAAATTTTTCCTGCACTCTTTCTAGTTTAATAATATCCTTTCTATAATAGGGTGCCCAGAATTACACACAGTATTCCAAGTGTGGATTTACCAATGTCTTTACAACTTCAACAAGACGTCCCAACTCCTGTATTCAATGTTTGACCAATGAAGTAAAAAGTCTAACAACACCAGGTTTTAGACTAAAACCTGGTGTTGTCAGACTTTTTACTGTGTTTACCCCAGTCCAACGCCGGCACATCCACATCCTGACCAATGAAGCCAAACATGCCGATTGCCTTCTTCACCACTCTGTCCACCTGTGACTGCACTTTCGAGGAGCTATGAACCTGTACCCCGAGATCTCTTTGTTCTGTAACTCTCCCCAACACCCTACCATTAACTGAGTAAGTCCTGCCCTGATTCAATCTACCAAAATGCATCACCTCACATTTGTCTAAATTAAACTCCATCTGCCATTCGTCAGCCCACTGGCCCAACTGATCAAGATCCCGTTGCAATCCGAGATAACTTTCTTCACTGTCCGCTATGCCACCAATCTTGGTGTCATCTTCAAACTTACTAACCATGCCGCCTATATTCTCATCCAAATCATTAATATAAATGATAAATAACAGTGGACCCAGCACTGATCCCTGAGGCACACCGCTGGTCACAGGCCTCCAGTTTGGGAAACAACTCTCTACAACCACCCTCTGACTTCTGTCAAGAAGCCAATTGTGTATCCATTTAGATACCTCACCCTGGATCCTGTGAGATTTAACTTTATGCAACAACCTACCATGCAGTACCTTATCAAAGGCCTTGCTAAAGTCCATGTAGACAACATCAGCTGCACTGCCCTCATCTACCTTCTTGGTTACCCCTTCAAAACAGTCAATCAAATTTGTGAGACATGATTTTCCACTCACAAAGCCATGCTGACTGTCCCTAATCAGTCCTTGTATCTCTAAATGCCTGTAGATCCTGTCTCTCAAAATACCTTCCAACAATTTACCCACCACAGATGTGAGGCTCACTGGCCTGTAGTTCCCAGGCTTTTCCCTGTAGCCCTTTTTAAACAAAGACACAACATTTGTCACTCTCCAATCTTCAGGCACCTCACCCGTGACTATCGATGATTCAGATATCTCTGCTAGGGGACCCGCAATTTCCTCCCTAGTCTCCCACAACATCCTGGGATACACTTCCTGTGCAATTCACTCTCTATAGAACTCACTCCCTCCTCTCCCCCAATCCCTCCGCCCCAGCACCCCTCACCCCTCCCCAGCTTCCCTCCCATCCCTGCCTCCTGTCCCCTCCTACTGTTCATCCCTCCCTCCTCCCTTCCCCCACTCCCCACCTCCTCTCTTCCCCCCCTCTTTCCCATGCCACTGTCCCCTCCCCCCCAATCTTTCCCACCCTTGCCTTTTCCTCCCTCCTACCCACTCCCTTTCCCACCCTCCCCTCTTCCCCACCCTGCTACCCTCCCCCACCTCTCCTCCCCTCCCTCCAACCCCACACTTCCCCTCACCCTCCCCCTCTCCTCACCCTCCCTCTCCTCTGCCTCCCCCTTTCCCTCTCCCTCTTTCCCCCTCCATCCCTTCCCCCTCCCTCCTTCCTCTCCCTCCCTCCCACTCCGCCCCCTGCCCCCGTTCCTCCCCCTCCCTGCCGCACCTTCCCCCTCCCTCCTGCTCCTTCCCCCCACCTCCTGCTCCTCCCCCCTCCCTCCTGCTCCTCCCCCCTCCCTCCTGCTCCTCCCCCCTCCCTCCTGCTCCTCCCCCCTGCTCCACCCCCCCTCCCGGGCCCCCTCTCCTGGTTCCCCCTCCCGCTCCTACCCTCCTGCCCCCTCTCCCCCTGTTCCCTCTCCTCCCAACCCCTCTCCCTCCGCCCCCTTTCCCCACCCCTTCTCCCCACCCTCTCTTCCCCGTCCCCTCTCACCCTGCCCCTTCTCCCCTGCCTCCCCTCCCCTGCCCCCTCTCTCTCCAACCCCTCTCCCCACCCCCTCTCCTCCCGCCCCCTCTCCCCCAACCCCTCATCTGTGTCCCCTCTCCCTGCCCCTCTCCTCCTGCCTCCTTTCTGCCTCCACTTTCCCCTGCCCCCTCTCCCCCCCACTTTCCCCCACCCCCTGTCCCCTGCCTCTTTCCTCCGCTCCTTTTCCCTCGCCCTGCCTCCCCTCTCCCCCAACCCCTCTCCCCAACCCCTCTCCCCCAACCCTTCTCCCCCACTCCCTCTCTCCAGCCCCCTCTCTCCCACCCACTTTCTCCCCATTCCTTCTCACCCCGCCCTCTGCCCCCTCTCCCCACCCCCTCTCCCTCCACCCCCTCCATCCCCCCTACCCTGTCCACCCCCCCAGCCCCTCTCCCCCTTGTCTCCCTCCCCCATCCTGCGATCAGTCAAGTCAAGCATGCCATATGCCTTCTTGACTACATTATCCACCTGTGTTGCCACTTTTAGTGATCAGTGGACGTGTACACCCGGATCCCTCTGCCTGTCAAGACTCCAATAGTTCTACTATTTACTGTATAATTCCTACATGCATTGAACCTTCCAAAAATGCATTATCTCACACTTGTCCCCACGTTACTCTCTTTGTAGACCACTTCTCTGTATTACTCATTCCCTACAGACCTTGTTTTGTTCTCTCTACAGACCTCACTCCCCCCTCTGTTATTCTCACTTACAATCTCAATTGCAAAAAATAGTTTTGGATTTGGGGAGAGCGGATTTTAGTCAAAATAAGGCAGGATCTGGCCACTGGGAACAACTAATGGGGAAATCTACAGAAGAGCAGTGAACAAAGACAGCATCGGAACAGGGCTTTCGGCTTTCCAAACCAACCATGCTGCCCAACGTAACTAAAACCCTTCCGGGGTCCAGATCCCTCCACTCCCATTCTCTTGTATTTGTTCGGATGCCCCTTAAAAGTCACTATTGTATCCGCTTCCCGGCAGCGAGTTCCAGGCACCCATCACCCGCCCTGTAAAAAACCTGCTTCATACGGGAGGGGGGGACATTCAAAAATGAAACAGGGAGGAGCCCAGAAAACCATGGATGACCAGAGGGATTCAGAATACAATGAGAAGGGGGGGAAAAAGCACGAGGGGAACAAATCAGCAGACACACTGGTAAAGTACAAAAATTATGAGGTGGAGCGTAAGAAAGGAAAGCGGGCAAATGAGAAAGTTATGGCTGGCAAAAGTCAGGAAAATCCAAAAATGTTCAAAAAGTATATCAGTGGGAAGAGGACAAACAGGGAAAGAAGTCCATTCGGGCCTGAAAGGTCCGTTGTGGGTGGGGCCAGAGGACATGTGTAAAGATTTGAACGAATACTTCACATCTGTCCTCACTTAAGAGAATGAGGACAATGGTCTGGAATTCAGGGAGAGAGACTGAAGTTCTTGAGCAATTTGACATCGGGATGAGCAAGGCACTGGAGGCAGCCTTAAATGTGGAAAAATCTCCAGATCTGGATGAGTTGTGCTCTCAGTTGCTGTGGGAGGCAAGAGAGGAGATTGTAGGGGATCTGACCCAATTTTTAAATTTTTTCCTGGCCATGGAGCAGATGCCAGATGACTGGAAAGTAGCTCATGAGGTTCTGCGATTTAAGAAGGGTTCTAGAGATAAACCAAGGAATTACAGACCAGCGGGTTTCACATCAGTGGTAAGGAAACTATTGGAGAAAATTCCAAAAGTGGGAGGAGAGGGAAGGGGTGGGGAGAGGGAAGGAGGGGGGAGAGGGAAGGAGGGGGGAGAGGGAAGGGGTGGGGAGAGGGAAGGAGGGGGGAGAGGGAAGGAGGGGGGAGAGGGAAGGAGGGGGGAGAGGGAAGCATGTGGGCCGGGGCGAGACAAAGCTTGATCAGTGATAGTCTGCATGTCTTCATCAGATGGAAATCATGCCTCATTGATTGACATTTTTGAGGAGGTGACCAGGTGTGTAGATGAGGGTAGTGCAGTTGATATTGTTTATATGGATTTCAGCAAAGCCTTTAACATTGGGAGACTTATAAAGAAGGCAAATACACATGAAATACAGGGTAATTTGATAAAGTAGATTCAAAATTGGCTCAGTTGTAGGAGACAGTTGGTGATGACTGCAGGCTGCTTTAGTGACTGGAAGCTAGTGTCCAATAGCATAGCACAGGGACCTGGGTTGGGCCCCCTATCATTCATCATTTATATCAATGACAGAGATGACTTTGTGGGGAGGTAAGATTAGAAAGTTTGTAGATGACACAAAGATAGACCAGGTGATTGAGGTGAAGTATCTTGAGATAGAAGAAGACATAGACAGAATGGTCAAATGGGCAGATTAGTGGCAGATGGAATTGGAAGGAATAATTTGACAAGAAAGTATTCAACGAATGGAATGACACTAGGAAGTTCTGTGGAACAAAGGACCTTGGTGCGTTCATCCATGAATCTTTGAAATCAGAAGGGCGTGTTAGTAGGGCAGTGAAAAAGGCGTCTGGGCATTTATAATAAAATACTCACATTAAAGTTTATTTATTATTAGTGTCATAAGTAGGCTTCAATTAACACTACAATGAAGTTACTGCAAAAATCCCCTAGTTGCCACACTCCAGCGCCTGTTCAGGTGGATTGAGGGAGAATTTAGTATGGCCAAGGTGAGGAAAGATGTTTTTACTCAGAGGATGGTGACAGTCTGGAATGTGCTGCCTGAGAGGGTGGTAGAGGTGGTCGCCTCACAGCCTTTGAAAAATACCTTAATGAGCATTTGGCACGTCATAACATTTCTCACACATCAGTGCAGACTCAATGAGCCAAAGGCCCTCTTCTGCACTGTATGGTCCTGTGGCACCCGTTGTTACTCACTTTCTATAGACTTTAGTCTCCCTGTGAATTCACTCTCTGTAGATCTTGCTGTATTACTCAATCTCTAAAGACCCCAAATCCCCAATTTACTCACCCTCATTCCTCCACCCAATGTTTATCTGACTAATTTCCTTTAAACATCTCTCTTGTTCTTCCTTCTGTGAATCTCAGTCTCTTCCCTCCATTGTTAATCTGTTGTAACTCCCTTGTATTACTTTGCAGTTATAAAAACAAAGAGAAACAGGATTTGGTGATGATCAGAGGAGATGAAGATCTTGAGAGGGTGTGGGACCAGATTGTTGACAGGCGCCTCACTCTCTGGTGCAAGGTAATAATGAGGAGCTCAGTGAGAAACAAATACAGCCAGCCAGCAAGAAAACCTCATCTGCCTTTAGTATTTCAAGAACTGTAAACTCACTGCTGTATGCACACTGCAGTACTCACACACACTGCAAAATATACACTGCTGTATATTTTGTGTGGCAGGACTGCAGAGCTTAGATCTGATCCATTAGTTGTGGGATTGCTTTGCGTTGTCTATTACTTGCAACAGCAATGCTGTTTGGCATGAAAGTTGTCCTGTTTGTATACAGCAGTGCATGGCGCTCACTCACTGCTGCACACCCCCACTGCTACACGTGCCCATGTTGTATGTGCTCACCCACTGCTGCACACACCCACACAATGCTGCATATAAACAGGACAATGTTCATGCCAAACAGCATTGCTGTTGCAAGTCATTGACAAAGCAAAGCGATCCCACAACTAATGGATCAGATCTAAGCTCTGCAGTCCTGCCACACCCAGTGGACAATCAAACAACTCACTGGAGGAGAAGGTTCCACAAGTATCCCTATCTTCAATGATGGGGGAGCCCAGAACAGTGGTATCTCCCTGACATGTAGAAAATTACCCAGGTATGTCCTGTAGACAAAAAGGACAAAGCCAACCCAGCTAATTGCTGCCCCATCATTCTATTCTCAAACATCAGTAAAGTGATGGAAAGGGTCATCAGCTGTGCTACCGAGCAACACCTGCTCAGTAATGACCTGCTCAGTGATGCCCAGTTTGTGTTTCACCAGGGTCAGTCAGCTCCTGACCTCATTATAGCCTTCATTCAAATGTGAACAGAAGAGCTGAATTCCAGAAGTGAGGTGAGAGTGACAGCCCTTGACATCAAGGCCACATTCGACTGAGTGTGGCATCAAGGAGCCCAAGCAAAACTGGAATCAGGGGGCAAGCTCTCTGCTGGTTGGAGTTATAATTGGCACATGGGATGGTTGTGGTTGTGGAGCAGCTTCAGGACATCTCTGCAGGAGTCCCTCAGGGTAATGTCCTCGGCTCAACCATTTTCAGATACTTCATCAATGACCTTCACTCCATTATAAGGTTAGAAGTGTTCACCGATGATTGCATGATTTATGATTTCTCAGATACTGAATCAGTCCATGTTCAAATGCAACAAGATCTGGACAATATCCAGACTCGGGCTGACAAGTGACAAGTAACATTCGTGCCACACCAATGCCAGGCAATGACCATCACCAATAAGAGACACTGACCACTGCCCCATGACAATGTTGCCATCACTGAATCCCCCCACTGTCAGCATCATTGGGGTTACCATTGACTAGAAACTCGACTGGACTCGCCACATAAACATACTGGCTACAACAGCAGGTCAGAGGCTAGGAATATTGCAGTGAGTCACGTCCTGACTCCCCAAAGTACGTCCACCATCTACAAGGCACAAATCTTGTGTGATGAAGTACTCCCCGCTTGTCTGGGTGAATGCACTCCAACAACAACCAAGAAGCTCGACACCATCCAGGACAAAACAGCCCCACTTGATTGGCACCACATCTACAAACATTCAATCCCTCCACCACTGACACTCAGCAGCAGTGTGTACTATCTACAGGATGCACTGCAGCAATTCACCAAACAGCCTTAGACTGCACCTTCCAAACCCACGATAACTTCCAACTAGAAGGACAAGAGCAACAGAAAATGGAGACATCACCACCTGCAAGTTCCCCTCCAAGCCACTTGGCATCCTGACTTGGCAGGTTCCTTCACGGTCACTGGGTCAAAATCTGGAATTCCCTCCCTAACAGCATCGTGGGTCAACCCACAGCACATGGACTGCAGCGATTTAAGAAGACAGCTCACCATCACTTTCTCCAGGGCAACAAGGGCCATTAAATGCTGGCCAGCCAGTGACACCCATGTCCCACAGATGAATAAAAAAATACACACACACACTGCTGTATATATAATACACACACACACTGCTGTATATATAATACACACACACACACTGCTGTATATATAATACACACACACACTGCTGTATATATAATACACACACACACTGCTGTATATATAATACACACACACACTGCTGTATATATAATACACACACACACTGCTGTATATATAATACACACACACACTGCTGTATATATAATACACACACACACTGCTGTATATATAATACACACACACACTGCTGTATATATAATACACACACACACTGCTGTATATATATAATACACACACACACTGCTGTATATATAATACACACACACACTGCTGTATATATATAATACACACACACACTGCTGTATATATATAATACACACACACACTGCTGTATATATAATACACACACACACTGCTGTATATATATAATACACACACACACTGCTGTATATATATAATACACACACACACTGCTGTATATATAATACACACACACACTGCTGTATATATATAATACACACACACACTGCTGTATATATAATACACACACACACACTGCTGTATATATATAATACACACACACACTGCTGTATATATATAATACACACACACACTGCTGTATATATAATACACACACACACTGCTGTATATATATAATACACACACACACTGCTGTATATATAATACACACACACACACTGCTGTATATATATAATACACACACACACTGCTGTATATATATAATACACACACACACTGCTGTATATATAATACACACACACACTGCTGTATATATAATACACACGCACACTGCTGTATATATATAATACACACACACACTGCTGTATATATAATACACACACACACTGCTGTATATATATAATACACACACACACTGCTGTATATATATAATACACACACACACTGCTGTATATATAATACACACACACACTGCTGTATATATAATACACACACACACTGCTGTATATATAATACACACACACACTGCTGTATATATATAATACACACACACACTGCTGTATATATATAATACACACACACACTGCTGTATATATATAATACACACACACACTGCTGTATATATATAATACACACACACACTGCTGTATATATATAATACACACACACACTGCTGTATATATAATACACACACACACTGCTGTATATATATAATACACACACACACTGCTGTATATATATAATACACACACACACTGCTGTATATATATAATACACACACACACTGCTGTATATATATAATACACACACACACTGCTGTATATATATAATACACACACACTGCTGTATATATAATACACACACACACTGCTGTATATATATAATACACACACACACTGCTGTATATATATAATACACACACACTGCTGTATATATATAATACACACACTGCTGTATATATATAATACACACACTGCTGTAAACACAGTTGTATACACAAATCCACTGCTGTATACACACACACACACACACACACAGTGCGCCCACGCTGTTGTATTCGTACATGTTGCTGTAAAGATATGCTGTTGTATATACACACACTCATGTATATACACTCTGCTGTTTGCGCGCACATACTTCTGTATGCATGCACACACCCACACACACACACTGTTGTATGCACACACACACACGTGTTTAGACATGCACATGTTTACACACACACAAGCACAGTTGGTTTTTTTTTCCTGAACCTATGTTTTTTTTAAAAGGTCAAAGATTCCCTGTCAGGTCGTCAGGTGCTGTACCAGACGCGAGCTCTGTATGACTATACTGGCCATGGTGTTGAGGACATGGAGTTCAATGAGGGTGACATCATTGATGTACTGTCTGAAGGTAAGATCATATTCTAGTCCGTCTGGATCTAACTCACTGGCCACACCATGAACAGCCAGCTGTCCATGCTCCTCTGTCTCTGCCTTCCTCCATATCTCTTTCTCCCTCTGTCTCTCTACCTTTTTATCTCATTCTTCCTGCCTCTCTTTATCATTCTGTATTTCTATCTGTCTGCCACAATCTCTCTGTGCACTTCTATCTCTATTTCTCTGTCTCTCCATCTATATGTTTCCCTCCCTCTGCCTTTCTTTCTCCATATTTCTCTGCCTGTGTCTCTCACTGATTCTCTCCATCTCTGTTAAAATCAATGTCCATCACTCTCTCTCTCCCTCCCTTCTCACTCCCTGTAACTCTCTCTCTGCATCCCTCCCGGTCTCTCTCGCTCTGTCTCTCCCTTTTTTTCTGTTTCTGCCTCGCTCTTTCTCTCCCTCAGTCTGTTTTCCCTCTCCCTCTCCCCTGTCTTTCTTCCCTTCTCTCCCTCTTTCCCTTTTCCCCCTCTCTCTGCATCTCTCCATCTCGCTTTCTCTATGTCTCTGTGTCAGTCTGTCACTCTTTCTCTCTCTCCCTCCATCTCTCCCTCTCTGTTTCTTTTGCTCTCTCACTTTCTCTATTTCTGTGGATAGAAACATAGAAATTAGGAGGGGGAATGGGGAATTGAGCCCGCTCCGCCATTTAACATTGCTGACCTTATTCTGTTCACAAATCCACTTTCCTGCCTGCTCCCCATAGCCCTTTATAGAACACTACAGCACAAACAGGCCCTTCGGCCCACAAGTTGCGCCGATCACTTCTATACCTACTAAGTCATAGACCTATTTATAACCCCCAATCCCATTAGATCCCATATACTCATCCAGAAGTCTTTTAAAAGGCCCCGAGTTTGCCTCTACCACCACCGACGGCAGCCGATTCCACTCACTCACCACCCTCTGAGTGAAAATCTTACCCCTAACATCTCCTCTGTACTTGCTTCCCCGCACCTTAAACCTGTGTCCTCTCGTAGCGACCATTTCAGCCCTGGGAAATAGCCTCTGAGAATCCACCCTATCTATTCCACTCAACATTTTATAAACCTCTATCAGGTCGCCTCTCAACCTTTGTCTCTCCAGGGAGAAGAGTCCCAGCTCCCTCGACCTATCCTCATAAGGCATGCCTCCCAATCCAGGCAACATCCTTGTAAATCTCCTCTGCACCCTCTCAATAGCTTCCACATCCTTCCTGTAGTGAGGCGACCAGAACTGCGCACAGTACTCCAAGTGGGGTCTGACAAGGGTCCTATAAAGTTGCAGCATTACCTCCTGATTCCTAAACTCAATCCCTCGATTAATGAAGGCCAGTACACCATACGCCTTCTTGACCACATCCTCCACCTGCGAGGCCGATTTAAGAGTCCTATGGATCCGGACCCCAAGGTCCTTCTGCTCCTCAACACTGCTAAGACTCCTACCCTTGATATTATATTCCTTCATCCCATTGGTCCTGCCAAAATGCCACATTTTTCCGCGTTGAAATCCATCTGCCACTTCTCCGCCCAGTCTTGCATCCTATCTATGCCCCGCTGCAACTTCTGACATTCCTCCAGACTATCCACAACACCATCAACCTTTGTATCATCGGCGAACTTACTAACACATCCCTCCACTTCCTCATCCAGGTCATTTATGAAAATGACAAACAGCAAGGGTCCCAGAACAGATCCCTGGGGCACTCCACTGGTGACCGACCTCCACGCAGAAAAAGACCCATCCACAACCACTCTCTGCCTTCTGCAGGCAAGCCAGTTCTGGATCCACAAGGCCAAAGCCCCTTGGATACCATGCCCACTCACCTTCTCAAGAAGTCTTGCATGGGGGACCTTATCAAATGCCTTGCTGAAGTCCATGTAAACCACATCCACCGCTCTTCCTTCGTCAATGTGCTCAGTCACATTCTCAAAGAACTCAACTAGGCTCGTAAGGCACGACCTGCCCTTGACAAAGCCATGCTGACTATTTCTGATCATTCTAAACTTCTCTAAATGCTTATAAATCTTGTCCCTCAGAATCCTCTCCATCAACTTACCAATAACTGAGGTCAGACTCACCGGTCGGTAATTTCCCGGGCTATCCCTGTTCCCTTTCTTGAAAATAGGAACCACATCCGCAATCCTCCAATCCTCCGGAACCTCTCCCGTCTCCATCAACGAAGCAGACATCATCGC
The DNA here is from genome assembly GCF_965287045.1 of Carcharhinus amblyrhynchos. NCBI lineage: Eukaryota > Metazoa > Chordata > Chondrichthyes > Carcharhiniformes > Carcharhinidae > Carcharhinus > Carcharhinus amblyrhynchos. The sequence goes on from NC_137348.1 coordinate 45,101,938, forward strand.
CAGGGGCTCTGCAATCACTTCCCTCACCTCCCACAGTAACCTGGGATAATCCCATCTGGTCCCGGCGACTTGTCTATCTTGATAGAATTTAAAAGTTCCAACACATCCTCTTTCTTCACGTCCACGTACTCAATCTTTCCAGTCTGCCGCAAATCTGTAGTACAACCTCCCAGATCATTTTCCACCGTGAATACCGAGGCAAAGTACTCATTAAGTACCTCTGCCATTTCTTCCGGTTCCACACAGACATTTCCCCCTTCACCTTTTATAGGTCCTATCCCTTCACTTCTCATCCTTTTACTCTTCACATATCTGTAGAAAGCCTTGGGATTCTCCTTAATCTTACCTGCCAAGGCCTTCTCATGTCCCCTTCTGGCTCTCCTAATTTCCTTTTTAAGCTCCTTTCTACAAGCCTTATACTCCTCTAGATCCTTAACATCTCCCAGCTCTCTGAACCTTTTGTACACCTTTCGTTTCTTCCTGACCAGGTTCATCACAACCTTCGTGCACCATGGTTCCCGCGACCTACCAAAACCTCCTTGTCTCATCGGAACGTTGTCATGCAGAGCTCCAGTCAAACATTCCTTGAATATCCGCCACCTTCCTTCAATACTTTTCCCCAAGAACGCCTCCTTCCAGTTTATTCATCCAATTATCTGCCTGATGTCTTCATATTTCCCCTTACTCCAGATAAACACCTTCCTAGCCTGCCTGATCCTATCTCTTTCCAATGCTATCGTGAAGGAGATAGAATTATGATCTCCATCCCCGAGGTGCTCTCCCACCAAGAGATCCGATACCTGTCCTGGTTCATTAGCCAGCAACAGGTCAAGTACAGCCTCTCCTCTCGTAGGCTTATCCACGTACTGTGTCAGGAAACCCTCCTGAACACACCTAACAAACTCCTCCCCATCCAAACCCCTTACCCTAGGGATATTCCAGTCGATGCTTGGGAAATTAAAGTCTCCCATCACGACAACTCTGTTATTAATACATCTCTCTAGGATCTGTTTCCCTATCTGCACCTCAGCTTCCCTGTCACTATTGGGTGGCCTGTAGAAAACAAAGTTATCGACCACTGTCTCTCCCTCACTTTTTCTTGATTCTGTTGATTGATTCTGCCTCCACTCAGCTCTGAGGCAGCGAGTTCCATGGATTCACAAGTAGTTTCTCCTCATCTCCATTTTGAACCTAACTCCTTTTACTTTATACCTATGACTGGCCTAAAAGGGGAAGCATCTGTTCAACGTTCACCTTATCAATCCCTTTAGCATTTTATATATTTGAATCAGAAAACCTTCATTCTTCTGAATTCCAGCGAGTACAAGCCCAAACTATTCAACCACTCATCTCACAGTAGCACTTTCATCCCCAAAATCAATCTGATGAACTTCCTGTGAACTGCCTGCAGCGCCAACACATCTTCCTCAAGTGAGGAGACCAAAACTGGATACAGTACTCCAGGGGTGGTCTCACCAACGCTTTATAGAATTGTAACAGCACTACTTTTAAATTCCAATAAATTTGCAATAAATGCAAGGATCTGTTACAATGCAAAGATTGACCTCCTCTTGGGAAGTAACACCAATTCCTCCAAACAGGAATACCTCACCTCGTAATGTGTTAAAAGTGTGCGAGAAGGTATGAACTGTTCTTCAGTAACATTGACTGGGTAACGACACTTTAAAATGAACGCTTAACAATTTATCTTTGTAACTAACAGGGAACCTTAACTAAATAAGTAACACCAAATAAAATAAGATTCTGTTCAAATAAATACCATACTCATTCATTAACCAAAAAATATTTAATAATGGACTTCAACGGCTCTCAAAAATACAACCAGTTTTGTGGCTTTTGGAATCTTTTGGATTTCTTCTGTTGATTCCTCTGTCCGTAAGTTATTTCTGATTTGGTGCCTTTCACTAGTTAGATGGTGTGTTCTCTTAAGTGATATCCAAAGCTGGCAGAGTTGAGAACTGCTCTCTCCCTCTCAAGGCTTTCTACAAATATGTGAAGAGTAAAGGGATGAGAAGTGAAGGAATAGGACCTATAAAAGGTGAAGGGGGAAAAGTCTGTGCGGAACCGGTAGAAAAGGCAGAGGTGCTTAATGAGTACTTTGCCTCGGTATTCACGGTGGAAAGTGATCTGGGAGGTTATACTGCAGGTTTGCGGCAGACTGAAAAGATCGAGTATGTGGACGTTAAGAAACAGGATGTGCTGGAATTTTTGAATAGCATCAAGATAGATAAGTTGCCGGGACCGGATGGGATGTACCCCAGGTTACAGTGGGAGGTGAGGGAAGAGATTGCTTCTGGTGGTGGAGGCGAACTCGTTGGGGTCTGTTAAGAGGCTTCTGGATGAGTACATGGGATTTAATGGGATTGAGGGTTATAGATAGGCCTGGTAGGTAGGGATATGATCAGCGCAACTTGTGGGCCGAAGGGCCTGTTTGTGCTGTAGTTTTCTATGTTTCTATGAGACTTGAGAGGCGGCAGTTCTTCTGTTGCTCTCTCATTCCACACGCCCCTCCCCCACACTCTCTTTTATACCTGTGAGGACCTGTAGTTTTCCTACAAAGGATGGTCAACACCATCAAATTCAAATTTTATAGGTTCCTAGTTGCTGAATGCCTGCTTTAAATTCATTGGGCTAAAAACAGCAGCTTGTCTGGTCAAGACTACTGATTGACTTTTTATACAAATATTTCAGCTTGGACTCGTACTTCATACTTTGTACTTTGCATTTTAAACCTCCAAGCACTGGAACAAAACACCAGCTTCTAAATGGACACTGCAATTTTTTTTCTCTAGCATATTTACAATATTTTACATCTTTAACAACATCAAATTCCAACTTCACGAACTCAACTTTGCAACAATTCCATTTAATTTCTTATTTTATGCTGCAGGTGCTTACCCACTTTTTGTGATTCATGCACAAGAACACCCAGATCCCTCAGCACTGACACACATTGAATTTGCTTACTATTTCTGGTCAAAGTGGATAACCTCACATTTATCCACATTAAACTCCAGCTGCCAAATTCTGGCCCATTCTCTTAGCCTATCAATCTCCATCAATAACCTCTTTATCTCCTTATCACAGCCTATTTTAGTATCATCCATGAATTTTTCTATGTTACAGTCTGACACTGCTTGGATCATTTATATAGATTGTAAATAATTGAAGTCCGATAACCCTAACCCCTGTGATCTCCGCTAGAGAAGGACCCATTTATCCCAACGCTCTGCTTTCTGTCAGGCAGCCAAACCTCTATCCAAGCCACTACTCTACCCCCAGCCTCCTGGGATCTTACCTTCTGGGTCGGTCTTTTGTGTCAAATGTCTTCTGGAAGTCTAGGTACACCACATCCATAGAATCCCTATTATCCATCTTGCTGGTTACATTCTCAAAGAACTCCAGCAAATTTCATAGAATCATAGAATCCTACAGTGCAGAAGGAGACCCATCACATCTGCACTGACCACAGTCCCACCCAGGCCCCCATAACCCCACACATTTACCCCAGTTCGTCCCCCTGATACTAAGGGTCAATTTGGCATGGCCAATCAAGCTAACCCACACATCTTTGGATTGTGGAAGGAAACTGGAGCACCCGGAGGAAACTCAGGCAGTCATAGGAAGAACATGTAAACTCAACTTGGACAGTGACCCAAGCTGTGAATCGAACCCTGGTTCCTCGTGCTGTGAGGCAGCAGTGCCAATCATGTGCCACCGTGTCACCCAGAATTAAATTGTAAAACACAACTGTAGCCCTTCATAAACCATGCTGACGTTGGTAAATTGCATTTCATTTTTCAAAATGTTCAGTTATCTCCTCCTGAATGATTGACTCCAGCAACTTCCCCACCGGACAAGTCAAATTCAGAGCCAAATAGCAACCTGAAACCATCTTTCTTCAGCGGAGGAAATCCTTTTGTCACAGTAAAGCTCCCACCAACAATAACAAATGATAGATCAACAATAGTTATTCAGTATACAAGTTATCTTTGTAGCCCTTGTATCAGTCATACAAGGGCTCGCTCGCTCTCTCCCCTCCCCCCATCTCCCTTTCCATGGTCAAACTAGTGTCTAAGTTTCCCATTGTTTCTCTCTCTCCATCACTCGGTGCCTGTCTCTCTCCCTGCCCCCCTTCCCTGACCTCTCTCTCTCCCTCCCTGCCCCCCCATCTCTCCCCCTCTCCCTGCCCCTCTTCCTGCCCCCTCTCTCTCCCCCACCCTGTCCCCGGCTCTCTCTCTATCCCCCTCTTCCCCGCTCTCTGTCTCCGCTTCGCTGCCCCTCCCCTCTCTCACTGCCTCCCTCTCGGTTGCCGCGCCCCACTCTCTGTCTCCCTTGCTCCCGCCACCCCCCTCCCTCTCGCTCTCTCTCGCTACCCCACTCCCACTTGCCCTCTCCCACCACCCAGCTCCTTCTCGCTCCCTCCCACCACCTCGCTCCCTCTTGCCGTATTTGGCAGTTACATTATTGGAATCTTTATTTGCAGTGAATGACGAGTGGCTGGAGGGACATTCGAATGGGAATATTGGCATCTTCCCCCGGTGTTTTGTCAGATCCAAGAGTTCAGTCATGGCAGACTCCAAGGAGTTCGCCCAATTCTGAAGCAACAGTGTGGAGACCAAAGGGAGAAGCAGAGACTGGAGGCTGGTTTGGTCGGCTGGTACCTGTGCTCAGTATTATGAAGCTTCTTTCCCAGAAGGAGAGAGTGAGGGTTGGTCATCTCCTGGAGCAGGGGAAATAACTGCGGTGACAGGGGAATTACTTTCTCATTGAGATTAAAGAGTTACTGAAAATTTGCATTTGTCTCCATTGATGTCTAATCCGTTTTAAATGTGGCTTGAATGATTCACTACCTGGACAGGAGCAGGGTGAGAATGCTGGGACACCCCTCCCCCATCTCAATGTCATCGAGTTTTCTGCCAAGTTATTGATATGGTGGCGAAGTCCTCATCTCAATGTGTTAAGCATTTTGCCTAAATACACAATCGTTTCTGAAGTTTCACTCGATGCCGTTCGAGGCTTTTTTCACTAAGCAAGGTGATATTGCCGCCAAGGGCCCATCCCATCAAGTTAAACATTGAGTATTAGCTTCCAATCTTTCCCCCGCAATAACTGAACATTTTTCACTGCTGAAGCGAAATCGCAGCAAAATGCTTATCTTGATGAGTTGAGCAATTTGAGTAAATCTCCCTTTAGTTTCCAATGATTCTCTCAATCTCATGGAGCGTTTTCTGCCAAGTTATTGATATTGCAGTGAAGGCAACATCTCGATGTGTTAAACATTTTCACGATATCCACAATCATTCCCAAAGATTCATTGCATGTGTTGTAGGTAAAATAATACCTCAAAGACTGTTAGTGAGCCAAAATACAGTGGTTTTTATTCCAAAGCTTTGGGGAGAAACTGGCTCCAATTAAGGCTTACCAGACTTCTCATAGAACACAAACACAAGTGGGTTTTTAATACATTCTGAGCTCCATCAGGAATCACAATTCAAAGTTCCAATTCCTGCCAGACCTCCAATCCTGGGTCCAGATTCAATCAGGAATTACAGTCCTGCAGTCAGGACACAGGAAAGTCCTTCTGCAGCAGTACTGGCATCCCTGCCTTTGAAGTTACTTGTGTGATCGTGGATGTCCCAGCAGGACTCTTCCCAGGGCTGAAATGGTCGCTACGAGAGGACACAGATTTAAGGTGCTGGGAAGCAGGTACAGAGGAGATGTTAGGGGTAAGTTTTTCACTCAGAGGGTGGTGAGTGAGTGGAATCGGCTGCCGTCGGTGGTGGTAGAGGCGAACTTGCTGGGGTCTTTTAAAAGACTTCTGGATGAGTAAATGGGATTGGGAGTTACAGATAGTTCTATGGCTTTACCATAGATACAATCGGCGCAACTTGTGGGCCGAAGGGCCTATTTGTGCTGTAGTGTTCTATGTTCCTGTTAAAAGCCGATATTGTGATCTGCCATTAGCAGCTGTTAAAAACCAGTATGGTAAACTACCATCTGTGTAACGATTCCCACTAATACAAACAGGTAAGATTTGCAAAATCTACAAAATAACAGCCACATTAAACTATCAGCTGTTATAAAAATGAGAGTTAAAGTGTGTGAAACATGAACAAATAACTTTTATTACTGCCAGGAACAACGGGATGGGTACTTGGCGGCAATGTCTTCTTGCTTGGCAACAAAAGTCTTGAATGCCATTCAATGAAAGTTTGCGAATCATTGTGCATTTAGTGAAAATGTTTAACACATCGAGATGTTGACCACCACAATATCAATAACTTGGTAGAAAACACTCCATGACATTGAGAGAATCATTGGAAACTAAAGATTTACTCAAATTGCTGAACTCTTTGCAGTTGTTGCAATTTCACTTCAGTGGTGAAAAATGGTCAGAAAGATTGGAAGGTGATGTGGATATCCTCAAAATGCTAAACTCAATGGGATGGGTATTTTGCAGCAATATCACCTTGCTTAGCGAAAAATGCCTTGAACAGCATCGAGTCAAACTTCGGAAATGCTTAGGGATTTAGTAAAAATGCTTAACACATCGAGATGTTGACTTCCCGCAATATCAATAACTTGGCAGATTACACTCGATGACATGGAGATAAACGCAAATTGCTCAGCTCATCAAGATAATCACATTGCAGCCACATCAGTTCAGCGACAAAACATGTTCAATTACTATGACAGAAACACTGGAAGCTAATGTGGATTCACTCAAAATGCTTAACTCAACGGGATGGGTACTTGTCGGCAACATCACCTTCATTGGCGAAGTCCTCATCTCAATGTGTTAAGCGTTTTCGTTTCCAAGTTCCACTCCATTCAAGATTTTATTCGCCAACCAAGGTGATATTGCCGCCAAGTGCCCATCCTGTTGAGTTAATCATTTTCAGTAATTCCACAATAGCTTCCAATCTTTCTCTCACTTACTAGTCAACATCTTTCACCACTGAAGTGAAATCGTGGCAAAGTGCTTACCTCAATGAGTTCAGCAATTTGAGTAAATCTCCTTTTGTTTCCAATGATTCTCTGAACGTCATGGAGCATTTTCTGCCAACTTACTGATGTTGTGGCGAACTCAACATCTCGTTGTGTTAAGCATTTTCACTAAATACACAATCGTTCCCAAAGTTTCATTACTTACTATTCCAGACTTTTTTCACCAGGCAAGGTAACATTGCTGTCAAGTAACCATCCCGTTGAGTTAAGCATTTTGAGTGAATCCACATTAGCTTCCAATCTTTCTGTCATAGCAATTGAATAGTTTTGGTCGCTGAACTGATGTGGCTGCAATGTTCAGCAATTTGCGTTAATCTCCATTAGTTTCCAATGATTCTCTCAATGTCATCGAGACTTTTCTGCCCAGTTATTGATATTGTGGCAAAGTCCTCTTCTCGATGTGTTAAGCACTTTCCTAAATCCAGAATCATTTCCAAAGTTTCACTCAATGCCGTTCAAGACTTTTTTCACCAACCAAGCTAATATTGCCACCAAGGGCCCATCCTGTTGGGTTAAGGATTTTGCGTAAATCCACATCAGCTTCCAATCTTTCTCTCATAGTTACTGACCATTTTTTGCCGCTGAAGTGAAATCACTGCAAAGAGTTCAGCAATTTGAGTAAATCTCCATTAGTTTCCAATGGTTCAGTGTCATGGAGTGTTTTCTGCCAAGTTATTGATATTGTGGCGAAGTCAACATATGTTAAGCATTTTCAGTAAATCCACAATCGTTGCCAAAGTTTCATTGCTGTTAAAGACTTTTTTCGCCAAGGAAGGTGACATTGCCGCCAAGTACCCATCCCGTTTGGTCAAACATTTTGAGTAAATCCACATTAGCTTCCAATGTTGCGGCCATAGCAATTGACTAGTTTTCGTTGCTGATCTGATGTGCTGCAAAGTGCTTATCTCTATGAGCTGAACAATTTGCGTTAATCTCCATTAGTTTCCAATGACTCTCAATCTCATCGAGGGTTTTCTGCCAAGCTATTAACATTGTGGCAAAATCCTTTCTGGTTGTGTTAAGCACTTTCCTAAATCCACAATGGTTTCCAGAGTTTCACTCGATGCCATTCAAGACATTTTTCGCCAACGAATGTGATATTGCCGCCAAGTGCCCATCCCGTGGAGATAAGCATTTTGAGGAAATCCACATTAGCTTCCAGTGTTCCTCTCATAGTAACTGATCATTTTTTGTCGCTGAAAGGAAATCACGGCAAAATGCTTATCTCGATGAGGGCAGCAATTTGCATTAATCTCCATTAGTTTTGAATGATTCTCTCAATGTCATCGAGCGTTTTCTATCAAGTTATTGATATTGTGACGAAGCCCTCATGTCGATGTGTTAAGCCATTTACTTCTCTCACAGTATTTGAACATTTTTCGTCACTGAATTGATATTGTGGCAAAGTGCTTAATCTCGATGAGTTGAGCAATTTACACTACGTTCCATAAGTTTCCACTCTCTCAATCTCATGGAGAGTTTTCTGCCACATTATTGATATTGCGGCGAAGTCAACATCTCGATGTTTTAAGCATTTTCACTAAATCCACAATCGTTCCCAAAAATTAATTGCATGCCATTCACGGCTTATATCGCCAAGGAAGGTGATATTTTCGCCAAGTGCCCATCTGTACGAATTAAGCATTTGGAGTAGATTCACATTCGTTTTCAATGTGTCTCTCCGAGTAACTGTACGTTTTTCGCCACTCAAATGAAATCACGGCAAAACGCTTATCTCGATGAGTTCAGCAATTTGCGTCAATCTCCATTTGTTTCGAAAGATTCTCTCAATGCCATCGAGAGTTTTCTGCCAAGTTATTGATGTTGTGGCAAAGTCCTCATCGATGTGCTAAGCATTTTTACTAAGACCACAATGGTTCCCAAACTTTTATTTCATGCCATTCAAGATTCTTTACACCAAACAAGTGATATTGCCGCCAAGTACCCAACCCATTGGGTTAAGCATTTTGAGGACATCCACATTCGCTCCCAGTGTTCCACTCATCGTAACTGATCATTTTTCGTCGCTAAAGTGAAAACACGGCAAAATGCTGATCTCGATGAGTTCACCAATTTGCGTTAATCACCATTAGTTTCCAATGATTCAATGTCATCGAGAGTTTTCTGCTAAGTTATTGATATCGTGGCAGAGTCCTCACCTTGATGTGTTCAGCCATTTTACGAAATCCACATTCGTTTCCAAAGTTTCATTTGATGCCATTCATGATTTTCTTCGCCAAGCCACTGATATTTCCAGCAAGTGCCCATCCCATTAAGTTAAGCATTTTGAGTAATTCCACATTTGCTTCCGATCTTTCTCTCGCAGTAACAGACCATTTTTCACCACTGTGGTGAAATCACAGCAAACTGCTTATCTCAAGGAGTTGAGCAATTTGAACAAGTCTCCTTCAGTTTCCAATGAACCTCTCAATGTCATGGAGCGTTTTCTGGCAACTTACTGATATTGCGATGATGTGGTGAGCAGTTTTATTAAGTCCACAAAGATTCCCGATGTGGTGAGCAGTTTTATTAAGTCCACAAAGATTCCCGAACTTTTATTGCATGCCATTCAAGATTCTTTTCGCCACACTATGTGATATTGCCCTCCCGTTGGGTTAAGCACTTTGAAGAAATCCACATTAGCTTCCAATCTTCCTCCCCCAATAACAACATTTTTGCCACTGAAGTGAAATCGCAGCTTATTTCGATGAGTTCAGCAATTTGAATAAATCTCCCTTTAGCTTCCAATAATTCAATTTCATGGAGCGTTTTCTGCCGCGGTATTGATATTGTGGCAAAGTCATAAGAACATAAGAAATAGGAGCAGGAATAGGCCATCTAGCCCCTTGAGCCTGCCCCGCCATTCAATAAGATCATGGCTGATCTGAAGTGGATCAGTTCCACTTTCCCGCTTTCTCCCCATAACCCTTAATTCCCCTGCCTATCAGAAACCTATCTACCCGTGGCTTAAATATATTCAGCGAGGCAGCCTCCACCACTTCAATGGGCAGAGAATTCCAGAGACTCACCACCCTTTGAGTGAAGAAGTTCCTCCTCAACTCCGTTCTAAACTGTTCCCTGCCGGTTATTTTGAGGCTGTGCCCTCTAGTCCTGCTATCCTTTCTAAACGGGAAGAATCTCTCTACCTCTACCCTATCTATCCCCTTCATTATCTTGTAAGTCTCTATAAGATCCCCCCGCAGCCTTCTAAACTCCAACGAGTACAGACCCAGTCTATTCAATCTCTCCTCATAGGCTAACCCCCTCATCTCCGGTATCAGCCTAGTGAACCTCCTCTGCACTCCCTCCAAGGCCAATATATCCTTTCGCAAATGCGACAACCAAAACTGCACACAGTACTCCAGTTGCGGTCTGACCAGTGCCCTGTACAGTTGCAGCAAGACCTCCCTGCTTTGATATTCTATCCCCCTCGCTATAAAGGCCAACATTCGCCTTCTTGATCACCTGCTGCACCTGCAGACTGGGTTTTTGCGATTCGTGCACAAGGACCCCCAGGTCCCTCTGCACCGTAGCATGCTTCAGCTTTTCGCCTTTTAAATAATAATCCCTCCTACTATTATTTCTACCAAAGTGGATAACCTCACATTTGCTAACATTATCCTCCATCTGCCAGGTCCTCACCCACTCGCTCAGCCTATCCAGATCCCTCTGCAGACTTACTGCACCTGCCACGCAATTTGCTTTTCCACTCATCTTCATGTCATCAGCAAATTTCATCACCCTACACTCAGCTCCCTTCTCCAGATCATCTATGTAAATGGTAGATAGTTGAGGCCCCAGCACCGATCCCTGCGGCACTCCACTAGTCACCAACTGCCAACTGGAATAGCACCCATTGATTCCAACTCTCTGCTTCCTATTAGACAACCAATCCTCTATCCACGCTAACACCTTACCCCCAACTCCATGCCCCCTAACCTTCTGTAGCAACCTTTCATGAGGCACCTTATCAAACGCCTTTTGAAAATCTAAAAACACCACATCCACCGGTTCCTCTCCATCTACCGCACTAGACACATCCTCATAGAAATCCTATAAATTTGTTGAACACGACTTCCCCTTCACGAATCTGTGCTGTCTCTGCTCGATCAAACCATTCTTTTCTAGGTGCCTCGCTATTTCTTCTTTGATGACGGATTCAAGCACTTTTCCAGCTACGGACGTTAAACTAACCGGCCTATAATTCCCTGCCTTTTGTTTGCTACCTTTTTTAAACAGCGGTGTAACATTAGGCATTTTCCAATCTTCTGGCACTTCCCTGGAATCCAGCGAATTTTGATAAATAATCAATAAGGCATCCGCTATCACCTCCGCCATTTCTTTCAGAACCCTGGGATGCATTCCATCCGGTCCTGGGGACTTGTCTACCTTCAGTCCCATTAGTCTATCAAGCACTACCTCTCTAGTGACAGTAATCGCATTAAGGACCTCATCTCCTACCATCCTTCTATCTTTAATATCCGGCAAGCTGTGTCCTCCTCCGTGAAGACCGAGGCAAAAAACTTACTTAAAGCCTCAGCCATTTCCTCATCGCCCACTGCTAAATCCCCTCTCTTATCCTCCAAGGGTCCAACATTCACTCTAGCCAGCCTCTTCTTTATATATTTGTAAAAATCTTATGCTATCATTATTTTTATCCATTATTTAGAGCTAGTTTAGCTTCATACTCTATCTTTCCTTTCCTTTATCACCTTCTTAGTCATTCTTTGCTGCTTTTTAAATCTTTCCCAATCTTCTACTCGCCCACTATTTTTAGCCGTTCTGAACGCATCAGCTTTTAATTTAATACTCTCCTTTATTTCCTTCGATAACCACGGCTGGTTATCTCTTCTCCTACAGTCCTTCTTTGCCATCGGAATATATTTCTGCTGAGCACCGAAAAAGATCTACTTAAAAATCCTCCACTGTTCCTCAGCAGTCCTACCAACCAGTCTGCGCTCCCAATCTACATTTGCCAATTCCACCATCATCCTATCGTACTCCCCTCTGTTCAAACAGAGGACACAGGTTCGGGACCCTACTTTCTCATCCTCCATCTGCATCAAAAATTCAACCATACAATGATCGCTCGCCCCAAGAGGATCCCTCACAAGAAGATCCCTAATTCTACCTGCCTCGTTGCACAGTACCAGATCTAAGATAGCTCGCTCCCTCATAGGTTCCGTCGCACACTGTTCAAGGAAACTATCCCGAAAGCATAGAACATAGAACATTACAGCGCAGAACAGGCCCTTCGGCCCACGATGTTGCGCCGACCAGTTAAAAAACAATGACCCACTAACCTAAACCAATCCCTTTTCGTCCATAAACCTATCCACGGATCTCTTAAACGCCCCCAAACTAGGCGCATTTACAACCGCAGCAGGCAGGGCATTCCAATCCCTCACCACCCTCTGGGTAAAGAACCTACCCCTGACATCCATCCTATATCTACCACCCCTTAATTTAAAGCCATGCCCCCTCGTGCTAGCTTTCTCCATCCGAGGAAAAAGGCTATCACTATCCACCCTATGTAAACCTCTAATCATCTTATATGTTTCAATAAGATCCCCTCTTAGCCGCCTTCTTTCTAACGAAAACAACCCTAAATCCCTCAGTCTCTCCTCATAGGACCTCCCCTCCCTACCAAATCCCCTGCCAGGTCAGGTAGTAGTCCAAAGATAACCACCTTGTCGGTTCTGCTTTTTAATTTGGTTCCCAGATTATCATACTCCCCCTGCAGATCCTTAGTTCCTATTTTGCCGATGTCATTGGCACCCACATGAACCACGACGACCGGATTCTCACCCTCCCACTCCAGGTTCCTCTGCAGCCCAGATGAGGCATCCTGGACCCGAGCACCAGGCAGGGAACACGTTCTTCGGTATTCTTTATCCTTGTCACAAAAGACTGTGTCTATGTCATGTTGCCATCAAGTGCCGTTGAGTTCAGCATTTTGGTAATTCCACATTAGCTTCCAGTCTTCCTCTCATTGTAACTGATCATTTGACGTCGCTGAAGTGAAATCGCGGCAAAATGCTTTTCTCGATGACTTCAGCAATTTGCATTAATCTTCCAGTTATTCCCTCAATGCCATCGAGAATTTTCTGGCAAGTTATTGATATTAATCCACAATCGTTCACAAAGTTTCACTGCAGCCATTCAATATTCTTTTAGCCACGCATTCGTATATGTATTGCCACCATCTGACCATCCCATTCAGATAAGCATTTTGAGGAAATCCACATTAGCTTCCTGTGTTCCTCTAATAGTTAGTTATCATTTTTCATCCCTGAAGTGAAATCGTGGCAAAATGCTTTTCTCGATGAGTTGAGTACTTTGAGTAAGTCACCTTTGGTTTGCAATGATTCTCTCAATGTCACCGAGAATTTTCTGCCATGTTGTGCCACTCTGGCACAGTTCTCATCTCGATGTGTTAAGCAGTTTCATGAAATCCACCATCTTTCCCAAAGTTTCACTGCATGCCATTCAATATTCTTTTTGCCAAGCAAGGTCGTATTGCCACCAACTGCCCATCCTGTTGAGATAAACATTCTGAGGAAATCCACATTAGGATCCAGTGTTCCTCTCATAGTAACTGGTCATTCCTCATCTCTGAAGTGAAATTGCGGCAAAATGCTTATCTCCTTGAGTTCAGTAATTTGCGTTAATCTCCATTAGCTTCTAGTGATTCCCTCAATGCCATCGAGAATTTTCTGGCAAGTTATTTATTTTGTGGCAAAGTTCTCATCTGGATGTTTTGACCATTTTCACTAAATCCACAATCGTTCCCAAAGTTTCACTGAATGCCATTCAATATTCTTTTCTTCAGGCAAGGTCATTGAGATGTGCATTTTGAGGAAATCCACCTTAGCTTCCATTATTCCTGTTATCGTAACTGATCAGTTTTGGTCTCTGAAGTGAAATCGTGGCAAAATGCTTATCTCGATGAGGTCAGCAATTTCTGTTTGAGTTTCCAACAATTCCTTCAATGTCATCGAGAGTTTTCTGCCAAGTTATTGATATTGAGGCAAAGGTCTCATCTCGATGTGTTAAGAATGTTCACTCAATCCAAAACCAGCCATTCAAAATTCTTTTTGCAAAGCAAGGTCATGTTGCCACCCAGTGTCCATCCTGTTGACTGAAGCATTTTGAGGAAGTCCGCATCATCTTCCAGTGTTCCTTTCATAGTAACTGATCATTTCTCGTTACTGCAGTGAAATCGAGTAATTTGAGTTGATTACCTTTGGTTTCCAATTATTCTCTCAATGTCATTGAGAGCTTTCTGCCAAGTCATTGCTATTGTGGCAAAGTTCTCATCTCGAAGTGTTAAGCATTTTCACTCAATCCACAATCGTTCCCAAAGTTTCACTGCATGCCATTCAATACTCTTTTCCCCAAGCATGGTTGTATTGCCTCCAAGTGTCCATCCTGCTGAGATAAGCATTTTGAGCAAATCCACATTAACTTCCAATCTTCCTCTCATTGTATCTAATAATTTGCGTCAAAATTCTTATCTCGATGTGGAATTACCCAAAATGCTGAACTATTGAATAACTCAACTATTTGCGTTAATCTCCATTATTTTCCCATGATTCCCTCAATATCATCGTGAGTTTTCTGCCCAGTTATTGATATTGGCAAAGGTCTCATCTCGATGCGTTAAGCATTTTCACTAAATCCACAATCATTCCCAAACTTTCACTGCACGCCATTCTATATTCTATTCGCCAAGCAATGTCATGTTGCCACCATGTGCCCATGCCGTTGAGTTCAACATTCTGGGTAATTCCACGTTAGCTTCCAGTCTTCCTCTCACTGATCATTTGACGTTGCTGAAGTGAGATTGCTGCAAAATGCTTGTCTCGATGAGATCAGCAATTTGCGTTAACCGCCATTGGTTTCCAGCAATTGCCTCAATGCCAGAGTTTTCTGCCCAGTTATTGATATTGAGGCAAAGGTCTCATCTCGATGTCTAAAGCATTTAGACATTAGAACCTACCTCTGACATCCATCCTAAACTACCACCCCTTAATTTAAAGCTATGTCCCCTCGTGTTAGCCACCACCATCTGAGGAAAAAGGCTCTCACTGTCCACCCTATCTAATCCTTTGATCATCTTGTATGCCTCAATTACGTCACCTCGTAACCTTCTTCTCTCTAATGAAAATAACCTCAAGTCCCTCAGCCTTTCCTCATAAGACCTTCCCACCATACCAGGCAACATCCTGGTAAACCTCCTCTGCACCCTTTCCAATGCCTCCACATCTTTCCTATAATGCGACGACCAGAACTGTACGCAATACTCCAAGTGCGGCCGCACCAGAGTTTTGTACAGTTGTAACATGACCTCACAGCTCCGAAATTCAATCCCTCTACCAATAAAAGCTAACACACCGTACGCCTTCTTAACAACCTTATCAACCTGGGTGCCAACTTTCAGGGAGCTATGCACATGTACCCCGAGATCTCTCTGCTCGACAACACTACTAAGAGTCCTTCCATTAGCCCTATATTCTGTACTCCTGTTACTCTTACCAAAGTGAATCACCTCACACTTTTCCGTATTAAACTCCATCTGCCACCTCTCGGCCCAGCTCTGCAGCTTATCTATGTCCCTCTGCAAACTGTAACATCCATCCTCACTGTCTACAACTCCTCCGACTTTGGTGTCATCAGCAAATTTACTAATCCATCCTTCTACACCCTCATCTAGGTCATTTATAAAAACAACAAACAGCAGTGGCCCCAAAACAGATCCTTCAGGTACACCACTTGTAACTGAACTCCAGGTTGAATATTTCCCATCAACCACCACCCTCTGTCTTCTATCAGCTAGCCAATTCCTGATCCAAACTGCTAAATCACCCTCAATCCCACGCATCTGCATTTTCTGCAGCAGCCTACCATGGAGAACCTTATCAAACGCTTTGCTAAAATCCATATACACCACGTCAACTGCCTTACAAGGGTAAGGTGGATAAGGATCCACCTCTTTGGTCACCTTTTCAAAAAACTCAATAAGGTTTGTGAGGCACGACCTGCCCTTCACAAAACGATGTTGACTATCCCTAATCAATTTATTACCTCAGCAAGGTAATATTCTGGCCAAATGCTCCGTCATACCATCGAATAAAGCATTTCGACTAAATCCACATTAGCTCCCAATGTTTCTTTGATAGTAAGTCAACATTTTCTGACACTGAGCTGATATTGCAACAGAGTGCTTATTTCGATGAGTTGAGCAACTTGCATGACCGTTCATTAGATTCCATTGCCTCTCTCAATGCCACGATGAATTTCTGCCAAAGTATGGCTGAACTGTTAATGCGGCAGAGTGCTCACCTCGATGAGTTGAGGAACATACCTGAACCCCATTAGTTTCCACTGGCTCTCACAATGATTTGGAGAGTTTTCTATGAAGGTTACATGGCAAAGGCCTTGTTTCGATATATGAAGTGCACAACGGTTTCCGAAGTAGCCCTTCATCCCATTCAAGAGTCCTTTCACCAAGCAAATGCCCATCTTAAGCATTTGGAGGAAAAATCCACTTTTGGTTCCAATGTTTTTTCTCACAGTAAGTCAACATTCTTCGTTGTTCAACTGATATTGCGGCAAAGTGCTTACCTCCATGAGTTGAGCAATTTGGTTCAACGTCCTTCAGTTTCCATTGTTTCACTGAACACCATGCTGTGTTTTCTGCCAATTTATTGATGCTGCGGCAAAGTGGTCATCTCACTGTCTTAAGCATTTTCTACATACCCACAACAGTTTCCAAAGTATCACTCCATGCCATTCAAGATTTATTTTCCCAAGCAATGTCATGTTGCCGCCAAATGCACATACCGTTGAGTTAAGAATTTCGAGTCAATTCACAGAAGCTCCCAACGTTTCTCAACATTTTTTGGCACTGAACTGGCATTACAGCAAAGTGCTTTTCTCCATGAGTTAAGCAACTTGCGTCAACGTCCATTGTTTCCATTGTCTCTCTCAATGCCACGGTGAGTTTTCTGGCATGATATTAATATTGCCCCAACGTGGTCACCACGCTGTGTTAAGCATTTTCTTTCTATCCACAAGAGTTTCCAAAGTATCACTCCATGCCATTCAAGATTTATTTTCCCAAGCAAGGTAACGCTGCCGCCAAATGCCCGTACCGTCGAGTTCAGCATTTGGAGTAAATCCACATGAGCTCCCAAATGTTTCTGTCATAGCAAGTCAACATTTTTCATCACTGAACTGATATTGCGAGAGGGTGCTAATTTCGATGAGTTGAGCAGCTTGCATGACCGTCCAGTAGTTTCCATTGTCTGTCTCAGTGTCGCGATCAATTTCTGCCAAGTTACTGCGATAGCCCCAGCGTGGCCACCACACTGCATTTAGCCGTTTCTTAACATGAACAACAGATTCCAAAGTATCACTCCATACCTTTCCAGATTTATTTTGCTTAGCAAGGTAATATTCTGGCCAAATGCCAATAACGTCGAGTAAAGCATTTGAAAGAAATCCACTTTAGCTCCCAATGTTTCTTTGATAGTAAGTCAACATTTCCTGTCACTGAACTGATAATTGCGGCAAAGTTCTTATCTCGTTGACTTAAGCAACTTGCGTCAACGTCCATTAGTTTCCATTGTCTCTCTCAATGCTCCAGTGAGTTTTCTGCCAAGTTACTGATGTTGCCCCAACGTTGTCATCACACTGAGTTAAGCATTTTCTTGATATCCCAAAGAGTTTCTAAAGTGTGACTACATACCAATGAAGATATATCATGCCAAACAAGATAATATTCCCGCCACACGCCCTTGTGTTGAGTTAAGCATTTGGAGTAAATCCACATTAGCTCCCAATGTTTGTTTCATAGGAAGTCAGTAGGTTTCGCCGCTGAACTGATATTGCGGCAAAAACCATATCTCGATGAGTTGAGCAATTTACGTTTACAATGGCTCCCTCAAGGCCATGGAGACTTTCCTGGCAACGAATTGACATTGAGGTGAACTCCCTGTCTTGATGTGTTAAGAATTTTCACTGTCTCAACTTTAGGTTCTATGGTTCCACCTCATGCCTTTTAAGAATGCTTTCACCGAGGAAGGTAATATAGCCGCCAAGTAACCACCTCGTTGACTTAAGCATTTTGAGGAATAGTCCACATTCAGTTCCAATGTTTCTCTCACAGAAAGTCAACATTTTCGTGGCTGAACTGTTACTGCGGCAAAGTGCTCACCTCGATGAGTTGAGGAACATACCTGAACCCCATTAGTTTCCATTGGCTCTCACAATAATTTGGAGAGTTTTCTATGAAGGTTACATGGCAAAGGCCTTGTTTCGATATATGAAGTGCACAACAGTTTCCGAAGTAGCACTTCATCCCATTCAAGAGTCCTTTCACCAAGCAAGTGCCCATCTTAAGCATTTGGAGGAAAAATCCACTTTTGGTTCCAATGTTTTTTCTCACAGTAAGTCAACATTCTTCGTCGTTCAACTGATATTGCGGCAAAGTGCTTACCTCCATGAGTTGAGCAATTTTGTTCAACGTCCTTCAGTTTCCATTGTTTCACTGAACACCATGCTGGGTTTTCTGCCAATTTATTGATGCTGCGGCAAAGTGGTCATCTCACTGTCTTAAGCATTTTCTACATACCCACAACAGTTTCCAAAGTATCACTCCATGCTAGTCAAGATTTATTTTCCCAAGCAATGTCATGTTGCCGCCAAATGCACATACCGTTGAGTTAAGAATTTGGAGTCAATTCACATTAGCTCCCAATCTTTCTCACATAGCAAGTCAACATTTTTTGCCACTCAGCTGGTATTGCAGCAAAGTGCTTATCTCGATGAGTTAAGCAACTTGCGTCAAGGTCCATTAGTTTCCATTGTCTCTCTCAATGCCACGGTGAGTTTTCTGCCATATTAGTATTGCCCTAACGTGGTCACCACGCTGTGTTAAGCCTTTTCTTTCTATCCACAAGAGTTTCCAAAGTATCACTCCATGCCATTCAAGATTTATTTTCCCAAGCAAGGTAACGCTGCCGCCAAATGCCCGTACCATCGAGTTCAGCATTTGGAGTAAATCTGCATGAGCTCCCAATGTTTCTGTCATAGCAAGTCAACATTTTTTTCACTGAACTGATATTGCGAGAGGGTGCTAATTTCGATGAGTTGAGCAGCTTGTTTCACCGTCCAGTAGTTTCCGTTGTCTGTCTCAGTGTCGCGATCAATTTCTGCCAAGTTACTGCGATAGCCCCAGCGTGGCCACCACACTGCATTTAGCCGTTTCTTAACATGCACAACAGATTCCAAAGTATCACTCCACACCTTTCCAGATTTATTTTGCTTAGCAAGGTAATATTCTGGCCAAATGCCAATAACGTCGAGTAAAGCATTTGAACGAAATCCACTTTAGCTCCCAATGTTTCTTTGATAGTAAGTCAACATTTCCTGTCACTGAACTGATAATTGCGGCAAAGTTCTTATCTCGTTGACTTAAGCAACTTGCGTCAACGTCCATTAGCTCCCATTGTCTCTCTCAATGCTACGGTGAGTTTTCTGCCAAGTTACTGATGTTGCCCCAACGTTGTCATCACACTGAGTTAAGCATTTTCTTGATATCCCAAAGAGTTTCTAAAGTGTGACTACATACCAATGAAGATATATCATGCCAAACAAGATAATATTCCCGCCACACGCCCTTGTGTTGAGTTAAGCATTTGGAGTAAATCCACATTAGCTCCCAATGTTTGTTTCATAGGAAGTCAGTAGGTTTCGCCGCTGAACTGATATTGCGGCAAAAACCATATCTCGATGAGTTGAGCAATTTACGTTTACAATGGCTCCCTCAAGGCCATGGAGACTTTCCTGGCAACGAATTGACATTGAGGTGAACTCCCTGTCTTGATGTGGTAAGAATTTTCACTGTCTCAACTTTAGGTTCTATGGTTCCACCTCATGCCTTTTAAGAATGCTTTCACCGAGGAAGGTAATATAGCCGCCAAGTAACCACCTCGTTGACTTAAGCATTTTGAGGAATAGTCCACATTCAGTTCCAATGTTTCTCTCACAGAAAGTCAACATTTTCGTGGCTGAACTGTTACTGCGGCAAAGTGCTCACCTCGATGAGTTGAGGAACATACCTGAACCCCATTAGTTTCCATTGGCTCTCACAATAATTTGGAGAGTTTTCTATGAAGGTTACATGGCAAAGGCCTTGTTTCGATATATGAAGTGCACAACAGTTTCCGAAGTAGCACTTCATCCCATTCAAGAGTCCTTTCACCAAGCAAGTGCCCATCTTAAGCATTTGGAGGAAAAATCCACTTTTGGTTCCAATGTTTTTTCTCACAGTAAGTCAACATTCTTCGTTGTTCAACTGATATTGCGGCAAAGTGCTTACCTCCATGAGTTGAGCAATTTTGTTCAACCTCCTTCAGTTTCCATTGTTTCACTGAACACCATGCTGTGTTTTCTGCCAATTTATTGATGCTGCGGCAAAGTGGTCATCTCACTGTCTTAAGCATTTTCTACATACCCACAACAGTTTCCAAAGTATCACTCCATGCTAGTCAAGATTTATTTTCCCAAGCAATGTCATGTTGCCGCCACATGCACATACCGTTGAGTTAAGAATTTGGAGTCAATTCACATTAGCTCCCAATCTTTCTCACATAGCAAGTCAACATTTTTTGCCACTCAGCTGGTATTGCAGCAAAGTGCTTATCTCGATGAGTTAAGCAACTTGCGTCAAGGTCCATTAGTTTCCATTGTCTCTCTCAATGCCACGGTGAGTTTTCTGCCATATTAGTATTGCCCTAACGTGGTCACCACGCTGTGTTAAGCCTTTTCTTTCTATCCACAAGAGTTTCCAAAGTATCACTCCATGCCATTCAAGATTTATTTTCCCAAGCAAGGTAACGCTGCCGCCAAATGCCCGTACCGTCGAGTTCAGCATTTGGAGTAAATCCGCATGAGCTCCCAATGTTTCTGTCATAGCAAGTCAACATTTTTCGCCACTGAACTGATATTGCGAGAGGGTGCTAATTTCGATGAGTTGAGCAGCTTGCATGACCGTCCAGTAGTTTCCATTGTCTGTCTCAGTGTCGCGATCAATTTCTGCCAAGTTACTGCGATAGCCCCAGCGTGGCCACCACACTGCATTTAGCCGTTTCTTAACATGCACAACAGATTCCAAAGTATCACTCCACACCTTTCCAGATTTATTTTGCTTAGCAAGGTAATATTCTGGCCAAATGCCAATAACGTCGAGTAAAGCATTTGAACGAAATCCACTTTAGCTCCCAATGTTTCTTTGATAGTAAGTCAACATTTCCTGTCACTGAACTGATAATTGCGGCAAAGTTCTTATCTCGTTGACTTAAGCAACTTGCGTCAACGTCCATTAGCTCCCATTGTCTCTCTCAATGCTACGGTGAGTTTTCTGCCAAGTTACTGATGTTGCCCCAACGTTGTCATCACACTGAGTTAAGCATTTTCTTGATATCCCAAAGAGTTTCTAAAGTGTGACTACATACCAATGAAGATATATCATGCTAAGCAAGATAATATTCCCGCCACACGCCCTTGTGTTGAGTTAAGCATTTGGAGTAAATCCACATTAGCTCCCAATGTTTGTTTCATAGGAAGTCAATAGATTTCGCCGCTGAACTGATATTGCGGCAAAAACCATATCTCAATGAGTTGAGCAATTTACGTTTACAATGGCTCCCTCAAGGCCATGGAGACTTTCCTGGCAACGAATTGACATTGAGGCGAACTCCCTGTCTTGATGTGTTAAGAATTTTCACTGTCTCAACTTTAGGTTCTATGGTTCCACCTCATGCCTTTTAAGAATGCTTTCACCGAGGAAGGTAATATAGCCGCCAAGTAACCACCTCGTTGACTTAAGCATTTTGAGGAATAGTCCACATTCAGTTCCAATGTTTCTCTCACAGAAAGTCAACATTTTCGTGGCTGAACTGTTACTGCGGCAAAGTGCTCACCTCGATGAGTTGAGGAACATACCTGAACCCCATTAGTTTCCATTGGCTCTCACAATAATTTGGAGAGTTTTCTATGAAGGTTACATGGCAAAGGCCTCTTTTCGATATATGAAGTGCACAACAGTTTCCGAAGTAGCACTTCATCCCATTCAAGAGTCCTTTCACCAAGCAAATGCCCATCTTAAGCATTTGGAGGAAAAATCTACTTTTGGTTCCAATGTTTTTTCTCACAGTAAGTCAACATTCTTCGTCGTTCAACTGATATTGCGGCAAAGTGCTTACCTCCATGAGTTGAGCAGTTTGGTTCAACGTCCTTCAGTTTCCATTGTTTCACTGAACACCATGCTGGGTTTTCTGCCAATTTATTGATGCTGCGGCAAAGTGGTCATCTCACTGTCTTAAGCATTTTGTACATACCCACAACAGTTTCCAAAGTATCACTCCATGCCATTCAAGATTTATTTTCCCAAGCAATGTCATGTTGCCGCCAAATGCACATACCGTTGAGTTAAGAATTTCGAGTCAATTCACAGTCGCTCCCAACGTTTCTCAACATTTTTTGGCACTAGACTGGCATTACAGCAAAGTGCTTATCTCGATGAGTTAAGCAACTTGCGTCAACGTCCATTGTTTCCATTGTCTCTCTCAATGCCACGGTGAGTTTTTTGCCATGATATTAGTATTGCCCCAATGTGGTCACCACGCTGTGTTAAGCATTTTCTTTCTATCCACAAGAGTTTCCAAAGTATCACTCCATGCCATTCAAGATTTATTTTCCCAAGCAATGTCATGTTGCCGCCAAATGCACATACCGTTGAGTTAAGAATTTCGAGTCAATTCACAGAAGCTCCCAACGTTTCTCAACATTTTTTGGCACTGAACTGGCATTACAGCAAAGTGCTTTTCTCCATGAGTTAAGCAACTTGCGTCAACGTCCATTGTTTCCATTGTCTCTCTCAATGCCCTGTAATCTGATTCCGAGCTTTAAATTCATCTGGGACTCCCCGAGGCACTCCTATGGGATCTCGATATATCTTTTCATCAAAAGAAATTCCTATCACTGATCTCTTGTTTTTCCTGATCCTTTTTGATTCTTCAAATGCCAGGGTAAATGGTATAGCCAATTGGACAATTGCACATGTACCCTTCCACTGGGGGGGTAGAGTTGGCCTCAGTACCCTTCCTCCACAATACCACCATATATCTGCTCTGGGGATTTTCAATGATGAATAGTTCCCTCCCATTCTGTTCTCTGTAATGCTCCTGATTTCTGAGCATGTTTCTAACTCCCCCATATTATGAGTTAATTCTGCCCCTTGTCGATTCACACATGAAGTGTGATTCACAACGGCAGTGAGAAACTGAGGGGGAGTTTTTAAGTTCTTTGTTTCCACGGGAGGGAACATCAGGGATAGGGATGTGCAGTTCGGGTTGCCCCATGCTTCCTTTTCTTGATACAGGGCTAACATGCACTCCATACTTCTTCTGTCACGTTTCCATCCCAGAGGGAAGGGTACTATTTGGGCCACTGGCCTCCCAGACGCACAGGCATAGCAATTGCTTTTATTTAAGCTTTTTACAGTGTATTTGACCCATTCTACCCAGGCATTAGTTTCCTCATACCCAGTCTCTATTTCAAGGGTTTGTTTCAGGTTATTTACTTCTACCACTCTTACTGCCCTTAAGTTGTTTTGGGGAACCTTATCATTCCGGTTGGGTGTTTTCAAATTTTTATCTACATAGATTCGGAAACAACATTTCAATTTGCTATCTTTTCCTCCCTCCTTCACCCTAATTCCAAATACTGCCTGGTGCAATTGGTAGTCTCTGGTCCAGTTAACCATAAGGAAGGGTCCACCAGCTATGGAGTACCGGGAGAGGTTCTTAGGATCTAGAACTGGACCGTTTATTTTTTTTTCGGTCCATTTGGTCCCTTTTATTGTTTTATATATATATAGGATTGCATTTCTTATCTAAGCATTCTGATCTGGACTGCATATATTTCTGATGAAGGGATATTATGGAAGGAAGTCTACCCCAAGGATACTTTCCATCAGCATAAAATTGTAAGGATTCCACCGAATATTTTCGCTGGCTTATCGGATCTCCACATATTACCAAAAAACATAGGTCAGTCTCTACCACCTGTGTTGTAGGGAGATCCAGAATCGTAATTGAGCTTATAGTATTTTTCCTTTCCTTTTCTAATTTATCTAAATTATATCCCATACTTGTAAGTACTCTCTTGGACAAGAGGAAGGAAAGCATTATCCAGGTTACCCCTTCCATTCTATCCCTTTCTCGTTACCTTTTAGGAGAGAACTTATTCAAAACAGTTTCTTTCCCGCGCTCACGCCGCTACTAGAAATTGATTATTTAGAGTCTTTTAAATTTCAGCTTCAAAGGTTCTTCAGTTGGTTCGACCTTCCACGTGTTGGAATTATCTGGAGGTTTTACCAGTCCCTTGATTATAGTATGATGTGTCCACCCCTTTTCAGCAGTCCTGATTACTGTCTCAGTTGTTAGGAGTGCTTGATATGGTCCCTCCCATTCCGGTTGCAGCTTAGTTTCTTTCCATGACTTTACCAGGACCCAATCTCCTGGTTGAATTGTATGTACCGTGAAGTCGAGGGCTGGAGTCTGCAACAATAATCCTTGTTTCCTAAGGGAAGATATCGAGGAGGACAGGCCCAGTATATATTTCTTTACAAATTGATCATTCATTTCAGGAACCGGTAACTCCCCGACTGCCCCCATATAAGGTAGTCCAAATAGCATTTCATAGGGGGATAAACCCAAATCCTTTCGAGGAGCTGTACAAATACGCAAAAGTGCTATTGGTAAGCACTTAGTCCAAGGGAGTTTCGTTTCTATTATCAGCTTAGATCCTCTGTCCACTCTAAAACATTAGGTTCTTCTTCTAACAGTTTCAAATATAGTTGTTTAGTTGTCTGTGCATACCCTTCGATCCACAATCTACAGTATCCTACTAATCCCAAGAACCTCCTAAGTTCCTTTTTAGTCCGTAGTATATTTAGATCTAGGATTCCTTGTATTCTTTCTGGATCTATTCTTCTCCTTCCCTCACTGATTAGGTGTCCAAGGTATTTAACTTCCTTCTCTACGTACTGCAGCTTTTTCTTTGACACCCTGAATCCCTGTTGTCCCAGATAATTCAATAAGCTATTTGTGGCTTCTATTACCTTTTCCTTTCCTCCTCCTGTTACTAGTAGGTCATCTACATATTGTAGTAACGTGATTTCATCAGGCTTTTTAAATCTTTCTAACACCTGCTCTAAGACTTGACCGAAAAGATTTGGGGACTCTGTGAACCCCTGTGGGAGCACTGTCCACCTGAACTGCTGTTTCCGTCCTGTGATAGGATTTTCCCACTCAAAAGCAAATAAGTCTCGACTTTCTTCCACCAGTGGGCATGTCCAAAATGCATCTTCTAGGTCTACTACACTGAACCATCCGTGATCAGGAGGAATCTTGCTTAATAAAGTATAAGGATTAGGGACAACGGGGTGTCGTGTCTGCACTATCTGGTTCAGGGCCCTTAGGTCCTGTACCAGGCGGTACGTTCCCTCAGGCTTCTTTACAGGCAATATAGGGGTATTATAAGGGGACATGCAGGGTTCTAACAGTCCATCTCTAACCAATCCTTCAATTACTGGCTGTAATCCTTTTTTTCCTTGCAAAGGTATAGGGTATTGCTTAACACACACCGTCTCTCCTTTTTTTTTTAAATTTATTTGCAGAGGAGGAACATCTAATCCCCCTCGGTTTCCCTCCCCTGCCCAGACTATCGGGTCTATTTGCTGTTCCTGTTCGTCTGTTAATACTGCCATGGTTACTGTTAATTGGTTCTTTTCTACTCCAATTGCCAAACCCAATTTAATTATTAAGTCTCTGCCTAATAAATTACTGCCAACTTCTGGTATGTATAAGAGTTGACCCTCTATCCGCTCAGTCTGATATTTAAGCATAATCAGTTCAAACATGGGGACTGTAAAACCTTCCCCTTTTACCCCGATACCATTAATTTCTTATCGATTAACTTTATTCCTCTCGGTATAAAATTCAGAGAGGATCTAGTGGCCCCCGTATCCACCAGAAACACCGCATCTTCTTGTTGGGGACCCACCTGCAGATTTATCAAGGATTCCCGGTGGATCCTCGGGGGTAGAAACCCCTGACCTCCCTAATCTTCATCCATACTCA
The DNA here is from genome assembly GCF_965287045.1 of Carcharhinus amblyrhynchos. Taxonomy (NCBI): domain Eukaryota; kingdom Metazoa; phylum Chordata; class Chondrichthyes; order Carcharhiniformes; family Carcharhinidae; genus Carcharhinus; species Carcharhinus amblyrhynchos. The sequence continues at coordinate 45,128,184 of NC_137348.1, forward strand.
TGAGAGGAACTACCCTCTCTTCTCTTTGTAATTCAGGGCACTGTCTTCTAAAATGTCCAACCATTCCACAGTGATAACACCCCTTTTGTTGGGTTCTTTGTGTTACCCCACCTTTTAGTGCCCCACCTTCTCTACTTCCTCGTTCCTTCCTTTCAACATACTGATACCCTCGTGTCTTTCCCTCAGTTATTGGTTCCACCCTCTTCCTCACAATCTCATCTACGGCCGCTACCATTATCTTTGCCTTCTGTTTCTCTGTCTCATCTCAGTCAGCTCCTTTTTTTTTCCTTTTCTATAAAGATTGGATTCAATCCACGGGGCATTAGGGAAATAAGGGCCTGCATCCTAATTGGTTGTGGGTTTAGGGTTGCTTCTTTTGCTATTTCATCAGCTAGCCTGTCCACGGGCATCTCCTTGATCCTTTGGAATATTAAATGTCCCAAATATAACACCTGTGCTTATCGTCTACTATAAAGAAAAACTTATCCTGTGAGTTCAAGTTCAAAGCTATATCTAATACTATAAATACTTCCTGGGACAATGATAATACCAAAATTTGGCCTTTGAACTCCAGGGCTGGAGTTTTCCCAGTGACACTAGGATCTGATGTCTTTCCCTGGTGTGAAGTATTTAAATTGGTCAATGGATTATTCACTGTTCCTCTCCTCGTTACCGGAGCAAGGTTAAAGACCTTCTCCTCAGTATTAAAGTCAACCCCAGGCGCTGTGAGTTTCATGGTCATACTGCCAGGGTAGGGAGGTGATGTCCCCCTGCAGTAGTCTTCTAACACTTGGTTTTGTTTCTCCAGTTCCCTTACTCTGAATTCTAATTCCTTAATCTTTTTTTTATCCCCACTCCACTTCTTAGTGGAAATAACTACTTGTTCAATTAGTCCAGCTAACTGATGTATTAACAATACTGCTATTTTCTTTGTTTGGTTTCTCTTTTCTAACTCTCTAATCTGTGATTCTGACGTTTTAATTTTCTCCTTGTCGTCAGCCCAATTTTTTTTACCCAAGACTGAGATGTGTTCAATTAATCCAGTTTAAACCTGTTTAATTAATTCAAACTAAGAGAATTCCAATTTTCTTAGTTCTGTCCTTTTTTTTCCCAATCATTTCCATTGTTGATCTAGTGGGTGAAATGGATCCCACCCCTAGGTCGCTGTTATCACGTCCGGTGATACCTATCAGGGGTGATCAGTCCCCTCCGTACCACCGCTTACACTCGTGAGCTTACACCCTTAAGCTCACACTATTAAGCCGACTTTCCCTTCTACTCCGGCGATCTCTCAGACAGATTCTTTCTTACTCTCATCTGAATATCACATCCCAGGCATCCTTCTCCAGCCTTTACACTCACTTCAAACTCCTGAGCTTTGCGTAGGGGGCTACCCCTCTTAACAACTGGTCTAAGGCTGGGTGTAAAGACAGATGCCTCCTTGTCTGTACATGCTCAGCTCAGACCTCTCACACACACTCACACTCTTTCATCACAGATGAGCACCTACTGTACTTTGATTCACTCCCTTAAATTCGGTAATCTATTCCGGAGCTCCAGTTGTGGCCATTCAACCGGACCCGTAAACAGATCCCAGGTTTCAGCACCAATTCTTGTAGGTAAAGATACCTCTGAGACTAATTGTGAGTCAAAGTACAGCAGTTTATTTAACAAAAGCCTGATTCAGAAAATCCAAAATAAGATTTATTTTTATCACCTTTAAATATCCTCACTAAATCAAGACCCTTGCACCTTCTTACAATTCTGGTACAATAAAACAAAACATCACTTGGAACACAGATGCACGAAGAAATACTGAAAGCATTCTAATGTGCAACCTACATGTTTAATTATTTCTACAGCTCTGCCTTTGTAACCAACACAGGAAAGTACAAAATCAAATCTACTGTGTGCCTAACTGGTTAACTCTCCTCACAACTTTAAGATGCAATGTAATGCCACCTTCCCACTTGGCAGAATTCAAATCTCTGTCCGATCCCTACATAATTTATTAAACTTAAAGCAATTCACTTTGATTGGCTATACCTATTACATCACATGAGGGTCTCAATTACACAGTTACACCCTCTCTCTCTCTCTCTCTGTACCATACAGAGTCAGCCTGCTTGTCTCTTTTTAACCCTTTACTGGTGGGAGCTCACTGGCCTCTAATAAATTTGACCATGTTTGATTCGGGTGCCTCATGTCGTGACAAATCCCTTTCTCTCTCAAACAGTCATATAGTCATGCACAATTCCAAATACATAACCACTATTAGCGTTCTCCCCGCACCTCAGTAAAAGCCCATGTCAGGGTTCCCAGTTCCACTGACATACTTCTCTCTACCTCTTTCTGCTCAGACCAATTGTAGGTCCATCCCATTCATGCTGATCCATCTATATACTTCGTGACCCATCCACAAACTCCAGTGCCTCTAGGGACACCTCCCTTATTCGACTTTCCTCTGCTCCCTCATCACATAACCTCCCCCGTAGCCCCTAAATTAACATTATCCAGCAACTTGCATGATCAATTCCTTCCTGGGACGCCGGCTGCTTCTGTCTCACATATTTATTAAGAATCTGACAAACCCAATCCTCAACCGAACCGTACTTTGGCCAGAAGACGGACGGACTCCTGATTGCTTCTTTCACCCAAACAAGACAACAATATCCTCTCATTGTCGTCTTGTTTTTATCCCTAGTACATCCCAGCACCTTTCCCGGGGGACTTCTTCCAACTACCCCCATTTTTCCATGGTTTACCTACCACGACCCGGTCGCCAAGGCAATACTTAAAAGTCACTTTTCTTACCTTGGTCCGTGCACAGCGTTGCCCGACCACACGACGGTGCCTATCGTATCCCACTTACACGTTCAGAACAACTTTCCTAGGATTCTCAACAGTCAGTGGCAGAGAAGCCCACCGATGAGCACCTGGGACCGTTCAATTTGGAACGGGACGCGTCTTCCCAGTTGTCACCGGCAACCTCCCTACCAGGGATGTTACAATCCCGGACGAGCCCCCAATTGTGAGAAACACAGCTCACAGTTAAACAATTTAGTCAAGTCAAGTTCTGAAGGAGCAAGATTTTATTTGACGTTCTTGCAAGACCGGGTGTCTAGCGAAATAGGCACACCTTACATAGATTTACAGCACATTTTATACCTTTTTACAAGCATTGTGATAGCTTTGCAATGTGATGTTCTCTCCTAATTGGTGGTCCCTGTCCCATCTATGTGTTGTCATTCCCCTATTGGCTCGAGGTGTCATCCTCTCTATTCCCCATCTAACAATGTCTCCTGTTATCACAAGAGTGCATTAGCAAACTCATCCATCTTATCCAATACTGTTACATGTCCAGTTCAGATTGGCGGTAATCAATCCTTTGCCAATTTAATCACTGCTGTCCCAACCATCTCAGTGACCTTTTCCCCTTTTATGCTTAGTTGTATAAACACATCTTGCAGACCATTTGCTTTTTATAACGTGGGCCTCTTACATTCCTGCAGGATGTGGTGTATGCTTCACTGCACATCACATCTCTGATGTTATCTCTACATTACAGGCAGTCTTTTTATTATCCCTAATTATTGCTGTGTTAGCAGCATCGAACCTTATGTCCTATGTTTGTGACTAAACTCACAGTTGTTTCCATAAAGTGGGTTATCAATGTGCCTGACTATATCCAATCTATTTAACTTTAAGCTATTTCTCTATGCTCTACAGATATATGTGTTAACAGCATCTTTACCTATTGCTCACAGACCCAAGCCAGGAATTGAATCCGGGTCCCCGGTGCTGTCCCAGCAGCAGTGCTAATCCCTGTGCCACACTGTTGCAACCCTCTCTCCCATATATCCAACTAAACCCCCCAATTAAAATCCTAGAATCCCTACAGTGCATTGAATCTGCAACAACAGACCATCTTACCCTATCCCCATAACCCCACGTTACCCCCTCAGTCCCTTAACCTACACATTAAGGTAGAATTTATCCAACTGACCTTTTGGACTGTGGGAGGAAACCAGGGCACCCACAGGAAACCCACGCAGCCACAGGAGAACCTGTAGACTCCACACAGACAGTGACCCAAGCCAGGAATCAAACCCAGGTCCCCAGTGCAGTACTCTCCCCCCCTCCGAAAATTAAAATCCTAGAATCCCTACAGTGCATCGAATCTGCAACAACGGAACATCTTACCCTATCCCCATAACCCCACATTACCCTCTCATTCCCCCTAACCGGACATCATTGGATAGTAAAGGAGAATTTAGCATTGTCAATCCAACTAATCTGCACATCTTTCAGACTGTGGGAGGAAACCCATGCCAATATGGGGAGAACGTGCAAACAACCACACAGACAGTGATCCGAGGCTGAAATTGGACCTGGGCCCCTGGCGCTGTGAGACTGCAGTGCTAAACACTGTGCCAATGTGCTGCCATTCAGTCAAATGTATTGCGGGGTGGAGACACAAGGCAGGCAGGGAGATTTCTAACTCACTTTGATGAAGGGGGAACATCAGAAAATATCAACTTTGCCTCAACATTTTGCCCCCTTCATGCTCCTATTATTTATTAAAAACCAGCTCACTCCTCCATTCCACCCATCAATAGGGCTAACAGAAAGTAGACAAAAGGTTCCGGTTTCAGAAAGGGGCCATTCAGCCCATTAAATCTGCACCACCTTCGGAAGTAAATACTAGCCGCCCATTTTAATCCCACTTTCCAGAGTCCCAGTCTCATGGCCCTTCCTCCTCCCCCCCCCCCCCCCCCCCCCCCCCCCCCGGCTTTTACAGGTTTCGGCATTTCAGCTGCAGATCCGGGTGCTAATCAGGTGAGCTGATGGGTTTCTGCCTGAACCATCAGCTTCGGCATGAACTCCAGAGACCCACCACCCTCTGAGTGAGAAGCTTCTTCCTAATGTGCCCCCTAAATCCCCTTAAATCTGTGCCCCCCTAGTCCCCCAGTAAGTGAGCTCTCTCTGCTCCGGTGAAACAGGCCTTTCCTGCCTACCCTGTCTTTGCCCCCTCAGAATGTTACACATCACTGTTGGGTCACCTCTTAGCTTTCTATGTTCTCAGGAATACAACCCTCACCAATCCAATCTTTCCTTGTAGCCACAATTTCCCAACCCTGGCAACACTTTTGTAAATCCAAATGGTTATCCAATCCAACTAAACTCTATTTAACACTGCCCCGTCACCAACTGTAAACAAACACTAGATACTGGTGGCACGGTAGTACAGTGTTCAGCACTGCTGCCTCACAGGGCCAGGGACCTGGGTTCAATTCTGGTCTTGGGTGTCTGTGTGGAGTCTGCATGTTCTCCCTGTGTCTGCGTGGGTTTCCACCATGTGCTCTGGTTTCGTTCCACTGTCCAAAAATGTGCAGGTTAGGTTGATTGGCTATGCTTTAGTGTCAGGGGGATTTGCAGGGTAAATATGTGGGGTTACGGAGTTAAGGCTGGGTGGGATTGTTGTCCGTGCAGACTTGATGGGCCGAATGACCTGCCCTGTATGTAAGGATTCTGTACACAAACGAGAGGCAGAAACTGTGCAAATGTTGGGATATTTATTCAGAAAAACAATGGAATATTTATTGACATGTTCAGGTAAATCTCAGTGAGAGTCCACTGACCAGGTCTACATTGAAACAATGGCGCAGTCCAAGGTTAAAAGTCAAATGATCCTGAAATTGAACATTGCCGGTGACACCCAATATAACAGCAAGATCCAATCTCACACAATATTCTGATGTGCCGGAAGGGGACACCAGGCCGAGAGACAGAATTGGGTGTAAAGAACACTAGTGTGTGATTCTGGTGATGTACACACTCCAAGTCAATATTGAATAATTCTGAGGCACAGAGACATTAGATTGAAACCATACGACGCATTGGGCCTTTTAATCTCCCCTAACAGTCCCCCTCCTCTCTCTAATATGATCTCCCTGTGTGTTAATAGAGGGATCTTGGAGTGAGTGTCCACTGATTCCTGAGGGTAACAGGGCAGCTCGATGAGGTGGTTTCGATCGGCAGACAGAATACTTCTCTTTACTGGCCGATGTATAGAATGTAGTAAAAAGTCTGACAACACCAGGTTTTAGTCCAACCTATTTATTTGGTAATAGACTCACAAGCTTTCGGAGTTAGTCCCTTCATCAGGTGAATGGAGAGTTCTGGCCTCAGACAGAGCATATAAAGCACAGACAGTTTACAGATTACTGATTAGTTAGTATTATAATTATAATTATATAATATATTATAATTACCAATTACTGGTTAGCAGATAGGAGACAGAGGGTGGTGGTTGATGGTAATTATTCATCATGGAGTTCGGTTACGAGTGGTGTGCCTCAGGGATCTGTTTTGGGGCCACTGCTGTTCGTAATCTTTATTAATGATCTGGATGAGGGTATAGTTGGGTGGATTAGTAAGTTTGCTGATGACACCAAAGTCGGAGGTGTGGTAGATTGTGAGGAAGGGTGTCGAAGTTTGCAGGGTGACTTGGACAGGTTGCAGAGCTGGGCCGCGAGGTGGCGGATGGAGTTTAATGCGGAGAAGTGTGAGGTAATCCATTTCGGTAGGAATAACAGATGTGTTGAGTATAGGGCTAACGGGAGGACTTTGAATAGAGTGGAGGAGCAGAGGGATCTAGGTGTATGTGTACATAGATCCCTGAAAGTTGGGAATCAAGTAGATAAGGTTGTTAAGAAGGCATACGGTGTCTTGGCGTTTATTGGTAGGGGGATTGAATTTAGGAGTCGCAGCGTCATGTTGCAACTGTACACAACTCTGGTGCGGCCGCACTTGGAGTACTGTGTGCAGTTCTGGTCCCCACATTACAGGAAGGATGTGGAGGCTTTGGAGAGGGTGCAGAGGAGGTTTACCAGGATGTTGCCTGGTATGCAGGGGAGGTCCTATGAGGAGAGACTGAGGGATTTGGGGTTGTTTTCACTGGAAAGAAGGCGGCTAAGAGGGGATCTTATAGAAACATATAAGATGATTAGAGGTTTAGATAGGGTGGATGGTGATAGCCTGTTTCCTCGGATGGAGAAATCTAGCACGAGGGGGCATGGCTTTAAATTAAGGGGGGGTAGTTATAGGACGGATGTCAGGGGCAGGTTCTTTACCCAGAGGGTGGTGAGGGACTGGAATGCCCTGCCTGCTGCAGTTGTAAATGCGCCTAGTTTGGGGGCGTTTAAGAGATTGGTGGATAGGTTTATGGACGAAAAAGGAGTGGTTTAGATTAGTGGGTCAATGTTTTTTTTTAAAAATAAGACTGGTCGGCGCAACATTGTGGGCCGAAGGGCCTGTTCCGCGCTGTAATGTTCTATGTTCTATGTTCTATGATTAAAATGTGAATCCTTACACCTAACCTGCTGTTCAAGACCTGAAGTGGCTGATAATGTGAGTGGAAGGAGCACTGATCACAGGTTACAGAGATGTGTATTGTCTCCAGACAGTACAGTAAGTGAGGTTTTGCAAACCCAGGCAAGTCACGGGGGTTACAGATAGTGCGACATGAACCCAAGATCCCTGTTGAGACCGTCCTCATGGGTGCGGAACTTGGCTATCAGTCTCTGTTCAGCGACTCTGCGCTGTTGTGTGTCGTGAAGGCCGCCTTGGAGAATGCTTACCCAAAGGTCAGAGGCTGAATGCCTGTGACCACTGAAGTGTTCGCCAACAGGAAGGGAACAGTCTTGCCTGGTGATTGTCGAGCGATGTTCATTCATCCGTTGTCGTAGCGTCTGCATGGTCTCCCCAATGTACCATGCTTCGGGGCATACTTTCCTGCAACGTATCAGGTAGACAATGTTGGCCGAGTTGCAAGAGTATTTACCATGTACCTGGTGGATGGTATTCTCACGTGTGATGATGGTATCCATGTCGATGATCCGACATGGCGACATGACCCTTCCTGTTGGTGAACACTTCAGTGGTCACGGGCATTCAGCCTCTGACCTTCGGGTAAGCATTCTCCAAGGCGGCCTTCACGACACACGACAGCGCAGAGTCGCTGAACAGAGACTGATAGCCAAGTTCTGCACACATGAGGACGGTCTCAACAGGGATCTTGGGTTCATGTCGCACTATCTGTAACCCCCGTGACTTGCCTGGGTTTGCAAAACCTCACTTACTGTACTGTCTGGAGACAATACACATCTCTTTAAACTGTGATCAGTGCTCCTTCCACTCACATTATCAGCCACTTCAGGTCTTGAACAGCAGGTTAGGTGTAAGGATTCGCATTCTAATCAGTAATCTCTAAACTGTCTGTGCTTTATATGCTCTGTCTGAGGCCAGAACTCTCCATTCACCTGACGAAGGGGCTAACCAAAGAACAAAGAACAAAGAACAACACAGCACGGGAAACAGGCCCTTCGGCCCAACGAGCCCGCGCCGCCGTCCCATTGTCTCAGTGACCTATTCATGATTTTAGTCTACGCCTAATGTGCGAGGATCAGGGAGGTCCAAAATAGGGACAATTTGTTACCCAATCAATCAGCCTAAAAGCACATCTTTGGGGATGTGGGAGGAAACCGGAGCACCCGGAGGAAACCCACGCAACCACGGGGAGAACGTGCAAACTCCCACAGACACAGGCCCAAATCCACGTGTCCGCACAGCAACAGAGATAGTCTCTGAGCTGTAACCCCAAACCCCGAAAGCTTGTGCGTTTACTATCAAATAAATAGGTTGGACTAAAACCTGGTGTTGTCAGACTTTTTACTGTGTTTACGCCAGTCCAACGCCGGCATACCCACATCGATGTATAGAGTACCAGGGCAGGGCAGGTTCTGCCCAAGCTGGATTGAACACAAGTTAAACCACAGTTAGAGTCAAACGTACAGCTCTGGTCACCAGAGAGGATCCAGAGAACATTCTCCCCATGTTTGTGTGGGTTTCCTTCATGAGCTCCTCCCACAGTCCGATGATGTGTAGGTTGATTGGCTGTGCTAAATTGCTCTTCAGTGTCAGGGGAACCAGCAGGGGAAATACGTGGGGTTATGGGAATCGGGCCTGGGTGGGATTGTTGTTGGTGTATGTTTAATATGCCGAGTGGCCTCTTTTTGCACTGTCGCAATTACCCAACTAGGGATGGGTAATAAATACTGGCCCAGCTAGCGATGCACATGTCCCAGGAATTAATTTTAAAAAGCACAATAGTGGCCCCGTGTCCTTCAGGGAGAGGCCCATGCCTCACTCACAGCCTGCACTGTCCTCACACTGGGAGATGACCATTTCTAACATGTTGTCCATGTTTCTGAACTGGCACCGAGACAAACAGCAGCAGCCACTATCCGGACAATTCCTCACAGAGAATGAAGTGTCCAGAGTCACTTCAAAGGAAGATTGTGTGGCAGGATTTGTCCCTGAACTGTGGAGGGAGAGGTTTGGATGGATGATCAGAAGCTGGGTCAGTGAGTTTGTGTTTTAGCGATGGACATCTACAGCACAGAAAAGGCCCTTCAGCCCATTGCGTCTGTGCCGGTCAAAGACAAAACACTCTTCATGACCCCATGGCCTGGTAAACCTTGGCATCACAAATGCATAGCTAAACACTTCTTAACTGCCCTGAGGGTCTCTGCCTCCACCACCCTTTCAGGCAAAGAGTTCCAGATTGCAACCACCCTCTGGTGCAAAAGATTTTCCTCACATCCCCCTGTAAACCTCCTGCTTCTTACCCTCAATCCACACCCCTGCTCATTGATCAATGAGGTTTCTTCCCATCTATTCTATCGATGTCCCTCATAACCTTATCCATCTCCATCATGCTCCCCCTCAGCTTCCATGGAAAACTACCCCAGGGTGGAGTCTTACCACCTTTCACACCGACAGGATTTTCCCATCCCATTGCAGTGACTGGAGATTTGGCTGGCCAGCAGGTTCTCCGAGCTCGCTGCAGCGGGACTGTGGCCTGAACAGGCAGTACGATCACACCCTCAGTCTATAAAATCTCTCTTCACTTTTAGGGGTGGCACAGTGGCACAGTGGTTAGCACTGCTGTCTCACAGCGTCAGGGACCCAAGTTCAATTCCGTCCTCGGGTAATTGTCTGTGTGGAGTTTGTATGTTCTCCCCATGTCTGCATGGGTTTCCTCCGGGTGCTCTAGTTTCTTCCCATGGTCCAAAGATGTGCAGGTTAGGTGGATTGTCCACGCTAAATTGCCCTTAGGATCCTAAGATGTGTAGGCTAGAGGGATTAGTGGGAAAATACAAGGGCTTTTGGGGTAAGTCTGGGTAAGAGTGGTGCAGACTTGGTGGGCTGAATGGCCTCCCTCTGCACTGTAGGAGTTCTATGATTCTATGAACTGAAACTCCAGGCCAGGCAACATCCTGGTAAATCTCCTTCGTCTGCACTCTTCCCAGTGTTATCACATTCCTTCCTATCCTGTGCATTCCAGAACTGCACAATCTTTTGATGAGGGGTGGCACAGTGGTGCACTGCTACCTCACAGTACCAGGGACCCGGGTTCAATTCCCGGCTCGGGTCGCTGACTGTGTGGAGTCTGCACGTTCTCCCCGTGTCTGCGTGGGTTTCCTCCGGGTGCTCCAGTTTCCTCCCACAGTCTGAAAGATGTGCTGGTTACAGTGCGTTGACCCGAACAGTCACCAGAATGTGAAGACCAGGGGAATTTCACAGTAACTTCATTGCAATATTACTTGTGCCTTACTTGTGACTAATAAATAAAGTGACCAGGTGTGTATATGAGGGCAATGCTTTTAATGCAGTCTTCATGGACTTCAGCAGGACTTTTGACAAGGTCCCACATGGGAGACTGATTGGCAAGGTAAGATCCCATGGGATCCAAGGAAACATGTGAAATTGGATCCGGAACTGGCTGAAAGGCAGGAAGCAGAGAGTGAGGGTAGAGGGGTGATGTTCAGACTGGAAGCCTGTGCCCAGTGGAGTGCTGCAGGGATCGATGTCGGGGCCCTTGTTGTTTGTGGTTTCTTTAAATAACTTTATCTTAAATGCAGGAGGTTCGTCAGTAAGTTCGTGGATGATAGGAGAATTGTTTGGGTGGTAAATGGAAGAATAGCCTAAGATTACAGGAGGATAGAGACAGGCTGATCAGTGGCAAAAGGAATCCAATCGGGATCGGTGTGAGGTAATGCAATCGGGCAGGACAAACAAGACAAGGGACTACATGATAAACCGTAGAATCTTGGGAAGCTCCGAGGATCAGAGGGACCTTGGTGTGCATGAACGCCAGTCCCTTAAGGTAGTGGGTCAGGTGGATAAAGTGGTTAAGAAGACATGTGGTACACTTGTTTGTTAGCTGAGGCATAGTGTTTAAGAGTGGGGAGGTTATGCTGGAATTATATATGGTTCGCGTTTGTGTTCCTGCATCTACTGTCTACAGCATGATTTACACTGTTTTCAGGCAGAGAAATGACGATTCCAATGTCACCCTGTACATTTAACAATTATAATCATCTTGCATCCTTTGATCATCTTGCATACAAGATGATCAGAGGGTTAGATAGGGTGGACAGTGAGAACCTTTTACCTCGGATGGTGATGGCTAACGTAAGGGGACATAGCTTTAAATGAAGGGGTGGTAATTATAGGACGGATGTCAGAGGTAGGTTCTTTACTCAGAGGGTAGTAACTTTAAGGGCGTTCAAATGGTCAGTGGATAACATTGGAATAGTTTAGGTTAGAGGGTCATTAGATTGGTTCCACTGGTCGGCGCAACATCGAGAGCCAAAGGGCCTGTACTGCGCTGGAATGTTCTATGTTCTGTAATGTCTCTGAGCACACTCTGATATATGCTGATATATGCTACATAAAACATAGAACATAGAACACTACAGCACAAATAGGCCCTTTGGCTCACAGGTTGCGCCGATCATATCCCTACCTACCAGGCCTACCTATAACCCTCAATCCCATTAAATCAGTGTACATATGATATATGTACACTGATACATGCTACATGTATGTTACATCACTACGTCCCCTGATCATCCGCCTGCTGTAACGCCAACGTTGGTTCCCAGTCTCACCACACCTCAATTTCAATATTATCATTCTTGTTTTAAACTTGCCAATGTTTCACCCCCCGATTAATCGTATTTCCAGTTACCTTTCGCATTTAGTTGCAGTTATTTTTGCAGCTATATAAGTGTACGTGGATATCTATTGATTGTAACAGTAGGTTCAGCAGAATTGTTGTAACACACCTGTGTCTTAAACATGTGGACTGCACTGTGCCGCATATTAATTTTGAGATTGCAATGTTCAGCTTCATGGCACCGCCAGCAGAACGAAATACCTTCAGTCTAACGGACAGCACAGTAATCAGCACTACGGCCTAACAGAGATCAACGGCTGTGGAGCGAGAGGGAAGGAGAGGAGAGATCAGAATCTGGGAACAATGGATTGGAATGTTCCAACAATGGATCAGAACCTGGGAACAATGGATTGGAATGTTCCGACAATGAATCAGAACCTGGGAACGATGGATTGGAATGTTCCGACAATGGATCAGAACCTGGGAACGATGGATTGGAATGTTCCAACAATGGATCAGAACCTGGGAACAATGGATTGGAATGTTCCAACAATGAATCAGAACCTGGGAACAATGGATTGGAATGTTCCGACAATGAATCAGAACCTGGGAACAATGGATTGGAATGTTCCAACAATGGATCAGAACCTGGGAACAATGGATTGGAATGTTCCAACAATGAATCAGAACCTGGGAACGATGGATTGGAATGTTCCGACAATGAATCAGAACCTGGGAACAATGGATTGGAATGTTCCAACAATGGATCAGAACCTGGGAACAATGGATTGGAATGTTCCAACAATGAATCAGAACCTGGGAACGATGGATTGGAATGTTCCGACAATGAATCAGAACCTGGGAACAATGGATTGGAATGTTCCAACAATGGATCAGAACCTGGGAACAATGGATTGGAATGTTCCGACAATGAATCAGAACCTGGGAACGATGCATTGGAATGTTCCGACAATGAATCAGAACCTGGGAACGATGGATTGGAATGTTCCAACAATGAATCAGAACCTGGGAACAATGGATTGGAATGTTCCGACAATGAATCAGAACCTGGGAACAATGGATTGGAATGTTCCGACAATGAATCAGAACCTGGGAACGATGGATTGGAATGTTCCGACAATGAATCAGAACCTGGGAACAATGGATTGGAATGTTCCGACAATGAATCAGAACCTGGGAACGATGGATTGGAATGTTCCAACAATGGATCAGAACCTGGGAACAATGGATTGGAATGTTCCGACAATGAATCAGAACCTGGGAACGATGGATTGGAATGTTCCAACAATGAATCAGAACCTGGGAACAATGGATTGGAATGTTCCAACAATGGATCAGAACCTGGGAACAATGGATTGGAATGTTCCAACAATGAATCAGAACCTGGGAACGATGGATTGGAATGTTCCGACAATGAATCAGAACCTGGGAACGATGGATTGGAATATTCCGACAATGGATCAGAACCTGGGAACAATGGATTGGAATGTTCCGACAATGAATCAGAACCTGGGAACGATGGATTGGAATGTTCTGACAATGAATCAGAACCTGGGAACAATGGATTGGAATGTTCCGACAATGGATCAGAACCTGGGAACTATGGATTGGAATGTTCTGACAATGGATCAGAACCTGGGAACGATGGATTGGAATATTCCGACAATGGATCAGAACCTGGGAACAATGGATTGGAATGTTCCGACAATGAATCAGAACCTGGGAACGATGGATTGGAATGTTCTGACAATGAATCAGAACCTGGGAACAATGGATTGGAATGTTCCAACAATGAATCAGAACCTGGGAACGATGGATTGGAATGTTCTGACAATGAATCAGAACCTGGGAACAATGGATTGGAATGTTCCGACAATGGATCAGAACCTGGGAACTATGGATTGGAATGTTCTGACAATGGATCAGAACCTGGGAACGATGGATTGGAATGTTCCGACAATGGATCAGAACCTGGGAACTATGGATTGGAATGTTCCGACAATGGATCAGAACCTGGGAACTATGGATTGGAATGTTCCGACAATGAATCAGAACCTGGGAACGATGGATTGGAATGTTCCGACAATGGATCAGAACCTGGGAACGATGGATTGGAATGTTCCGACAATGAATCAGAACCTGGGAACGATGGATTGGAATGTTCCGACAATGGATCAGAACCTGGGAACAATGGATTGGAATGTTCCGACAATGAATCAGAGCCTGGGAACAATGGATTGGAATGTTCCGACAATGAATCAGAACCTGGGAACAATGGATTGGAATGTTCCGACAATGGATCAGAACCTGGGAACAATGGATTGGAATGTTCCGACAATGGATCAGAACCTGGGAACAATGGATTGGAATGTTCCGACAATGGATCAGATCCTGGGAACAATGGATTGGAATGTTCCGACAATGGATGAGAACCTGGGAACAATGGATTGGAATGTTCCGACAATGAATCAGAACCTGGGAACAATGGATTGGAATGTTCCGACAATGAATCAGAACCTGGGAACAATGGATTGGAATGTTCCGACCAAGGAAAGGACTTTATTCTATTATATTTCTATGGTTACTGAAGATTATTGGTGGATGACACCAGCTGATCAGATTGGATATCTACTGTACGCGATTCAATATGTTTACTATCCCCTCCTGGCGATTGTTGGTGTTCCAGGTAAGTCCCTGGTTGGATTGTACTGGTCTGACTGCCACAGAAATCGGAGCAGGCGAGGGGTGGTGCATGGGAAGGTCTGTTGAACACGGGTGGGATTTTGCAGTTTCGGGAAGAGTGAGGCTGTAAAGTCCCATTCCCTGTGTCCAGTTCTAGAAAGGCTATTTAATTTTCTTGTCATTTATTGTATTGGGTTTGCTGCTCTTGTTGTTTCTGTTGAATCTCTGTATCCAGTTATTAATTCTTTCAGCAACTGACAAATGTCCCCCAGGGCCTATGGACGAAGATGTCTTCTGTGTGCTGTGACTTTCCACAGACCTGTGGCCTCAAACACTACTCTTTCACGACAAAAGGATTGAGACCGAATCCTTTAACCCTCTACATATAACACCAGTTCACTACTAAGCACCCACCCAGTCACCAGGCCACATAATCCATCCACAGAGCTCTGTTTACCCTCTGCAAAAATATCACTACACTGCTAATAACCCATGCAGTCACCAGGCTGCAGCATCCATTGTATTTCTCATATCTGCACAGCAAGATCTCACAGAGAGATCTTTCATGTTTTGAAAAGTTTGAAGTTTATTCATTTGTGTCAATTGGTAGGAATCGGGAGCACCTGGAAAGAAAAAACACATATAAACACAGGGAGAACGTGCAAACTCTGCACAGACAGTAGCCTGGAATTGAACCAGGGTCTCTGGGGCTTTGAGGCAACAATGCTAACCCCTGTGCCACCACAAACTCTCGTGCAGTCACCAAAACACAAACATGCATACTCAGACGCCCATACATAAATACACACATTTCCTGATAGAAGAAATCAAATTAAAACATGTAATCCCACACACAGATTCAACAATAACCAAAATGCTATAACACTCCCAGAATCACACTCACTTAGGAACACTCTTGCTCACACACACACACACACTCGCACACACACACACACACACTCGCACACACACACACGCACACACACACACGCACACACTCGCACACACACACACACGCACACACACACACACTCACACACACACACACGCACACACACACACACTCGCACACACACACACGCACACACACACACACACGCACACACACACTCGCACACACACACACACTCGCACACACACACACACACGCACACACACACACGCACACACACACACTCGCACACACACACACGCACACACACACACACGCACACACACACACTCGCACACACACACACACACACTCGCGCACGTGCACACACACACACTTGCACACACACACACACTCGCACACACACACACACACACACACACACGCACACACACACACACACGCACACACACACACTCGCACACACACACACGCACACACACACACACGCACACACACACACACTCGCACACACACACACGCACACACACACACGCACACACACACACGCACACACACACACACTCGCACACACACACACGCACACACACACACACTCGCACACACACACACACACACTCGCGCACGTGCACACACACACACTTGCACACACACACACACTCGCACACACACACACACACACACACACGCACACACACACACACACTCGCACACACACACACGCACACACACACACACTCGCACACACACACACACTCGCACACACACACACGCACACACACACACACTCGCACACACACACACGCACACACACACACACTCGCACACACACACACGCACACACACACACACTCGCACACACACACACACGCACACACACACACACTCGCACACACACACACGCACACACACACACACTCGCACACACACACACGCACACACACACACACTCGCGCACGTGCACACACACACACTTGCACACACACTCGCGCACGTGCACACACACACACTTGCACACACACTCGCGCACGCGCACACACACACTCGCGCACACACACTCGCGCACGCGCACACACACACTCGCGCACACACACACACACTCGCACACACACCCACACACACTCGCACACACACCCACACACACACACAGGTACACACGGGAGAGGGTGGCAGGTTTACAACTACTCCCTGCCCTTTGATGGCAGGGTGAGCAGTAAAACCACGTATCAGCTTCAAACTCAGGTCCACATCTGATTTCCTGCCTCTTGCAACCTTCAGGGCCAGGGAGATGGCATCTGTGGACCTGTTGGGGAGGTAGGTGAACTGTTGTGGATCCAGGTGATCTGGGAGGCTGGGTTTGATTCATGCCACGACTAACCTTTTGATGCATTTCATAATATTGGATCTCAGAGTCACCGGACGATAGTCATTAAGGCTGCTTGGCTTCTCTTTGGTACCGACCTGTTCTTGCCCGGTGCACAGGTTAGCAATCTTCCTTCCAAGAGAGGACTCACTGAGCTTCAGTGGCCCAGTAGGCCATAGTAGGACAGCAGCAAATGCACTGGGCACCATGGACGGTCAATATTCACTGAATCCTGACGCTTTCTCAAACTGTTGAAAGCAAACCCTGGTACTCGTGTCCTGTGCCAGTCGAGTGTGAGATTACTATTTCTTCCTGTGTTGTGCTAACGGTGGCCACAATTCTGTGATCTCCTCATCAGGGTACAGTTCTGTGTAAATATAATAGTCAGAACTGTTCAGGCATCAGGATCTCCCTCTGCCAACTGTTAGTATTGTCCAGAGGAAAGGATGAAACCAGCACTGTTTGGTACCAGCTCTGTTTCAGGGTTTGTCAGTGAGCTGTCTGAGAGACAACAGATTACCACCTACAGGATTCCACTCTGGATTTTCTGTCAGGTTTTACTTCCTCATCCTTCTGACTCTCCAAACCTCCCACAAGGTATAGGGGCTATTTGCCTGTAGCTGAGTGAGGGACAATGTTGTGGACTGTCCAGAAAACTCTGTCCCAAATACATGCCATTGTGTCGCTACCATGAGCAGCACGGTGGCACAGTGGTTAGCACTGCTGACTCACAGCATCAGGAAACTACAACCACAAGACCCCTGAATCTTCCTGTTGGGAAGAATATGAATATACTGTAAACAACAAAGCAGCCTCACAGAGACAGGAGTGACAAATAGAGAGAGTGGGCAGTGTGTTTAACAGTGAAAGTGATAGAGAGACAGAGATTGACAGAGAGAGGGAAAGTCACAAAGACCTGGAGAGCAACAGATTTTGAAAGAATTTCTAACAGATCCAGTGAAAAATAAACAGAGACAGAGAGAGACAGAGAGGAAGGACAAAGACAGAGAGAGACTCTCACAGAGTGAGAGAAACAAGGATAGAGAGCGGGGGAAATGGTGAGGGAGATGAAACACAGAATGAGAAAGGGAAACATAGGAAGACAGCTGGGAGGATGTAATAAGAAAGAGAGAGGGAGATTAAGAGGGAAAGGGAGACAGAAAGGGAGGCAGAGGGAAATAGTCAGAAACAGAGATACAGAGACAGAGAGCATCAGTGGATGGGAAAGAGTGAGACTGAACAAGTACAATGGACACAGCAAGAGCAAAAAATGTAGCGAGCTGGAGGGAGAAAGAGAAATAAGAAAAGGGGCAGAGATGGTGAGGGAGAGAGAGAGACGGACATGGAGCAGGACAAGGAGAGTGAGACTGAGATGGGGCAGGATAGACCAAGGAAGAGGATAGAGAGAGGGAGACTGAGGGAGAGGCAGAGAGACCATAAGAGAGACAGAGCAACGTACAGAGAGAGGCAAAGGCATGAGTACATTTGTGATCTTCTCCAATGTGTTTGAAAGAACATTTCTGAATTTGCTTCATCTCCTGAGTGTAAGGAATAGAAGAGGTACATGATTGAGAGCTCATGGTGAATAACATTAATTCCAGTCTTTACCACTTTTTAACCCAAATCTATTTCTACATGTTAGATATGCAGCTAATATGTATATTTTAAATCCTTGTGATGCTGCGATTCGATTGGTCTGTGGGAATAAAGTGCAGTGGAACTTGATTAATTCACACTTTTCTAATTATTTCCATGATCCAAAGTTCTCCTTTCACTCCACGGAAATCCTGTCTTCTTTCTGGAGCTGGAATCAGTTTTCACAGTTTGGACCCACTGCTAATAATTGGCCAAAAACAATGTAACAAGGGACATGGAGAAGCCAGACATTAATACAGATAATTCTGATGTAACAATCAGGTGGAGTTATTGGAATATGAGCTCCCTGATTGAGGCATTTAATGCTGTCCAATCTGGGAGCCCTGCAGATGTATATAATATGGTGTGTCTAGGTTATGGGAACTCAGGGTGTGTACACTCAGGGTGTGGATGTGATGGACTGGTGGCTTTATCACTAGACTATAACACAGAAACTCAGCTAATGTTCTGGGCACCCAGGTTCCAATCCCATCACAGCAGATGGTGGAATTTAAATAAATATATCTGGAATTCAGAATCAGCTGGTAACCAAAAAACCCATTGTTGATTTTCAGGAAAAACCCACCTGTTTTATTAATGTCCCAGGGAAGGAATTCTGTCGTCCTCACACAGTCAGCCCTAAATGTGTCTCCAGGCCATAGCCACAGTCCCAAGAGTGAATAAAATTACTGTGTACTGGGACATTTTAAACAAACAGTAAACAGTTTCTCACAGCTGAATAAACACTAAATCCAACAGATCGAGGATTTAACCTCAAAGCTGGCAGGAGGATTCTTGCTTCTAATTATGAACTAATTCACGTGCACTTACACTAACAGCTAAATGAGGATTTCCGCGATAAGAACATAAGAAATAGGAGCAGGAGTCGGCCATCTACCCCCTCGAGCCTGCCCCACCATTCAATAAGATCATGGCTGATCTGAAGTGGATCAGTTCCACTTTCCCGCTTTCTCCCCATAACCCTTAATTCCCTTGTCTATCAGAAACCTATCTACCCGTGACTTAAATACATTTAGCGAGGCAGCCTCCACCACTTCAACGGGCAGAGAATTCCAGAGATTCACCACCCTTTGTGTGAAGAAGTTCCTCCTCAACTCCATTCTAAACCGCCCCCCCTTATCCTGAGGCTGTGCCCTCTAGTCCTGCTATCCTTTCTGAGCGGGAAGAATCTCTCTACCTCTACCCTATCCATCCACTTCATTATCTTATACATCTCTATAAGATCCCCCCTCATCCTTCTAAACCCAACGAGTACAGACCCAGTCTATTTAGTCTCTCTTCATAGTCTAACCACCTCATCTCCGGTATCAGCCTAGTGAACCTCCTCTGCACTCCCTCCAAGGCCAAAATATCCTTGCGCAAGTGCGGCGACCAAAACTGCACACAATACTCCAGCTGCGGCCTCACCAGTGCCCTGTACAGTTGCAGCAAGACCTCCCTACTTTTATATTCAATCCCCCTCATTATAAAGGCCAGCATCCCATTCACCTTCCTGACCACCTGCTGCACCTGCAGACTGGGTTTTTGCAACTCATGCACAAGGACCCCCAGGTCCCTCTGCACCGTAGCATGCTGCAGCTTTTCACCCTTTAAATAGTAATCCCTCCTACTATTATTCCTGTCAAAGTGGATAACGTCACACTTGCTAACATTATACTCCATCTGCCAGGTCCTCGCCCACTCGCTCAGCCTATCCAGATCCCTCTGCAGACTTTCCACACCCTCCGCACAATTTGCTTTTCCACTCATCTTTGTGTCTTCAGCAAACTTACACTCAGCCCCCTCCTCCAGATCATCTATATAAATGGTAAATAGCTGAGGCCCCAGCACCGATCAATGCGGCACTCCACTAGTCACCAACCGCCAATCAGAATAGCACCCATTGATACCAATTCTCTGCCTCCCATTTGACAGCCAATCCTCTATCCATGCTAACACCTTACCCCCAACTCCATGCCCCCTAACCTTCTGTAACAACCTTTTGTGAGGCACCTTATCAAACGCCTTCTGAAAATTGAGAAACACCACATCCATCGGTTCCCCTCTGTCCACCGCCCTAGTCACATCCTCATAGAAATCCAATAAATTTGTCAAACACGACTTCCCCTAACGAATCCGTGCTGCGTCTGATCGATCAAACCATTCTTTTCCAGGTGCCTCGCTATTTCTTCTTTGATGACGGATTCCAGCATTTTTCCAACAACAGACGTTAAACTAACCGGCCTATAATTCCCTGCCTTTTGCCTACTACCTTTTTTTAAACAGCAACGTAACATTAGCCGTTTTCCAATCTTCCAGCACTTCCCCGGAATCCAGCAAAGTTTGGTAAATAATCACTAAGACATCTACTATCACCTCTGCCATTTCCTTCAGAATCCTGAGATGCATTCCATCTGGTCCTGGGGACTTGTCCACCATCAGTCCCACGAGTCGATCAAGCACTACCTCTCTAGTGACAGTGATCGCATTCAGGCCCTCAACTCCTACCATCCTTCTATCTTTAATATCCAGCAAACTATTCGCGTCCTCTTCCGTGAAGACCGAGGCAAAAAACTTATTTAAAGCCTCAGCCATTTCCTCATCTCCCACCACTAAATCCCCCCTCTCATCCTCTAAGGGTCCAACATTCACTCTAGCCGGCCTCCTCCTCTTTATATATTTATAAAAACTCTTACTGTCCTTTTTTATATTTAGTGCTAGTTTAGCTTCATAGTCTATCCTTCCTTTCTTTATCAACTTCTTAGTCAATCTTTGATGATTTTTAAACCTCTCCCAATCTTCACCTCGCCCACTACTTTTAGCCACTCTAAACGCGATATTCAACAATTCATACTCAGAGGAAGTTTAACATTTATAAAGCGTCAAATGTAGGTTTACATTAACATTGCAGTGAAAATCGGCTAGTCACCACACACTGGTACCTGTTCGGGTAACACTGAGGGAGAATTTAAATGGCCAATACACCGAACCAGCACGTCTTTCAGACTGTGGAAGGAAACCGGAGCACCCGGAGGAAACTCATGTAGATACAGTGAGAATGTGCAGAATCTGCACAGACAGTGACCCAAGACAGGAATTGAACCCAGGTCCCTGGCGTTATGAGGCAGCAGTGCTAAATACTGTGACACCTCGTCTGTGGTGACAGTTTGGGCAAAGAAATTCCAGAAGGACCTGCATGACAGGGCAGCCCATATCCAGCTTTGGGCTTTATTACTTTCCACCTACCATCATCGATTGGAACAACCTCCAGGAGGCCGAGTCACTAAGGCAGATGCCTTGAGTTGGCTACGATTAATAGACACTTATCGTATCCCCAATGGAAGAGACAGTAATCATGAACTTTTTCAAAATTCTCCCAGTGGCAGCCAATAATATTCAACTGTGGAGGCAAAATGACCCAGTCCTGAATGAATTGAAGCAGCTGGTGCTGATGGAGAATCCACAAGGCCGTTCCAGCCTGAGTTACACCCATATCGGAGAGGCAGACAGCAGCTGACTGTGGAAGATAACACACTCCGATGGGGTTCAAGAGTGTCATCCTGAGCCAGGTTCACCATCACATCCTGGCTGAACTTTACCATGGCCAACCAGGAGTGACAAACTGAAGATCCTCCAAGTTGCCCTGTCTGGTGGCTGGGTGTGGACACAGATATTTGCTCGTGGGTCAGTGTTGGCAATATCAACATGGGCAGAACTGTCACCACTCTGCCCCCTTGGGAATGGCCAGGATGGCCGTTGACAAGGCTGCACATGGACAGTGCCGGACCATCACGGGGTCAGTGTTCCTGGTAATGTTAGATACTGATTCAAAACGGATGGTGGTACACAGGGTGAGTTAATCAAACACAAGGACAAGAGTGGAGAAACTTCACACCTCTTTCTTGACACCCGGGATCCCGCAGGTCCTGAAAACGGACCACCTCTCATCAGCCAGGAATTTGTGCATTGCATGAAACGGAACAGAATTTGATACGTTGGGAATGCCAAATTACCCATCATCCAATGGCCTGGCAGAAAGCGAGACTCGAACGGTAAAAGTAGGTTCAAAAAAACCATCCCAGAGCCTCCTTGGACACCAAACCATCCAGATTCATCTTCAATTACAGGGAATCACCCCCCAACCACCCCCCCTCCCCTCCTCAACAACTGGAATAGCCCAAACAGAGATGCTTATGGGAAGGCCCCAGGCTTGAGTCTGATTTTCCCCAGAGTGGGAGGTTGGCAAGGCATCAAGACACCCAGTGTTGATTCCACCAACCGGGAGAGGCACTTAAAAGCAGTTTCTAGGCTACTTGTAAAGAACCGTGGCAATGGATCCTCATGGGTATGAGGCACCCGTCGAGTTTGGAACAAGGCCAGTTTCCCATCAAGTCTGCTTGGGAGATATCATGATGTGGGTATGCCGGCGTTGGACTGGCGTAAACACAGTAAAAAGTCTGACAACACCAGGTTTTAGTCCAACCGATTTATTTGATAATATACTCACAAGCTTTCAGGGTTAGTCCCTTCGTCAGGTGAATGGAGAGTTCTGGCCTCAGACAGAACATATAAAGCACAGACAGTTTAGAGATTAAATCTGTAAACTGTCTGTGCTTTATATGCTCTGTCTGAGGCCAGGACTCTCCATTCACCTGACGAAGGGACTAACCCCGAAAGCTTGTGAGTATATTATCAAATAAATAGGTTGGACTAAAACCTGGTGTTGTCAGACTTTTTACTGGGAGATATCATTCCATGGGAATGCTTCCATCATCTACAAGCCACCAAACCCCAAACCATGCAGGAAGTATCAATTCTCAGCACACTGGGAACTTTGGAAAGAATTCCAGGCACTCCGGCTCCTGCTCTCCATCTCCACCAGTGGGAACCTCGGATTCTGAAATGGACACAGCGGGTTTAGCCTCTCGACCACATTGTCTCCCGAAACTCAGGCCACAACACTCATGGTGGAAGAGGTGAGCTCCAGTCTGCTGAACCCCACTCACTTCCCAGGCTGAGCAGGAGGAACCGGACCCGGCACTGAAACTCCAGAAAAGGATCCCAAGGCCATCAGCTCTCGGCAGTTGTTCAGACCTAGAGGGAGAGACTCATGAGTTGGACATGTCCAAATATAAACTATTGAACTGAGGCCGATGAAATCTGCCCACTCAGGGAGCTCCACAGAGTGCGCAGAGAGTGAAGCACTGGGAGTTGGGGTAAGTGTGGGAGTTTGGGGAAGTGGGTGGAGAGGTGTTGCTGTATCTTGTGTCCCTTACTACCTGGTCCCTTATTACCAGGTCCAGTGCAGGAAGGTGTCCCCCAGACATTACAGTTCAGAAAGTGATGTGGGACCAACAGAAGCAGCTGATTGTTGAGTAAGTCCTTGGAAGGAACACAGGGAATTTTCTGAGTAGCTGCTACTGATATCAGAACTTCAGGAAGGATTCCCCACGTTGTTAATGTTCTAGGTACAAATCCCATCTCTGCAGCTGATGGAATTTGAACTGAATAAAAATTGTTTGGAATTAAAAATCTCCCGATGACCATAAAACCATATTTGATCGTCGAAAGAAGCCATTTCGCTCACTGATGTACTTTGGGAAAGAAAATCTGCACCAAAGCAAAGGTGAATTAACTGAAGTGGAACCCGAGAGCAGGGCCATGAAGGCTCAGAGAAAGAGCAGGTATGGTACGTCTGCTGATCAAAGAGGGTCTGACAGACTGAAGTTCATTCGTTTCAATGCAAGAAGTGTGACAGGTTAGGCAGGTGGACTTAGAGCTTGGATTCGTATTTGGAACTGAGATGCTGTTACTATTACACAGACTTAGTTAAGGAAAGAAGAGGAATGGCAGCTTAACGAACAAGAATACAGATATTTCAGGCAGGATAGAGGGGAATGTAAAAGGGATGTTCACGACTGGTAAGGAGAATATCACAGCAGTACTGCAGGAGGGCTGCACTCCCTGTACCCCGGAGGGCTCATACACCAAGACAATATGGGTAGAGCTCAGGAATAGGAAGGGTGGAGTCACAAGATTCGGGGCCTCCCAACAACAAGTGGGAGATAGAGAAACAGATATGAAGGAGATTTTGGCAAGGTGTTAAAGTAACAGGGTTGTTGTGGTGGGAGATTTAACTCCCCTGAAATTGACTGGGACTCATTTCATGCTCAGTGTGTGGATGGGGCAGAGTTTGTAAGGAGCATCCAGGAGGGCTTCTTGAAACATTATATCGATAGTACAACTTGGGAAGCAGCTGTACTGGACCAGGCATTGGGGAATCGGCCTGGCCAGGTGATCGACATTTCAATAGGGGAGCAGATCGGGAACAGCGACCACAACTCAGTAAGCTTTAAGGTACAGATGGATAAAGATAAATGTAGTCATCAAGTGAAGATCCTAAATTGGGGGATGTCTAATTACAACAATATTATTAGGCAGGATCTGAAGAATGTAGATTGGGGGCAGATGTTTGAGGGCAAATTAACATCTAGCACGTGGGAGGCTTTCAAGTGTAAGTTGATAGGAATTCAAGACTGGCATAAACCTGTAAGGATGAAGGATAGGTGAGGAAAATTTCAGAAACATTGTATAACAAGGGTTATTTTGAGCCTAGTCAAAGAGAAAAAGGAAGAATTTGTCTAGTCTAGGAAGACACAAAACAATTATGGAATACAAAGAAAGTAAAAACAAACTTAAGCAAAGAGTAAGAAGGGCTAAAAGGGGTCACAAAAGTTCTTTCGCCACAGAATGGAGGAAAATTCCAAGGCGTTTTAAACATATATAAAGGGCAAGAGGTTAGCCAGGAAGAGGGTTGGCACACTCGAGGACAGGTGAGGGAATCTATGCGTGGAGCCAGGTATTAAATCGGGTGTGTCAGTATCCACTAAAGAAAAGGACTTAGTGCATGATGAGTCTGGGAAAGTATGTGTAGATAATTTGAGTCATGTTGAGATCAAAAAGGTGATATTGGGGTTCTTGAGAAACATTAAGGTAGACAAGTCCCCAGGGCCTGATGGGATATACCCCAGAATACTGACAGAGGCAAGGGAGAAAGTTGCTGGGGCTTGAGAGAATTCTTTGTATCCTCACTGGCTACAGGGGATTGGAGGATAGCCTATTTTTTGTTTAGGAAGAATAGCAACCATAACCCAGGTAAGCACAGGCTAGTGAGCCTTACGTCAGTGGTTGGGAAATTATTGAAGAGAATTCTTCGAGACAGGATTTAACCCACTTGGAAATAAATGAACGTATTAGTGAGAGGCAACATGGTTTTTTTGAAGACCAGATCATGTCTCACTAACTTGAGTTTTTCGAGGAAGTGACGAAGATGATTGATGAGGGTAGGGCAGTGGAAATTGTCTGCACAGACTTTAGTAAAGCCTCTGACAAAGTCCCTCATGGCAGACTGATGCAGAAGGTGCAGTAAAATGGGATCAGAGGTGAGCTGGCTAGGTGGATAGAGAACTGGCTCGGTCATAGAAAACAGAGCGCAGTTGTGGAAGTGGTTGTTTCTAAATGGAGGGCTGTGACTAGTGGCATTCCTCAGGGATCAGTGCTGGGACATTTGCTGTTTGTCATACATTTGCAGAAAAATGGACCTGGTTTGATTAGTAAGTTTGCGGATGACACCAAATCCGGTGGATTTGCAGATAGTGATGAGGACCATCAGAGGATATAGCAGGATATAGATCAGTTGGAGACTTGGGCGGAGAGATGGCAGATGGAGTTTAATCCGGACAAACATGAGGTAATGCATTTTGGAAGTTCTAACACAGATGGGAAATATAAAGTAAATGGCAAAACCATTAACAGTATTGACAGACAGAGGGTTGAGGTACACAAGTCATTGGAAGTGGCAACAGAGATGGAGAAGGTAGTTAAGAAGGCATACAGCATGCTTACCTTCATGAGCCAAGGCATAAAGTTTAAAAAGTCACTTTGCAGCTTTATAAAACCTTAGTTAGGCCACACTTGCAATATAGTGTTCAATTCTGGTTGCCTACTGAAAGATGTGGAGGCTTTGGAGAGGGTTCAGAAAAGATTTACCAGGATGTTACCTGGTATTGAGAGTATTGGTTATGAGGAGAGGTTGGAGAAACTTGGTTTGTTCTCATTGGAACAATAGAGGTTCAGGGGTGACCTCACAGAGGCCAACAAGATCATGAGTGACATAATTGACAGTCCAAGGCTTTATCCAAGGGTGGAAAAGTCAATGAATAGGGGACATTGATTTAAGGTGCAAGGGGCAAGGTTGAAAGGAGATGTATAAAGCACTTTTTTATAACACAGAGGGTGGTGGGTGCCTGGAACTCGCTGCCAGGGAGGTAGTGGAAGCAGGTACAACAATGACATTTAAGGGGCGTCGGGACAAATACATCAATAGGATGGCGATAGAGGGATGTGGTCCCCGGAAGGGAGGGGGAGGGGGTTTTAGTTCAGATGGAGACAGGCAGTGTGTTCGATACAGGCCTGTTCCTGTGCCTAATTCAAAAGCCAAACATTAGTCTTGCTTTGAGTTCTATGTGGAGATGCCTCCTTCTAATCCCCTGTAAAGGGAGCTTCCAGAACCCATCAATGTAACCCATCCCCTCCCTCACCCTGCCCATCCCCCCACAATCCCTTGCCCTTGCAAACCCCTTGTCCCCCTCCCCCACCCCACAAACCCCTCATAACAATTCACTCTAATCAATTTACTGGCACTGGGACTATGAAAGGATCGAGAGCTTCAAGTGTTTTGGCATCCAAATCACCAACAACTATCCTGGTCCCCCCCATGCTGACACTGTAGTTAAGAAAGCCCATCAACGCCTCTGCTTTCTCAGAATACTAAGGAACACTAACATTGTTCCTTTGTTTAACATAGAACATGGAACATAGAACGTTACAGCACAGTACAGGCCCTTCAGCCCTCAATGTTGTGCCGAGCTATGTCTAAACCCAAGATCAAGCTATCCCACTCCCTATCATTCTGGAGTGCTCCATGTGCCTATCCAATAAGCGCTTGAAAGTTCCTAAAGTGTCCATCTCAGTCCACCTTGTTGTCCAACAAGGGGCATACACGCGGTGGGTCATGCGAGGGCTGCTCTTGGATGTTGCTTCGAGAGTAGCCCAGTGCTTCACGTCGTTGGTGTACGCTTAAACTGGACGAGCTGATGGGCAACATATCAGCTCAGTGACTATCGCTGTTTGCTGTGCAGACACATGGATTTGGGCCGGTGTCTGTGGGAGTTTGCGCATTCTCCCCGTGCTTGCGTGGGTTTTCTCCGGGTGCTCCAGTTTCCTCCCACATCCCAAAAACATGCTCTTAGGCTGATTGGTGTTAATAAATTGTCCCTAAATTAGGCCTCCCTCAATCTGGTTATAATTCCTGGTTATATTATTGCAGAGTCCAATAGGCGTAGACAAAGGTCACAGGGCACAGAAGAGGGCACTCACAGTGTTAAAATGGCAGCGTGGGCTTGTTGGGCCAAAGGGCTTGTTTCCTGTGCTGTGTTGTTCTTTGTTCTTTGACTCCACTATCACAGCAGGCAGTGCATTCCACACCCCAACCACTCGATAAGTGAAAAATCTACCTCGGACATCCCTCCTATATCTCCCACCAGGAATCTGACAGTTATGCCCCCTCGTGACAGCTACATCCATCTGAGGAAATAGTCTCTGCATGTCTACTCTATCTATCCAGCTCATCACCAATGGGGGAATCACACAGACCCAGCTCATCACCAATGGGGGGAATCACACAGACCCAGGTCATCACCAATGGGAGAATCACACAGACCCAGGTCATCACCAATGGGGGAGTCACACAGACCCAGCTCATCACCAATGGGGGAATCACACAGACCCAGCTCATCACCAATGGGGGGAATCACACAGACCCAGGTCATCACCAATGGGAGAATCACACAGACCCAGGTCATCACCAATGGGGGAGTCACACAGACCCAGCTCATCACCAATGGGGGAATCACACAGACCCAGCTCATCACCAATGGGGGGAATCACACAGACCCAGCTCATCACCAATGGGGGAATCACACAGACCCAGCTCATCACCAATGGGGGGAATCACACAGACCCAGCTCATCACCAATGGGGGGAATCACACAGACCCAGCTCATCACCAATGGGAGAATCACACAGACCCAGCTCATCACCAATGGGAGAATCACACAGACCCAGCTCATCACCAATGGGAGAATCACACAGACCCAGCTCATCACCAATGGGAGAATCACACAGACCCAGGTCATCACCAATGGGGGAGTCACACAGACCCAGCTCATCACCAATGGGGGGAATCACACAGACCCAGCTCATCACCAATGGGGGGAATCACACAGACCCAGCTCATCACCAATGGGGGGAATCACACAGACCCAGCTCATCACCAATGGGGGGAATCACACAGACCCAGCTCATCACCAATGGGGAGAATCACACAGACCCAGCTCATCACCAATGGGGGGAATCACACAGACCCAGCTCATCACCAATGGGGGGAATCACACAGACCCAGCTCATCACCAATGGGGGGAATCACACAGACCCAGCTCATCACCAATGGGGAGAATCACACAGACCCAGCTCATCACCAATGGGGGGAATCACACAGACCCAGCTCATCACCAATGGGGGAATCACACAGACCCAGCTCATCACCAATGGGGGGAATCACACAGACCCAGCTCATCACCAATGGGGGGAATCACACAGACCCAGCTCATCACCAATGGGGGAATCACACAGACCCAGCTCATCACCAATGGGGAATCACACAGACCCAGCTCATCACCAATGGGGAATCACACAGACCCAGCTCATCACCAATGGGGGAATCACATAGACCCAGCTCATCACCAATGGGGGAATCACACAGACCCTTGGGGAGAGTGATCATTGTATGGTGGAGTTTCTGGTGCAGATGGAGGAGGAGAAAGTGGGTTCCCGGACACGCATCCTTTGTTTGAACACAGGGGAGTACGGTAGGATGAAAGAAGAATTGGCGAATGTTGACTGGGGGAGCGTGTTGGAAGGTAGGTCTGCTGAGGAGCAGTGGAGGATCTTTAAGGAGATCTTTTTTGGTGCTCAGCGGAAATTTATTCCGACGGTCAAAAAGGACCGTAGGAGGAGAGGTAATAAGCTGTGGATAACGAAGGAGGTGAAGGAAAGTGTTAAATTAAAAGCGGAGGCGTTTAGAGTAGCTAAGAGTAGTGGGTGAGAAGAGGATTGGGAGAGGTTTAAATGTCAACAAAGATTGACAAAGAAGTTGATAAAGAAGGGTAGGATAAACTATGAAGCTGGGCTAGCGCTTAATGTAAAAAAGGATAGCAAGAGTTTTTATAAATATATAAAAAGGAAGAGGCTGGCTAGGGTGAACGTTGGTCCCTTAGAGGATGAGAAAGGGGACTTAGTGGTAGGGGATGGGGAAATGGCTGAGGCCTTGAATAACTTTTTTGTTTCTGTCTTCACGGAGGAGGACGTGAATAATTTGCCAGATGTTAGAGATGGAAAGGTGGTAGGACTGGAGGGTCTCGATGACATTACTGTTACTAGAGAGGCGGTGCTCGACAGACTGGACCCCAGGACCGGATGGAATGCATCTGAGGGTCCTGAAAGAAATGGCGGAGGTTATAGTGGATGCCTTGGTGATTATTTTCCAGACGTCGCTGGATTCCGGGGAAGTGCCGGAAGATTGGAAAACGGCTAATGTTACGCCATTGTTTAAGAAGGGTGCCAGGCAAAAAGCGGGGAATTATAGGCCTGTTAGTTTAACGTCTGTTGTAGGTAAAATGTTAGAATCTGTCATCAAGGAGGAAATAGCGAGGCATCTTGAGGGGAACTGCTTGATAGGGCAGACGCAACACGGTTTCGTTAAGGGGAAGTCGTGTCTGACAAATTTACTGGAGTTCTATGAGGCTGTCTAGGGCGGTGGATAGAGGAGAGCCGGTGGATGTGGTCTTTCTGGATTTTCAGAAGGCGTTTGACAAGGTACCTCACAAGAGGTTATTGCAGAAGGTCAGGGGACATGGAGTTGGGGGTAGGGTGTTAGCGTGGATAGAGGACTGGTTGTCAAATAGGAGGCAGAGAGTGGGGGTCAATGGGTGCTATTCGGATTGGCGGTTGGTGACTAGTGGAGTGCCCCAGGGGTCGGTGCTGGGGCCTCAGCTATTTACCATTTATATAGATGATCTGGAGGAGGGAACGGAGTGTAGGGTGTCGAAATTTGCTGATGACACCAAAATTGGTGGAAAGGCAAATTGTGCGGAAGGTGGGGAGAGTCTACAGAAGGATCTAGATAGGCTGGGCGAATGGGCCAGGAAATGGCAAATGGAATTTAATGTTGGCAAGTGCGAGGTGGTCCACTTTGGTAGGAATAATGGTAGGAAGGACTATTACTTACGTGGAGAAAAACTGCAGCAGGCGACGGTGCAGAGGGACCTCGGGGTCCTTGTGCATGAGTCGCAAAAACCCAGCTTGCAGGTGCAGCAGGTGGTCAGGAAGGCGAATGGGATGCTGGCCTTCATAGCGAGGGGGATTGAATATAAAAGTAGGGAGGTCTTGCTGCGGCTGTATAGGGCACTGGTGAGGCCGCAGCTGGAGTACTGTGTGCAGTTTTGGTCGCCGCACTTACACAAGGATATTTTAGCCTTGGAGGGAGTGCAGAGGAGGTTTACTAGGCTGATACCGGAGTTGAGGGGGTTGAGCTATGAGGAGAGGCTGAATAGATTAGGCTTGTACTCGTTAGAGTTTAGAAGAATGAGGGGAGATCTCATTGAGACGTATAAGATGATGAATGGGATGGATAGGATAGAGGTGGAGAGACTCTTCCCGCTCAGAAAGGATAGTAGGACTAGGGGGCACAGCCTCAAGATAAAGGGGGGGGGGGCGGTTTAGAATGGAGTTGAGGAGGAACTTCTTCACTCAAAGGGTGATGAATCTCTGGAATTCTCTGCCCGTTGAAGTGGTGGAGGCTGCCTCGCTAAATATTTTTAAGACGCGGGTTGATGGGTTTTTGATAAGAGAGGGGATTAAGGGTTATGGGGAGAGGGCGGGAATGTGGAACTGAGCCACGACAGATCAGCCATGATCTTATTGAATGGCGGGGCAGGCTCGAAGGGCTAGATGGCCTACTCCTGCTCCTATTTCTTATGTTCTAATCACCAATGGGAGAATCACACAGACCCAGCTCATCACCAATGGGGGGAATCACACAGACCCAGCTCATCACCAATGGGAGAATCACACAGACCCAGCTCATTGCCAATGGGGGCATCACACAGACCCAGCTCATCACCAATGGGGGGCATCACACAGACCCAGCTCATCACCAATGGGGGCATCACACAGACCCAGCTCATCACCAATGGGGGGCATCACACAGACCCAGCTCATCACCAATGGGAGAATCACACAGACCCAGCTCATCACCAATGGGGGAATCACACAGACCCAGCTCATCACCAGTGGGGGAATCACACAGACCCAGCTCATCACGAATGGGGGGAATCACACAGACCAAGCTCATTGCTAGTGGGAGAATCAAACAGGTCAAGCTCATCATCAATGGGGAAAGCATTGGAAGGCCCTGTGTGGTGAAGAAGTCTTGTTGGAGCCTGTGTATGAAGATGTTGGCATACTGAGGTGTGAATTTGGTCCCCATGGTCATTCCATGTATCTGGATGAAGAACTGGTTGTTGAAGGTGAAGACATTGTTGTCCAGGGTAAAGCAGATGAGTTGTAAAATTGCATCTGGAAACTAGCAGTTGTCAGCATTGAGTACTGAGGCAGTTGCAGCAATGCCATCGTTGTGGGGGATGTTGGTGTCGAGCGCCGAGACATCCATTGTGACAAGGAGCATCCTGGTTCAATTGCTCCATGTGTGCTAAGTTTCCGTAGGAAGTCCGTGGTGTCACGAGAAAAGCTGGGGGTTCTTTGTACGATGGGTTTCAGGATGCCCTCGACGTAGCCGGAGAGGTTCTCACACAGGGTCCCATTGCCCGATACAATGGGACGGCCAGGTGTGTTTGCCTTGTGTATCTTTGGGAGGCAGTAGAGATCTCACCTCTACTGTTCCCTTCCTGTTGGCGAACACTTCAGTGGTCACGGGCATTCAGCCTCTGACCTTCGGGTAAGCATTCTCCAAGGCGGCCTTCACGACACACGACAGCGCAGAGTCGCTGAACAGAGACTGATAGCCAAGTTCCGCACACATGAGGATGGTCTCAACAGGGATCTTGGTTCATGTCGCACTACCTGTAACCCCCGTGACTTGCCTGGGTTTGCAAAACCTCACTTACTGTACTGTCTGGAGACACCTATGTCTAATGCTCTTTCCACTTGAATAGAAGGTTAGCTGTAAAGACTCACATTCTAATCAGTAATCTGTAAACTGTGTGCTGTTATATGCTCTGTCTGAGACCAGAACTCTCCACTCACCTGATGAAGGGCAAACTCCAAAAGCTTGTGGATTTACTATCAAGTAACCTGGTTAGAATTTAACCTGGTGTCGTGAGACTTCTCATTGTGTTTACCCCAGTCCAACGCTGGCATCTCCATGACATGAAAGCACACAGACCCAGCTCATCACCAATGGGGGGAATCACACAGACCCAGCTCATCACCAATGGGGGAATCACACAGACCCAGCTCATCACCAATGGGGGGAATCACACAGACCCAGCTCATCACCAATGGGGGAGTCACACAGACCCAGCTCATCACCAATGACGGAATCACACAGACCCAGCTCATCACCAATGGGGGAATCACACAGACCCAGCTCATCACCAATGGGGGGAATCACACAGACCCAGCTCATCACCAATGGGGGAATCACACAGACCCAGCTCATCACCAATGGGGGAATCACACAGACCCAGCTCATCACCAATGGGGGAATCACACAGACCCAGCTCATCACCAATGGGGGAATCACACAGACCCAGCTCATCACCAATGGGGGAATCACACAGACCCAGCTCATCACCAATGGGGGGAATCACACAGACCCAGCTCATCACCAATGGGGGAATCACACAGACCCAGCTCATCACCAATGGGGGAATCACACAGACCCAGCTCATCACCAATGGGGGGAATCACACAGACCCAGCTCATCACCAATGGGGGGAATCACACAGACCCAGCTCATCACCAATGGGGGGAATCACACAGACCCAGCTCATCACCAATGGGGGAATCACACAGACCCAGCTCATCACCAATGGGGGGAATCACACAGACCCAGCTCATCACCAATGGGGGGAATCACACAGACCCAGCTCATCACCAATGGGGAGAATCACACAGACCCAGCTCATCACCAATGGGGGAATCACACAGACCCAGCTCACCACTCATGGGGGGAATCACACAGACTGAGCTCATCACCAATTGGAGGAATCACATAGAAGACAGAAAACTACAGCACAAACAGGCCCTTCGGCCCACAGGTTGCGCTGGTCATATCCCTACCTACTAGGCCTATCTATAACCCTCAATCCCATTAAATCCCATGTACTCATCCAGAACAAAGAACAACACAGCACAGGAAACAGGCCCTTCGGCCCAACAAGCCCATGCCGCCATTTTAACACTGTGAGTGCCCACTTCTACCTGTGACCTTTGTCTACACCTAATGGACTCCACAATAAAGGAACCATAACCAGATTGAGGGAAGACTAATTTAGGGACAATTTGTTACACCAATCAGCCTCAGAGCACATTTTTGGGAGGAAACCGGAGCACCCGGAGAAAACCCACGCAAGCACGGGGAGAATGTGCAAACTCCCACAGACACCGGCCCAAATCCATGTGCCTGCACAGCAATCAGTGATAGTCACTGAGCTGTCGTCTTGCCCATCAGATGGTCCAGTTTAAGCACACACTAACGACATGAAGCACTAGGCAACTCTTGAAGCAACATCCAAGAGCAGCCCTCGTATGACCCACCGCGTGTATCCCCCTCGTTGGACAACAAGGCGGACAGAATCACCTGTGGATTAAAAATAAGACATCAGTAAACATGCAGAACTTATACTCATTTATGGAATCCTCACAAGCTCAGAAGTAAGACAACTGAGCCATAAAAATATGTTGGACGGTCCATAGGAATCAATTGATTTCCAGGAACGTCCTCAGGCTCTTGATCCTTATTTAGAACAATCTTTTGTATCCCTCCATCTCTAGTCCGCTCATGCGCCTATCTAAGTTAGCCTTAAACAACCCCAGCGTGTTTGCCACCTTGCTTGGCAGTGCATTCCAGGCCCCCACAACCCTCTGTGTGAAAAACCTCCCTCTAACATCCAAATTCTACCTCTCCCCTCACCCTAAGCCCGTGGTCCCTCGTAACTTTTGTATCCAACCTAGGAAAAAGCTTTCCACTGTTCACCCCGTCTATACCCTTCATAATCTTATACACAAAGAACAAAGAACAAAATCAGCCCGGGAAACAGACCCTTCAGCCCAACAAGCCCGCGCCGCCATCTCAACACCACCAGTCCCCCTCTCCACCCACGACCCCTGTCTAATGTTTTATGGCCATCCAGATTGAGGGAAACTAATTTAGGGACAATTTATTCCTGCCAATCAGCCTAACAGCACATCTTTGGGGTGTGGGAGGAAACCGGAGCACCCGGAGAAAACCCACGCAAGCACGGGGAGAATGCGCAAACTCCCACAGACACCGGCCCAAATCCATGTGTCTGCACAGCAATCAGCGATAGTCACTGAGCTGTCGTCTTGCCCAGTATCTGGTCCAGTTTAGGCACACACTAACGACATGAAGCACTAGGCCAATCTCGAACAACCAAGAGCAGCCCCAGTACGACCCATCGCGTGTATGCCCCTCATTGGACAACAAGGCGGACCGACTTAAAACCTGTGAATGAAAAGAGAAAAACATTATCATACCATATCCTTTTACATTACCAGGGACACCCCAATGCTAATGACCCTTATTTAAAACAATCTCCTATATCCTCCCATCTCCAACCCACTCATGTGCCTGTCTAAGTTACTCTTAAACAACTCTAGCGTGTTTGCCTCCACCACCTTACTTGGCAGAGCATTCCATACCCCCACTACCCTCTGTGTGAAAAACCTCCCTCTAATATCTGTGTTATACCTCTCCCCCCTCACCTTAAGTCCATGGCCCCTTGTCCTATGTGTCTCTATCATAGGAAATAGCTTACCTCTGTTTACTCTATCTATACCCTTCATAATCTTATATACCTCTATTAGATCCCCCCTCAGTCGGCGTCTTTCAAGGGAAAACAGCCCCAATTTATTCAATCTTTCCTCATAACCCAGTCCTTCCATACCAGGCAACATCCTGGTAAACCTCCTCTGCACTCTCTCCAGAGTCTCCACGTCCTTCCGGTAGTAAGGCGACCAGAACTGGACGCAGTACTCTAAATGCAGCCTAACCAACGTTCTGTACAACTGCAACATTAGACTCCAGCTCTTATATTCTATACCCCTTCCTATAAAGGCTAACATACCATAGGCTTTCTTCACCACACTCTCCACCTTCAAAGACTTGTGCACTTGCACCCCCAGGTCTCGCTGTGTTTCTATACTCTTTATAGGCTTACCCTTTATCATATAGCTCCCCGCTACATTATTCCTGCCAAAATGCATCACCTCACATTTATCCGGATTAAACTCCATTTGCCATATATCTGTCCAATATACCAGCCTATCAATATCCCGTTGTATTGCCAGACACTGCTCCTCACTGCCCGCCAATCCAGCCATCTTGGTGTCATCAGCAAATTTGCTGATCACACCACCTACTCCCTCTTCCAAATCATTTATATACACTACAAAGAAAAGAGGTCCCAGTACTGAGCCCTGCGGCACACCACTAGTGACAGACCTCCAGCTCGAAAAAGACCCCTCCACTACTACTCTCTGTCTCCTGTTTGCAAGCCAGTTCTCTACCCATCTAGAGACCTGGCCTTGTATCCCATGAGCCTTAATCTTTTCTACCAACCAACACCACTATTAGATCTCCCCTCATTCTCCCTCTTTCTCAGGAGAACAGCCCCAATTTGCCCAATCTCTCCTCATACCCCAGTCCTTCCATACCAGGCAACATCCTGGTAAACCTCCTCTGCACTCTCTCCAGAGTCTCCACATCCTTCCGGTAGTAAGGTGACCTTAAAAGACCCCAACGAGTTCGCCTCTACCACCACTGACAACAGCTGATTCCACTCACTCACCACCCTCTGAGTGAAAAACTTACCCCTAACGTCTCCTCTGTATGTCCTCCCCAGCACCTTAAACCTGTGTCCTCTCGTAGTGACCATTTCAGCCCTGGGAAATAGCCTCTGAGAATCCACCTGATCTATACCTCTCAACATCTTATAAACCTCTATCAGTTCACCTCTCACCCTTCGTCTCTCCAGGGAGAAAAGACCGAGCTCCCTCAACCTATCTAACATAGACAAAGCTCATCGCTAATGGGGGGTGGAATCAAACAGGTCAGGTTCATCACCAATGGGGGGAATCACACAGACCCAGCTCATCACCAAGGGGGGAATCACACAGACCCAGCTCATCACCAATGGGGGAATCACACAGACCCAGCTCATCACCAATGGGGGGAATCACACAGACCCAGCTCATCACCAATGGGGGAATCACACAGACCCAGCTCATCACCAATGGGGGAATCACACAGACCCAGCTCATCACCAATGGGGGGAATCACACAGACCCAACTCATCACCAATGGGGGAATCACACAGACCCAGCTCGTCACCAATGGGGGGAATCACACAGACCCAGCTCATCACAAATGGGGAATCACACAGACCCAGCTCATCACATTTGGAAGAAACACACAGAAACAATTCATTCCCAGTGCGGGGGGGGAAATCACACAGATCACACAGATTTTTTTGTGTCTTTTGCTTTGATCACAAAGCCTTTTGCCTTGATCTTTGCGTCCTCAGTGTCCATGAGGATAGTGCCAGAGGACTGGAGAGTGGCAAATGTTGTTCTTCTTTTCAAGAAAGGAAATAGGAATGACCCTGGTAATTATACGCCAATTAGCCTTACTTCAGTGGTCGATAAGTTAAAGGGTCCTGAGAGATAGTATTTATGACCATTTGAAAAGATGCAGTTTAATCCGGGATAATCAGCACGGTCTCATGAGGGGTAAATCCTGCCTCACAAATTTGACTGAACTCTTTGAGGAGGTAACTAAGTGTGTAGACAAAGATAGAGCAGATAATGTCATATTCATGGATTTTGGAAGGCGTTTGATAAGGTTCCCCATGGTAGGCTCATGAAGAAGGTGTGGGATAGAAGGAAATTTGGCCAACTGGATAAGTAACTGGCTGTCTCATAGAAGACAGAGGGTGGTGGAGGGAAAATATTCAGACTGGAGGCCAGTTACCAGCGGTGTACCACAGGGGTCAGTGCTGGGTCCTCTGCTATTTGTGATTTTTATCAATAACTTGGAAGAAGGGGCTGAAGGGTGGGTTAGTAAATTTGCTGACGACACCAAGATTGGTGGAGTAGTGGATGAGGTGGAGGGCTCTTGTAGGCTGCAAAGAGACATTGATAGGATGCAGAGCTGGGCTGAAAAGTGTCAGATGGAGTTTAACCCTGATAAGTGTGAGGTGATTCATTTTGAGAGGACAAACTTGAATGCAGATTACAGGATCAACGGCAAGGTTCTGAGGAATGTGGAGGAACAGAGAGATCTTGGGGTTCATATCCACAGATCTCTGAAGGTTACCACTCAAGTGGATAGAGTTGTGAAGGAGGCCTATAGTGTGTTAGCGTTTATTAACAGGGGGTTTGAGTTTAAGAGCCGTGGGGTTATGCTGCAGGTGTACCGGACCTTGGTGAGACCACATCTGGAATATTGTGTTCAGTTCTGGTCACCTTTTTATAAGAAGGATGTGGAAGCATTGGAGAGAGTGCAGAGGGGATTTACCAGGATGCTGCCTGGTTTGAGGAAAGGTTGAGGGAGCTGTGGCTTTTCTCTTTAGAGCGGAGGAGGATGAGAGGCGACTTAATAGAGGTTTATGAGATGATGACAGGGAATAGATAGAGTGGACGTTCAGAGACTATTTCCTCAGGTGGATGTAGCTGTTACTAGGGGGCATAACTATAAGGTTGATGGTGGGAGATATAGGAGGGATGTCTGAGGTAGGTTCTTCACTCAGAGAGTGGTTGGGGTGTGGAATACACTGCCTGCTGTGATAGTGGAGTCGGACACTTTAGGAACTTTCAAGCGGTTATTGGATAGGCACATGGAGCACACCAGAATGATAGGGAGGGGATAGCTTGATCTTCGGATTGGACACAGCTTGGCACAACATTGAGGGCCGAAGGGCCTGTACTGTGCTGTAACGTTCTATGTTCCATGTTCTATCCAGCTCATCACCAATGGGGGGAAATCACACAGACCCAGCTCATCGCCAATGGGGGGAATCACACAGACCCAGCTCATCACCAATGGGGGAGTCACACAGACCCAGCTCATCACCAATGGGAGAATCACACAGACCCAGCTCATCACCAATGGGGGGAATCACACAGACCCAGCTCATCACCAATGGGGGAATCACACAGACCCAGCTCATCACCAATGGGGGGAATCACACAGACCCAGCTCATCACCAATGGGGGAATCACACAGACCCAGCTCATCACCAATGGGGGAATCACACAGACCCAGCTCATCA
This sequence comes from Carcharhinus amblyrhynchos, assembly GCF_965287045.1. Classification (NCBI taxonomy): domain Eukaryota; kingdom Metazoa; phylum Chordata; class Chondrichthyes; order Carcharhiniformes; family Carcharhinidae; genus Carcharhinus; species Carcharhinus amblyrhynchos. The sequence goes on from NC_137348.1 coordinate 45,167,516, forward strand.
CCAATGGGGGAGTCACACAGACCCAGCTCATCACCAATGGGAGAATCACACAGACCCAGCTCATCACCAATGGGGGGAATCACACAGACCCAGCTCATCACCAATGGGGGAGTCACACAGACCCAGCTCATCACCAATGGGAGAATCACACAGACCCAGCTCATCACCAATGGGGGGAATCACACAGACCCAGCTCATCACCAATGGGGGAGTCACACAGACCCAGCTCATCACCAATGGGAGAATCACACAAACCCAGCTCATCACCAATGGGGGAGTCACACAGACCCAGCTCATCACCAATGGGGGAATCACACAGACCCAGCTCATCACCAATGGGGGGAATCACACAGACCCAGCTCATCACCAATGGGAGAATCACACAGACCCAGCTCATCACCAATGGGGGAGTCACACAGACCCAACTCATCACCAATGGGGGGAATCACACAGACCCAGCTCATCAGCAATGTGGGAAACACACACATATACATACGCACGCAGAGCTCATCGGCAATGTTGAGATCATACGGACCCAGTCATTAGCAAAGGGAGGAATCACACAGGTACAACTCCTCACACGTGTGTGTTTGTGAGATTTACTGTGTGTGTGAGTGTGTCGGAGACACATTGTGGGTGTGACATATCACACCCCTGAATCCCTCTCTGAGCCCCCTCCCCCTCCCCCTGAATCCCTCTCTGAGCTCACTCCCCCTCCCCCGTATCCCTCTCTGAGCCCCCTCCCCCTCCCCCGTATCCCTCTCTGAGCCCCCTCCCCCTCCCCCGTATCCCTCTCTGAGCTCACTCCCCCTCCCCCGTATCCCTCTCTGAGCTCACTCCCCCTCCCCCTGAATCCCTCTCTGAGCTCACTCCCCCTCCCCCGTATCCCTCTCTGAGCTCACTCCCCCTCCCCCGTATCCCTCTCTGAGCCCCCTCCCCCTCCCCCGTATCCCTCTCTGAGCCCCCTCCCCCTCCCCCGTATCCCTCTCTGAGCTCACTCCCCCTCCCCCGTATCCCTCTCTGAGCCCCCTCCCCCTCCCCCGTATCCCTCTCTGAGCCCCCTCCCCCTCCCCCGTATCCCTCTCTGAGCCCCCTCCCCCTCCCCCGTATCCCTCTCTGAGCTCACTCCCCCTCCCCCGTATCCCTCTCTGAGCTCACTCCCCCTCCCCCGTATCCCTCTCTGAGCTCACTCCCCCTCCCCCGTATCCCTCTCTGAGCCCCCTCCCCCTCCCCCGTATCCCTCTCTGAGCCCCCTCCCCCTCCCCCGTATCCCTCTCTGAGCCCCCTCCCCCTCCCCCGTATCCCTCTCTGAGCTCACTCCCCCTCCCCCGTATCCCTCTCTGAGCTCACTCCCCCTCCCCCTGAATCCCTCTCTGAGCTCACTCCCCCTCCCCCGTATCCCTCTCTGAGCTCACTCCCCCTCCCCCGTATCCCTCTCTGAGCCCCCTCCCCCTCCCCCGTATCCCTCTCTGAGCCCCCTCCCCCTCCCCCGTATCCCTCTCTGAGCTCACTCCCCCTCCCCCGTATCCCTCTCTGAGCTCACTCCCCCTCCCCCGTATCCCTCTCTGAGCTCACTCCCCCTCCCCCGTATCCCTCTCTGAGCCCCCTCCCCCTCCCCCGTATCCCTCTCTGAGCTCACTCCCCCTCCCCCGTATCCCTCTCTGAGCTCACTCCCCCTCCCCCGTATCCCTCTCTGAGCTCACTCCCCCTCCCCCGTATCCCTCTCTGAGATCACTCCCCCTCCCCCGTATCCCTCTCTGAGCCCCCTCCCCCTCCCCCTGAATCCCTCTCTGAGCTCACTCCCCCTCCCCCTGAATCCCTGGGTGGTCCACTTTGGTAGGAATAATGGTAGGAAGGACTATTACTTACGTGGCGAAAAAACTGCAGCAGGCGACGGTGCAGAGGGACCTCGGGGTCCTTGTGCATGAGTCGCAAAAACCCAGCTTGCAGGTGGTCAGGAAGGCGAATGGGATGCTGGCCTTCATAGCGAGGGGGATTGAATATAAAAGTAGGGAGATCTTGCTGCAGCTGTACAGGGCACTGGTGAGGCCGCAGCTGGAGTACTGTGTGCTGTTTTGGGCGCCGCACCTGCGCAAGGATATTTTGGCCTTGGAGGGAGTGCAGAGGAGGTTTACTAGGCTGATACCGGAGTTGAGGGGGTTGAGCTATGAGGAGAGGCTGAATAAACTAGGCTTGTACTCATTAGAGTTTAGAAGAATGAGGGGAGATCTCATTGAGACATATAAGATGATGAATGGGATGGATAGGATAGAGGTGGAGAGACTCTTCCCGCTCAAAAAAGACAGTAGGACTAGGGGGCACAGCCTCAAGATAAAGGGGGGGGCGGTTTAGAACGGAGTTGAGGAGGAACTTCTTCACTCAAAGGGTGGTGAATCTCTGGAATTCTCTGCCCGTTGAAGTGGTGGAGGCTGCCTCGCTAAATATATTTAAGACGCGGGTTGATGGGTTTTTGATAAGAGAGGGGATTAAGGGTTATGGGGAGAGGGCGGGAAAGTGGAACTGAGCCACGACAGATCAGCCATGATCTTATTGAATGGCGGGGCAGGCTCGAAGGGCTAGATGGCCTACTCCTGCTCCTATTTCTTATGTTCTTATGTTCTTAATCCCTCTCTGAGCCCCCTCCCCCTCCCCCGTATCCCTCTCTGAGCCCCCTCCCCCTCCCCCGTATCCCTCTCTGAGCCCCCTCCCCCTCCCCCGTATCCCTCTCTGAGCCCCCTCCCCCTCCCCCGTATCCCTCTCTGAGCTCACTCCCCCTCCCCCGTATCCCTCTCTGAGCCCCCTCCCCCTCCCCCGTATCCCTCTCTGAGCCCCCTCCCCCTCCCCCGTATCCCTCTCTGAGCTCATTCCCCCTCCCCCGTATCCCTCTCTGAGCCCCCTCCCCCTCCCCCGTATCCCTCTCTGAGCCCCCTCCCCCTCCCCCGTATCCCTCTCTGAGCCCCCTCCCCCTCCCCCGTATCCCTCTCTGAGCCCCCTCCCCCTCCCCCGTATCCCTCTCTGAGCTCACTCCCCCTCCCCCTCCCCCGTATCCCTCTCTGAGCTCACTCCCCCTCCCCCGTATCCCTCTCTGAGCCCCCTCCCCCTCCCCCGTATCCCTCTCTGAGCCCCCTCCCCCTCCCCCGTATCCCTCTCTGAGCTCACTCCCCCTCCCCCGTATCCCTCTCTGAGCCCCCTCCCCCTCCCCCGTATCCCTCTCTGAGCTCACTCCCCCTCCCCCTGAATCCCTCTCTGAGCTCACTCCCCCTCCCCCGTATCCCTCTCTGAGCCCCCTCCCCCTCCCCCGTATCCCTCTCTGAGCCCCCTCCCCCTCCCCCGTATCCCTCTCTGAGCCCCCTCCCCCTCCCCCGTATCCCTCTCTGAGTTCACTCCCCCTCCCCCTGAATCCCTCTCTGAGCCCCCTCCCCCTCCCCCGTATCCCTCTCTGAGCCCCCTCCCCCTCCCCCGTATCCCTCTCTGAGCTCACTCCCCCTCCCCCTGAATCCCTCTCTGAGCTCACTCCCCCTCCCCCGTATCCCTCTCTGAGCTCACTCCCCCTCCCCCGTATCCCTCTCTGAGCCCCCTCCCCCGTATCCCTCTCTGAGCCCCCTCCCCCTCCCCCGTATCCCTCTCTGAGCTCACTCCCCCTCCCCCGTATCCCTCTCTGAGCCCCTTCCCCCTCCCCCGTATCCCTCTCTGAGCCCCCTCCCCCTCCCCCGTATCCCTCTCTGAGCCCCCTCCCCCTCCCCCGTATCCCTCTCTGAGCTCACTCCCCCTCCCCCGTATCCCTCTCTGAGCCCCCTCCCCCTCCCCCGTATCCCTCTCTGAGCTCACTCCCCCTCCCCCGTATCCCTCTCTGAGCCCCCTCCCCCTCCCCCGTATCCCTCTCTGAGCCCCCTCCCCCTCCCCCGTATCCCTCTCTGAGCCCCCTCCCCCTCCCCCGTATCCCTCTCTGAGCTCACTCCCCCTCCCCCGTATCCCTCTCTGAGCTCACTCCCCCTCCCCCATATCCCTCTCTGAGCCCCCTCCCCCTCCCCCGTATCCCTCTCTGAGCTCACTCCCCCTCCCCCATATCCCTCTCTGAGCCCCCTCCCCCTCCCCCGTATCCCTCTCTGAGCTCACTCCCCCTCCCCCGTATCCCTCTCTGAGCTCACTCCCCCTCCCCCATATCCCTCTCTGAGCCCCCTCCCCCTCCCCCGTATCCCTCTCTGAGCCCCCTCCCCCTCCCCCGTATCCCTCTCTGAGCTCACTCCCCCTCCCCCGTATCTCTCTCTGAGCTCACTGCCCCCCTCCCTCTCTGAGCCCATTCCTCCACGGCCTGAATCCAATTTGTGGCTGTCCCCCCCCTCATTCTCTGAGCCCACACCCCCTCTTATCTCCCTCTCTGAGCCAAGTCCCCTTCGCCCTCTCCCTCTCTGTGCCTACTCCCCATCCCCCTGAATCCCTCTTGTGGGCTGCTCCCCCCCCCCACTCTCCTATCAGCCCACTCCCCTCTCCTGTTCTTGGAGGAGGACGTGAATAGTTTGCCGGGTGTTAATGATGGAAAGATGGTAGGAGTTGAAGGCCTGAATGAGATCATTGTCACTGCTCGACAGACTAGTGGGACTGATTGTGGACAAGTCCCCAGGACCAGATGGAATGCATCCCAGGCTTCTGAAGGAAATGGTGGAGGTGATAGTGGATAAGAACATAAGAAATAGGAGCAGGAGTAGGCCATCTAGCCCTTCGAGCCTGCCCCGCCATTCAATAAGATCATGGCTGATCTGTCGTGGCTCAGTTCCACTTTCCCGCCCTCTCCCCATAACCCTTAATTCCCTCTCTTATCAAAAACCCATCAACCCGCGTCTTAAAAATATTTAGCGAGGCAGCCTCCACCACTTCAACAGGCAGAGAATTCCAGAGATTCACCACCCTTTGAGTGAAGAAGTTCCTCCTCAACTCCGTTCTAAACCGCCCCCCCTTTATCTTGAGGCTGTGCCCCCTAGTCCTACTATCCTTTCTGAGCGGGAAGAGTCTCTCCACCTCTATCCTATCCATCCCATTCATCATCTTATACGTCTCAATGAGATCTCCCCTCATTCTTCTGAACTCTAACAAGTACAAGCCTAGTTTATTCAGCCTCTCCTCATAGTTCAACCCCCTCAACTCCGGCATCAGCCTAGTAAACCTCCTCTGCACTCCCTCCAAGGCCAAAAGGCCAAAATATCCTTGTGGATGCCTTAGTGATTATTTTCCAAACCTCGCTGGATTCCAGGGAAGTGCTGGAAGATTGGAAAACGGCTAATGTTACGCCGTTGTTTAAGAAGGGTAGCAGGCAAAAGGCAGGGAATTATAGCCCGGTTAGTTTAACGTCTGTTGTAGGAAAAATGCTTGAATCCGTCATCAAAGAAGAAATAGCGAGGCATCTTGAGGAGAATTGTTTGATAGAGCAGACGCAGCACGGATTCGTTAAGGGGAAGTCGTGTCTGACGAATTTATTGGAGTTCTATGAGGATGTGACTAGGGCGGTGGATAGAGGAGAGCCGGTGGATGTGGTGTTTCTCGATTTTCAGAAGGCGTTTGATAAGGTGCCACACAAAAGGTTGTTACAGAAGGTTAGGGGACATGGAGTTGGGGGTAGGGTGTTAGCGTGGATAGAGGATTGGCTGTCAAATAGGAGGCAGAGAGTGGGGGTCAATGGGTGCTATTCGGATTGGCGGTTGGTGACTAGTGGAGTGCCCCAGGGGTCGGTGCTGGGGCCTCAACTATTTACCATTTATATAGATGATCTGGAGGAGGGAACCGAGTGTATGGTGTCGAAATTTGCTGATGACACCGAGATTGGTGGAACGGCAAATTGTGCGGAGGGTGTGGAGAGTCTGCAGAGGGATCTGGATAGGCTGAGCAAGTGGGCGAGGACCTGGCAGATGGAGTATAATGTTAGCAAGTGTGAGGTTATCCACTTTGGCAGGAATAATAGTCGGAGGGATTACTATTTAAAGGGTGAAAAACTGCAGCATGCGACGGTGCAGAGGGACCTTGGGGTCCTTGTGCATGAGTCGCAAAAACCCAGCCTACAGATGCAGCAGGTGGTCAGGAAGGCGAATGGGATGCTGGCCTTCATAGCGAGGAGGATTGAATATAAAAGTAGGGAGGTCTTGCTGCAGCTGTATAGGGCATTGGTGAGGCCGCAGCTGGAGTACTGTGTGCAGTTTTGGTCGCCGCACTTGCGCAAAGATATTTTGGCCTTGGAGGGAGTGCAGAGGAGGTTTACTAGGCTGATACCAGAGTTGAGGGGGTTGAGCTATGAGGAAAGGCTGAATAGACTGGGCTTGTACTCGTTAGAGTTTAGAAGAATGAGGGGAGATCTCATTGAGACGTATAAGATGATGAATGGGATGGATAGGATAGAGGTGGAGAGACTCTTCCCGCTCAGAAAGGACAGTAGGACTAGAGGGCACAGCCTCAAGATAAAGGGGAGGCGGTTTAGAACAGAGTTGAGGAGGAACTTCTTCACTCAAAGGGTGGTGAATCTCTGGAATTCTCTGCCCGTTGAAGTGGTGGAGGCTGCCTCGCTAAATATATTTAAGACACGGGTAGATAGGTTTCTGATAGACAAGGGGATTAAGGGTAATGGGGAGAGGGCGGGAAAGTGGAACTGATCCACTTCAGATCAGCCGTGATCTTATTGAATGGCGGGGCAGGCTCGAAGGGCTAGATGGCCTACTCCTGCTCCTATTTCTTATGTTCTTATGAGCCCCCTTCCCCGAATCCCTCTGAGCCAACTCCCACTCTCCCCTCTCCTTCTCTGAGCCAAGTTCCTTCCCCCCCCACTCTGTGAGCCCACACCCCATCCCCCCGAATCTCTCTCGTGGGTAGCACTCCTTTCCCACTCTTCCTCTATTAACCCACTCCCCCTCCCCCGTATCGCTCTCTGATCCCAATCCCAATCCCACTGAATCCCTCTCTGTGCCCATTTCCCCATCTCCTAAATCCGTCCCTGAGCTCACTCCCCCTCCCATTGAACCCACACCCACACACACAATCTATGACAGTCACGCACATGGAGACTCTGACAAACTCTCACGCATATACACTGACAGACACACACAGACTTACAGTCACACAAACAGACATTGAAAGGCACACTCACACACAGAGTCTGGCAGGCACACACACACACACACACACAAAAACACACAGGGATTCTGACAGACATGCACACATAGACTCTGACAGACACAGATACAGATACAGACACTGACAGATACACACACTCAGACAGTGAGAGACACACAAATATACACTGACACACACATATGCATAGATTCTGAGAGACACACACACACACAGACATTGACAGGTACACACACACACACACATATATATAGACTCTGACAGACACACACACACAGACACACAGCCGCTAACAGACAGACACACACACACATAGACTCTGAGAGACACACAGACACTGACAGGGACATACACACACACACACACAAGCCGCTGACAGACAGACAGGCACACACATACACACATAGACTCTGAGAGACACACACACACAGATACACTGACTGGCACACACACACTCACACACACACAGAAAAACTGACAGACACACACAGTCACACAGACTCTGACAGACACACGCACACACAGACAGGCTCTGACATGCACACACACAGATTCTGACTGACACACAAACAGAATCTGGCATACACAGACACAGAGACACTGACAGACACACACAGAGTTTGACAGATGCACAGAGACTCTGACAGACACACACACAAAGACACTGACTGACAGACATACACACACACACACACACACACACTGGCAGACACAAACACATAGCCACTGGCAGACACACATAGGCTCTGACAGACACACAGACACTGACAGACACACTGACACAGACTCTCATAAACAAACACACAGACTCTGAAATACAGGCGCACACAGACTTTGACAGACACACACACACACATACATACAGACTCTGACAGGAACAAATACAGAAAGAAATCCCAGAACACCAGTTGAAAGTCCAAACAGGTTTATTTATAGCTTTTGTTACAAGTAAATCTGTTTGGACTTTAAACTGGTGTTCTGGGATTTCTTTCTGTTTTACTCCAGTCCAGTGCCGGCATCTCTACATCAGGACCAAATACACAAGACTCTCTCTCACACACACACACACACACACACACACACACACACACTGACAGACACACGCGCACAGAGAGTCTAACAGACACACACACATAGACACTGAGACAAACACACACACAGATTCTGACAGCCAAACACAGCGACTCTGTCAGACATTGACTGGCACACACACACAGACTCTGACAGAAACACACACAGACTCTGACAGACACACACACAGACTCCAACAGAAACACCCACAGAGACACTGACAGACACACACAGAGATCTAAAATACATACACACAGACTCTGACAGACACAGATACAGACACAGACAGATACACACACCCAGACAGTGAGAGAGACACACACACACACAAAACCATTGACAGACACACACATAGACTCAGAGATACACACACAGACACTGACAGACACACACAGACACTGACAGACACACACACGGACTCTGACACACACACCGACACTGACAGACACACACACAAACACAGAGATTCTGACAGACATACACACAGATACTGACAGACACACACACACATAGACTCTGACAGACACAGATACAGACTCTGACAGATACACTCAGACAGTGAGAGACACACTCACAAACATACACTGACACACACACACACACACACAAAACCATTGACAGACACACACAGACTCAGAGATACACACACAGACTCTGACAGACACACACACACACAGCCGCTGACAGGCAGACACACAGAGACACTGACAGACACATCCACACACATACACACACACACACACAAAGACACTGACAGAGACACACACACAGGGATTCTGACACACAAACACACTCTCTCATACACAGACACACACAGACTCTGACAAATTCACGCACAGACACTGACAGACACTCACACAGACATTGAAAGGCACACTTACACAGAGTCTGGCAGAAACACACACACACACGCACAGACTCTGACAGACAAACACATACAGACACTGATAGACACACACACACAGACTCTGATAGACACACACATAGACCCTGACAGACACACACACACACACACTGACAGGCACACACACCCACACAGACTCTGACACAGAATGTGACAGACACGCTGACACAGACTTTCACAGACACACACACAAAGACACTGACAGACACACACACACACCGATTCTGACACACAAACACAGACTCTGACAAACTCACGCACATAGGCACTGACACTCACACAGACATCGAAAGGCACACTTACACAGAGTCTGGCAGACACACACGCACAGAGACACTGGCAGACACACACAGGAACTCTAACAGTCACACACATACAGACACCGGCAGACAGACACACACACACACAATGACAGAGACAAAAACACAGACTTTGACAGACACACTGACAGACTCTGACAAGCGCGCGCACACACAGACACTGACAGACACATACACACACAGACTCTGACAGACACACACACCAACACTGACAGACAGACACACACACACACACACACAGACTCTGGCATACACACACACCGACGGCAACACACACAAAGACACTGAGAGACACACACACAGACTCTGACAGATGCACACTGACACTGAAAGATGCAAAAAACCCAGCCTGCAGGTGCAGCAGGTGGTCAGGAAGGCAAATGGGATGCTGGCCTTCATAGCGAGGGGGATTGAATATAAAATTAGGGAGGTCTTGCTGCGGCTGTATCAGGCATTGGTGAGGCCGCAGCTGGAGTACTGTGTGCAGTTTTGGGCGCCGTACTTACGCAAGGATATCCCTGGAGGGAGTGCAGAGGAGGTTTACGAGGCTGACACCGGAGTTGAGGGGGTTGAGCTATGAGGAGAGGCTGAATAAACTAGGCTTGTACTCGTTAGAGTTTAGAAGAATGAGGGGGGATCTCATTGAGACGTATAAGATGATGAATGGGATGGATAGGATAGAGGTGGAGAGACTCTTCCTGCTCAGAAAGGACAGTAGGATTAGGGGACACAGCCTCAAGATAAAGGGGGGGGCGGTTTAGAACAGAGTTGAGGAGGAACTTCTTCACTCAAAGGGTGGTGAATCTCTGGAATTCTCTGCCCGTTGAAGTGGTGGAGGCTGCCTCGCTAAATATTTTTAAGACGCGGGTTGATGGGTTTTTGATAAGAGAGGGGATTAAGGGTTATGGGGAGAGGGCGGGAATGTGGAACTGAGCCACAACAGATCAGCCATGATCTTATTGAATGGCGGGGCAGGCTCGAAGGGCTAGTTGGCCTACTCCTGCTCCTATTTCTTATGTTCTTATGTTCACACAGACTCTGACAGCACAAACACACTATAGAACCATAGAAAATTACAGCTCAGAAACAGGCCTTTTGGCCCTTGTCTGTGCGGAACCATTTTTTGCCTTGTCCCACTGACCTGCACTTGGACCATATCCCTCCACCCCCCCTCTCATCCATGAACCTGTCCAAGTTTTTCTTAAATGTTAAAAGTGACCCCACATTTACCACTTTATCCAGCAGCTCATTCCACACTCCCACCACTCTCTGTGTGAAGAAGCCCCCCCTAATATTCCCTTTAAACTTTTCTCCTTTCACCTTTAACCCATACCCTCTGGTTTTTTTCTCCTCTAGCCTCAGTGGAAAAAGCCTGTTTGCGTTCACTCTATCTATACCCATCAAAATCTTATACACCTCTATCAAATCTCCCCTCATTCTTCTACACTCCAGGGAATAAAGTCCTAACCTATTCAATCTCTCTCTGTAACTCAGCTTCTCAAGTCCCAGCAACATCTTTGTGAACCTTCTCTGCACTCTTTCAACCTTATTTACATCCTTCCTGTAATTAGGTGACCAAAACTGTACACAATACTCTAAATTCAGCCTCACCAATGCCTTATATAACCTTACCATAACACTCCAACTTTTATACTCAATACTCTGATTTATAAAGGCCAATGTTCCAAAAGCACTCTTTACGACCCTATCCACCTGTGATGTCACTTTTAGGGAATTCTGTACCTGTATTCCCAGATCCCTCTGTTCAACTGCACTCTTCAGAGTCCTACCATTTACCCTGTACGTTCTACTTTGGTTTGCCCTTCCAAAGTGCAATACCTCACACTTGTCTGCGTTAAACTCCATTTAGTAAGAAGTCTGGCAACATCAGGTTTAAGTCCAACCCATTTATTTGATAGTAAACTCAAGAGTTTACACGGTACACACTCCTGCAACTTGGCCAACATTGTCCACCCAATACGCTACAGGAAAGGATGTCCTGAAGCATGGCACACTGGGGAGATCGTGCAGACGCCACGACAACAGACAAATGAACATCACTTGACAATCACCAGGCAAGACAGTTCCCTTCCTGCTGGTGAACACGCCAGTGGTCACGGGCATTCAGCCTCTGACCTTCGGGTAAGCATTCTCCAAGGTGGCCTTCACGACACACGACAGCGCAGAGTCGCTAAGCAGAGACTGATAGCCAAGTTCCACACACGAGGATGGTCTCAACAGGGATCCTGGGCCCATGTCGCACCACCTGCAGCCCCCATGACTTGCCTGGGTTTGCAAAACCTCACTCACTGCAAATGGAATGGCAATTCCATTTGCCATTTTTCAGCCCATTTTTCTAGTTGGTCCAAGTCCCTCTGCAAGCTTTGAAAACCTTCCTCACTGTCCACTACACCTCCAATCTTTACATCATCAGCAAATTTGCTGATCCAGTTTACCACATTATCATCCAGATCATTGATATAGATGCTAAACAACAATGGACCCAACACTGATCCCTGCAGCACTCCACTAGTCATGATGTGGGTATGCCGGTGTTGGACTGGGGTAAACACAGTAAAAAGTCTGACAACACCAGGTTTTAGTCCAACCTATTTATTTGATAGTAAACTCACAAGCTTTCGAGGTTTCCCTCTTCGTCAGGTGAATGGAGAGTTCTGGCCTCAGACAGAGCATATAAAGCACAGACTGTTTACAGATTACTGATTAAAATGTGAATCCTTACACCTAACCTGCTGTTCAAGACCTGAAGTGGCTGATAATGTGAGTGGAAGGAGCACTGATCACAGGTTACAGAGATGTGTATTGTCTCCAGACAGTACAGTAAGTGAGGTTTTGCAAACCCAGGCAAGTCACGGGGGTTACAGATAGTGCGACATGAACCCAAGATCCCTGTTGAGACCGTCCTCATATGTGCGGAACTTGGCTATCAGTCTCTGTTCAGCGACTCTGCGCTGTCGTGTGTCGTGAAGGCCGCCTTGGAGAATGCTTACCCGAAGGTCAGAGGCTGAATGCCCGTGACCACTGAAGTGTTCGCCAACAGGAAGGGAACAGTCTTGCCTGGTGATTGTCGAGCGATGTTCATTCATCTGTTGTCGTAGCGTCTGCATAGTCTCCCCAATGTACCATGCTTCGGGGCATACTTTCCTGCAACGTATCAGGTAGACAATGTTGGCCGAGTTGCAAGAGTATTTACCATGTACCTGGTGGATGGTATTCTCACGTGTGATGATGGTATCCATGTCGATGATCCGGCATGTCTTGCAGAGGTTGCTGTGGCAGGGTTGTGTGGTATTGTGGTCACTGTTCTCCTGAAGACTGGGTAGTTTGCTGCGGACAATGGTCTGTTTGAGGTTGTGTGGTTGTCTGAAAGCAAGAAGTGGGGGTGTGGGGATAGCCCTGGCGAGATGTTCGTCTTCATCAATGATATGTTGAAGACTCCGGAGAAGATGTCGTAGCTTCTCCGCTCCAGGGAAGTATTGGACGACGAAGGGGACTCTGTCCACTGTGTCCCGTGTTTGTCTTCTGAGGAGATCGGTGCGGTTTTTCGCTGTGGCGCATCGGAACTGTCGATCTATGAGTCAAGCACCATATCCTGTTCTTATGAGGGCATCTTTCAGGGTCTGGAGGTGTCTGTCCTCATCTGAGCAAATCCTGTGTATACGGAGGGCTTGTCCGTAGGGAATGGCTTCTTTAACATGTTTAGGGTGGAAACTGGAGAAGTGGAGCATTGTGAGATTGTCTGTGGGCTTGCGGTACAGTGAGGTGCTGAGGTGACCGTCCTTAATGGAGATGCGTGTGTCCAAGAATCAGATCGACTCACAGATCAGTGAGAACAGTGACCACGACACCACACAACCCTGTCACAGCAACCTCTGCAAGACATGCCGGATCATCGACATGGATACCATCATCATACGTGAGAATACCATCCACCAGGTACATGGTAAATACTCTTGCAACTCGACCAACATTGTCTACCTGATACGTTGCAGGAAAGGATGTCCCGAGGCATGGTACATTGGGGAGACCATGCAGACACTACAACAACGGATGAATGAACATCGCTCGACAATCACCAGGCAAGACTGTTCCCTTCCTGTTGGCGAACACTTCAGTGGTCACGGGCATTCAGCCTCTGACCTTCGGGTAAGCATTCTCCAAGGCGGCCTTCGCAACACACGACAGCGCAGAGTCGCTGAACAGAGACTGATAGCCAAGTTCCGCACACATGAGGACGGTCTCAACAGGGATCTTGGGTTCATGTCGCACTATCTGTAACCCCCGTGACTTGCCTGGGTTTGCAAAACCTCACTCACTGTACTGTCTGGAGACAATACACATCTCTGTAACCTGTGATCAGTGCTCCTTCCACACACATTGTCGGCCACTTTAAGACTTGAACAGCAGGTTAGGAGTAAAGATTCACATTCTAATCAGTAATCTGTAAACAGTCTGTGCTTTATATGCTCTGTCTGAGGCCAGAACTCTCCATTCACCTGACGAAGAGGGAGTCCCCCCAAAAGCTAGTGAGTTTACTATCAAATAAATCGATTGGAATTAAACCTGGTGTTGTCAGACTTTTTACTGTGCACTCCACTCTCAGAAGCAATCCTCCACAACCACTCTCTGGCTTCTTCCATTGAGCCACTGTATAATCCATTTTAATCCCCATGTATACCTAGTGACTGAACCTTCCTAACTAACCTCCCACAAGGGACCGTGTCAAAGGCCTTGCTGGAATCCAGGTAGACAACATCCACCACCTCCCCTTCATCCACTTTCCTGGTAACCTCCTTGAAAAACTCTCAGATTGGTCAAACATGACCTATCACGCACAAAGCCATGTTGACTCTCCCTATAAGTCCCTGTCCATCCAAATATTTGTAGATCCTATTCCTTATCACACCTTCCAATAACTTGCCCACCACTGACGTCAAACTTACTGGCCTGTAATTTCCCGGATTTCTTTTGGAACCTTTTTTAAACAACGGAACAACATGAGCCACCCTCCAATCATCCGGCACCTCCCCCGTGAATACTGACATTTTAAATATATCTGCCAGCGCCCCTGCAGGTTCACTACTAGCCTCCCTCAAGGTCAGTGGGAATATCCTGCCCGGTCCTGGGGATTTACCCACTCTGATTTGCCTGAAGACAGCCAGCACCTCCTCCCCTTTAATCTGTAAAGGTTCTCCTCTGAAGGCCTCCCACTTTCCATTTACATCCTTACCAGAGAACAGCCTGTGCCAATCCACACTTCCCAGATCCCTTCTCATTTCATCAAATTTGGCCTTTTTCCAGTTCAGAACTTCAACCCGAGGACCAGATCTATCCTTATCCATGATCAGGTTGAAACTAATGGCATTATGATCACTGGATCCAAAGTGCTCCCTCACACTCACATCCATCACCTGCCCTAACTCATTTCCCAATAGGGGATCTAATATCGCATCCTCTCTAGTCGACACCTCTATATACTGATGTAGAAAATTCTCCTGAACACATTTTACAAAAAATTCTACCCCATCTAAACCTTTAACACTATATGAGTCCCAATCTATATGTGGAAAATTAAAATTTCCGACTATCACAACTTCCTGTTTTTGCAGTTCTCAGCTATCTCTCTGCTGATTTGCTCCTCCAGTTCTCACTGACTATTGGGTGGTCTATAATACAAACCCTATTAACGTGGTCAGACCTTTCCTGTTTCTCAGCTCCACCCATAGGGTCTCTGTAGACAAGCTCCCTAATCTATCCTGCCTGAGTACCGCTGTAACATTTTCCCTGACCAACAATGCCACCCCCCCACCCAACCTTTTATCCCTCTGTCTCTATCACACCTGAAACATTGGAACCCTGGAACATTGAGCTGCCAGTCCTGCCCCTCCTGTAGCCAAGTTTCACTAATGGCTGGAATGTTATATTTCCACCTGTCAATCCATGCCTTCAGCTCATCTGCCTTCCCCACAATACGCCTGGTATTGAAACAGACACAGCTCAAAAGATTATTTCCACCATACTCAACCCTTCCATTTGTGATTTTGCATGAACTAACCTGTCTTTTACCCCCGCTCCACTATCTGCTCTGGCACTCTGGTTCCCATCCCCCTGCAAATATAGTTTAAACGCTCCCCAATAACACTAGCAAACCTCCCTGCAAGTATATTGGTCCCCTTGTAGTTTAGGTGTAACCCGACTCTCTTGTACAGGTCCCACCTGCCCCAGAAGACTCACACACAGAGACTGACAGACACACACACAAAGGCAGTGACAGACACACACACACAAAGGCAGTGACAGACACACACACACAGAGTCTGACAGACACACACATAGAGACTGCTACAAACACTCCAGCTTCCGGATTGGATGAAGTGTCTGTGGCTGAGCGAATGGAGCTCCAGGATTTGTTTTGGGGGAGGGCTGTTAGCTGCCAGTGTTCTGATTGGCTGACATCACTGTCAGTCAGAAAGCCCATCCTCTGATTGGCTCATTCACTGTCAAAGTGTGGAGACCAGTCATTGGTGCACTTGGCTGTCAGGAAGTGAGCAGCCATTCTGATTGGCTGATTCAGACAATCATCTGCCCTCTGATTGGCTGAGGGGGTAAGTTAGCAATCCAGTCTCTGATTGGATGAGGTGATCAGTTAGCAATCCAGTCTCTGACTGGCTAAGGTGGCCAGGGAACAATCCAGTCCCTTATTGGCTCAGGTGGTCAGTTAGCAGTCCAGTCTCTGATTGGCTGAGGTGTTCAGTTAGCAATCCAGTCCCTTATTGGCTGAGGTGGTCAGTTAGCAATCCAGTCTCTGATTGGATGAGGTGGTCCATTTAGAAATCCAGTTTCTGAATGGCTGAGGTGATCAGTCAGCAATCTACTCTCTGATTGGCTAAGGTGCTCTGTTAGCAATCCTGTTTCTGATTGGCTGAGGTGATCAGTCAGCAATCTACTCTCTGATTGGCTGAGGTGGTCAGTTCACAAGTCAGTCTCTGATTGGCTGGGGGGGTGCCTGTGAGCAATGCAGTCTCTGATTGGCTAAGGCAATCAGTTAGCAATCCAGACTCTGATTGGCTGATGTGGTCAGTTAGCAATCCAGACTCTGATTGGCTGAGGCGGTTTGTTAATGATCCTGCTCTGTGATTGGCTGTCAGTCAGTTTTGTTTCTTCACAAATTGAATAATTGATGTAACCGGATATTTCGCCGCGACTCTGATCTGATCCCTGAATTTGGATTGAGTCACCACGTAAATAAATGTGTTTGTGCAGCAATTGAAATCCTGCAGCAGCCATCCGACTTGTTGAAATGTATATTCAGGAAAAGTGAGTGACATTAATCCTTTCACTTTTGAATAGATAAAAAATATAGCAGATGCTGCCCAGAGGAGAATGAAAGCTCCGGATATGCTGAAGAGTAATATCATTGACTTCCTTCTGCTCTCCATCTCAGGGTCTCTATGATTCTCTCCCTGACTCTGAGCCCTCAGTCCCTTCCGGATTCGACTGGTCACCAAAATGTGATTGACTGTCAGAGCGTTAATCAACAGGATTAAACTGAATGGGAGCAGTGGGGTTAAAACCTTATCAAACCAGGTAAATCCAATCCACCCAGGATCAGTGAAAACACTTGTCTTTGTCTTACAGAACATCGGAACATTGTACATTATCATTACAGGTTCATTTGTAAAGTACCAGGGGATATTTTTCAGAGAGAGCAGGATGCTGGTTGTTGCCAAAACCACAGCCACAGTTTTCCCAGTGCAATATTTAGTTTTCAGTTTCTGACAGCGAATGGCCACAAATCGATCAAAAGAGAAAGTGACGGTGAACCAGACAGAACAGTCTGTGGCTACAAGCAGCAGGACATTTCTAACACAACACACAGAGGTGAGGTTCAGGAAACTCAAGGGGAAATAAAAGTCATTTATCATGGTGAGAATGGGGTTAAGGATGATGAACAGTAGATCCGCCGCTGCCATGGCCACCAGGTAGCAAGTGGTGCAGGTGGAGAGGCCACACTTTCCTCGACTCAGGATCACAATTCCCAGTAAATTAACTGTCAGGGAAAAAGGAATAAGAGCCAGAAAATTATTGAGTAAACATTCTCCATGTGTGAGCCGACAGTAAGGAGAGGATTTCAGCATCATCCAATGGACAGGAGTTCCCGGGGTAGCCGTGTTATTGGAGGATTGTGTTAGAGATTAACATTGCAGATTGGAAAGTAGCCAATGTAACATCACTGGTTAAATAGGGACTGGGGGACAGGAAGCTGTGAATTACACATCTCTCACTTTGATGGAGGAAATCTGCAAATTCTGATCATTCAAATATTTCAGAGAGATTGGATTTCTCATCTGATCTGTTTTACAGGATTAATTCAGACTGGACGGGTTTCCAATTAGACCCAAAGTGGACAGCGATAGAATCTGCAATCCTTTCCTGCTCCCAATGATCAGAGTCCACCCTGGATTGAACACTTCCCTGGACTGGACAGCTGATGGAGTTGGATCTCAATTCTGGATTTTTCTATTTAAATTCCCCTCTCCAAATTTCCTCCGCATTCTCACTCTCTCCGCAACCTTTCTGCTTCTAATTTATAGATTATATCCTCTGACTGTCTCTTTCTTTCCTTTCTTCTCTCCCTCTCTCTATGCCTTCTCCTTTGTTTCTCTATCTATCTCTTCCTAAACTCTTCTTCTCTCCGACCAGCTTTATTTCCCTCTATCTGGATTTCTCTCCTATCCAGTGCATTTCCATTCTTCATTCACATCATCGCTTTACCCCATATCTCCCTATCGCTCTCTAATTGCTGTCTCTCTGCTAAGGTTTCTCCTCATGTCTCTCGATCTCACCTCAGCAATCCTCTCTCCATTTCAATTCCTCCCCATTTCTGTTCACCTCCCTCCAGAATTTTTCCCTCTCCAGCTTTCTTTGTGGGGCTTTTAAGCACAGCATGATCCCATGGGCAGCACTGTGACCATACCCAGAAGGGACAAAGTTGGGGTGGGGGGGCAGGGGGGGAGACATTTCATTCCCCCAGCCTCGCGCTTAGTGTAAACCTCCATCTAGCCACCCTGCACCGTGTGAATTCTGAGTTTGGATACATATCCCCTCAGTGACAGAAAAAAGATAAACTCCACTCTTCAAACTGGGAACAAGCTGCATCCATTCCTATGGTAGACTTTTTAAAAGGAGCCTCCCCGTAGTTATTAATTAATAAATTAATTGATTTATTGATCTGTTGATTGATTTCTGTAAATAAGGAATCTCGGGACTCTGACTGAGGCTGTGCTCCAGAGACAGGAAGCTGGGCACTGACTCCTAACTGGAGACCCCCAGATAAGAACATAAGAAATAGGAGCAGGAGTAGGCCATCTAGCCCTTCGAGCCTGCCCCGCCATTCAATAAGATCATGGCTGATCTGAAGTGGCTCAGTTCCACTTTCCCGCTTTCTCCCCATAACCCTTAATTCCCTTGTCCACCAAAAACCTATCTACCCGTGTCTTAAATATATTTAGCGAAGTAGCCTCCACCACTTCAACGGGCAGAGAATTCCAGAGATTCACCACCCTTTGAGTGAAGCAGTTCCTCCTCAACTCCGTTCTAAACTGCGCCCCCCCCCCCTTATCTTGAGGCTGTGCCCCCTAGTTCTGTTTTCCTTTCTAAGTCAATTGCCTGCTGCAGTTGTAAATGCGCCTAGTTTGGGGGCGTTTAAGAGATCTGTGGATAGGTTTATGGACGAAAAGGGATTGGTTTAGATTAGTGGGTCAGTGTTTTTTTTAAAAAAAACTGGTCGGCGCAACATCGTGGGCCGAAGGGCCTGTTCTGTGCTGTAATGTTCTATGTTCTATGTTCTAAGTGGGAAGAATCTCTCTACCTCGACCCTATCCATCCCCATCATTATCTTATAAGTCGCTATAAAAATCCCCTCTCAGCTTTCTAAACTCTAATGAGTACAGACCCAGTCTATTCAATCTCTCCTCATAGTCGAACCCCCTCATCTCCGGTATCAGCCTAGTGAACTTCCTCTGTACTCCCTCCAAGGCCAATATATCTTTTCGTAAATAAGGGGACCAAAACTGCACACAGTACTCCAGCTGCGGCCTCACCAGTGCCCTGTACAGTTGCAGCAAGACCTCCCTACTTTTATATTCAATCCCCCTCGCTATAAAGGCCAGCATCCCATTCGCCTTCTTGATCACCTGCTGCACCTGCAGGCTGGGTTTTTATGACTCATGCACAAGGACCCCCAGGTCCCTCTGCACCGTAGCATGCTGCAGCTTTTCGCCCTTTAAATAGTAATCCCTCCTACTATTATTCCTGCCAAAGTGGATAAGGTTGTTCTTCCCACCCCATCACAGCAATATGATTTGTGGTTATTGGCAATGTGGCTCAGAAATATTGGATCACTCCTTTCAACACAGTGCACATGAAAGAGAGGGAAAGAAACACAGGTATGAGCAGAAATAGGAAGTTAGGAGGAGGGATGGAGTAAGAGGCGGTGGGTGTGGTTGCAAAGACCTGGCCCTAGATCAGAACATCCAACTTTACAATGAGTGAGAGCGATCGTGGCAGGAGGAGAGAAGAGAAGGAGGGGGTGGAGCAGAGATAGAGGGACCCCTGAGGGGAATGGAAGGTCAAAGCAGAGGTGGTGATCGAGGGAGAACATTTGAGAAAGAGAGACAGGAGTCAGGCAGTGAGCATCTCCAGTGAGCGGTCACTGCCTGCAGCTCCAGTCAAACCCTGTCAGATAGTCTGGGAGGATTTAAAAAGTGTCCTGAAGGTATCAGCAGCCGCTTCCCAAACTGAAAGAGTGAGTTTAGCGGCTTCTAGAGTCTGAGAGGGAACAGGGGCTGGGCAGGGAGCAGCAGGACTGGCATTTTAATTCAGCTTTAGAAGATTCTCTCTGTGGATCTCTTTCTCCATTTCAATGTTTCTGATTGGAAGAAATGGAGGGAACAAAAAAGTGAGAGAGAATGAGGGGAACCGAGAATGAGACGTACAGAAGAATCGAATCATATCGTGTAGCACAGGCAGTTCGGCCCATCGAGTCTGAACTTACGCATTAGAAACACTTGAAATCCCACCGAACCCCATCTGTCAGCACTTGGCCCATGGCCCTGAATGTTATGATGTGGTAAGTGCTCATCCAGAAACGTTTTAAAGAATGTGAGGCAACCCACCCCCACCACACTCCAGTGGCGTGCCACAGGGCTCAGTACTGGGACCTCTTCTCTTTGTAGTGTATATAAATGATTTGGAAGAGGGAGTAGGTGGTGTGATCAGCAAGTTTGCTGATGACACCAAGATGGCTGGATTGGCGGGCAGTGAGGAGCAGTGTCTGGCAATACAGCGGGATATTGATAGGCTGGTTGATTGGGCAGATACATGGCAAATGGAGTTTAATCCGGATAAATGTGAGGTGATGCATTTTGGCCGGAATAATGTAGGGGGGAGTTATATGATAAAGGGTAAGCCCATAAGGAGTATAGAATCGCAGCGAGACCTGGGGGTGCAAGTGCACAAGTCTTTGAAGGTGGCAGTACAAGTGGAGAGTGTGGTGAAGAAAGCCTATGGTATGTTAGCCTTTATAGGAAGGGGTATAGAATATAAGAGCTGGAGTCTAATGTTGCAGTTGTACAGAACGTTGGTTAGGCTGCATTTGGAGTACTGCGTCCAGTTCTGGTCGCCTTACTACCGGAAAGACGTGGAGACTCTGGAGAGAGTGCAGAGGAGGTTTACCAGGATGTTGCCTGGTATGGAAGGACTGGGTTATGAGGAAAGATTGAATAAATTGGGGCTCTTTTCCCTTGAAAGACGCCGACTGAGGGGGGATCTAATAGAGGTATGTAAGATTATGAAGGGTATAGACAGAGTAAACAGAGGTAAGCAATTTCCTATGATAGAGACACACAGTACGAGGGGCCACAGGCTTAAGGTGAGGGGGGAGAGGTAGAACACAGATATTAGAGGGAGGTTTTTCACACAGAGGGTAGTGGGGGTATGGAATGCTCTGCCAAGTAAGGCGGTGGAGGCAGGCACGCTGGAGTTGTTTAAGAGTAACTTAGACAGGCACATGAATGAGTTGGAGATGGGAGGATATAGGAGATTGTTTTAAATAAGGTTCATTAGCATTGGGGTGTCCCTGGTAATGTAAAAGGATATGGTATGATAATGTTTTTCTCTTTTCATTCACAGGTTTTAAGTCAGTCCGCCTTGTTGTCCAATGAGGGGCATACACGCGATGGGTCGTACTGGGGCTGCTCTTGGTTGTTGGAGATTGGCCTAGTGCTTCATGTCGTTAGTGTGTGCCTAAACTGGACCAGATACTGGGCAAGACGACAGCTCAGTGACTATCACTGATTGCTGTGCAGATACATGGATTTGGGCCGGTGTCTGTGGGAGTTTGCGCATTCTCCCCGTGCTTGCGTGGGTTTTCTCCGGGTGCTCCGGTTTCCTCTCACACCCCAAAGATGTGCTGTTAGGCTGATTGGCAGGAATAAATTGTCCCTAAATCAGTTTTCCCTCAATCTGGATGGCCATAAAACATTAGACAGGGGTCGTGGGTGGAGGCGGGGACTGGTGGTGTTGAGATGGCGGCGCGGGCTTGTTGGGCCGAAGGGTCTGTTTCCCGGGCTGATTTTGTTCTTTGTTCTTTGTTCATCCTCCCAGGCAGCACATCCCACATCATCACCACCATCTGGATAAAAAATTATTTTTCTCACCCGTTCCCCCACTCAAACCTCCTTACCCCAACAGTGAAACAACGTCTCCTCGTTACTGGCCCTTCAGGTAAGAGGAAAAGTTGCTCCTTGTCCACTCTGTCCTTGTCCCTCATAATCTTGTTCACCTCGATCAGGTCCCCCCTCAGTCTTCTCTGCTAAACGTTAATAACCCAAACCCACACAACCACTTTTCATAACATAGATCTTCCATCCCAGGCAGCATCCTGGTGACCCTCCTCTACACCCCCTGCAGTGCAATCACATCCTTCCTATAATGTGGTGACGGGAAGTGCACACAGTGCTCTAACTGGGGCCTCACCAAGGTTCTATCCAACTCCAACATTACTTTTCTGCATTTGTAATCTGTGCCTCAATCGATAAAGGCAAGTGTCCCATCTGCCATTTTCACTACCCCACTAACGTGCACTTCTGCTTTCAAAGATCTGTGATCAAATATGCATTCTACCATAGATCTTCCTGGAGTTCTAACATTCATTGAGTACTTCCTTGTCAAATAACTTCTTGCAAAATGTATCAGCTCACAGTCTTCAGGGTTACATTCCATCAAACGGTGTGAAACGCACTCCACACTGCTAACTGCACATTGTGCAATCTTGCTGCAGAACTTGTTTTAAAAGGTTGTCTCAGTGTTAAGAGAGAGTTCCATCTTTCCAGGGACGTGAAGAGAATTCTCCAGACTTGGAACAATGGAACACATAAGTCGGTACGTATGTGGGGCAGTGGTGGAAGTGGCTCCCAGCAGGTGAGAGGATGGGGGCAGGGGAAAATCTGTGTCCCATTTGATTAGTTTCACAGAGCAGCTGCTGTGGGATCTTACTGTGCGATCAATATTCCAGCCTCAGTTTGTACATTAAAACAAGAAACACACAGAAAACAATTATCATAAACTCTGAAATGATTTTGAAGCTGCCTCTGTGCTTTGGCTCTTCCTGTGCGCAGGTTCCTTCAGCAATCTCTAAATTAACAGCAATGAGGTCAGATTAAAAATTAATCTCATCACTGTAAATAATTCCTGATGGCCGGGAATGAAAGATCTTTAACTTGAGGTGGGTATAATTGTGGAATAAAAAAATCTGTCTGAGGCAGAGAGATAAATGCGAGGGTGAAACGAAATACACAGGGTTCCATCTGAATCCAGTTTGCTGTGGTGGTGATTGTTGACGCTCTCACTCTATGTCTGGTGTTGTGAAGCTGAGTTTGTGAAGTGCGGTCCCTTTGAAAGCTGGTTTTGTGTCCCTTTAAAGCTGGACTTGTGTCAATGCTTGGAGGCTTACAGTGCAGATACAGACAGAGTGCACAGACTGCAACATTTTCACCAAAGACCAAGCATCAAAGTTGCCTTAGCAACAAGCTTTGCAGGCTTTTGAATTTTGAGTTCAGCCTATCAGTTCAAAGGAGACACTCAGCTGTCGGGGAATTATCAAATGTTAATTTATTGCTGTGGACAAGTTCAGACCATAACCTTAACCCTTATCCTGGTGCAGGAAATTTCACAGGTCAACACAGTTATAAAAACAGGAGATCAACTGCCTGCCTGCAGTTCAAATGAAGAGCTGCCACCTTTCAAAGCTGAGAGAGGGAAAGAGCAGCTCTCTCCAGCTTTGAATATCACTTAATAGAACTCTCCATTTATCTATCGAAACCAGAAATAACTTGCAGGCAGCGGAATCGGAAGATGAACGCCAAAAGTTTTCCAAAGCCACAAAATCTAGTTGTCTACATTTTTGCGAGTGACAAAGTTATGTTTTTTTTCCTGTTAATGAGTGGTCCTTGTATTTATTTGAACAGCATTCCAGTGGAGCCTTACTTTAATCACAAAGTTACTTCTTTAACTGAAGTTCCCTGTTGGTTAAATAATTAACTTGTCAATTATTCACTGAAAGTGAGTGTCAGATATTTCTGTTAATGAACCGCTAAATGTTAATGAAGAACAGTTCACACCTTCCTACACATGGTTTACAGATTATAAAGCAAGGTGTTCCTCTTTGGGAATTTGGTGTGGTTTGTTAAAAGGACATCAACCTCTGTCTCAGGGCACTGTCTCTCTGTGTGTCTCTGTATCTCCATTGTGTGGCTTGTGAGAAAGGAAGTGAGAGAGCGAGGAGACAGGCTGATGAAGAGCTGATGTGACGGAGTGAGAGAGAAAAGAGAGGACCAGGTTAAACAGGGGAGAGATAGCTGAACATCGTGGAGTTGGGGTGGAGGGAAAATGGCAGAGGATTTGGGGGTAGAGGGTTTTCCTTGTGCAGTCACTGCTGATTCCCTGTCATATCTTTCCAGAAAGTGTGGTGTTCAAACACTCCAATCCTGTTTTTAAATGTATCCTGAGGAAACGAACAGAGTTTTCCTGATTGTAGTTTTAGCCACTTGTCGACTAGGTTGGGTGATGAGGAAACATCCCTGTGGGATCCTGCTGTGCATCAATGACCTGCAGCACATACAGAACTGCAAATGGTAACCAAACAACTTAAAAAGCAAATTAGCTCAGTGACAACAAAGCACATGGGAGGGAGAGAGGATAAAAATCAAACCTCTGGCCTGGGTAAAGGTTTGCTTTTAATCCCTGTGTCCTGTTTGTGTTTTTAGACAGAATGGTGCAAGTTGGAGGATTTATTATTATTTTGAGGGGATTGGGGAGGGAAGGTTGTACAACACCTCGGCCTCCGTCACCTCAACTTTTCCTCTCTCTCTCCATCCATTTGCCTCAATGTTGCATTCTGTAATTAATGTAAAATAAAATCCCCTTGTGTTTAGTTTTATTAGTGTGGGGTGTATGAGAGGTATACGGATTGGACAGATGGTGGGGAACAGTGGTTCCCTTTCTCCTGTTGCCCCTTCCACCCGTGTGTTGGATGTTTTGGTGCTGAGAGGACAGTTCTGTTTCACTGCAATGGGGAGAATCCTGTTCTTTATCCCCAAGGTTTATTGCATCTCTGTGACGAGGCGTCAATTCAAGGCCTAACCTCAGGGGTCTCAGAATTCCTTTTCCATTCGTTTCATTCCATACAGTTACTGTGTTTAACTTTATGAGATGAATCGTTAAATAAAACTGCAACAGCCACATCAATTCATTTCACTCAGGCTGCAACTGCCGCTTTTCCAACTCTCTCACCCAAAGTTCTCGTTTGATTGTATTATCAGTGAGGGAGACAGAGAAAAGGAGGAGGGTGTAAGAGAGAGAAAGAGAGAGAGAGCAGAGAGAGGGAGATAGAGAGAGAGGAAGGGAGAGGTGAGAAGATAATTTTTTGGTGGGGTGAAGGGGGTGGAGGGGACATGTTAGGGAATCCTCCAGCGTTTAATTCCAGGTGTGGTCCTGAGTCATTGACACATAGAAACTAGAAGCATGCACCGCCATCCATTTTTATCATGGCTGAACTTAACATCTGATTCACCCTTACCTCATATCCTTTGATCCCTTTAGCCCCAGAGCTAAATCTAATTTATTTTTGAAATCACAGAACACCTGTGAATTCCACACATTCACCACCCTCTGAAGAAATTTCTCTTCCCCTCAGTTCTGAAAAGTTTTGCCCTCATCATCAAACTATGCCAGCGAGTTGTGGACTCCCCCACCATTGGTAACATTCTTTCTGAATCGACCCTGCCTCATTCTTTAGAATTTAATAAGTTTCTATGAGGTCCCCTCTCACTCGACAAATTTCAATATAATCCTAACCAATCCAGTCTCTCCTTATATGACAGACCTGCCAATCATCCTGGTAAACCGTCGGAGTACTCTCTCTATAGCAAGGACATCCTTCTGCAGATAGGGACACCAAAGCGTCACAAAAATCACCAGGTGTGACCTCACCAATCCTTATAAATTGCAGCAAATCATCTCTATCCCTAAATAGGAATCCTCTCTCTATGAAAGTTACAAACCAGTTGGCTCCATTACTGCCTGATGTACCTGCCTGGTTCCTTATTGTGAATGATGCATGAGGAGACCAAAGTTTTGATGAGTATCCACCTCACTCAATTTACACCCATTCAAGTAATCTTGTCTTCCTAATATTCTTACCAGAGTCGATATCCTCACAGTGATCCACATTAAACTGCATCTGCCATGCATATGACCACACCCTCAGTCCTGCCCAAATCACACTGAATATTCTCTGCATCCTCCTCACAGCTCACCCTCCCACCGAGCTTTTTACCATCTGCAAATTTGGAGACGATGCATTGAGTAACCCTTCTGGAAGACTAAATGAACGACATCAACTGGTTCCCCATGTTCAACTCTACTAGTTACACCCTCAAGCAATTCCAAGATATTCCAATCATGATTTCCGTTTTGTAAATCCATGCTGATTTTGTTTGATAATGCCACTGCCTTCTAAATGCCGAGTTATGAAATCTTTGAAATTTGACTCTTGCAAATTTCCCATCATCGAGGTTAGGCTCACTGGGCTATAATTCACTGTTTTCTCTCAATTTCCATGTCTGAATACTGGGCTTGCATTAGCTACCCTCCAATCTGTAGGAATCAGCCCAGAGTCCAATAAAATTGGAAAATAGCCACCATTGGATCAGCTATTCCCAGGAAGACTTCCTTACGTACTCTGGGATGAAGGTTATCAGGACCTAGAGATTGATCCACGTTCAATCCCATCATGTTCCTCAAAACCATTTCTCCACAAATTCAAATTTCCTCAGCTTCTCTCTAAAACTTGTTCCTCTCTTTTGGCACGTTGTTCATGTTTTCCTTTCTGAAGATTGAAGCAATGTACAATCTAATTCCTCAGCTATTACTTTGTTCCCCATTATGGGATCTCCCATTTCTGACTGCAATCTGTTTCTCTTTACATACTGATAGACATTTTTTAAAGTCAGTTCTCATGTTCCATGGTGGATTACTTTTCCTATTCTACTTTTCTTTCCTTAATCAATCTCTTGCTCCTCCCAAAATGCTAGGTTGTTAAACAGTGGTTGTGTTCCTCAGGGTGAATCTATGTGTTTTACCTTTTCACCAATTCACACCGACAATTGTGTTCTAAATCTGGCTGCTCCCACATTGCAGTGTGATTGTGGGATCTTGCTGTGCAGGATGACCAGCAGGATTTCTGAAATGACACAGGAAGATTTTATTTTCCTCAGAAACCCTCTAACCCTCCTGCTGCTGACTTTCATCTACACACCTTGGACATTGGCCCCTCTGCTCAGGGGAAATAGTTGCTTCTTAACTATCCTGTCCATGTTCTCCTAATTTTGAACACCTCATTCACGTCCATTCTCCACGTTCACTTTCTAAGGAAACCAACACCAGCCTAACCAACCACGCTGCAGAAACACTGCCACCCAGGCAACATCCTGGTGAATCTCCTTTGTGTTCCTTCCAGAGCAATCACATCTTCCTTCCAGTGAGGCCAGACTACTCCTCACAGTACTCTTGCTGAAGACAAATGAATGTTTTATTCAGCTCCATCATGACCTCTCTGCTCCTATCTTCTACACCTTGGCTAAT
Source organism: Carcharhinus amblyrhynchos (assembly GCF_965287045.1). Taxonomy (NCBI): domain Eukaryota; kingdom Metazoa; phylum Chordata; class Chondrichthyes; order Carcharhiniformes; family Carcharhinidae; genus Carcharhinus; species Carcharhinus amblyrhynchos. The sequence goes on from NC_137348.1 coordinate 45,195,146, forward strand.
AAAGAAAATTGACATGTCTGCCTTCTTAAGCATCTGATCATCAGAAGTTACCGACTGGAATGGAAAACAATTGAAGGTTTATGTTTTTTTCTTGAGTTTAAACAGAAATTAAATTTTAAAAAAATCCAAAGAACAGGGTCGAGTCACAACCTCAACATAAAAAAAACAAACTTCAAATGAGTAAAAAAAGTCAAATAACAAGGAATGAGGAAAAAGCAAGCGTCTGTAAGGATGAGAAATCAAGGTTCAGTTGGGTTGTTTGAAGGTTACAAGGTAGCAAGGAATGAGGAGAGCTCGGAGGGGGCATGAGAAGGCCTTGGCGGGTCGGATCAAGAAAAACCCCAAGGCTTTTTACTCTGATGTGAGGAATAAAAGAATGACCAGGGTGAGGTTAGGGCCAGTCAAGGATTGTAGTGGGAACTTGTGCATGGAGTCAGAAGAGATAGGAGAGGCGATGAATGAATACTTTTCTTCAGTGTTCACTAAGGAGAGGGGCCATGTTTTTGTGATACAGGCTGATTGGATGGAGGAGGTAGATTTTCTGAGGGAAGATGTATTAGCAATGTTGAGAAAAAAAAACTGAGGGCAGCTAAGTCCCCTGGGCCAGATGGGATACCTCCTAGGATACTTTGGGAAGCAAGGGATGAGATTGCGGAGCCTTTAGCTTTGATCTTTGGATCCTTGCTGTCCACGGGGATAGTCATGATGTGGGTATGCCGGCGTTGGACTGGCGTAAACACAGTAAAAAAGTCTGACAACACCAGGTTTTAGTCCAACCGATTTATTTGATAATAGACTCACAAGCTTTCGAGGGGACTGCCTCTTTGTCAGGTGAATGGAGAGTTCTGGCCTCAGACAGAGCATATAAAGCACAGACAGTTTAGAGATTACTGATTAAAATGTGAATCCTTACACCTAACCTGCTGTTCAAGACCTGAAGTGGCTGACAATGTGAGTGGAAGGAGCACTGATCACAGGTTACAGAGATGTGTATTGTCTCCAGACAGTACAGTAAGTGAGGTTTTGCAAACCCAGGCAAGTCACGGGGGTTACAGGTAGTGCGACATGAACCCAAGATCCCTGTTGAGACCGTCCTCATATGTGCGGAACTTGGCTATCAGTCTCTGTTCAGCGACTCTGCGCTGTCGTGTGTCGTGAAGGCCGCCTTGGAGAATGCTTACCCGAAGGTCAGAGGCTGAATGCCCGTGACCACTGAAGTGTTCGCCAACAGGAAGGGAACAGTCTTGCCTGGTGATTGTCGAGCGATGTTCATTCATCCGTTGTTGTAGCGTCTGCATGGTCTCCCCAATGTACCATGCCTCGGGACATCCTTTCCTGCAACGTATCAGGTAGACAACGTTGGCTGAGTTGCAAGAGTATTTACCATGTACCTGGTGGATGGTATTCCCACGTGTGATGATGGTATCCATGTCGATGATCCAGCATGTCTTGCAGAGGTTGCTGTGGCAGGGTTGTGTGGTATTGTGGTCACTGTTCTCCTGAAGGCTGGGTAGTTTGCTGCGAACAATGGCCTGTTTGAGGTTGTGTGGTTGTCTGAAGGCAAGAAGTGGGAGTGTGGGGATAGCCCTGGCGAGATGTTCGTCTTCATCAATGATATGTTGAAGACTCCGGAGAAGATGTCGTAGCTTCTCCGCTCCGGGGAAGTACTGGACGACAAAGGGTACTCTGTCCACTGTGTCCCGTGTTTGTCTTCTGAGGAGATCGGTGCGGTTTTTCGCTGTGGCGCACCGGAACTGTCGATCTATGAGTCGAGTGCCATATCCTGTTCTTATGAGGGCATCTTTCAGGGTCTGGAGGTGTCTGTCACGATCCTCCTCATCTGAGCAAATCCTGTGTATACGGAGGGCTTGTCCATAGGGAATGGCTTCTTTAACATGTTTAGGGTGGAAACTGGAGAAGTGGAGCATTGTGAGATTGTCTGTGGGCTTGCGGTACAGTGAGGTGCTGAGGTGACCGTCCTTAATGGAGATGCGTGTGTCCAAGAATGCAACTGATTCTGGGGAATAGTCCATGGTGAGTCTGATGGTGAGGTGGAATTTGTTGATATCATCATATAGTTGTTTCAGTGATTCTTCACCATGAGGCCAATGGAAGAAAATGTCATCAATGTATCTAGTGTACAGCATCGGTTGAAGATTCTGTGCAGTGAAGAAATCTTGTTCGAACCTGTGCATGAAGATGTTGGCATATTGAACATAGAACATAGAACATAGAACATTACAGCGCAGAACAGGCCCTTCGGCCCACGATGTTGCGCCGACCAGTTACAAAAACAATGACCCACTAGCCTATACCAATCCCTTTTCGTCCATAAACCTATCCAGAGATCTCTTAAACGCCCCCAAACTAGACGCATTTACAACTGCAGCAGGCAGGGCATTCCAATCCCTCACCACCCGCTGGGTAAAGAACCTACCCCTGACATCCGTCCTGTAGCTACCCCCCCTTAATTTAAAGCCATGCCCCCTCGTGCTAGCTTTCTCCATCCGAGGAAAAAGGCTATCACTATCCACCCTATCTAAACCTCTAATCATCTTATATGTTTCAATAAGATCCCCTCTTAGCCGCCTTCTTTCCAACGAAAACAACCCTAGATCCCTCAGTCTCTCCTCATAGGACCTCCCCACCATACCAGGCAACATCCTAGTAAACCTCCTCTGCACCCTCTCCAACGCCTCCACATCCTTCTTGTAATGCGGGGACCAGAACTGCACACAGTACTCCAAGTGCGGCCGCACTAGAGTAGTGTACAGTTGCAACATTACACTGCGACTCCTAAATTCAATCCCCCTACCAATAAACGCCAAGACACCGTACGCCTTCTTGACAACCTTATCTACTTGATTCCCAACTTTCAGGGATCTATGTACACACACACCTAGATCCCTCTGTTCATCCACACTATTCAAAGTCCTCCCGTTAGCCCTATACTCGACACATCTGTTGCTCCTACCAAAGTGAATTACCTCACACTTCTCCGCATTAAATTCCATCCGCCACCTCTCGGCCCAGCTCTGCAACCTATCTAAGTCTCCCTGCAGACTATGAGGTGTGAATTTGGTCCCCATGGCTTTTCCATGTGTCTGGATGAAGAACTGGTTGTTGAAGGTGAAGACATTGTGGTCCAGGATAAAGCGGATGAGTTGTAAAATTGCATCTGGAAACTGGCAGTTGTCAGCATTGAGTACTGAGGCAGTCGCAGCAATGCCATCGTTGTGGGGGATGTTGGTGTCGAGCGCCGAGACATCCATTGTGACAAGGAGCATCCTGGTTCAACTGCTCCATGTGTGCTGAGTTTCAGTAGGAAGTCCGTGGTGTCACGACAAAAGCTGGGGGTTCTTTGTACAATGGGTTTCAGGATGCCCTCGACGTAGCCGGAGAGGTTCTCACACAGAGTCCCATTGCCTGATACGATTGGACGGCCAGGTGTGTTTGCCTTGTGTATCTTTGGGAGGCAGTAGGGGATAGTGCCAGAGGACTGGAGAGTGGTGAATGTTGTTCCTGTCTTCAAGAAAGGAAATAGGAATGACCCTGGTAATTATAGGCTGGTTAGTCTTACTTCGGTGGTCGGTAAGTTAATGGAAAGGGTCCTGAGGGATAGGATTTATGACCATTTCAAAAGATGCTGCTTAATCTGGGATAGTCAGCATGGATTTGTGAGGGGTAAGTCCTGCCTCACAAATTTGATTGAATTCTTTGAGGAGGTAACTAAGTGTGTGGATGAAGGTAGAGCAGTTGATGTTGTAAGGCGTTTGATAAGGTTTCCCATTGTAGGCTCATGAAGAAAGCAAAGAGGTGTGGGATAGAAGAAATTTGGCTGATTAGATAAGTAACTGGCTGTCTCATAGGTGGTGGTGGAAGGAATGTTTTCAGACTGGAGGCCAGTTACCAGCGGTGTACCACAGGGGTCAGTGCTGGGTCCTCTGCTATTTGTGATTTTTATCAATGACTTGGAAGAGGGATCTGAAGGGTGGGTTAATAAATTTGCTGATGACACCAAGTTTGGTGGAGTAGTGGATGAGGTGGAGGGCTGTTGTAAGCTGCAAAGAGACATTGATAGGATGCAGAGCTGGGCAGTAAAGTGGCAGATGGAGTTTAACCCTGATAAGTGCGAGGTGATTCATTTTGGTAGGACAAACCTGAATGCGGATTATAGGGTCAACGGCAGGGTTCTGAGAAATGTGGAGGAACAGAGAGATAGAACAAAAGAACCATAGAAAAAATACAGCTCAGAAACAGGCCTTTTGGCCCTTCTTGTCTGTGCTGAACTATTTTTTGCCTCGTCCCACTGACCTGCACTTGGACCATATCCCTCCACACCCCTAAAAAGCCTGTTTGCATTCACTCTATCTTTACCCATCAAAATCTTATACACCTCTATCAAATCTCCCCTCATTCTTCTACACTCCAGGGAATAAAGTCCTAACCTATTCAATCTCTCTCTGTAACTCAGCTTCTCAAGTCCCGGCAACATCCTTGTGAACCTTCTCTGCACTCTTTCAACCTTATTTACATCCTTCCTGTAACTAGGTGTCCAAAACCATACGCAATACTCTAAATTCAGCCTCACCAATGCCTTATATAACCTTACCATAACACTCCAACTTTTATACTCGATACTCCGATTTATAAAGGCCAATGTACCAAAAGCCCTCTTTACGACCCTATCCACCTGTGACGTCACTTTTAGGGAATTCTGTACCTGTATTCCCAGATCCCTCTGTTCAACTGCACTCTTCAGAGTCCTACCATTTACCCTGTATGTTCTACTTTGGTTTGCCCTTCCAAAGTGCAATACCTCACACTTGTCTGCATTCAATTCCATTTGCCATTTTTCAGCCCATTTTTCTAGTTGGTCCAAATACCTCTGCGAGCTTTGAAAACCTTCCTCATTGGGGTTCATATCCACAGATCTCTGAATGTTGCCACTCAAGTGGATAGAGCCATGAACATAAGAACATAAGAAATAGGAGCAGGAGTAGGCCATCTAGCCCTTCGATCCTGCCCCGCCATTCAATAAGATCATGGCTGATCTGTCGCTGCTCAGTTCCACTTTCCCGCCCTCTCCCCATAACCCTTAATCCCCTCTCTTATCAAAAACCCATCAACCCGCGTCTTAAAAATATTTAGCGAGGCAGCCTCCACCACTTCAACGGGCAGAGAATTCCAGAGATTCACCACCCTTTGAGTGAAGAAGTTCCTCCTCAACTCCGTTCTAAACCGCCCCCCTTTTATCTTGAGGCTGTGCCCCCTAGTCCTACTGTCTTTTTTGAGCGGAAGAGTCTCTCCACCTCTATCCTATCCATCCCATTCATCATCTTATACGTCTCAATGAGATCTCCCCTCATTCTTCTAAACTCTAACAAGTACAAGCCCAGTTTATTCAGCCTCTCCTCATAGCTCAACCCCCTCAACTCCGGTATCAGCCTAGTAAACCTCCTCTGCACTCCCTCCAAGGCCAAAATATCTTTGCGCAGGTGCGGCGCCCAAAACTGCACACAGTACTCCAGCTGCGGCCTCACCAATGCCCTATACAGCTGCAGCAAGACCTCCCTACTTTTATATTCAATCCCCCTCGCTATGAAGGCCAGCATCCCATTCGCCTTCCTGACCACCTGCTGTGTTAGAGTTTTTTAACAAGGGGTTTAAGTTTAAGAGTTGTGGGGTTATGCTGCAACTGTACAGGACCTTGGTGAGACCACATTTGGACTTTTGTGTGAAGTTCTGGTCACTTCACCATAAGAAGGATGTGGAAGGATTGGAGAGAGTGCAGAGGAGATTTACCAGGATGCTGCCTGGTTTGGAGGGTAGGTCTTATGAGGAAAGGTTAAGGGAGCTGGGGCTTTTCTCCTTAGAGTGGAGGAGGATGAGAGGCGACACGATAGAGGTTTATAAGATGATGAGGGTGATAGATAGAGTGGACGTGCAGAGACTATTTTCTGGGTTGGATGTAACTGTTACTAGGGGGCATAACTATAAGGTTGATGGTGGGAGATATAGGAGGGATGTCCGAGGTAGATTCTTCACTCAGAGAGTGGTTGGAGTGTGGAAAAGACTGCCTGCTGTGATAGTGGAGTCGGACACTGTAGGAACTTTCAAGTGGTTATTGGATAGGAACAAGGAGCACACCAGAATGAAGGGAGTGGGATAGCTTGATCTTGGGTTCGGACAAAGCTCGGCACAACATCGAGGGCCGAAGGCTGTACTGTTCTATGTTTCTATGTTTCTAACACAGGCTGTGATAAAAAGCATTCAGCAGATATTCCAAAATTAAGATCATTCATGATAGATTTCATTGAATAATTTCAGCAATTATCGGGAATGTTGATGTCCGATACATGGTGTTTCTGGATGCCTTCAATAAGTTAATACTTAACAAACTCTACAAGTCTAATCTCAGTGCAAGTGGAGGAAGAGAACTAGCAGCAGAATGACTTGAAGCTGGTTACAAAGACATGGCACAGGGATTAGGAGTTAAAAGGATTTTCTCTGATTGCTGGAAGGTTTTGGTGATTGCTGGAGTGGTTTCCCACAAGGATCAGTGCTGGGATCACCGTCCTTCATCATTTACAAAATACAGTGTGAATCGGGACGCAAAATTATAATTTCAAAATTCACAATCCAATCCAAACTCCGAATGAGCAGAGTGGAAGAATGCACCTTAATACAGTAACACATTAACAATACATTAGAAACTTGCAGATTGGGTATTGGAATTGGAAATTAATGTCACCACAGCTCAGGGTCAGGTTCTACATTCTGATCAGAACAATATGTTTCCCAATCACTCTATAGAAATCAAATATCTGAAAGCTTTCGAGGAGTTTAGGGTTCAGGTGATCAGAATCACAAATCTCTTGAAGCAGCAACAGAGTTTAGACATAATCATAACATCCTGAAAAAAACCTGGGAGTTCATTTCCAGACTAATGAAATGTGAAGAAATCACAAAATGTTTTACAAACACAGAATATTGCTCAGTTGTAATTGGGTTTTTTAACTATCAGGAACTAGCTGAAACCTTTCTTTTCAACACAAAGCTGAGGGATGGAGAAATTTGACATCACACACTGACCACCAATCATCATTCAAACAAAGCCAAACTCTTTCAACATATTCCAAAGATGAAACACTCAGACAACTCCACAGAATGGACATCTCCCTCACCACATTAAAATAGTATTTACGTAAAACTGAATCAACTTATTTCATTCCAATTCTTTTCCTAAACACAATACAATTCTACATGGACAGATAGTGTCAGATATTAATGGAGACTTCGATTAGATATTCCACTCAGATGAAAGAATGACAATCAGTACAATTTTACACTGACAAATATACACTGCAATACTTGTTCACTGGTGTCAGGGATTCCACTCTGCGTAGTGATCCACAATCAAATTTCGATTATATTCTTACTCCCACGAAACATTATTTCAGAGAGATCACCTTCACTGAGGTCCAATCTTACAACCGATAAGATTGAGTAATTCACTACTCAATACATTAACTTCATTGAGTTGTGAACCCGTGAGTCACACACAGAGGCTCACAGGCAGTTGATGAAAGGATTAAAACCACTAAGATATTTCAAACCATTTGATTTAAGTAAATTTACTTGGAGTCTGTATAACAGTGACAGTGAGATCAGCATGGACAAATTTCAGTCAGAGTTTAAAATCAGAGAGCAGCTCACACACAGATTTACACAACCTCAATGGTTAGAGTCACTCACCGGGAACACCAATAATGGCAATGATTGGGTAGAATATTTTCTGAGCCATGATGATTCGAAGCACCATTTTCAGTGTGAAGTGATGTGTTCCTCTGGGCTGCTGGCAGTCTCTCTGAATTTAACATCTGACATTATATATTCCCAAAGCCTTTAATTTATACACTATAAAGTCACCTTAGGGACATTGTGGCAGCAACCAGGTTTGAAGTTGTTTTGTAAAATATTTGAACAAACAGATTACGACATTGAGTTCAGTGATGGAAAATATTTATTTTTAGTGTTTACTTACTTTTTTCCAAACACCAGATTCTGTTGATCACATTTATCAAATAATAACAAGTGGAAAGACTCTGTCCACTCAAACACCATCTGTCCCATGTCTAGATTTCAGGTAGTTTCAGTGATATCCATCACTGGACTGTGACATTTTAGTAATTGTGTTTCAGTTGTTACTGTGTCTCTGTGTGTGATCTTTAACTGTCAACATTCTGTGATGTGATTGAAGTGGGGTAGAATTTAGCATAAATTGCAAAATTCTGTTGAACTATTTAGTCTGCAAAGATTTTTTTTAAATTCCGAAATCGAGTGCAGCTTCTCAAACTGAGAAAATATTCAGAAACAATGAGACATCTCAGAAAGTTCAGGCCCTGCAGCAGATACAAACACATCACCTCTTAGAGCAGTAAAATAACAGATTGAACTGTGACAAGCAATGCACAGGCTCCAAATGACACTGGATCCACATCTGATACAGTGCTCAGAAACATGCTCAGATGTGGAAAGAGAGAGATGAGCACGAGAGAGGAACGACTTGTGGGATGGGCTGTATCTAACAAGGGTGTGAGGCTGGGAGATCTGATAGAGGTCTCCAAAACTGAGAGAGGCACAGGCAGGGTGGATAGTCAGAGGCTTTTCTCCAAGGTGGAAATTTCAATTACAAGGGGGCAGTGATTCTAAATGCAGGAGGAAATATTGAAGGAGATGTACAGGGGATATTTTTCATGCAGAAAGTTTCGGTGCCTAGAATGCTCTGCCAGGGGAGGTGGTGGAATCAGGCTCATGGGCAACTTTTAGAGGCATCTGGATTGATACATTAATTGGAGGTGAGAGGGATACGGACCGAGTAAGCACAGAAGGGTTTATTTTCAAATACGGCATCATAATCAGCACAGGTTTGGAAGGTAATAGAATCATCGAAACACTACAGCACAGGGAGAGGCCATTCGGCCCATCGAGTCTGCACTGACCACAATCCCACCCAGGCCCTACCCCCATATCCCTACATATTTATCCACTGGTCCCTCAAACCTACGCATCTCAGGGAACTAAGGGCAATTTTAGCATGGCCAATCAACCTAATCCGCACGTATTTTGGACTGTAGGAGGGAACTGGAGCACCCAAAGGAAACACTATTACTATTACTAATGAGGTAGTGCTTGGTAGGCTAATGGGACTAAAGGTAGACAAGTCCCTGGGACGGATGGAATGCATCCCAGAATACTAAAAGAAATGGCAGAAGTAATCACAGATGTGTTGGCAGCGATTTATCAAAATTCACTGGACTCTGGGAAAGTGCCAGCAGATTGGAAAATGGCTAATGTTACGCTGCTGTTTAAAAAAGGAAGTAGATAAAAGGGGGTAACTACAGGCTGGTTAGCTTAATGTCCGTCATTGGGAAAATGCTGGAATCCATCATTAAAGAAGAAATAGCAGGACACCTGGAAAGATTGGTTCGATCAAACAGACGCAGCATGGATTCATGAAGGGAAAGTCGTGTTTGATGAATTTACTGGATTTTTATGAAGATGTAATGAGTGTGGTTGACAGAGGGGAACTGGTGGATGTGGTGTTTTTAGATTTCCAGCAGGCGTTCGATAAGGTGCCTCACAAAAAGTTGCTGCAGAAGGTTAGGATACACGGAGTTGGGGGTAAAGTGTTAGCGTGGATTGAGGATTGGTTACCTAACAGGAAGCAGAAAGTTGGAATAAATGGGTGCTTTTCTGGTTGGTAGTTGGTGACTAGTGGAGTGTCGCAGGGATCGGTGCTGGGGCCTCAGCTATTTACCATTTATGTAGATGATCTGGAGGATGGGGCTGAGTGTAGGGTAACAAAGTTTGCTGAAGACACAAAGATGAGTGGAAAAGCGAATTGCGTGGAGGATGCGGAAAGTCTGCAGAGAGATCTGGGTAGGCTGAGTGAGTGGGTGAGGATCTGGCAGATGGAATATAATGTTGGCAAGTGTGAGGATATCCACTTTGGAAGGAATAATATTAAATGGACTATTATTTATATGGTGAAAAATTACAACATGCTACTGTGCAGAGGTACCTGGGGGTCCTTGTGCACGAATCGCAAAAACCCAGTCTGCAGGTGCAGCAGGTGGTCAAGAAGGCAAATGGGATGCTGGCCTTTATAGCGAGGGGGATTGAATATAAAAGCAGGGAGGTCTTGCTGCAATTGTACAGGGCACTGGTGAGGCCGCAACTAGAGTACTTTGTGCAGTTTTGGTCCCCTTATTTGCGAAAGGATATATTATATATTGATATAAAGTACATAAGAACATAAGAAATAGGAGCAGGAGTAGGCCATCTAGCCCTTCAAGCCTGACCCGCCATTCAGTAAGATCATGGCTGATCTGAAGTGGATCAGTTCCACTTTCCCGCTTTCTCCCCATAACCCTTAATTCCCTTGTCTATCAGAAATCTATCTACCATGACTGAAATATATTTAGCGAGGCAGCCTCCACCACTTCAATGGGCAGAGAATTCCAGAGATTCACCACCCTTTGAGTGAAGAAGTTCCTCCTCAACTCCGTTCTAAACTGCACCCCCCTTATCTTGAGGCTGTGCCCTCTAGTTCTGTTTTCCTTTCTAAGCGGGAAGAATCTCTCCACCTCTCCCCTATCCATCCCCTTCATTATCTTATAAGTCTCTATAAGATCCCCCCTCAGCCTTCTAAACTCTAACAAGTACAGGCCCAGTCTATTCAATCTGTCCTCTTAAGCGAACCCCCTCATCTCCGGTATCAGCCTGGTGAACCTCCTCTGTACTCCCTCCAAGGCCAATATATCTTTTCGTAAATAAGGGGACCAAAACTGCACACAGTACTCCAGCTGCGGCCTCACCAGTGCCCTGTACAGTTGCAGCAAGACCTCCCTGCTTTTATATTCAATCCCCCTCGCTATAAAGGCCAACATCCCATTTGCCTTCTTGACCACCTGCTGCACCTGCAGACTGGGTTTTTGCGACTCATGCACAAGGACCCCCAGGTCCCTCTACACCGTAGCATGCTGCAGCTTTTCACCCTAATAATAATAATCCCTCCTACTATTATTTCTACCAAAGTGGATAACCTCACACTTGCTAACATTATACTCCATCTGCCAGGTCCTCGCCCACTCGCTCAGCCTATCCAGATCCCTCTGCAGACTTTCCACACCCTCCGCACAATTCGCTTTTCCACTCATCTTTGTGTCTTCAGCAAACTTTGTTACCCTACACTCAGCCCCCTCCTCCAGATCATCTATATAAATGGTAAATAGCTGAGGCCCCAGCACTGATCCCTGTGGCACTCCACTAGTCACCAACCGCCAACCAGAATAGCACCCATTGATACCAACTCTCTGCTTCCTGTTAGATAACTAATCCTCAATCCACACTAACACCTTACCCCCAACTACATGTACCCTAACCTTCTGTAGCAACCTTTTGTGAGGCACCTTATCAAATGCCTTCTGGAAATCTAAAAACACCACATCCACCGGTTCCCCTCTGTCTACCGCACTAGTCACATCCTCATAAAAATCCAGTAAATTTGTTAAACACGACTTCCCCTTAACAAATCCGTGCTGTGTCTGCTCAATCAAACCATTCTTTTCTAGGTGTCCTGCTATTTCTTCTTTGATGACAGATTCTAGCATTTTTCCAACTATGGACGTTAAGCTAACTAGCCTATAATTCCCTGCCTTTTGTCTGCTACCTTTTTTAAACAGCAGCGTAACATTAGCCGTTTTCCAATCCTCTGGCACTTCCCCAGAGTCCACGAATTTTGATAAATAATTACTAAGGCATCTACTATTACTTCTGCCATTTCTTTCAGAACCCTGGGATGTATTCCATCTGGTCCTGGGGACTTGTCTACGTTCAGTCCCGTTAGTCTATCAAGCACTACCTCTCTTGTGACAGTAATTGTATTAAGGACCTCATCTCCTACCAACCCTCTATCTTTAATATTTGGTTAGCTATTTGTGTCCTCCGTGAAGACTGACACAAAAAACTTATTTAAAGCCTCAGCCATTTCCTCGTTACCCACCGTTAAATCCCCCCTCTCGTCCTCCAAGGGTCCAACATTCACTCTAGCCAGTCTCTTCTTCTTTATATATTTGTAAAAACTTTTACTATCATTTTTTATATTTAGAGCTAGTTTAGCTTCATACTCTATCTTTCCTTTCTTTATCGCTTTCTTAGTCATTCTTTGTTGTTTTTTAAACCTTTCCCAATCTTCTAATTCCCCACTATTTTTAGCCACTCTGTAAGCATCAGCTTTTAATTTAATGCTCTCATTTATCTCCTTCGATTACCACGGCTGATTATCCCTTCTCCTACGGTCCTTCTTTACCATCGGAATATATTTCTGCTGTGTACCGAAAAAGATCTCCTTAAAGATCCTCCACTGTTCCTCAGCCATCCTACCGACCAATCTGCACCCCCAATCTACATTCGCCAATTCCTCTCTCATCCTATCGTACTCCCCTCTGTTCAAACAGAGGACACAGGTTTGGGACCCTACTTTCTCACCCTCCATCTGCATCAGAAATGCATCAGTAACATATGCAGAAATGAGAGGAATATATAAACTTCACACAGACAGTGCCAGGGAATTGAACCGAGGTCCCTGGAGTATAAAGCAGCAGTGCTAAACACTGTGCTTTCATGCCACCCACGGTCAAAGGGCCTATTCCTGTTTCTTTGCTCTTTGTTCTTTGAGAGTGTGCATCAGGATGGTCGCAACTGGAGCAAGAGAGAGTTAGACAATCAGACCACAAGGCTGTGCTCCTGCTACAGGCTTACAGACAATGGCTAATGTGGGATGATCCATCAAATAAAGTCATGCAATGTTGGTGTGAGGAATCAAAAGATTTCCTATGTTACTGCTTAGAGTCTGTGGACTGGTCAGTATTTAAAAACTCTGTGACCAGCCTGAACGAGAACGTCAGTACAGTAACTGACTTCATTGTGAAGTGTGTAGAAGACTATACGTCCAAGAAGATATTGTGTGTCTTTCCCAATGAGAAACCATGGATGAACAGGGATATCCATGGCTTACTGAGGCCTGGGTCTGAGACGTTCAACTCTGACCAATAAAGAAAGTCAGATATGATCTACACAGATCCATCAAAGATTTCAAAAAGCCAGTACCAGACCAATCTGCCCCATCCCAGCCACACGGGCTCCCCACCGACTATGCCAAAGTCTGCAGGCTCCAAGATGAAGGCATGTAAAATCGCTGGCTCCAACAAACCCCTCTCTAATAAGCTCAATGCGTTTTATGCCCACGTTAAGTATGAGGTCAGTGGCAGCGTGCCCTCCACCCCGGAAGCCTTGGATGAAGCTGTTTCTGAGGTCACCATCTTAGATGTCAGAACAGCCTACTCGAAAGTCAACCCACGGAAAGTGAGTGGCCCGGATGGGGTACCCGGACAAGCACTCATACCCTGCGCAGATCAGCTGGCGGAGGTATTCACAGTCACCTTCAAACTCTTTTTACAACAATCTGAGTTCCCTATCTGCTTCAAGAAGACGAACATTATCCCAGTAGCAAAGATAAAACAGGCAGCGTGCCTTAATGACCCTTATCTGGTGGCTCTGACACCCACTGAAGTAGCAAGGACCAAGAGCTTCAAGTCTTTAGGTGTCCAGGTCACTAACAACCCCCATTGCTGACACTATGGTTATGAAAGCACACCAACATCTCGACTTTCTCAGAAAACGACATAGGGCATAGGCAAAGAGAAGGTGAAAAGGAATGTAGTGGTAACTGGGGACAGTGGGGTGAAGGGTATTGACACTGTCCTTTGTCACAATGACAAAGTGCACAGAAGGGTGTGTTGTCTGCCTGGTGCTCGGGTCCGGGATGTCACATCTGGGCTGCAGAGGAACCTGGAGTGGGAGGGTGAGAATCCGGTCGTTGTGGTACATGTGGGTGCCGGCGACGTAGGCAAAATGCGAACTGAGGATCTGGGGAGGGAGTATGAAAAGCTGGGAATGGAATTGAAAAGTAGAACCAACAAGGTGGTTATCTCTGGGCTACTGCCTGAACCGAGTGCAGACAGGCGTAAGGTTGATAAGATTAAGGAAGTGATTGGGTGGCTCAGGGATTGGTGTGGGAGGAATGGGTTTGAATTTATGGGGCATTGGCACCAGTATTGGGGTAGGTGGGACCTGTTCAGGTGGGATGGGGTTGGTCTGAACCGTGCTGGGACCAGAGTCCTGGCGAATCGTGTAGATAGGACTGTAGACAGGGCTTTAAACTAACTGGGGGGGGAGGGTGCGAAGGTAGGTGAAATTATGGGGTCTAAAGTTAAGGAGAGTGTACAGGTAAGGGAAGAGGCCGAGGATATCCCAATAATAAAGGCAGTAGGGGGCGTGAGTATGGTTGGTGGCATTCTGGCAAATAGGGTCCAGGTGAAGGCTGGGATGAAGGCACTTTATCTGAATGCACGAAGCATTCGAAATAAAGTGGATGAGCTGATGGCGCAGATCAGCACAAATGGATATGATCTGGTGGCCATTACAGAGACGTGGCTGCAAGGTGACAGGGACTGGGAGCTGAATGTCCAGGGGTATCAAGTGTTTAGGAAGGATAGGCGGGAGGAAAAAGGGGGGGGCGTAGCTCTGCTGATTAAGGATAGCATCAGGGTGGTAGCAAGGGATGATATAGGAACCAAAGAGCAGAAAGTGGAATCGTTGTGGGTGGAGATTAGGAACAGCAAAGGGAGGAAGACGCTGGTGGGTGTCGTCTATAGGCCCCCGAATAATGATCTGGAGGTGGGGCGGGCTGTTAACACGCAAATAAGTGCGGCGTGCAGGAATGGGACGGCCGTAATTATGGGGGATTCAATCTACATATTTATTGGTCGACCCATGCTGGACGCGGTGGACTCGAGGAGGAGTTCTTGGAACGCTGCCGGGATAGTTTCCTTGAACAGTGTGTGTTGGAGCCGACGAGGGAGCGAGCTATCTTGGATCTGGTGTTATGTAATGAGGCGGATAGAATTAGGGACCTTGTGGTGAAGGATCCTCTTGGGGAGAGTGATCATTGTACAGTGGAGTTTCTGGTGCAGATGGAGGAGGAGAAAGTGGGTTCCCGGACACGCGTCCTTTGTTTGAACAGAGGGGAGTACGGTAGGATGAGAGAGGAATTGGCGAATGTGGACTGGGGGAGCGCGTTGGAAGGTAGGTCTGCTGAGGAGCATTGGAGGATCTTTAAGGAGATCTTTCTTGGTGCTCAGCAGAAATTTATTCCGATGGTTAAAAAGGATCGTAGGAGGAGAGATAATCAGCCGTGGATAACGTAGGAGGTGAAGGAAAGTGTTAAATTAAAAGCAGATGTGTTTAGAGTAGCTAAGAGTAGTGGGCGGGAAGAAGATTGGGAGAGGTTTAAATATCAACAAAGATTGACAAAGAAGTTGATAAAGAAGGGTAGGAGAAACTATGAAGCTGGGCTAGCGCTTAATATAAAAAAGGATAGCAAGAGTTTTTATAAATATATAAAAAGGAAGAGGCTGGCTAGGGTGAACGTTGGACCCTTTGAGGATGAGAAGGGGGACCTAGTGGTAGGGGATGGGGAAATGGCTGAGGCCTTGAATAACTTTTTTGTTTCGGTCTTCATGGAGGAGGACATGAACAATTTGCCGGGTGTTAGCGATGGAAAGGTGGTAGGACTGGAGGGTCTTAATGACATTACTGTTACTAGAGAGGCGGTGCTCGACAGACTGGAGGGGCTGATTGTGGACAAGTCCCCGGGACCGGATGGAATGCATCCAAGGATTCTGAAAGAAATGGTGGAGGTGATAGTGGATGCCTTGGTGATTATTTTCCAAACCTCGCTGGAGTCCGGGGAAGTGCCGGAAGATTGGAAAACGGATAATGTTACGCCGTTGTTTAAGAAGGGTGGCAGGCAAAAGGCAGGGAATTATAGGCTGGTTAGTTTAACGTCTGTTGTAGGTAAAATGTTAGAATCTGTCATCAAGGAGAAAATAGCGAGTCATCTTGAGGAGAATTGTTTGACAGAGCAGACGCAGCACGGTTTCGTTAAAGGGAAGTCGTGCACAAGAGGTTATTACAGAAGGTTAGGGGGCATGGAGTTGGGGTAGGGTGTTAGCGTGGATAGGGGACTGGTTGTCAAATAGGAGGCAGAGAGTGGGGGTCAATGGGTGCTATTCGGATTAAGAAATAATAAGAAATAGGAGCAGGAGTAGGCCATCTGGCCCCTCGAGCCTGCCCCGCCATTCAATAAGATCATGGCTGATCTGTCGTGGCTCAGTTCCACTTTCCCGCCCTCTCCCCATAACCCTTAATCCCCTCGTTTATCAAAAACCCATCAACCCACGTCTTAAAAGTATTTAGCGAGGCAGCCTCCACCACTTCAACGGGCAGAGAATTCCAGAGATTCACCACCCTTTGAGTGAAGAAGTTCCTCCTCAACTCCGTTCTAAACCGCCTCCCCTTTATCTTGAGGCTGTGCCCCCTAGTCCTACTGTCTTTTTTGAGCGGGAAGAGTCTCTCCACCTCTATCCTATCCATCCCATTCATCATCTTATACGTCTCAATGAGATCTCCCCTCATTCTTCTAAACTCTAACGAGTACAAGCCTAGTTTATTCAGCCTCTCCTCATAGCTCAACCCCCTCAACTCCGGTATCAGCCTAGTAAACCTCCTCTGCACTCCCTCCAAGGCCAAAATATCTTTGCGCAGGTGCGGCGCCCAAAACTGCACACAGTACTCCAGCTGCGGTCTCACCAATGCCCTATACAGCTGCAGCAAGACCTCCCTACTTTTATATTCAATCCCCCTCACTATGAAGGCCAGCATCCCATTCGCCTTCCTGACCACCTGCTGCACCTGCAAGCTGGGTTTTTGCGACTCATGCACAAGGACCCCAAGGTCCCTCTGCACCGTCGCCTGCTGCAGTTTTTCGCCACGTAAGTAATAGTCCTTCCTACCATTCTTCCTACCAAAGTGGACCACCTCACACTTGCCAACATTAAATTCCATTTGCCATTTCCTGGCCCATTTGCCCAGCCTATCTAGATCCTTCTGCAGACTCTCCACACCCTCCGCACAATTTGCCGTTCCCCCAATCTTGGTGTCATCAGCAAATTTCGACACCATACACTCAGTTCCCTCCTCCAGATCATCTATATAAATGGTAAATAGCTGAGGCCCCAGCACCGACCCCTGGGGCACTCCACTAGTCACCAACCGCCAATCCGAATAGCACCCATTGACCCCCACTCTCTGCCTCCTATTTGACAACCAATCCTCTATCCACGCTAACACCCTACCCCCAACTCCATGCCCCCTGACCTTCTGCAATAACCTCTTGTGAGGTACCTTGTCAAACGCCTTCTGAAAATCCAGAAAGACCACATCCACCGGCTCTCCTCTATCCACCGCCCTAGACACATCCTCATAGAACTCCAGTAAATTTGTCAGACACGACTTCCCCTTAATGAAACCGTGCTGCGTCTGCTCTATCAAGCAATTCCCCTCAAGATGCCTCGCAATTTCCTCCTTAATGACGGATTCTAACATTTTACCTACCACAGACGTTAAACTAACCGGCCTATAATTCCCCGCCTTTTGCCTGGCACCCTTCTTAAACAACGGCGTAACATTAGCCGTTTTCCAATCTTCCGGCACTTCCCCGGAATCCAGCGACGTCTGGAAAATAACCACCAAGGCATCCACTATCACCTCCGCCATTAGCGGTTGGTGACTAGTGGGGTGCCCCAGGGGTCGGTGCTGGGGCCTCAGCTATTTACCATTTATATAGATGATCTGGAGGAGGGAACCGAGTGTACGGTGTCGAAATTTGCTGATGACACCAAGATTGGTGGAACGGCAAATTGTGCGGAGGGTGTGGAGAGTCTACAGAAGGATCTAGATAGGCTGGGCGAATGGGCCAGGAACTGGCAAATGGAATTTAATGTTGGCAAGTGTGAAGTTGTCCACTTTGGTAGGAAGAATGGTAGGAAGGACTATTACTTACGTGGCGAAAAACTGCAGCAGGCGACGGTGCAGAGGGACCTGGGGGTCCTTGTGCATGAGTCGCAAAAACCCAGCCTGCAGGTGCAGCAGGTGGTCAGGAAGGCGAATGGGATGCTGGCCTTCATAGCGAGGGGGATTGAATATAAAAGTAGGGAGGTCTTGCTGCAACTGTACAGGGCACTGGTGAGGCCGCAGCTGGAGTACTGTGTGCAGTTTTGGTCACCGCACTTACGCAAGGATATTTTGGCCTTGGAGGGAGTGCAGAGGAGGTTTACTAGGCTGATACCGGAGTTGAGGGGGTTGAACTATGAGGAGAGGCTGAATAAACTAGGCTTGTACTCGTTAGAGTTTAGAAGAATGAGGGGAGATCTCATTGAGACATATAAGATGATGAATGGGATGGATAGGATAAAACATAGAACATAGAACATTACAGCGCAGAACAGGCCCTTCGGCCCACGATGTTGCGCCGACCAATTAAAAAAGCAATGACCCTCTAACCTAAACCAATCCCTTTCCATCCATAAACCTATCCACGGATCTCTTAAACGCCCCTAAACTAGGCGCATCTACAACTGCAGCAGGCAGGGCATTCCAATCCCTCACCACCCTCTGGGTAAAGAACCTACCTCTGACATCCGTCCTATAACTACCCCCCCTTAATTTAAAGCCATGCCCCCTCGTGCTAACTTTCTCCATCCGAGGAAAAAGGCTATCACTGTCCACCCTATCTAAACCTCTAATCATCTTATATGTTTCAATAAGGTCCCCTCTAAGCCGCCTTCTTTCTAACGAAAACAACCCCAAATCCCTCAGTCTCTCCTCATAGGACCTCCCCTCCATACCAGGCAACATCCTGGTAAACCTCCTCTGCACCCTCTCCAAAGCCTCCACATCCTTCCTATAATGTGGGGACCAGAACTGCACACAGTACTCCAAGTGCGGACGCACCAGAATTGTGTACAGTTGCAACATGACGTTGTGGCTCCTAAATTCAATCCCCCTACCAATGAACGCCAAGACACCGTATGCCTTCCTAACAACCTTACCGACTTGATTCCCAACTTTCAGGGATCTATGTACACATACACCTAGATCCCTCTGTTCATCAACACTATTCAGAGTCCTACCGTTAGCCCTATACTCGACACATCTGTTATTCCTGCCAAAGTGAATTACCTCACACTTTTCCGCATTAAACTCCATCTGCCACCTCTCAGCACAGCTCTGCAACTTGTCCAAGTCTCTCTGTAAACTATGACACCCTTCCTCACTATCTACCACACCTCCGACTTTGGTGTCATCAGCAAATTTACTGATCCACCCAACTATACCCTCATCCAGATCATTTATAAAAATTACAAACAGCAGTGGCCCCAAAACAGATCCCTGAGGCACACCACTCGTAACCGAACTCCATGACGAATACTTTCCATCAACCAACACCCTCTGTCTCCTATCTGCTAGCCAATTCCTGATCCAATTAACTAAATCACCCTCAATCCCATACATCTGCATTTTCTGCAGAAGCCTACCATGGTGAACCTTATCAAACGCCTTACTAAAATCCATATATACCACGTCAACTGCCTTACCCCCATCCACCTCTTTGATCACTTTCTCAAAAAACTCAATAAGGTTAGTAAGGCACGACCTACCCGCTACAAAACCATGCTGACTATCTCCAATCAATTCATTACTCTCTAAATAACTATAAATCCTATCCCTAATAATTTTTTCTAAAACTTTGCCCACAACAGAAGTGAGACTCACCGGTCTATAATTCCTGGGGAAGTCTCTGTTCCCCTTCTTAAACAATGGGACAACATTCGCCAACCTCCAATCCTCCGGCATTCCGGTTTGTGTGGAACCAGAAGAAATGGCGGAGGTGCTTAACGAGTACTTCGCCTCAGTATTCACAGTGGAAGCTGATCTGGGAGATTTTGTTATGGATTTGCAGCAGATGGAAAAGATTGAGTACGTGAATATTAAGGAGGAGGATGTGTTGGAACTTTTGAATTCTATCAAGGTAGATAAGTCGCCTGGACCAGATGGGATGTACCCCAGGATACTGTGGGAGGCGAGGGAAGAGATTGCAGAGCCCCTGGCGATGATCTTTGCGTCGTCAATGGAGACGGGAGAGGTTCCGGAGGATTGGAGGATTGCGGATGTTGTTCCTATTTTCAAGAAAGGGAACAGAGATAGCCCGGGAAATTACCGACCGGTGAGTCTGACCTCAGTGGTTGGTAAGCTGATGGAAAGGCTTCTGACGGACAAGATTTACGAACATTTGGAGAGGATCAGGAATGATCAGGAATAGTCAGCATGGCTTTGTCAAGGGCAGGTCGTGCCTTACAAGCCTAGTTGAGTTCTTCGATAATGTGACTGAACACATTGACGAAGGAAGTGCCGTGGACGTGGTGTACATGGACTTCAGCAAGGCGTTTGATAAGGTCCCCCATGCAAGACTTCTTGAGAAGGTGAGTGGGCATGGGATCCAAGGGCCTTTGGCCTTGTGGATCCAGAACTGGCTTGCCTGCAGAAGGCAGAGAGTGGTTGTGGATGGGTCTTCTTCTGAATGGAGGTCAGTCACCAGTGGAGTGCCCCAGGGATCTGTTCTGGGACCCTTGCTGTTTGTCATTTTCATAAATGACCTGGATGAGGAAGTGGAGGGATGGGTTAGTAAGCTCGCCGATGATACGAAGGTCGGTGGTGTTGTGGATGGTCTGGAAGGATGGCAAAAGTTGCAGCAGGACATAGATAGGATGCAGGACTGGGCGGAGAAGTGGCAGATGGACTTCAACGCAGATAAATGTGTAGTCGTCCATTTTGGCAGAACCAACGGGATGAACGAGTACACTATCAAGGGCAGAAGTCTGAGTAGTGTTGATGAGCAGAAGGATCTTGGGGTCCGGGTCCACAGGACTCTTAAATCGGCCTCGCAGGTGGAGGAGGTGGTCAAGAAGGCGTATGGTGTACTGGCCTTCATTAATCGAGGGATTGAGTTTAGGAGTCGGGAGGTAATGCTGCAACTTTATAAGACCCTTGTCAGGCCTCATTTAGAGTACTGTGCGCAGTTCTGGTCGCCTCACTATAGGAAAGATGTAGAAGCTATTGAGAGGGTACAGAGGAGATTTACAAGGATGTTGCCTGGACTGGGAGGCATGCCTTATGAAGTTAGGTTGAGGGAGCTGGGACTCTTTTCCCTGGAGAGACGAAGGTTGAGAGGCGACCTGATAGAAGTTTACAAAATGTTGAGAGGAATAGATAGGGTGGACTCTCAGAGGCTATTTCCCCAGGTTGAAATGGTTGCTACGAGAGGACACAGATTTAAGGTGCAGGGAGGGAAGTTCAGAAGTGATGTTAGGGGTAAGTTTTTCACTCAGAGGGTGGTGAGTGAATGGAATCGGCTGCCGTCAGTGGTGGTGGAGGCGAACTCGCTGGGGTCTTTTAAAAGACTTCTGGGGTTTAATGAGATTGAGGGTTATAGATAGGTCTGTAGGTTGGTAGGTGTTGATGTGATCGGCGCAACTCGTGGGCCGAAGGGCCTGTTTGTGCTGTAGTGTTCTATGTTCGATGTTCTACACCTGTGACTAACGACGACCTGAAGATCAGAGCCAGAGGCTCTGCAATCGCCTCTCTTGCCTCCCAGAGAATCCTAGGGTAAATCCCATCCAGCCCAGGGGACTTATCTATTTTCAAACCCTCAAGAATATCTAGCACATCTGCAATACTACCCAGTTTACAACCCTGTAACCCAGTGTTCTCCACAGCTACATTTATGTCTCCCTGCATGAATACCGAAGAGAAATATTGGTTCAATGCCTCTCCAATCTCTTCCGGTTCCACACATAATTTCCCACTGCTGTCTCTAACTGGCCCTAATCTTGCCCTAACCAATCTTCTGTTCTTGACATACCTATAGAACGCCTTAGGATTCTCCTTAATCCTATCAGCCAAAGTCTTCTCGTGTCCTCTTTTAGCTCTTCTTAACTCACTCTTTAACTCCCTCCTAGCCAATCTAAAGATTTCTAGTGCACTACCTGAGCCCCCAAGTCTCATCCTGACATAAGCCTCCTTTTTCCTTTGAACCAGCGAAACAACTTTTTTAGTGCACCACGGTTCCCTTGCTCGACCATTTCCTCCTTGCCTGACAGGGACATACATATCAAGGACTCGCAGTAGCTGCTCCTTGAAAAAACTCCACATTTCGGACGTTCCCAGCCCCTGTAGTCTCCTAGTCCAACCTATGCTTCCTAATTCTCTCCTAATAGCCTCATAATTACCCTTCCCCCAGCTAAAACTACTGACCCGAGGTTCATGCCTATCCCTTTCCATCACTAAGGTGAACGTAACCGAATTGTGGTCACTATCACCAAAATGCACACCAACTTCCAAGTCTAACACCTGGTCTGGCTCATTTCCCAGCACCAAATCCAATATAGCCTCACCTCTAGTTGGCCTATCTACATACTGAGTCAAAAAACCTTCCTGCACGCTTTGTGCAAAAACTGAACCCTTTAATGAGCTAGAGCTATAGCAATTCCAATCAATATTAGTAAAGTTAAAGCCCCCCATAACAATTACCCTATTACTTTCACTCCTATCCAGGATTGCCTCCGCAATCCTTTCCTCAACCTCTCTAGAGGAGGAGAGGCTCTTACCGTTCAGAAAGGACAGTAGGACTAGAGGGCACAGCCTCAAGATAAAGGGGGGGCGGTTTAGAACGGAGTTGAGGAGGAACTTCTTCACTCAAAGGGTGGTGAACCTCTGGAATTCTCTGCCTGTTGAAGTGGTGGAGGCTGCCTCGCTAAATATTTTTAAGACGCAGGTTGATGGGTTTTTGATAAGAGAGGGGATTAAGGGTTATGGGGAGAGGGCGGGAAAGTGGAACTGAGCAGCGACAGATCAGCCATGATCTTATTGAATGGCGGGGCAGGCTCGAAGGGCTAGATGGCCTACTCCTGCTCCTATTTCTTATGTTCTTATGTTCTTAAATTTGGTTTGTCAGCTCCGACTCTCACCAACTTTTACAGACGCATGAGAAAGCATTATTTCTGGTTGTATCACAATTTGGTAAGGCTCCTACTCTGTCCAAGGCCGCAAGGAATTACGAAAGATCCTGAACATAGCCCAATCCATCACAGAACCTGACCTCTCATCCATTGACTCTGTCCACACTTATTGCTGCCTCGGCAAAGCAGCCAGAATTCAGGGAACTGTAGCTCCAATGTACAGGAGGATGAGAATAGGGAGGACATGGATAAGGTTTCTAGGTCACAGCAGTGTATTGGCAGGTGGGAGGGTGGTTTGAAGTGCGTATACTTTAATGCGAGGAGCGTACGTAATAAGGTGGAGGAACTTGCAGCCTGGATTGGTGCCTGGGACTTCGATGTTGTGGCCATTTCAGAGACATGGATAGAGCAGGGACAGGAATGGTTGTGGCAGGTTCCGGGGTTCAGATGTTTCAGTCAGAGCAGAGAAGGTGGTGGAAGAGGGGGAGGCGTGGCATTGTTAGTCAAGGACAGTATTACGGTGGCAGAAAGGACGTTTGATGTGGACCTGTCTATTGAGGTAGTTTGGGCTGAGATTAGAAACAGGAAAGGAGAGGTCACCCTGCTGGGAGTTTTTTATAGGCCTCCAAAAAGTTCCAGAGATGTAGAGGAAAGGATTGCAAAGATGATCCTGGATAGGTGCTAAAGTAACAGGGTAGTTGTTATGGGGGACTTTAACTTTACAAATATCGATCGGAAAAGCTATAGTTCAAGCACATTAGAGGGGTCAGTTTTTGTCCAATGTGTGCAGGAAGGTTTCCTGACACAGTATGTAGATAGGCCAACAAGAGGTGAGGCTACATTAGATTTGGTACTGGGTAATGAACCAGACCAGGTGTTAGACTTGGAGGTAGGTGAGCTCTTTGGTGATAGTGACCTCAATTCAGTTACGTTTACCTTAGTGATGGAAAGGGATAGGTATATACCGAAGGGCAGAAGTTATAGCTGGGGGAAAGGTAATTATGAGGCTATTAGGCGAGATTTAGGATACATAGGGTGGAGTAGGAAATTACAGGGGCTGGGAACATCTGAAATGTGGAGCTTATTCAAGGAGCAGCTACTGCGAGTCCTTGATAAATATGTACCTGTCAGGCAGGGAGGAAGTGGTCGAGCGAGGGAACCGTGGTGTACTAAGGAAGTTGAATCTCTGGTGAAGAGGAAGAAGGAGGCTTATGTAAAGGTGAGACGAGAAGGCTTAGTTAGGGCACTGGAGAGTTATAAATTAGTAAAAAATCTGATAACACCAGGTTTTAGTCCAACCTATTTATTTGATAAGAGACTCACAAGCTTTCGGGTTAGTCCCTTCATCAGGTGAATGGAGAGTTCTGGCCTCAGACAGAGCATATAAAGCACAGACAGTTTAGAGATTACTGATTAGAATGCAAATCCTTACACCTAACCTGCTGTTCAAGACCTGAAGTGGCTGACAATGTGAGTGGAAGGAGCACTGATCACAGTTTAAAGAGATGTGTATTGTCTCCAGACAGTACAGTAAAACCTGGTGTTGTCAGATTTTTTACTGTGTTTACGCCAGTCCAACGCCGGCATACCCACATCATGAGTTATAAATTAGCCAGGAAGGAGCTAAAGAGAGAGTTAAGAAGAGTGAGAAGAGGACATGAGAAGACTTTGGCAGATAGGATCAAGGAAAATCCTAAAGCTTTCTACAGGTATGTCAAGAATAAAAGATTGGTTAGGGCAAGATTAGGGCCAGTCAGAGACAGCAGTGGGAAGTTGTGCGTGGAGCCTGAAGAGGTAGGAGAGGCACTGAATGAGTATTTTTCATCAGCATTCACGCAGGAAAAAGTCAGTGTAGTTGAGGAGAATACTGCGATATAGTGTTGTAGACTAGACAGGATTGAGGTACATAAGGAAGAGGTGTTAACAATTCTTGAGAGTATGAAAATAGGTAAGTCCCCTGGGCTGGATGGGATTTACCCTAGGATTCTCTGGGAGGCTAGGGAGGAGATTGCAGAGCCTTTGGCTTTGATCTTCATGTCATCATTGGCTACAGGTATAGTGCCGGAAGACTGGAGGATAGCAAATGTTGTCCCCTTGTTCAAGAAGGGGATTAGAGACCATCCTGGGAATTATCGACCAGAGAGCCTTACTTCTGTTGTGGGCAAAGTTTTGGAAAGAATTATAAGGGATAGGATTTATAATCATCTAGAGAGAAATAAATTGATTAGGGATAGTCAACACGGTTTTGTGCCTTACAAACCTTATCGAGTTTTTTGAAAAGGTGACCAAAGAGGTGGATAAGGGTAAGGCAGTTGACGTGGTGTATATGGATTTTAGCAAAGCGTTTGATAAGGTTCCCCATGGTAGGCTACTGCAGAAAATGCAGATGCATGGGATTGAGGGTGATTTAGCAGTTTGGATCAGGAATTGGCTAGCTGATAGAAGACAGAGGGTGGTGGTTGATGGGAAATATTCAACCTGGAGTTCAGTTACAAGTGGTGTACCTCAGGGATCTGTTTTGGGGCCACTGCTGCTTGTCATTTTTATAAATGACCTAGATGAGGGTGTAGAAGGATGGATCAGTAAATTTGCTGATGACACCAAAGTTGGAGGAGTTGTAGACAGTGAGGGTGGATGTTACAGTTTGCAGAGGGACATAGATAAGCTGCAGAGCTGGGCCGAGAGGTGGCAGATGGAGTTTAATACGGAAAAGTGTGAGGTGATTCACTTTGCTAAGAGTAACAGGAGTACAGAATATAGGGCTAATGGAAGGACTCTTAGTAGTGTTGACGAGCAGAGAGATCTCGGTGTACACGTGCATAGCTCCCTGAAAGTTGGCACCCAGGTTGATAAGGTTGTTAAGAAGGCGTACGGTGTGTTCGCTTTTATTGGCAGATTGAATTTCGGAGCCGTGAGGTCATGTTGCAACTGTACAAAACTCTGGTGCGGCCGCACTTGGAGTATTGCGTACAGTTCTGGTTGCTGCATTATAGGAAAGATGTGGAGGCATTGGAAAGGGTGCAGAGGAGGTTTACCAGGATGTTGCCTGGTATGGTGAGAAGGTCTTATGAGGAAAGGCTGAGGGACTTGAGGTTATTTTCATTGGAGAGAAGAAGGTTACGAGGTGACCTTATTGAGGCATACAAGATGATCAAAGGATTGGATAGGGTGGACAGCGAGAGCCTTTTTCCTCGGATGGTGATGGCTAACACGAGGGGACATAGCTTTAAATTAAGGGGTGGTAATTATAGGACGGATTCAGAGGTAGAACATAGAACATTACAGCGCAGTACAGGCCCTTTGGCCCTCGATGTTGCGCCGACCAGTGGAGCCAATCTAATGACCCTCTAACCTAAACTATTCCAATGTTATCCATATGCCTATCCACTGACCATTTGAACGCCCTTAAAGTTGGCGAGTCCACAACTGCTGCAGGCAGGGCATTCCACGCCCTTACTACCCTCTGAGTAAAGAACCTACCTCTGACATCCGTCCTATAATTACCACCCCTTAATTTAAAGCTATGTCCCCTTGTGTTAGCCATCACAAGGTAGG
Organism: Carcharhinus amblyrhynchos; assembly: GCF_965287045.1. Taxonomy (NCBI): domain Eukaryota; kingdom Metazoa; phylum Chordata; class Chondrichthyes; order Carcharhiniformes; family Carcharhinidae; genus Carcharhinus; species Carcharhinus amblyrhynchos. The sequence goes on from NC_137348.1 coordinate 45,221,746, forward strand.
TTCTTTACTCAGAGGGTAGTAAGGGCGTGGAATGCCCTGCCTGCAGAAGTTGTGGACTCGCCAACTTTAAGGGCATTCAAATGGTCTGTGGATAGGCATATGGATAACATTGGAATAGTTTAGGTTAGAGGGTCATTAGATTGGCTCCACTGGTCGGCGCAACATCGAGGGCCGAAGGGCCTGTACTGTGCTGTAATGTTCTATGTTCTAGAATAATCAAGAACCAAATGCACCACGGGCATTCTCTCTTCCAACTTTTTCCATTGGGAAGAAAGATTTAACGGTCTCAGGTCAGGTACCAACCGACTCAAGAACAGCTTCTTCCGTGCTGCCATCTACCTCACATGAAGTTGCTCTTTCTGTGCACCCCAGCTGTGGTTACATTCTGGAGTATTTCATTTCCTTCTCTATGAACTCTTCTCTTGAAGAGTATAGGTGGGTGTAGGAGTAGAGTTGAGAGAGAAATCAGGACCTTCTACAAATACATAAAGGACAAAAGAGTAACATGGGAGAGAGTCGGGCTTCTTAAGTTTCAACATGTCATCTATGTATAGATCCGCAAGGGATTGGTGAGATCCTAAATAAATATGTCTTATCCATATTTATTGTTGAGAAAAACATGGATGTTAGGGAACATGGGGAAATAAATCATGATGTCTTGAGGAGTGTACATCTTACAGAGAAAGAGGTGCTGGAAGTCTTAAAATGCATCACGGTAAATAAATCCCCGGGACCTGATGAAATGTATCCCAGGACATTGTGGGAGGCTAGGGAGGAAATTGCAGGGCCCCGAGCTGAGATATTTGAATCATCGATTGTCACAGATGAGGTGCCTGAAGATTGGAGAGGGGCAAATGTTGCGCTTTTCAAAAGAAAGGTTGCAGGGAAAAGCTTGGGAACTACAGACAAGTGAGCCTCACATCTGTGGTGAGTAAGATGTTGGAAGGTATTTTGAGAGAGAGGATTTACAGGCATTTAGAGACATAAAGACTGATTAGGGACAGTCAGCATGGTTTTGTGAGTGGAAAATCATGTCTCACAAATTTGATTGAGTTTTTTGAAGGAGTAACCAAGAAGGTAGATGAGGGCACTGCAGTTGACGTTGTCTGTGCAGATTTTGGCAAGGCATTTGACAAGGTACCGCAGGGTAGGTTATTGCATAAGATTAACTCTCACAGGATCCAGGGTGAGGGATCTAAATGGATAATTAATTGGCTTCTTGCCAGAAGCCAGAGGGTAGTTGTAGACAGTTGTTTTTCAAACTGGAGACCTGTGACCAGCGGTTGCCTCAGACATCAGTGCTGGGTCCACTGTTATTTGTCATTTACATTATTGATTTGGATGAGAATATAGGAGGCATGGTTAGTAAGTTTACAGATGACACCAAGATTGGTGACATAGTGGACAGTGAAGAAAGTTATCTCCAATTGCAAAGGGACCTTGATCAATTGGGCCAGTGAGATGACGAATGGCAGGTGGAGTTTTATTTAGATAAATGCGAGGTGATGCATTTTGTTAGATTGAACCTGGGCAGGGCTTACTCAGTTAATGGGAGGACGTTGGGGAGAGTTAGAGAACAAAGAGATCTAAGGGTATATGTTCACTATGCCTTGAAAGTTGAGTCGCAAGTGGACAGAGTGGTGAAGAAGGCAATAAGCATTCCTGGTTTCATCAGTCAGAACATTGAATACAGGAGTTGAGACAACTTGTTGAAGTTGTACAAGACCACTGTGTTTCGTGTGTATACTATTCTGTGTATAGTTCTGGTCACCCTGTAATACAAATGATATTATTAAACTAGAAAGAGTGCAGAAAAGATTTACTAGGATGCTACCCGGACTTGAAGGTTTGAGTTATAAGGAGAGGCTGGATAGACTGGGACTTTTTTCTCTGGTGTGTAGGAGGCTGAGGGGTGATCTTCTTGAGATCTATAAAATAATGAGGGGCATAGATCAGCCAATCTCTTTTCCCGAAGGTAGAGGACTCTAAAACCAGAAACAATAAGATTAAGCTGAGGAGGGGAAAGATATACAACTCTCCAGAGTGGCATTTTTTCACTCAGAGGGTTGTGAATGTCAGGAACATTTTGCCAGAGTTAGTAGTAGAACCGGGCACATTTTTGTCTTTTTAAAAAGAATTTAGACAGTTATATGGGTAAAATGGGGATTGAGGGATATAGGCCAAATGCGGGCAATTGGCATTAGCTTAGAGCTTTAAAAGAAGGCGCCATGGATATTTTGTGCAGACGTTTCCATGCTGTAAACCTCTATGACTGTTGACTTCAGCATTTTCAGTAAATCCACATTTGATTCCCAAGTTCCTCTCAAAGAAATTGGCATCTGCTATTACTTCTGCCGCTTCTTTCAGAACCCTGGGATGCATTCCATCCGGTCCCGGGGACTTGTCTACTTTTAGTCTACCGTTAGTCTACCAAGCACTACCTCTCGAATGACAGTAATTGTATTAAGGACCTCATCCCCCACCAACGTTCAATCTTTAATATTCAGTAAGCTCATTGTGTCCTCCTCCGTGAAGACTGGCCCAAAAAATTATTTAAAGTCTCAGCCATTTCCTTGTTACCCACCGTTAAATCTCCCCTCTCATCCTCCTAGGGTCACTCCAGCCTGTCTATTCTTCTTCATATATTTGTAAAGACTTATACTTATTTTAATATTTAGAGATAGTTCAGCTTCAGACTCTACTTTTCCTTTCTTATCGCTTTCTTAGAATTCTTTGTTGTTTTTTAAACCTTTCCCAATCTCCATGAGTTCAGCAACTTGCGTAAATCTCCCTGAGTTTTCAATGATTTTCTCCATGTTATCAAGAGTTCTCTGCCAAGTTATTGATATTTTGTGGTGAAGTTCTCATCTCGCTTTGTTCAGCATTTCCACTATATCCCCAATCCTTTCCAAAGTTTCTCTCCATGCCCTGCAAGATTATTGCGCCAAGCATATTGCGTCCAAATGTCTATCCCGCTGACTTCAGCATTTTGAGTAAATCCACATTGGATCCTGAAGTACCGCTCAAAGAAATTGAGTCTTTTTCGTCTAAAAGCTGATATTGCGGCAAAGTGCTTACCTCGATGACTTCAGCAACTTGCGAAAATCTGCTTCAATTTCCAATCAGTCTTTCAATGTCCTTGAGCTTTTTCTGCCCAGTTATTCATATTTTGTGAAAAAGTCCTCATCTCGCTTTGTTCAGCATTTCCACTATGTCCCCAGTCATTTCCAAAGTTTCTCTCCATGCCATTTGAGATTATTTTGCTGAGCAAGCTGGTAATGCAGACAAGTGCGTATCCTGTTGACTTCGGCATTTTGAGAAAATTCACTTTGGATCCCGAACTTCCGCTGAAAGAAATTGAGTCATTTTCTCCAAAAAGCTGATTGTGCGGCCCAGTGCCTATTCCATTGAGTTAAGCATTTTCAGTAAATCCACATTAGCTTTTAATATTTCTCTGACAGTAAGTGAACATTTGCAGCCCCTGAACTGCTGGCAAAGTGCGTATCCCGATGAGTTCAGCAACTTGCGTAAATCTCCATCACTTTCCAAAGAATCGCTCAATGCCATCGAGCGTTTCCTGCTGAGTTATTGATATTTTGTGGAGAAGTCCTCATCTCGCTTTGTTCAGCTTTTCCACTATGTCCCCAGTCGTTTCCAAAGTACTCTCCATGCCATGTGAGATATTTTGCTAAGCAAGCCAATAATGCGGCAAAGTGCGTATCCTGTTGACTTCGGCATTTTGAGTAAATCCACATTGGATTCCGAAGTTCCGCTCAAAGAAATTGAGTCTTTTTCTCCAAAAAGTCAATATTGCGGCAAAGTGCTTATCCCAGTGAGTTAAGCATTTTGAGTGAATCCACAATCGATTCTAAAGTGTCTCTCCATGCTTTTCAAAATTCTATTCGCCACTCTAGGTGATATTGCGGCCAAGTGCCTGTCCTGTTGAGTTAAGCATTTTGAGTAAAGCCACACTAGCTGCCAATGTTTCTCTGATAGTCATTGAACGTTTGAGGCCGCTGAACTGATACGGTGGCAAAGTGCGTATCTCGATGAGTTCAGCAAATTGCGTACATCTCCATCAGTCTGTAATGAATGTCTTCATGTCATTCTGCCAAGTTATTGTTATTTTGTGGTGATGTCCTCATCTCGCTTTATTAAGCATTTCCATTATATCCCAATTATTTCCAACGTTTCACTCTTGTGCCGTTCGAGGTGTTTTTGCCAACAAAGGTGATATTGAATCCAAGTGCCCATCCTGTTGACTTAAACATTTTGAGTAAACACATACTGGATTCTGAAGTTCCGCCCAGAAGGCTGATATTGCGGCAAAGTTGTTATCCTGGTGAGTTAAGCATTTTGAGTAAATCCAAAATTGTATCCAATGTTTCTCTCCATGCCATCCAAGATTCTTTTCGACATACTTGTCCTGTTGACATAAGCATTTTGCGTAAATCCACATTGGATTCTGAAGTTCCGCCAATAAGCTGTTATTGAGTCCAAGTGCCTATTGAGTAAATGCACAATCACTGCCCATGTTTCTGTCCATGTCATTCAAGATTCTCTACGCCAAGGATGGTGATACTGCGTCCAAGTGTCTATCCCGTTTGCTCAAGCATTTTGAGTAAATCCACATTGGATTCCGAAGTTCCGCTCAAAGAGATTGAGTCTTTTTCACCAAAAAGCGGCAACGTGCTTATCCCCGTGAGTTAAGCATTTTGAGTGAATCCACAATCAATTCCAAAGTTTCTCTCCAAGCCATTCAAGATTCTCTTCACGGCTCAAGGTGATATTGCAGCAAAGTGCCTATCCTGTGAGATAAGCATTTTCAGTAAATCGAATTTAGCTGCCTATGTTTCTCTGTTGGTAAGCGAACATTTATGGCCGCTGAATTGATATGGCGGCAAAGTGCTGAACTCTCGATGAGTTCAACAACTAGTGGAGATCTCCATCAATTTCCAATCATTCTCTCAATACAATTGAGCATTTCCTGCCGAGTTATTGATATCTCGTCGCAAAGCCCTCATCTCGTTTTGTTAAGCAATTCCACGAAATCCCCGATCGTTTCCAAAATTTCACACCCTGTCATTCGAGGTTTCTTCACCTAAAAAGGTGATATTCCATCCAAGTGCCGAGCCTGTTGACTTCAGCATTTTGAGTAAGCCACATTTGATTCCCAAGTTCCTCTCAAAGAAATTGGCATCTGCTATTACTTCTGCCGTTTCTTTCAGAACCCTGGGATGCATTCCGTCCGGTCCCGGGGACTTGTCTACTTTTAGTCTACCAAGTCTACCGTCAGTCTACCAAGCACTACCTCTCGAATGACAGTAATTGTATTAAGGACCTCATCCCCCACCAACCCTCAATCTTTAATATTCAGTAAGCTCATTGTGTCCTCCTCCGTGAAGACTGGCCCAAAAAATTATTTAAAGTCTCAGCCAATTCCTCGTTCCCCACCGTTAAATCTCCCCTCTCATCCTCCTAGGGTCACTCCAGCCTGTCTATTCTTCTTCATATATTTGTAAAACCATATACTTATTTTAATATTTAGAGATAGTTCACCTTCAGACTCTATTTTTCCTTTCTTATCGCTTTCTTAGTATTCTTTGTTGTTTTTTAAACCTTTCCCAATCTCCATGAGTTCAGCAACATGCGTAAATCTCCCTGAGTTTTCAATGATTTTCTCCATGTTATCAAGAGTTCTCTGCCAAGTTATTGATATTTTGTGGTGAAGTTCTCATCTCGCTTTGTTCAGCATTTCCACTATATCCCCAATCCTTTCCAAAGTTTCTCTCCATGCCATGCAAGATTATTTCGCCAAGCATATTGCGTCCAAATGTCTATCCCGCTGACTTCAGCATTTTGCGTAAATCCACATTGGATTCTGAAGTACCGCTCAAAGAAATAGAGTCTTTTCTGTCTAAAAGCTCATATTGCGGCAAAGTGCTTATCTCGATGAGTTCAGCAACTTGCGAAAATCTGCTTCAATTTCCAATGAGTCTTTCAATGTCCTTGAGCTTTCTCTGCCCAGTTATTCGTATTTTGTGAAATAGTCCTCATCTCGCTTTGTTCAGCATTTCCACTATGTCCCCAGTCGTTTCCAAAGTTTCTCTCCATGCCATTTGAGATTATTTTGCTAAGCAAGCTGATCATGCGGCCAAGTGCGTATCCTGTTGACTTTAGGCATTTTGAGAAAATTCACTTTGGATCCCGAACTTCCACTGGAAGATATTGAGTCATTTTCTCCAAAAAGCTGATATTGCGGCCCAGTGCCTATTCCATTGAGTTAAGCGTTTTCAGTAAATCCACATTAGCTTTCAATATTTCTCTGACAGTAAGTGAACATTTGCAGCCCCTGAACTGCTGGCAAAGTGCGTATCCCGATGAGTTCAGCAACTTGCGTAAAACTCCATCACTTTCCAATGATTCGCTCAATGCCATCGAGCGTTTCCTGCTGAGTTATTGATATTTTGTGGAGAAGTCCTCATCTCGCTTTGTTCAGCTTTTCTATTATGTCCCCAGTCGTTTCCAAAGTACTCTCCATGCCATGTGAGATATTTTGCTAAGCAAGCCGATAATGCGGCAAAGTGCGTATCCTGTTGACTGAGGCATTTTGAGTAAATCCACATTGGATTCCGAAGTTCCGCTCAAAGAAATTGAGTCTTTTTCTCCAAAAAGTCTATATTGCGGCAAAGTGCTTATCCCAGTGAGTTAAGCATTTGGAGTGAATCCACAATCGATTCTAAAGTGTCTCTCCTTGCTTTTCAAAATTCTATTCGCCACTCAAGGTGATATTGCGGCCAAGTGCCTATCCTGTTGAGTTAAGCATTTTGAGTAAAGCCACACTAGCTGCCAATGTTTCTCTGATAGTCATATAGAACATAGAACATAGAACATAGAACATTACAGCGCAGAACAGGCCCTTCGGCCCACGATGTTGCGCCGACCAGTTACAAAAACAATGACCCACTAGCCTATACCAATCCCTTTTCGTCCATAAACCTATCCAGAGATCTCTTAAACGCCCCCAAACTAGACGCATTTACAACTGCAGCAGGCAGGGCATTCCAATCCCTCACCACCCGCTGGGTAAAGAACCTACCCCTGACATCCGTCCTGTAGCTACCCCCCCTTAATTTAAAGCCATGCCCCCTCGTGCTAGCTTTCTCCATCCGAGGAAAAAGGCTATCACTATCCACCCTATCTAAACCTCTAATCATCTTATATGTTTCAATAAGATCCCCTCTTAGCCGCCTTCTTTCCAACGAAAACAACCCTAGATCCCTCAGTCTCTCCTCATAGGACCTCCCCACCATACCAGGCAACATCCTAGTAAACCTCCTCTGCACCCTCTCCAACGCCTTTGAACATTTGAGGCCGCTGAACTGATACGGTGGCAAAGTGCGTATCTCGATGAGTTCAGCAAATTGCGTACATCTCCATCAGTCTGTAATGAATGTCTTCATGTCATTCTGCCAAGTTATTGATATTTTGTGGTGATGTCCTCATCTCGCTTTATTAAGCATTTCCATTATATCCCAATTATTTCCAACGTTTCACTCTTGTGCCGTTCGAGGTGTTTTTGCCAACAAAGGTGATATTGAATCCAAGTGCCCATCCTGTTGACGTAAACATTTTGAGTAAACACATACTGGATTCTGAAGTTCCGCCCAGAAGGCTGATATTGTGGCAAAGTTGTTATCCCGGTGAGTTAAGCATTTTGAGTAAATCCACAATTGTATCCAAAGTTTCTCTCCATGCCATCCAAGATTCTTTCCGACATACTTGTCCTGTTGACTTAAGCATTTTGAGTAAATCCACATTAGATTCTGAAGTTCCACTCAAAGAAATTGAGTCTTTTTCGCCAATAAGCTGATATTGAGTCCAAGTGCCTATCCTGTTGACTTCAGCATATTGATTAAATGCACAATCACTGCCCATGTTTCTGTCCATGTCATTCAAGATTCTCTACGCCAAGGATGGTGATATTGCGTCCAAGTGTCTATCCCGTTTGCTCAAGCATTTTGAGTAAATCCACATTGGATTCTGAAGTTCCGCTCAAAGAGATTGAGTCTTTTTCACCAAAAAGCGGCAATGTGCTTATCCCCGTGAGTTAAGCATTTTGAGTGAATCCACAATCAATTCCAAAGTTTCTCTCCAAGCCATTCAAGATTCTCTTCACGGCTCAAGGTGATATTGCAGCAAAGTGCCTATCCTGTGAGATAAGCATTTTCAGTAAATCGATTTTAGCTGCCTCTGTTGGTAAGGGAACATTTATGGCCGCTGAATTGATATGGCGGCAAAGTGCTGAACTCTCGATGAGTTCAGCAACTAGCGGAGATCTCCATCAATTTCCAATCATTCTCTCAATACAATTGAGCATTTCCTGCCGAGTTATTGATATCTCGTCGCAAAGCCCTCATCTCGTTTTGTTAAGCAATTCCACGAAATCCCCGATCGTTTCCAAAATTTAACACCCTGTCATTCGAGGTTTTTTTGCCAACAAAGGTGATATTCCATCCAAGTGCCGAGCCTGTTGACTTCATCATTTTTGAGTAAATCCACATTTGATTCCCAAGTTCCTCTCAAAGAAATTGGCATCTGCTATTACTTCTGCCGTTTCTTTCAGAACCCTGGGATGTATTCCATCCGGTCCCGGGGACTTGTCTACTTTTAGTCTACCAAGTCTACTGTTAGTCTACCAAGCACTACCTCTCGAATGACAGTAATTGTATTAAGGACCTCATCCCCCACCAACCCTCAATCTTTAATATTCAGTAAGCTCATTGTGTCCTCCTCCGTGAAGACTGGCCCAAAAAATTATTTAAAGTCTCAGCCAATTCCTCGTTCCCCACCGTTAAATCTCCCCTCTCATCCTCCTAGGGTCACTCCAGCCTGTCTATTCTTCTTCATATATTTGTAAAAACTGATACTTTTTTTAATATTTAGAGATAGTTCAGCTTCAGACTCTATTTTTCCTTTCTTATCGCTTTCTTAGTATTCTTTGTTGCTTTTTAAACCTTTCCCAATCTCCATGAGTTCAGTGACTGGCGTAAATCTCCCTGAGTTTTCAATGATTTTCTCCATGTTATCAAGAGTTCTCTGCCAAGTTATTGATATTTTGTGGTGAAGTTCTCATCTCGCTTTGTTCAGCATTTCCACAAAATCCCCAATCCTTTCCAAAGTTTCTCTCCATGCCATGCAAGATTATTTCGCCAAGCATATTGTGCCCAAATGTGTATCCCGCTGACTTCAGCATTTTGAGTAAATCCACATTGGATTCTGAAGTACCGCTCAAAGAAATAGAGTCTTTTCTGTCAAAAAGCTCATATTGCGGCAAAGTGCATATCTCGATGAGTTCAGCAACTTGCGAAAATCTGCATCAATTTCCAATCAGTCTTTCAATGTCCTTGAGCTTTCTCTGCCCAGTTATTCATATTTTGTGAAATAGTCCTCATCTCGCTTTGTTCAGCATTTCCACTATGTCCCCAGTCGTTTCCAAAGTTTCTCTCCATGCCATTTGAGATTATTTTGCTAAGCAAGCTGATAATGCGGCCAAGTGCGTATCCTGTTGACTTTAGGCATTTTGAGAAAATTCACTTTGGATCCCGACCTTCCACTGGAAGATATTGAGTCATTTTCTCCAAAAAGCTGATATTGCGGCCCAGTGCCTATTCCATTGAGTTAAGCGTTTTCAGTAAATCCACATTAGCTTTCAATATTTCTCTGACAGTAAGTGAAAATTTGCAGCCCCTGAACTGCTGGCAAAGTGCGTATCCCGATGAGTTCAGCAACTTGCGTAAATCTCCATCACTTTCCAAGGATTCGCTCAATGCCATCCAGCGTTTCCTGCTGAGTTATTGATGTTTTGTGGCGAAGTCCTCATCTCGCTTTGTTCAGCTTTTCTATTATGTCCACAGTCGTTTCCAAAGTACTCTCCATGCCATGTGAGATATTTTGCTAAGCAAGCCGATAATGCGGCAAAGTGTGTATCCTGTTGAGTTAGGCATTTTGAGTAAATCCACATTGGATTTCGAAGTTCCGCTCAAAGAAACTGAGTCTTTTTCTCCAAAAAGTCAATATTGCGGCAAAGTGCTTATCCCAGTGAGTTAAGCATTTGCAGTGAATCCACAATCGATTCTAAAGTGTCTCTCCATGCTTTTCAAAATTCTATTCGCCACTCAAGGTGATATTGCGGCCAAGTGCCTATCCCGTTGAGTTAAGCATTTTGAGTAAAGCCACACTAGCTGCCAATGTTTCTCTGATAGTCATTGAACGTTTGAGGCCGCTGAACTGATACGGTGGCAAAGTGCGTATCTCGATGAGTTCAGCAAATTGCGTACATCTCCATCAGTTTCCAATGAATGTCTTCATGTCATTCTGCCAAGTTATTGTTATTTTGTGGTGATGTCCTCATCTCGCTTTATTAAGCATTTCCATTATATCCCAATTATTTCCAACGTTTCACTCTTGTGCCGTTCGAGGTGTTTTTGCCAACAAAGGTGATATTGAATCCAAGTGCCCATCCTGTTGACTTAAACATTTTGAGTAAACACATACTGGATTCTGAAGTTCCGCCCAGAAGGCTGATATTGCGGCAAAGTTGTTATCCCGGTGAGTTAAGCATTTTGAGTAAATCCACAATTGTATCCAAAGTTTCTCTCCATGCCATCCAAGATTCTTTCCGACATACTTGTCCTGTTGACTTAAGCATTTTGAGTAAATCCACATTGGATTCTGAAGTTCCGCTCAAAGAAATTGAGTCTTTTCCGATAAAAGCTGATATTGCGGCAAAGTGCTTTTCTCGATGAGTTCAGCACCTTGTGAAAATCTGCTTCAATTTCCAATCAGTCTTTCAATGTCCTTGAGCTTTCCCTGCCCAGTTATTCATATTTTGTGAAATAGTCCTCATCTCGCTTTGTTCAGCATTTCCACTAAGTCCCCAGTTGTTTCCAAAGTTTCTCTCCATGCCATTTGAGATTATTTTGCTAAGCAAGGTGATCATGCGGCCAAGTGCGTAGCCTGTTGACTTTAGGCATTTAGAGAAAATTCACTTTGGATCCCAACCTTCCACTGGAAGATATTGCGTCATTTTCTCCAAAAAGCTGATATTGTGGCTCAGTGCCTATCCCGTTGAGCTAAGCATTTTCAGTAAATCCACAATAGCTTTCAGTATTTCTCTGACAGTAAGTGAACATTTGCAGCCCCTGAACTGCTGGCAAAGTGCGTATCCCGATGAGTTCAGCAACTTGCGTAAATCTCCATCACTCTCCAAAGAATCGCTCAATGCCATCCAGCGTTTCCTGCTGGGTTATTGATGTTTTGTGGCGAAGTCCTCATCTTGCTTTGTTCAACATTTCCACTCTGTCCACAGTCGTTTCCAAAGTTCTCTCCATGCCATGTGAGATATTTTGCTAAGCAAGCCGATAATGCGGCAAAGTGCGTATCCTGTTGACTTAGGCATTTTGAGTAAATCCACATTGGATTTCGAAGTACCGCTCAAACAAATTGAGTCTTTTTCATCTAAAAGCTGATATTGCGGCAAAGTGCTTTTCTCGATGAGTTCAGCAGCTTCCGAAAATCTGCATCAATTTCCAATGAGTCTTTCAATGTCCTCGAGCTTTTTTTGCCGAGTTATTCATATTTTGTGAAAAAGTCCTCATCTCGCTTTGTTCAGCATTTCCACTATGTCCCCAGTCGTTTCCAAAGTTTCTCTCCATGCCATTTAAGATTATTTTGCTGAGCAAGCTGGTAATGCAGACAAGTGCGTATCCTGTTGACTTTAGGCATTTTAAGAAAATTCACTTTGGATCCCGACCTTCCGCTGGAAGATATTGAGTCATTTTCTCCAAAAAGCTGATTGTGCGGCCCAGTGCCTATTCTGTTGAGTTAAGCATTTTCAATAAATCCACATTAGCTTGCAATATTTCTCTGACAGTAAGTGAACATTTGCAGCCCCTGAACTGCTGGCAAAGTGCGTATCCCGATGAGTTCAGCAACTTGCGTAAATCTCCATCACTTTCCAATGATTTGCTCAGTGCCATCGAGCGTTCCCTTCTGAGTTATTGATATTTTGTGGAGAAGTCCTCATCTCGCTTTGTTCAGCATTTCCACTATGTCCCCAGTCGTTTCCAAAGTACTCTCCATGCCATGTGAGATATTTTGCTAAGCAAGCCGATAATGCGGCAAAGTGCGTATCCTGTTGACTTAGGCATTTTGAGTAAATCCACATTGGATTTCGAAGTTCCGCTCAAAGAAATTGAGTCTCTTTCTCCAAAAGGTCAATATTGCGGCAAACTGCTTATCCCAGTGAGTTAAGCATTTTGAGTGAATCCACAATCGATTCTAAAGTGTCTCTCCTTGCTTTTCGAAATTCTATTCGCCACTCAAGGTGATATTGCGGCCAAGTGCCTATCCCGTTGAGTTAAGCATTTTGAGTCAAGCCACATTAGCTGCCAATGTTTCTCTGATAGTCATTGAATGTTTGAGGCCGCTGAACTGATACGGTGGCAAAGTGCGTATCTCGATGAGTTCAGCAAATTGCGTACATCTCCATCAGTCTGCAATGAATGTCTTCATGTCATTCTGCCAAGTTATTGATATTTTGTGGTGATGTCCTCATCTCGCTTTATTAAGCATTTCCATTATATCCCAATTATTTCCAACGTTTCACTCTTGTGCCGTTCGAGGTGTTTTTGCCAACAAAGGTGATATTGAATCCAAGTGCCCATCCTGTTGACTTAAACATTTTGAGTAAACACATACTGGATTCTGAAGTTCCGCCCAGAAGGCTGATATTGCGGCAAAGTTGTTATCCCGGTGAGTTAAGCATTTTGAGTAAATCCACAATTGTATCCAAAGTTTCTCTCCATGCCATCCAAGATTCTTTCCGACATACTTGTCCTGTTGACTTAAGCATTTTGAGTAAATCCACATTAGATTCTGAAGTTCCGCTCAAAGAAATTGAGTCTTTTTCGCCAATAAGCTGATATTGAGTCCAAGTGCCTATCCTGTTGACTTAAGCATATTGAGTAAATGCCCAATCACTGCCCATGTTTCTGTCCATGTCATTCAAGATTCTCTACGCCAAGGATGGTGATATTGCGTCCAAGTGTCTATCCTGTTTGCTCAAGCATTTTGAGTAAATCCACATTGGATTCCGAAGTTCCGCTCAAAGAGATTGAGCCTTTTTCACCAAAAAGCGGCAACGTGCTTATCCCCGTGAGTTAAGCATTTTGAGTGAATCCACAATCAATTCCAAAGTTTCTCTCCAAGCCATTCAAGATTCTCTTCACGGCTCAAGGTGATATTGCAGCAAAGTGCCTATCCTGTGAGATAAGCATTTTCAGTAAATCGATTTTAGCTGCCTATGTTTCTCTGTTGGTAAGGGAACATTTATGGCCGCTGAATTGATATGGCGGCAAAGTGCTGAACTCTCGATGAGTTCAACAACTAGCGGAGATCTCCATCAATTTCCAATCATTCTCTCAATACAATTGAGCATTTCCTGCCGAGTTATTGATATCTCGTCGCAAAGCCCTCATCTCGTTTTGTTAAGCAATTCCACGAAATCCCCGATCATTTCCAAAATTTCACACCCTGTCATTCGAGGTTTCTTCACCTAAAAAGGTGATATTCCATCCAAGTGCCGAGCCTGTTGACTTCAGCATTTTGAGTAAGCCACATTTGATTCCCAAGTTCCTCTCAAAGAAATTGGCATCTGCTATTACTTCTGCTGTTTCTTTCAGAACCCTGGGATGCATTCCATCCGGTCCCGGGGACTTGTCTACTTTTAGTCTACCAAGTCTACCGTTAGTCTACCAAGCGCTACCTCTCGAATGACAGTAATTGTATTAAGGACCTCATCCCCCACCAACCCTCAATCTTTAATATTCATTAAGCTCATTGTGTCCTCCTCCGTGAAGACTGGCCCAAAAAATTATTTAAAGTCTCAGCCAATTCCTCGTTCCCCACCGTTAAATCTCCCCTCTCATCCTCCTAGGGTCACTCCAGCCTGTCTATTCTTCTTCATATATTTGAAAAACCTTATACTTATTTTAATATTTAGAGATAGTTCAGCTTCAGACTCTATTTTTCCTTTCTTATCGCTTTCTTAATATTCTTTGTTGTTTTTTAAACCTTTCCCAATCTCCATGAGTTCAGCGACTTGCGTAAATCTCCCTGAGTTTTCAGTGATTTTCTCCATGTTATCAAGAGTTCTCTGCCAAGTTATTGATATTTTGTGGCGAAGTTCTCATCTCGCTTTGTTCAGCATTTCCACTATATCCCCAATCCTTTCCAAAGTTTCTCTCCATGCCATGCAAGATTATTGCGCCAAGCATATTGCGTCCAAATGTCTATCCCGCTGACTTCAGCATTTTGCGTAAATCCACATTGGATTCTGAAGTACCGCTCAAACAAATTGAGTCTTTTTCGTCTAAAAGCTGATACTGCGGCAAAGTGCTTATCTCGATGAGTTCAGCAGCTTCCGAAAATCTGCTTCAATTTCCAATCAGTCTTTCAATGCCCTCAAGCTTTTTCTGCCGAGTTATTCATATTTTGTGGAGAAGTCCTCATCTCGCTTTGTTCAGTATTTCCACTTTGTCCCCAGTCATTTCCAAAGTTTCTCTCCACGCCATTTCAGATTATTTTGCTAAGCAAGCTGGTAATGCGGCCAAGTGCGCATCCTGTTGACTTAGGCATTTTGAGAAAATTCACTTTGGATCCCGACCTTCCACTGGAAGATATTGAGTCACTTTCTTCAAAAAGCTGATATTGCGACCCAGTGCCTATCCCGTTGAGTTAAGCATTTTCAGTAAATCCACATTAGCTTTCAATATTTCTCTGACAGTAAGTGAACAGTTGCAGCCCCTGAACTGCTGGCAAAGTGCGTATCCCAATGAGTTCAGCAACTTACGTAAAACTCCATCACTTTCCAAGGATTCCCTCAATACCATCCAGCGTTTCCTGCTGGGTTATTGATGTTTTGTGGCGAAGTCCTCATCTCGCTTTGTTCAGCATTTCCACTATGTCCCCAGTCGTTTCCAAAGTTCTCTCCATGCCATGTGAGATATTTTGCTAAGCAAGCCGATAATGCGGCAAAGTGCGTATCCTGTTGAGTTAGGCATTTTGAGTAAATCCACATTGGATTTTGAAGTTTCGCTCAAAGAAATTGAGTCTTTTTCTCCAAGAAGTCAATATTGCGGCAAAGTGTTTATCCCAGTGAGTTAAGCATTTGCAGTGAATCCACAATCGATTCTAAAGTGTCTCTCCTTGCTTTTCAAAATTCTATTCGCCACTCAAGGTGATATTGCGGCCAAGTGGCTATCCTGTTGAGTTAAGCATTTTGCGCATATGTTGCAAAGTTTCTCTGAATACCTTCGAGCAGTGAATGCCATTTGGCTGATATTCTGCCAATGTGTGTCTCTCAATGAAATGAGAAAGTTGTAAAGTGCTTATCTCGATCAGTTCAGCAAGTTGGAAGAAAACCACAATAGGTCGCAACGTTTCTCTTAATTCCTTCGAGTAGTGAATGCCATTTGGCTGATATTCTGCCAATGTTTGTATCTCAATGAAATGAGGAAGTGGTAAACTGCTTATGTCTATGAGTTTAGCAAGTCGGAAGAGAACCACAATAGGTCCCAAAGTTTCTCTGAATTCCTTCGAATAGTGAATGCCATTTGGCTGATAGTCTGCCAATGTGTGTATCTCAATGAAATGAGAAAGTGGTAAAGTGCTTATCTCGCTGAGTTCAGCAAGTTGGAAGAAATCCACAATAAGTCCCAAACTTTCTGTGAATTCCTTCGAGTAGTGAATGCCATTTGGCTGATATTCTGCCAATGTGTGTATCTCAAGGAAATCAGAAAGTGGTAAGGTGCTTATCTCGATGAGTTCAGCAAGTTGTAGGAAATGTACAAAAGGTTCCAATGATTCTCTGAATACGCTCGAACAATGAATGCAATTTCGCTGATATGCTGCCAATGTGTGTATCTCAATGAAATGAGAAAGTGGTAACGTGCTTATCTCGAAGAGTTCAGCAAGTTGGACGAAATCCACAATATGTCGCAAAGTTTCTCTGAATACCATCGAGCAGTGAATGCCTTTTGGCTGATATTCTGCCAATGTGTGTATCTCAATGAAATGAGGAAGTGGTAAAGTGCTTATCTCGATGAGTTCAGCAAGTTGGAAGAAATCAGCAATCGGTTCCAAAGTTTCTCTGAATACCTTCGAGCAGTGAATGCCATTTGGCTGATATTCTGCCAATGTGTGTAACTCAAAAAATGAGAAGGTGGCAAAGTACTTATCACGATGAGTTCAGCAAAACGGAGGAAATCCACAAAAGGTTCCAAAGTTTCTCAGAATACCTTCGAGTAGTGAATGCCATTTGGCTGATATTCTGCCAATGTGTGTATGTCAAAGAAATGAGAAAGTGGAAACGTGCTTATCTCGATGAGTTCAGCAAGTTGTAGGAAATCTACAAAAGGTTCCAATGTTACTCTGAATACGCTCAAACAGTGAATGCAATTTGGCTGATATTCTGCCAATGTGTGTATCTCAATAAAATGAGAAAGTGTTAACGTGCTTATCTGGAAGAGTTCAGCAAGTTGGACGAAATCCACAAAATGTTGCAAAGTTTCTCTGAATACCATCGAGCAGTGAATGCCATTTGGCTGATATTCTGCCAATGTGTGTGTCTGAACGAAATGAGAAAGTGGTAAAGTGCTTATCTCAAAGTTTGAGCAAAATGGAGGAAATCCACAATAGGTTCCAAATTTTCTCTGAATATCATAGAGCAGTGAATGCCATTTGCCTGATATTCTGCCAACGTGTGTGTCTCAATGAAATGAGAAATGGGTAACGTCCTCATCACAATGAGTTCAGCATGTTGGAAGACATCCACAACATGTTGCAAAGTTTCTCTGGATACCTTCGAGCTGAGAATGCCATTTGGCTGATATTCTGCCAATGTGTGTTTCACAATGAAATGAGAATGTGGTAAAGTGTTTATCTCGATGAGATCAGCGTGTTGGAGGAAATCCACAACAGGTTCCAAAGTTTCTGAGAATACCTTCGAGCAGTGAATGCCATTTGGCTGATATTCTGCCACTGTGTGTATCTCAATGAAATGAGAAAGTGGTAAAGTGCTTATCTCGATGAGTTCAGCAAGTTGGAAGAAAACCACAATAGGTCCCAAAGTTTCTGTGAATTCCGTCGAGTAGTGAATGCCATTTGGCTGATATTCTGCCAACGTGAGTAACTCCATGCAATGAGAAAGTGGTAACGTGCTCATCAAGATGAATTCAGCAAGTTGGACGAAATCCACAATAGGTTCCAAAGTTTGTCTGAGTACCTCCGAGCACTGAATGCCTTTTGGCTCATATTCTGCCAATGTGTGTATCTCAATGAAATGAGAAAGTGGTAAAGTGCTTATCTCAATGAGTTGTGCAAGTTGGTAGAAATCCACAATCGGTTCCGAAGTTTCTCCGAATACCTTCGAGCAGTGAATGCCATTTGGCTGATTTTCTGCCAATGTGTGTATCTCAATAAAATGAGAAAGGTGTAAAGTGCTTATCTCGATCAGTTCAGCAAGTTGGAAGACAACCACAATAAGTCGCAACGTTTCTTTAATTCCTTCGAGTAGTGAATACCATTTGGCTGATATTCTGCCAATGTGTGTATCTCAATGAAATAAGGAAGTGGTAAAGTGCTTGTCTCGATGAGTTCAGCACGTTGTAGGAAATGTACAAAAGGTTCCAATGATTCTCTGAATACGCTCGAACAATGAATGCAATTTCGCTGATATGCTGCCAATGTGCGTATTACAATGAAATGAGAAAGTGGTAACGTGCTTATCTCGAAGAGTTCAGCAAGTTGGACGAAATCCACACTATGTTGCAAAGTTTCTCTGAATACCTTAGAGCAGTGAATGCCATTTGGCTGATATACTGCCAATGTGTGCAGCTCAATGAAAAGAGAAAGTGGAAAAGTGCTCAACTCGATGAGTTGAACAAGTTGGAGGAAATCCACAAAATGTTCCAAAGTTTCGCTGAATACCTTGTGGCACTGAATGCCACTTGGCTGATATTCTGCCAATGTGTGTGTCTCAAAGAAATGGGAGTTGTAACGTGCTCATCTCGATGATTTCAGCAAGTTGGAACAAATCCACAATCGTTTCCAAAGTATCTCTGAATAACTTTGAGCAGTGAATGCCATTTGGCTGATATTCTGCCAATGTGGGTGTCTCAAAGAAATGAGGAAGTGGCAAAGAGCGAATCTCGATGAGATCAGCAAAATGGAGGAAATCCACAAAAGGTTCCAAAGTTTCTCTCAATATCTTCGAGCAGTGAATGCCATTTGCCTGATATTCTGCCAACGTGAGTAACTCCGTGCAATGAGAAAGTGGTAACGTGCTCATCAAGATGAATTCAGCAAGTTCGAAGAAATCCACAATATGTTGCAAAGTTTCTCTGAATACTATCGAGCAGTGAATGCCATTTGGCTGATATTCTGCCCATGTGTGTATCTCAATGAAATGAGAAAGTGGTAACGTTCTTATCTCGATGAGTTGTGCAAGTTGGAAGAAATCCACAATCGGTTTCAAAGTTTCTCCGAATACCTTCGAGTAGTGAAGGCCATTTGGCTGATTTTCTGCCAATGTGTGTATCTCAATAAAATGAGAAAGTGGTAAAGTGCTTATCTCGATGAGTTCAGCAAGTTGGAAGAATCCACAATATGTTGCAAAGTTTCTCTGAATACCTTCAGCAGTGAATGCCATTTGGCTGATATTCTGCCAATGTGTGTATCTTAATGAAATGAGAAAGTAGTAACGTGCTTATCTCGATGAGTTCAGCAAGTTGGAAGAAATCCACAATAGTTCCCTAACTTTCTGTGAATTCTTTCGAGTAGTGAATGCCATTTGGCTGATATTCTGCCAATGTGTGGAACTCAAGGAAATCAGAAAGTGGTAAGGTGCTTATCCCGATGAGTTCAGCAAGTTGTAGGAAATGTAGAAAAGGTTCAAATGATTCTCTGAACACGCTCGAACAATGAATGCAATTTGGCTGATATGCTGCCAATGTGTGTATCTCAATGAAATGAGAAAGTGGTAACGTGCTTATCTCGAAGAGTTCAGCAAATTGGACGAAATCAACAATATGTTGCAAAGTTTCTCTGAAAACCATCGAGCAGTGAATGCCTTTTGGCTGATACTCTGCCAATGTGTGTATCTCAACGAAATGAGAAAGTGGTAACGTGCTTATCTCGATGAGTTGTGCAAGTTGGAAGAAATCCACAATCGGTTCCAAAGTTTCTCTGAATACCTTAGAGCAGTGAATGCCATTTGGCTGATATACTGCCAATGTGTGCAGCTCCATGAAATGAAAAAGTGGAAAAGTGCTCATCTCGATGAGGTGAACAAGTTGGAGGAAATCCACAAAAGGTTCCAAAGTTTCGCTGAATACCTTGTGGCACTGAATGCCACTTGGCTGATATTCTGCCAATGTGGGTGTCTCAAAGAAATGAGGAAGTGGCAAGGAGCGTATCTCGATGAGATCAGCAAAATGGAGGAAATCCACAAAAGGTTCCAAAGTTTCTCTCAATATCTTCGAGCAGTGAATGCCATTTGCCTGATATTCTGCCAACGTGAGTAACTCCATGCAATGAGAAAGTGGTAACGTGCTCATCAAGATGAATTCAGCAAGTTGGACGAAATCCACAATAGGTTCCAAAGTTTGTCTGAGTACCTCCGAGCAGTGAATGCCATTTGGCTGATATTCTGCCAATGTGTGTTTCTCAATGAAATGAGAGAGTTGTAACGTGCTGATCTCGCTGAGTTCAGCAAGTTGGAACAAATCCACAATAGTTTCCAAAGTATCTCTGAATACCTTCGAGCAGTGAATGCCATTTGGATGATATTCTGCCAATATGTGTATCTCAATGAAATGAGAAAGTGGTAACGTGCTCATCTCGATGAGTTCAGCAAGTTGGAAGAAATCCACAATATGTTGCAAAGTTTCTCCGAATACTATCAAGCAGTGAATGCCATTTGGCTGATATTCTGCCAATGTGTGTATCTCAATGAAATGGAAAGTAGTAAAGTGCTCATCTCGATAAGTTGTGCAAGTTGGTAGAAATCCACAGTTGGTTCCAAAGCTTCTCCGATTGCCTTCGAGCAGTGAATGCCATTTGGCTGAATTTCTGCCAATGTGTGTATCTCAAAGAAATGAGGAAGTGGTAAAGTGCGTATCTCGATGAGTTGTGCAAGTTGGTAGAAATCCACAATCGGTTCCAAATTTTCTGAAAATACCTTCGAGCAGTGAATGCCATTTGACTGATTTTCTGCCAATGTGTGTATCTCAATGAAATGAGAAAGTGGTAAAGTGCTTATCTCGCTGAGTTCAGCAAGTTGGAAGAAATCCACAATAGGTCCCAAACTTTCTGTGAATTCCTTCGAGTAGTGAATACCATTTGGCTGATATTCTGCCAATGTGTGTAACTCAAGGAAATCAGAAAGTGGTAAGGTGCTTATCTCGATGAGTTCAGCAAGTTGTAGGAAATGTACAAAAGGTTCCAATGATTCTCTGAATACGCTCGAACAATGAATGCAATTTGGCTGATATTCTGCCAATGTGTGTATCTCAATGAAATGAGAAAGTGGTAAAGTGCTTATCTCGATGAGTTCAGCAAGTTGGAAGAAATCCACAATAGGTCCCAAACTTTCTGTGAATTCCTACGAGTAGTGAATGCCATTTGGCTGATATTCTGCCAATGTGTGTATCTCAACGAAATGAGAAAGTGGTAACGTGCTTATCTCGATGAGTTGTGCAAGTTGTAAGAAATCCACAATCGGATCCAACCTTTCCCTGAATACCTTAGAGCAGTGAATGCCATTTGGCTGATATACTGCCAATGTGTGCAGCTCAATGAAATGAGAAAGTGGAAAAGTGCTCATCTCGATGAGTTGAACAAGTTGGAGGAAATCCACAAAAGGTTCCAAAGTTTCGCTGAATACCTTGTGGCACTGAATACCACTTGTCTGATATTATGCCAATGTGTGTGTCTCAAAGAAATGTGGAAGTGGCAAAGAGCGTATCTCGATGAGTTCAGCAAAACGGAGGAAATCCACAAAAGGTTCCAAAGTTTCTCTCAATATCTTCGAGCAGTGAATGCCATTTGCCTGATATTCTGCCAACGTGAGTAACTCCGTGCAATGAGAAAGTGGTAACGTGCTCATCAAGATGAATTCAGCATGTTCGAAGAAATCCACAATATGTTGCAAAGTTTCTCTGAATACTATCGAGCAGTGAATGCAATTTGGCTGATATTCTGCCCATGTGTGTATCTCAATGAAATGAGAAAGTGGTAAAATTCTTATCTCGATGAGTTGTGCAAGTTGGAAGAAATCCACAATCGGTTTCAAAATTTCTCCGAATACCTTCGAGCAGTGAAGGCCATTTGGCTGATTTTCTGCCAATGTGTGTATCTCAATAAAATGAGAAAGTGGTAAAGTGCTTATCTCGATGAGTTCAGCAAGTTGGATGAATCCACAATATGTTGCAAAGTTTCTCTGAATACCTTCGAGCAGTGAATGCCATTTGGCTGATATTCTGCCAATGTGTGTATCTTAATGAAATGAGAAAGTAGTAACGTGCTTATCTCGATGAGTTCAGCAAGTTGGAAGAAATCCACAATAGTTCCCTAACTTCCTGTGAATTCTTTCGAGTAGTGAATGCAATTTGGCTGATATTCTGCCAATGTGTGGAACTCAAGGAAATCAGAAAGTGGTAAGGTGCTTATCTCGATGAGTTCAGCAAGTTGTAGGAAATGTACAAAAGGTTCCAATGATTCTCTGAATACGCTCGAACAATGAATGCAATTTGGCTGATATTCTGCCAATGTGTGTATCTCAATGAAATGAGAAAGTGGTAACGTGCTAATCTCGAAGAGTTCAGCAAGTTGGACGAAATCCACAATATGTTGCAAAGTTTCTCTGAAAACCATCGAGCAGTGAATGCCTTTTGGCTGATACTCTGCCAATGAGTGTATCTCAACGAAATGAGAAAGTGGTAACGTGCTTATCTCGATGATTTGTGCAAGTTGGAAGAAATCCACAATCGGTTCCAAACTTTCCCTGAATACCTTAGAGCAGTGAATGGCATTTGGCTGATATACTGCCAATGTGTGCAGCTCAATGAAATGAGAAAGTGGAAAAGTGCTCATCTCGATGAGGTGAACAAGTTGGAGGAAATCCACAAAAGGTTCCAAAGTTTCGCTGAATATCTTGTGGCACTGAATGCCACTTGGCTGATATTCTGCCAATGTGTGTGTCTCAAAGAAATGAGGAAGTGGCAAAGAGCGTATCTCGATGAGATCAGCAAAATGGTGGAATTCCACAAATGGTTCCAAAGTTTCTCTCAATATCTTCGAGAAGTGAATGCCATTTGCCTGATATTCTGCCAACGTGAGTAACTCCGTGCAATGAGAAAGTGGTAACGTGCTCATCAAGATGAATTCAGCAAGTTGGAAGAAATCCACAATATGTTGCAAAGTTTCTCTGAATACTATCGAGCAGTGAATGCCATTTGGCTGATATTCGGCCAATGTGTGTATCTCAATGAAATGAGAAAGTAGTAAAGTGCTTATCTCGATGATTTCAGCAAGTTGGAAGAAATCCACAAACGGTTCCAAAGTTTCTCCGAATACCTTCGAGCAGTGAATGCCATTTCGATGATATTCTGCCAATATGTGTATCTCAAAGAAATGAGGAAGGGCGAACGTGCTTATCTCGATGAGTTCAGCAAGTTGGAAGAAATCCACAACATGTTGCAAAGTTTCTCTGAATACTATCGAGCAATAAATGCCATTTGGCTGATATTCTGCCAATGTGTGTATCTCAATGAAATGAGAACGTAGTAAAGTGCTTATCTCAATGAGTTGTGCAAGTTGGTAGAAATCCACAATCGGTTCCGAAGTTTCTCCGAATACCTTCGAGCAGTGAATGCCATTTGGCTGATTTTCTGCCAAAATGTGTATCGCAATAAAATGAGAAAGGTGTAAAGTGCTTATCTCGATCAGTTCAGCAAGTTGGAAGATAACCACAATAAGTCGCAACGTTTCTCTTAGTTCCTTCGAGTAGTGAATGCCATTTGGCTGATATTCTGCCAATGTGTGTAACTCAAGGAAATCAGAAAGTAGTAAGGTGCTTATCTCGATGAGTTCAGCAAGTTGTAGGAAATGTACAAAAGGTTCCAATGATTCTCTGAATACGCTCGAACAATGAATGCAATTTCGCTGATATGCTGCCAATGTGTGTATTACAATGAAATGAGAAAGTGGTAACGTGCTTATCTCGAAGAGTTCAGCAATTTGGACGAAATCCACAATATGTTGCAAAGTTTCTCTGAATACCATCGAGCAGTGAATGCCGTTTGGCTGATATTCTGCCAATGTGTGTATCTCAACGAAATGAGAAAGTGGTAAAGTGCTTATCTCGATCAGTTCAGCAAGTTGGAAGAAATCCACAATAGGTCCCAAACTTTCTGTGAATTCCTTCGAGTAGTGAATGCCATTTGGCTGATATTCTGCCAATGTGTGTAACTCAAGGAAATCAGAAAGTGGTAAGGTGCTTATCTCGATGAGTTCAGCAAGTTGTAGGAAATGTACAAAAGGTTCCAATGATTCTCTGAATACGCTCGAACAATGAATGCAATTTCGCTGATATGCTGCCAATGTGTGTATTACAATGAAATGAGAAAGTGGTAACGTGCTTATCTCGAAGAGTTCAGCAAGTTGGACGAAATCCACAATATGTTGCAAAGTTTCTCTGAATACCATCGAGCAGTGAATGCCGTTTGGCTGATATTCTGCCAATGTGTGTATCTCAACGAAATGAGAAAGTGGTAAAGTGCTTATCTCGATCAGTTCAGCAAGTTGGAAGAAATCCACAATAGTTCCCTAACTTTCTGTGAATTCTTTCGAGTAGTGAATGCCATTTGGCTGATATTCTGCCAATGTGTGTAACTCAAGGAAATCAGAAAGTGGTAAGGTGCTTATCCCGATGAGTTCAGCAAGTTGTAGGAAATGTAGAAAAGGTTCAAATGATTCTCTGAACACGCTCGAACAATGAATGCAATTTGGCTGATATGCTGTCAATGTGTGTATCTCAATGAAATGAGAAAGTGGTAACGTGCTTATCTCGAAGAGTTCAGCAAATTGGACGAAATCAACAATATGTTGCAAAGTTTCTCTGAAAACCATCGAGCAGTGAATGCCTTTTGGCTGATACTCTGCCAATGTGTGTATCTCAACGAAATGAGAAAGTGGTAACGTGCTTATCTCGATGAGTTGTGCAAGTTGGAAGAAATCCACAATCGGTTCCAAAGTTTCTCTGAATACCTTAGAGCAGTGAATGCCATTTGGCTGATATACTGCCAATGTGTGCAGCTCCATGAAATGAAAAAGTGGAAAAGTGCTCATCTCGATGAGGTGAACAAGTTGGAGGAAATCCACAAAAGGTTCCAAAGTTTCGCTGAATACCTTGTGGCACTGAATGCCACTTGGCTGATATTCTGCCAATGTGGGTGTCTCAAAGAAATGAGGAAGTGGCAAGGAGCGTATCTCGATGAGATCAGCAAAATGGAGGAAATCCACAAAAGGTTCCAAAGTTTCTCTCAATATCTTCGAGCAGTGAATGCCATTTGCCTGATATTCTGCCAACGTGAGTAACTCCATGCAATGAGAAAGTGGTAACGTGCTCATCAAGATGAATTCAGCAAGTTGGACGAAATCCACAATAGGTTCCAAAGTTTGTCTGAGTACCTCCGAGCAGTGAATGCCATTTGGCTGATATTCTGCCAATGTGTGTTTCTCAATGAAATGAGAGAGTTGTAACGTGCTGATCTCGCTGAGTTCAGCAAGTTGGAACAAATCCACAATAGTTTCCAAAGTATCTCTGAATACCTTCGAGCAGTGAATGCCATTTGGATGATATTCTGCCAATATGTGTATCTCAATGAAATGAGAAAGTGGTAACGTGCTCATCTCGATGAGTTCAGCAAGTTGGAAGAAATCCACAATATGTTGCAAAGTTTCTCTGAATACTATCAAGCAGTGAATGCCATTTGGCTGATATTCTGGCAATGTGTGTATCTCAATGAAATGGAAAGTAGTAAAGTGCTCATCTCGATAAGTTGTGCAAGTTGGTAGAAATCCACAGTTGGTTCCAAAGCTTCTCCGAATGCCTTCGAGCAGTGAATGCCATTTGGCTGAATTTCTGCCAATGTGTGTATCTCAAAGAAATGAGGAAGTGGTAAAGTGCGTATCTCGATGAGTTGTGCAAGTTGGTAGAAATCCACAATCGGTTCCAAATTTTCTGAAAATACCTTCGAGCAGTGAATGCCATTTGACTGATTTTCTGCCAATGTGTGTATCTCAATGAAATGAGAAAGTGGTAAAGTGCTTATCTCGATGAGTTCAGCAAGTTGGAAGAAATCCACAATAGGTCCCAAACTTTCTGTGAATTCCTTCGAGTAGTGAATGCCATTTGGCTGATATTCTGCCAATGTGTGTATCTCAACGAAATGAGAAAGTGGAAAAGTGCTCATCTCGATGAGTTGAACAAGTTGGAGGAAATCCACAAAAGGTTCCAAAGTTTCGCTGAATACCTTGTGGCACTGAATACCACTTGTCTGATATTATGCCAATGTGTGTGTCTCAAAGAAATGTGGAAGTGGCAAAGAGCATATCTCGATGAGATCAGCAAAATGGAGGAAATCCACAAAAGGTTCCAAAGTTTCTCTCAATATCTTCGAGCAGTGAATGCCATTTGCCTGATATTCTGCCA
This sequence comes from Carcharhinus amblyrhynchos, assembly GCF_965287045.1. NCBI lineage: Eukaryota > Metazoa > Chordata > Chondrichthyes > Carcharhiniformes > Carcharhinidae > Carcharhinus > Carcharhinus amblyrhynchos. The sequence continues at coordinate 45,247,583 of NC_137348.1, forward strand.
ACGTGAGTAACTCCGCGCAATGAGAAAGTGGTAACGTGCTCATCAAGATGAATTCAGCAAGTTCGAAGAAATCCACAATATGTTGCAAAGTTTCTCTGAATACTATCGAGCAGTGAATGCCATTTGGCTGATATTCTGCCCATGTGTGTATCTCAATGAAATGAGAAAGTGGTAAAATTCTTATCTCGATGAGTTGTGCAAGTTGGAAGAAATCCACAATCGGTTTCAAAGTTTCTCCGAATACCTTCGAGCAGTGAATGCCATTTGGCTGATATTCTGCCAATGTGTGTATCTTAATGAAATGAGAAAGTAGTAACGTGCTTATCTCGATGAGTTCAGCAAGTTGGAAGAAATCCACAATAGTTCCCTAACTTCCTGTGAATTCTTTCGAGTAGTGAATGCAATTTGGCTGATATTCTGCCAATGTGTGGAACTCAAGGAAATCAGAAAGTGGTAAGGTGCTTATCTCGATGAGTTCAGCAAGTTGTAGGAAATGTACAAAAGGTTCCAATGATTCTCTGAATACGCTCGAACAATGAATGCAATTTGGCTGATATTCTGCCAATGTGTGTATCTCAATGAAATGAGAAAGTGGTAACGTGCTAATCTCGAAGAGTTCAGCAAGTTGGACGAAATCCACAATATGTTGCAAAGTTTCTCTGAAAACCATCGAGCAGTGAATGCCTTTTGGCTGATACTCTGCCAGTGAGTGTATCTCAACGAAATGAGAAAGTGGTAACGTGCTTATCTCGATGATTTGTGCAAGTTGGAAGAAATCCACAATCGGTTCCAAACTTTCCCTGAATACCTTAGAGCAGTGAATGGCATTTGGCTGATATACTGCCAATGTGTGCAGCTCAATGAAATGAGAAAGTGGAAAAGTGCTCATCTCGATGAGGTGAACAAGTTGGAGGAAATCCACAAAAGGTTCCAAAGTTTCGCTGAATATCTTGTGGCACTGAATGCCACTTGGCTGATGTTCTGCCAATGTGTGTGTCTCAAAGAAATGAGGAAGTGGCAAAGAGCGTATCTCGATGAGATCAGCAAAATGGTGGAATTCCACAAATGGTTCCAAAGTTTCTCTCAATATCTTCGAGAAGTGAATGCCATTTGCCTGATATTCTGCCAACGTGAGTAACTCCATGCAATGAGAAAGTGGTAACGTGCTCATCAAGATGAATTCAGCAAGTTGGAAGAAATCCACAATATGTTGCAAAGTTTCTCTGAATACTATCGAGCAGTGAATGCCATTTGGCTGATATTCGGCCAATGTGTGTATCTCAATGAAATGAGAAAGTAGTAAAGTGCTTATCTCGATGAGTTCAGCAAGTTGGAAGAAATCCACAAACGGTTCCAAAGTTTCTCCGAATACCTTCGAGCAGTGAATGCCATTTCGATGATATTCTGCCAATATGTGTATCTCAAAGAAATGAGGAAGGGCGAACGTGCTTATCTCGATGAGTTCAGCAAGTTGGAAGAAATCCACAACATGTTGCAAAGTTTCTCTGAATACTATCGAGCAATAAATGCCATTTGGCTGATATTCTGCCAATGTGTGTATCTCAATGAAATGAGAACGTAGTAAAGTGCTTATCTCAATGAGTTGTGCAAGTTGGTAGAAATCCACAATCGGTTCCGAAGTTTCTCCGAATACCTTCGAGCAGTGAATGCCATTTGGCTGATTTTCTGCCAAAATGTTTATCTCAATAAAATGAGAAAGGTGTAAAGTGCTTATCTCGATCAGTTCAGCAAGTTGGAAGATAACCACAATAAGTCGCAACGTTTCTCTTAGTTCCTTCGAGTAGTGAATGCCATTTGGCTGATATTCTGCCAATGTGTGTAACTCAAGGAAATCAGAAAGTGGTAAGGTGCTTATCTCGATGAGTTCAGCAAGTTGTAGGAAATGTACAAAAGGTTCCAATGATTCTCTGAATACGCTCGAACAATGAATGCAATTTCGCTGATATGCTGCCAATGTATGTATTACAATGAAATGAGAAAGTGGTAACGTGCTTATCTCGAAGAGTTCAGCAAGTTGGACGAAATCCACAATATGTTGCAAAGTTTCTCTGAATACCATCGAGCAGTGAATGCCGTTTGGCTGATATTCTGCCAATGTGTGTATCTCAACGAAATGAGAAAGTGGTAAAGTGCTTATCTCGATCAGTTCAGCAAGTTGGAAGAAATCCACAATAGGTCCCAAACTTTCTGTGAATTCCTTCGAGTAGTGAATGCCATTTGGCTGATATTCTGCCAATGTGTGTAACTCAAGGAAATCAGAAAGTGGTAAGGTGCTTATCTCGATGAGTTCAGCAAGTTGTAGGAAATGTACAAAAGGTTCCAATGATTCTCTGAATACGCTCGAACAATGAATGCAATTTCGCTGATATGCTGCCAATGTGTGTATTACAATGAAATGAGAAAGTGGTAACGTGCTTATCTCGAAGAGTTCAGCAAGTTGGACGAAATCCACAATATGTTGCAAAGTTTCTCTGAATACCATCGAGCAGTGAATGCCGTTTGGCTGATATTCTGCCAATGTGTGTTTCTCAATGAAGTGAGAGAGTTGTAACGTGCTGATCTCGCTGAGTTCAGCAAGTTGGAACAAATCCACAATAGTTTCCAAAGGATCTCTGAATACCTTCGAGTAGTGAATGCCATTTGGATGATATTCTGCCAATATGTGTATCTCAATGAAATGAGAAAGTGGTAACGTGCTCATCTCGATGAGTTCAGCAAGTTGGAAGAAATCCACAATATGTTGCAAAGTTTCTCCGAATACTATCAAGCAGTGAATGCCATTTGGCTGATATTCTGCCAATGTGTGTATCTGAATGAAATGGAAAGTAGTAAAGTGCTCATCTCGATAAGTTGTGCAAGTTGGTAGAAATCCACAGTTGGTTCCAAAGCTTCTCCGAATGCCTTCGAGCAGTGAATGCCATTTGGCTGAATTTCTGCCAATGTGTGTATCTCAAAGAAATGAGGAAGTGGTAAAGTGCGTATCTCGATGAGTTGTGCAAGTTGGTAGAAATCCACAATCGGTTCCAAATTTTCTGAAAATACCTTCGAGCAGTGAATGCCATTTGACTGATTTTCTGCCAATGTGTGTATCTCAATGAAATGAGAAAGTGGTAAAGTGCTTATCTCGCTGAGTTCAGCAAGTTGGAAGAAATCCACAATAGGTCCCAAACTTTCTGTGAATTCCTTCGAGTAGTGAATACCATTTGGCTGATATTCTGCCAATGTGTGTAACTCAAGGAAATCAGAAAGTGGTAAGGTGCTTATCTCGATGAGTTCAGCAAGTTGTAGGAAATGTACAAAAGGTTCCAATGATTCTCTGAATACGCTCGAACAATGAATGCAATTTGGCTGATATTCTGCCAATGTGTGTATCTCAATGAAATGAGAAAGTGGTAAAGTGCTTATCTCGATGAGTTCAGCAAGTTGGAAGAAATCCACAATAGGTCCCAAACTTTCTGTGAATTCCTACGAGTAGTGAATGCCATTTGGCTGATATTCTGCCAATGTGTGTATCTCAACGAAATGAGAAAGTGGTAACGTGCTTATCTCGATGAGTTGTGCAAGTTGTAAGAAATCCACAATCGGATCCAACCTTTCCCTGAATACCTTAGAGCAGTGAATGCCATTTGGCTGATATACTGCCAATGTGTGCAGCTCAATGAAATGAGAAAGTGGAAAAGTGCTCATCTCGATGAGTTGAACAAGTTGGAGGAAATCCACAAAAGGTTCCAAAGTTTCGCTGAATACCTTGTGGCACTGAATACCACTTGTCTGATATTATGCCAATGTGTGTGTCTCAAAGAAATGTGGAAGTGGCAAAGAGCGTATCTCGATGAGTTCAGCAAAACGGAGGAAATCCACAAAAGGTTCCAAAGTTTCTCTCAATATCTTCGAGCAGTGAATGCCATTTGCCTGATATTCTGCCAACGTGAGTAACTCCGTGCAATGAGAAAGTGGTAACGTGCTCATCAAGATGAATTCAGCATGTTCGAAGAAATCCACAATATGTTGCAAAGTTTCTCTGAATACTATCGAGCAGTGAATGCAATTTGGCTGATATTCTGCCCATGTGTGTATCTCAATGAAATGAGAAAGTGGTAAAATTCTTATCTCGATGAGTTGTGCAAGTTGGAAGAAATCCACAATCGGTTTCAAAATTTCTCCGAATACCTTCGAGCAGTGAAGGCCATTTGGCTGATTTTCTGCCAATGTGTGTATCTCAATAAAATGAGAAAGTGGTAAAGTGCTTATCTCGATGAGTTCAGCAAGTTGGATGAATCCACAATATGTTGCAAAGTTTCTCTGAATACCTTCGAGCAGTGAATGCCATTTGGCTGATATTCTGCCAATGTGTGTATCTTAATGAAATGAGAAAGTAGTAACGTGCTTATCTCGATGAGTTCAGCAAGTTGGAAGAAATCCACAATAGTTCCCTAACTTCCTGTGAATTCTTTCGAGTAGTGAATGCAATTTGGCTGATATTCTGCCAATGTGTGGAACTCAAGGAAATCAGAAAGTGGTAAGGTGCTTATCTCGATGAGTTCAGCAAGTTGTAGGAAATGTACAAAAGGTTCCAATGATTCTCTGAATACGCTCGAACAATGAATGCAATTTGGCTGATATTCTGCCAATGTGTGTATCTCAATGAAATGAGAAAGTGGTAACGTGCTAATCTCGAAGAGTTCAGCAAGTTGGACGAAATCCACAATATGTTGCAAAGTTTCTCTGAAAACCATCGAGCAGTGAATGCCTTTTGGCTGATACTCTGCCAATGAGTGTATCTCAACGAAATGAGAAAGTGGTAACGTGCTTATCTCGATGATTTGTGCAAGTTGGAAGAAATCCACAATCGGTTCCAAACTTTCCCTGAATACCTTAGAGCAGTGAATGGCATTTGGCTGATATACTGCCAATGTGTGCAGCTCAATGAAATGAGAAAGTGGAAAAGTGCTCATCTCGATGAGGTGAACAAGTTGGAGGAAATCCACAAAAGGTTCCAAAGTTTCGCTGAATATCTTGTGGCACTGAATGCCACTTGGCTGATATTCTGCCAATGTGTGTGTCTCAAAGAAATGAGGAAGTGGCAAAGAGCGTATCTCGATGAGATCAGCAAAATGGTGGAATTCCACAAATGGTTCCAAAGTTTCTCTCAATATCTTCGAGAAGTGAATGCCATTTGCCTGATATTCTGCCAACGTGAGTAACTCCGTGCAATGAGAAAGTGGTAACGTGCTCATCAAGATGAATTCAGCAAGTTGGAAGAAATCCACAATATGTTGCAAAGTTTCTCTGAATACTATCGAGCAGTGAATGCCATTTGGCTGATATTCGGCCAATGTGTGTATCTCAATGAAATGAGAAAGTAGTAAAGTGCTTATCTCGATGATTTCAGCAAGTTGGAAGAAATCCACAAACGGTTCCAAAGTTTCTCCGAATACCTTCGAGCAGTGAATGCCATTTCGATGATATTCTGCCAATATGTGTATCTCAAAGAAATGAGGAAGGGCGAACGTGCTTATCTCGATGAGTTCAGCAAGTTGGAAGAAATCCACAACATGTTGCAAAGTTTCTCTGAATACTATCGAGCAATAAATGCCATTTGGCTGATATTCTGCCAATGTGTGTATCTCAATGAAATGAGAACGTAGTAAAGTGCTTATCTCAATGAGTTGTGCAAGTTGGTAGAAATCCACAATCGGTTCCGAAGTTTCTCCGAATACCTTCGAGCAGTGAATGCCATTTGGCTGATTTTCTGCCAAAATGTGTATCGCAATAAAATGAGAAAGGTGTAAAGTGCTTATCTCGATCAGTTCAGCAAGTTGGAAGATAACCACAATAAGTCGCAACGTTTCTCTTAGTTCCTTCGAGTAGTGAATGCCATTTGGCTGATATTCTGCCAATGTGTGTAACTCAAGGAAATCAGAAAGTAGTAAGGTGCTTATCTCGATGAGTTCAGCAAGTTGTAGGAAATGTACAAAAGGTTCCAATGATTCTCTGAATACGCTCGAACAATGAATGCAATTTCGCTGATATGCTGCCAATGTGTGTATTACAATGAAATGAGAAAGTGGTAACGTGCTTATCTCGAAGAGTTCAGCAATTTGGACGAAATCCACAATATGTTGCAAAGTTTCTCTGAATACCATCGAGCAGTGAATGCCGTTTGGCTGATATTCTGCCAATGTGTGTATCTCAACGAAATGAGAAAGTGGTAAAGTGCTTATCTCGATCAGTTCAGCAAGTTGGAAGAAATCCACAATAGGTCCCAAACTTTCTGTGAATTCCTTCGAGTAGTGAATGCCATTTGGCTGATATTCTGCCAATGTGTGTAACTCAAGGAAATCAGAAAGTGGTAAGGTGCTTATCTCGATGAGTTCAGCAAGTTGTAGGAAATGTACAAAAGGTTCCAATGATTCTCTGAATACGCTCGAACAATGAATGCAATTTCGCTGATATGCTGCCAATGTGTGTATTACAATGAAATGAGAAAGTGGTAACGTGCTTATCTCGAAGAGTTCAGCAAGTTGGACGAAATCCACAATATGTTGCAAAGTTTCTCTGAATACCATCGAGCAGTGAATGCCGTTTGGCTGATATTCTGCCAATGTGTGTATCTCAACGAAATGAGAAAGTGGTAAAGTGCTTATCTCGATCAGTTCAGCAAGTTGGAAGAAATCCACAATAGTTCCCTAACTTTCTGTGAATTCTTTCGAGTAGTGAATGCCATTTGGCTGATATTCTGCCAATGTGTGTAACTCAAGGAAATCAGAAAGTGGTAAGGTGCTTATCCCGATGAGTTCAGCAAGTTGTAGGAAATGTAGAAAAGGTTCAAATGATTCTCTGAACACGCTCGAACAATGAATGCAATTTGGCTGATATGCTGTCAATGTGTGTATCTCAATGAAATGAGAAAGTGGTAACGTGCTTATCTCGAAGAGTTCAGCAAATTGGACGAAATCAACAATATGTTGCAAAGTTTCTCTGAAAACCATCGAGCAGTGAATGCCTTTTGGCTGATACTCTGCCAATGTGTGTATCTCAACGAAATGAGAAAGTGGTAACGTGCTTATCTCGATGAGTTGTGCAAGTTGGAAGAAATCCACAATCGGTTCCAAAGTTTCTCTGAATACCTTAGAGCAGTGAATGCCATTTGGCTGATATACTGCCAATGTGTGCAGCTCCATGAAATGAAAAAGTGGAAAAGTGCTCATCTCGATGAGGTGAACAAGTTGGAGGAAATCCACAAAAGGTTCCAAAGTTTCGCTGAATACCTTGTGGCACTGAATGCCACTTGGCTGATATTCTGCCAATGTGGGTGTCTCAAAGAAATGAGGAAGTGGCAAGGAGCGTATCTCGATGAGATCAGCAAAATGGAGGAAATCCACAAAAGGTTCCAAAGTTTCTCTCAATATCTTCGAGCAGTGAATGCCATTTGCCTGATATTCTGCCAACGTGAGTAACTCCATGCAATGAGAAAGTGGTAACGTGCTCATCAAGATGAATTCAGCAAGTTGGACGAAATCCACAATAGGTTCCAAAGTTTGTCTGAGTACCTCCGAGCAGTGAATGCCATTTGGCTGATATTCTGCCAATGTGTGTTTCTCAATGAAATGAGAGAGTTGTAACGTGCTGATCTCGCTGAGTTCAGCAAGTTGGAACAAATCCACAATAGTTTCCAAAGTATCTCTGAATACCTTCGAGCAGTGAATGCCATTTGGATGATATTCTGCCAATATGTGTATCTCAATGAAATGAGAAAGTGGTAACGTGCTCATCTCGATGAGTTCAGCAAGTTGGAAGAAATCCACAATATGTTGCAAAGTTTCTCTGAATACTATCAAGCAGTGAATGCCATTTGGCTGATATTCTGGCAATGTGTGTATCTCAATGAAATGGAAAGTAGTAAAGTGCTCATCTCGATAAGTTGTGCAAGTTGGTAGAAATCCACAGTTGGTTCCAAAGCTTCTCCGAATGCCTTCGAGCAGTGAATGCCATTTGGCTGAATTTCTGCCAATGTGTGTATCTCAAAGAAATGAGGAAGTGGTAAAGTGCGTATCTCGATGAGTTGTGCAAGTTGGTAGAAATCCACAATCGGTTCCAAATTTTCTGAAAATACCTTCGAGCAGTGAATGCCATTTGACTGATTTTCTGCCAATGTGTGTATCTCAATGAAATGAGAAAGTGGTAAAGTGCTTATCTCGATGAGTTCAGCAAGTTGGAAGAAATCCACAATAGGTCCCAAACTTTCTGTGAATTCCTTCGAGTAGTGAATGCCATTTGGCTGATATTCTGCCAATGTGTGTATCTCAACGAAATGAGAAAGTGGTAACGTGCTTATCTCGATGAGTTGTGCAAGTTGTAAGAAATCCACAATCGGATCCAACCTTTCCCTGAATACCTTAGAGCAGTGAATGCCATTTGGCTGATATACTGCCAATGTGTGCAGCTCAATGAAATGAGAAAGTGGAAAAGTGCTCATCTCGATGAGTTGAACAAGTTGGAGGAAATCCACAAAAGGTTCCAAAGTTTCGCTGAATACCTTGTGGCACTGAATACCACTTGTCTGATATTATGCCAATGTGTGTGTCTCAAAGAAATGTGGAAGTGGCAAAGAGCATATCTCGATGAGATCAGCAAAATGGAGGAAATCCACAAAAGGTTCCAAAGTTTCTCTCAATATCTTCGAGCAGTGAATGCCATTTGCCTGATATTCTGCCAACGTGAGTAACTCCGCGCAATGAGAAAGTGGTAACGTGCTCATCAAGATGAATTCAGCAAGTTCGAAGAAATCCACAATATGTTGCAAAGTTTCTCTGAATACTATCGAGCAGTGAATGCCATTTGGCTGATATTCTGCCCATGTGTGTATCTCAATGAAATGAGAAAGTGGTAAAATTCTTATCTCGATGAGTTGTGCAAGTTGGAAGAAATCCACAATCGGTTTCAAAGTTTCTCCGAATACCTTCGAGCAGTGAATGCCATTTGGCTGATATTCTGCCAATGTGTGTATCTTAATGAAATGAGAAAGTAGTAACGTGCTTATCTCGATGAGTTCAGCAAGTTGGAAGAAATCCACAATAGTTCCCTAACTTCCTGTGAATTCTTTCGAGTAGTGAATGCAATTTGGCTGATATTCTGCCAATGTGTGGAACTCAAGGAAATCAGAAAGTGGTAAGGTGCTTATCTCGATGAGTTCAGCAAGTTGTAGGAAATGTACAAAAGGTTCCAATGATTCTCTGAATACGCTCGAACAATGAATGCAATTTGGCTGATATTCTGCCAATGTGTGTATCTCAATGAAATGAGAAAGTGGTAACGTGCTAATCTCGAAGAGTTCAGCAAGTTGGACGAAATCCACAATATGTTGCAAAGTTTCTCTGAAAACCATCGAGCAGTGAATGCCTTTTGGCTGATACTCTGCCAGTGAGTGTATCTCAACGAAATGAGAAAGTGGTAACGTGCTTATCTCGATGATTTGTGCAAGTTGGAAGAAATCCACAATCGGTTCCAAACTTTCCCTGAATACCTTAGAGCAGTGAATGGCATTTGGCTGATATACTGCCAATGTGTGCAGCTCAATGAAATGAGAAAGTGGAAAAGTGCTCATCTCGATGAGGTGAACAAGTTGGAGGAAATCCACAAAAGGTTCCAAAGTTTCGCTGAATATCTTGTGGCACTGAATGCCACTTGGCTGATGTTCTGCCAATGTGTGTGTCTCAAAGAAATGAGGAAGTGGCAAAGAGCGTATCTCGATGAGATCAGCAAAATGGTGGAATTCCACAAATGGTTCCAAAGTTTCTCTCAATATCTTCGAGAAGTGAATGCCATTTGCCTGATATTCTGCCAACGTGAGTAACTCCATGCAATGAGAAAGTGGTAACGTGCTCATCAAGATGAATTCAGCAAGTTGGAAGAAATCCACAATATGTTGCAAAGTTTCTCTGAATACTATCGAGCAGTGAATGCCATTTGGCTGATATTCGGCCAATGTGTGTATCTCAATGAAATGAGAAAGTAGTAAAGTGCTTATCTCGATGAGTTCAGCAAGTTGGAAGAAATCCACAAACGGTTCCAAAGTTTCTCCGAATACCTTCGAGCAGTGAATGCCATTTCGATGATATTCTGCCAATATGTGTATCTCAAAGAAATGAGGAAGGGCGAACGTGCTTATCTCGATGAGTTCAGCAAGTTGGAAGAAATCCACAACATGTTGCAAAGTTTCTCTGAATACTATCGAGCAATAAATGCCATTTGGCTGATATTCTGCCAATGTGTGTATCTCAATGAAATGAGAACGTAGTAAAGTGCTTATCTCAATGAGTTGTGCAAGTTGGTAGAAATCCACAATCGGTTCCGAAGTTTCTCCGAATACCTTCGAGCAGTGAATGCCATTTGGCTGATTTTCTGCCAAAATGTTTATCTCAATAAAATGAGAAAGGTGTAAAGTGCTTATCTCGATCAGTTCAGCAAGTTGGAAGATAACCACAATGAGTCGCAACGTTTCTCTTAGTTCCTTCGAGTAGTGAATGCCATTTGGCTGATATTCTGCCAATGTGTGTAACTCAAGGAAATCAGAAAGTGGTAAGGTGCTTATCTCGATGAGTTCAGCAAGTTGTAGGAAATGTACAAAAGGTTCCAATGATTCTCTGAATACGCTCGAACAATGAATGCAATTTCGCTGATATGCTGCCAATGTATGTATTACAATGAAATGAGAAAGTGGTAACGTGCTTATCTCGAAGAGTTCAGCAAGTTGGACGAAATCCACAATATGTTGCAAAGTTTCTCTGAATACCATCGAGCAGTGAATGCCGTTTGGCTGATATTCTGCCAATGTGTGTATCTCAACGAAATGAGAAAGTGGTAAAGTGCTTATCTCGATCAGTTCAGCAAGTTGGAAGAAATCCACAATAGGTCCCAAACTTTCTGTGAATTCCTTCGAGTAGTGAATGCCATTTGGCTGATATTCTGCCAATGTGTGTAACTCAAGGAAATCAGAAAGTGGTAAGGTGCTTATCTCGATGAGTTCAGCAAGTTGTAGGAAATGTACAAAAGGTTCCAATGATTCTCTGAATACGCTCGAACAATGAATGCAATTTCGCTGATATGCTGCCAATGTGTGTATTACAATGAAATGAGAAAGTGGTAACGTGCTTATCTCGAAGAGTTCAGCAAGTTGGACGAAATCCACAATATGTTGCAAAGTTTCTCTGAATACCATCGAGCAGTGAATGCCGTTTGGCTGATATTCTGCCAATGTGTGTTTCTCAATGAAGTGAGAGAGTTGTAACGTGCTGATCTCGCTGAGTTCAGCAAGTTGGAACAAATCCACAATAGTTTCCAAAGGATCTCTGAATACCTTCGAGTAGTGAATGCCATTTGGATGATATTCTGCCAATATGTGTATCTCAATGAAATGAGAAAGTGGTAACGTGCTCATCTCGATGAGTTCAGCAAGTTGGAAGAAATCCACAATATGTTGCAAAGTTTCTCCGAATACTATCAAGCAGTGAATGCCATTTGGCTGATATTCTGCCAATGTGTGTATCTGAATGAAATGGAAAGTAGTAAAGTGCTCATCTCGATAAGTTGTGCAAGTTGGTAGAAATCCACAGTTGGTTCCAAAGCTTCTCCGAATGCCTTCGAGCAGTGAATGCCATTTGGCTGAATTTCTGCCAATGTGTGTATCTCAAAGAAATGAGGAAGTGGTAAAGTGCGTATCTCGATGAGTTGTGCAAGTTGGTAGAAATCCACAATCGGTTCCAAATTTTCTGAAAATACCTTCGAGCAGTGAATGCCATTTGACTGATTTTCTGCCAATGTGTGTATCTCAATGAAATGAGAAAGTGGTAAAGTGCTTATCTCGCTGAGTTCAGCAAGTTGGAAGAAATCCACAATAGGTCCCAAACTTTCTGTGAATTCCTTCGAGTAGTGAATACCATTTGGCTGATATTCTGCCAATGTGTGTAACTCAAGGAAATCAGAAAGTGGTAAGGTGCTTATCTCGATGAGTTCAGCAAGTTGTAGGAAATGTACAAAAGGTTCCAATGATTCTCTGAATACGCTCGAACAATGAATGCAATTTGGCTGATATTCTGCCAATGTGTGTATCTCAATGAAATGAGAAAGTGGTAAAGTGCTTATCTCGATGAGTTCAGCAAGTTGGAAGAAATCCACAATAGGTCCCAAACTTTCTGTGAATTCCTTCGAGTAGTGAATGCCATTTGGCTGATATTCTGCCAATGTGTGTATCTCAACGAAATGAGAAAGTGGTAACGTGCTTATCTCGATGAGTTGTGCAAGTTGTAAGAAATCCACAATCGGATCCAACCTTTCCCTGAATACCTTAGAGCAGTGAATGCCATTTGGCTGATATACTGCCAATGTGTGCAGCTCAATGAAATGAGAAAGTGGAAAAGTGCTTATCTCGATGAGTTGAACAAGTTGTAGGAAATCCACAATCGGTTCCAAAGTTTCTCTGAATACCTTAGAGCAGTGAATGCCATTTGGCTGATATACTGCCAATGTGTGCAGCTCCATGAAATGAAAAAGTGGAAAAGTGCTCATCTCGATGAGGTGAACAAGTTGGAGGAAATCCACAAAAGGTTCCAAAGTTTCGCTGAATACCTTGTGGCACTGAATGCCACTTGGCTGATATTCTGCCAATGTGGGTGTCTCAAAGAAATGAGGAAGTGGCAAGGAGCGTATCTCGATGAGATCAGCAAAATGGAGGAAATCCACAAAAGGTTCCAAAGTTTCTCTCAATATCTTCGAGCAGTGAATGCCATTTGCCTGATATTCTGCCAACGTGAGTAACTCCATGCAATGAGAAAGTGGTAACGTGCTCATCAAGATGAATTCAGCAAGTTGGACGAAATCCACAATAGGTTCCAAAGTTTGTCTGAGTACCTCCGAGCAGTGAATGCCATTTGGCTGATATTCTGCCAATGTGTGTTTCTCAATGAAATGAGAGAGTTGTAACGTGCTGATCTCGCTGAGTTCAGCAAGTTGGAACAAATCCACAATAGTTTCCAAAGTATCTCTGAATACCTTCGAGCAGTGAATGCCATTTGGATGATATTCTGCCAATATGTGTATCTCAATGAAATGAGAAAGTGGTAACGTGCTCATCTCGATGAGTTCAGCAAGTTGGAAGAAATCCACAATATGTTGCAAAGTTTCTCTGAATACTATCAAGCAGTGAATGCCATTTGGCTGATATTCTGCCAATGTGTGTATCTGAATGAAATGGAAAGTAGTAAAGTGCTCATCTCGATAAGTTGTGCAAGTTGGTAGAAATCCACAGTTGGTTCCAAAGCTTCTCCGAATGCCTTCGAGCAGTGAATGCCATTTGGCTGAATTTCTGCCAATGTGTGTATCTCAAAGAAATGAGGAAGTGGTAAAGTGCGTATCTCGATGAGTTGTGCAAGTTGGTAGAAATCCACAATCGGTTCCAAATTTTCTGAAAATACCTTCGAGCAGTGAATGCCATTTGACTGATTTTCTGCCAATGTGTGTATCTCAATGAAATGAGAAAGTGGTAAAGTGCTTATCTCGCTGAGTTCAGCAAGTTGGAAGAAATCCACAATAGGTCCCAAACTTTCTGTGAATTCCTTCGAGTAGTGAATACCATTTGGCTGATTTTCTGCCAATGTGTGTAACTCAAGGAAATCAGAAAGTGGTAAGGTGCTTATCTCGATGAGTTGTGCAAGTTGTAAGAAATCCACAATCGGATCCAACCTTTCCCTGAATACCTTAGAGCAGTGAATGCCATTTGGCTGATATTCTGCCAATGTGTGTATCTTAATGAAATGAGAAAGTAGTAACGTGCTTATCTCGATGAGTTCAGCAAGTTGGAAGAAATCCACAATAGTTCCCTAACTTCCTGTGAATTCTTTCGAGTAGTGAATGCAATTTGGCTGATATTCTGCCAATGTGTGGAACTCAAGGAAATCAGAAAGTGGTAAGGTGCTTATCTCGATGAGTTCAGCAAGTTGTAGGAAATGTACAAAAGGTTCCAATGATTCTCTGAATACGCTCGAACAATGAATGCAATTTGGCTGATATTCTGCCAATGTGTGTATCTCAATGAAATGAGAAAGTGGTAAAGTGCTTATCTCGATGAGTTCAGCAAGTTGGAAGAAATCCACAATAGGTCCCAAACTTTCTGTGAATTCCTTCGAGTAGTGAATGCCATTTGGCTGATATTCTGCCAATGTGTGTATCTCAACGAAATGAGAAAGTGGTAACGTGCTTATCTCGATGAGTTGTGCAAGTTGTAAGAAATCCACAATCGGATCCAACCTTTCCCTGAATACCTTAGAGCAGTGAATGCCATTTGGCTGATATACTGCCAATGTGTGCAGCTCAATGAAATGAGAAAGTGGAAAAGTGCTCATCTCGATGAGTTGAACAAGTTGGAGGAAATCCACAATCGGTTCCAAAGTTTCTCTGAATACCTTAGAGCAGTGAATGCCATTTGGCTGATATACTGCCAATGTGTGCAGCTCCATGAAATGAAAAAGTGGAAAAGTGCTCATCTCGATGAGGTGAACAAGTTGGAGGAAATCCACAAAAGGTTCCAAAGTTTCGCTGAATACCTTGTGGCACTGAATGCCACTTGGCTGATATTCTGCCAATGTGGGTGTCTCAAAGAAATGAGGAAGTGGCAAGGAGCGTATCTCGATGAGATCAGCAAAATGGAGGAAATCCACAAAAGGTTCCAAAGTTTCTCTCAATATCTTCGAGCAGTGAATGCCATTTGCCTGATATTCTGCCAACGTGAGTAACTCCATGCAATGAGAAAGTGGTAACGTGCTCATCAAGATGAATTCAGCAAGTTGGACGAAATCCACAATAGGTTCCAAAGTTTGTCTGAGTACCTCCGAGCAGTGAATGCCATTTGGCTGATATTCTGCCAATGTGTGTTTCTCAATGAAATGAGAGAGTTGTAACGTGCTGATCTCGCTGAGTTCAGCAAGTTGGAACAAATCCACAATAGTTTCCAAAGTATCTCTGAATACCTTCGAGCAGTGAATGCCATTTGGATGATATTCTGCCAATATGTGTATCTCAATGAAATGAGAAAGTGGTAACGTGCTCATCTCGATGAGTTCAGCAAGTTGGAAGAAATCCACAATATGTTGCAAAGTTTCTCTGAATACTATCAAGCAGTGAATGCCATTTGGCTGATATTCTGCCAATGTGTGTATCTGAATGAAATGGAAAGTAGTAAAGTGCTCATCTCGATAAGTTGTGCAAGTTGGTAGAAATCCACAGTTGGTTCCAAAGCTTCTCCGAATGCCTTCGAGCAGTGAATGCCATTTGGCTGAATTTCTGCCAATGTGTGTATCTCAAAGAAATGAGGAAGTGGTAAAGTGCGTATCTCGATGAGTTGTGCAAGTTGGTAGAAATCCACAATCGGTTCCAAATTTTCTGAAAATACCTTCGAGCAGTGAATGCCATTTGACTGATTTTCTGCCAATGTGTGTATCTCAATGAAATGAGAAAGTGGTAAAGTGCTTATCTCGCTGAGTTCAGCAAGTTGGAAGAAATCCACAATAGGTCCCAAACTTTCTGTGAATTCCTTCGAGTAGTGAATACCATTTGGCTGATTTTCTGCCAATGTGTGTAACTCAAGGAAATCAGAAAGTGGTAAGGTGCTTATCTCGATGAGTTCAGCAAGTTGTAGGAAATGTACAAAAGGTTCCAATGATTCTCTGAATACGCTCGAACAATGAATGCAATTTGGCTGATATTCTGCCAATGTGTGTATCTCAATGAAATGAGAAAGTGGTAAAGTGCTTATCTCGATGAGTTCAGCAAGTTGGAAGAAATCCACAATAGGTCCCAAACTTTCTGTGAATTCCTTCGAGTAGTGAATGCCATTTGGCTGATATTCTGCCAATGTGTGTATCTCAACGAAATGAGAAAGTGGTAACGTGCTTATCTCGATGAGTTGTGCAAGTTGTAAGAAATCCACAATCGGATCCAACCTTTCCCTGAATACCTTAGAGCAGTGAATGCCATTTGGCTGATATACTGCCAATGTGTGCAGCTCAATGAAATGAGAAAGTGGAAAAGTGCTCATCTCGATGAGTTGAACAAGTTGGAGGAAATCCACAATCGGTTCCAAAGTTTCTCTGAATACCTTAGAGTAGTGAATGCCATTTGGCTGATATACTGCCAATGTGTGCAGCTCCATGAAATGAAAAAGTGGAAAAGTGCTCATCTCGATGAGGTGAACAAGTTGGAGGAAATCCACAAAAGGTTCCAAAGTTTCGCTGAATACCTTGTGGCACTGAATGCCACTTGGCTGATATTCTGCCAATGTGGGTGTCTCAAAGAAATGAGGAAGTGGCAAGGAGCGTATCTCGATGAGATCAGCAAAATGGAGGAAATCCACAAAAGGTTCCAAAGTTTCTCTCAATATCTTCGAGCAGTGAATGCCATTTGCCTGATATTCTGCCAACGTGAGTAACTCCATGCAATGAGAAAGTGGTAACGTGCTCATCAAGATGAATTCAGCAAGTTGGACGAAATCCACAATAGGTTCCAAAGTTTGTCTGAGTACCTCCGAGCAGTGAATGCCATTTGGCTGATATTCTGCCAATGTGTGTTTCTCAATGAAATGAGAGAGTTGTAACGTGCTGATCTCGCTGAGTTCAGCAAGTTGGAACAAATCCACAATAGTTTCCAAAGTATCTCTGAATACCTTCGAGCAGTGAATGCCATTTGGATGATATTCTGCCAATATGTGTATCTCAATGAAATGAGAAAGTGGTAACGTGCTCATCTCGATGAGTTCAGCAAGTTGGAAGAAATCCACAATATGTTGCAAAGTTTCTCTGAATACTATCAAGCAGTGAATGCCATTTGGCTGATATTCTGGCAATGTGTGTATCTCAATGAAATGGAAAGTAGTAAAGTGCTCATCTCGATAAGTTGTGCAAGTTGGTAGAAATCCACAGTTGGTTCCAAAGCTTCTCCGAATGCCTTCGAGCAGTGAATGCCATTTGGCTGAATTTCTGCCAATGTGTGTATCTCAAAGAAATGAGGAAGTGGTAAAGTGCGTATCTCGATGAGTTGTGCAAGTTGGTAGAAATCCACAATCGGTTCCAAATTTTCTGAAAATACCTTCGAGCAGTGAATGCCATTTGACTGATTTTCTGCCAATGTGTGTATCTCAATGAAATGAGAAAGTGGTAAAGTGCTTATCTCGATGAGTTCAGCAAGTTGGAAGAAATCCACAATAGGTCCCAAACTTTCTGTGAATTCCTTCGAGTAGTGAATGCCATTTGGCTGATATTCTGCCAATGTGTGTATCTCAACGAAATGAGAAAGTGGTAACGTGCTTATCTCGATGAGTTGTGCAAGTTGTAAGAAATCCACAATCGGATCCAACCTTTCCCTGAATACCTTAGAGCAGTGAATGCCATTTGGCTGATATACTGCCAATGTGTGCAGCTCAATGAAATGAGAAAGTGGAAAAGTGCTCATCTCGATGAGTTGAACAAGTTGGAGGAAATCCACAAAAGGTTCCAAAGTTTCGCTGAATACCTTGTGGCACTGAATACCACTTGTCTGATATTATGCCAATGTGTGTGTCAGAAAGAAATGTGGAAGTGGCAAAGAGCATATCTCGATGAGATCAGCAAAATGGAGGAAATCCACAAAAGGTTCCAAAGTTTCTCTCAATATCTTCGAGCAGTGAATGCCATTTGCCTGATATTCTGCCAACGTGAGTAACTCCGTGCAATGAGAAATTGGTAACGTGCTCATCAAGATGAATTCAGCAAGTTCGAAGAAATCCACAATATGTTGCAAAGTTTCTCTGAATCCTATCGAGCAGTGAATGCAATTTGGCTGATATTCTGCCCATGTGTGTATCTCAATGAAATGAGAAAGTGGTAAAATTCTTATCTCGATGAGTTGTGCAATTCGGAAGAAATCCACAATCGGTTTCAAAGTTTCTCCGAATACCTTCGAGCAGTGAAGGCCATTTGGCTGATTTTCTGCCAATGTGTGTATCTCAATAAAATGAGAAAGTGGTAAAGTGCTTATCTCGATGAGTTCAGCAAGTTGGAAGAATCCACAATATGTTGCAAAGTTTCTCTGAATACCTTCGAGCAGTGAATGCCATTTGGCTGATATTCTGCCAATGTGTGTATCTTAATGAAATGAGAAAGTAGTAACGTGCTTATCTCGATGAGTTCAGCAAGTTGGAAGAAATCCACAATAGTTCCCTAACTTCCTGTGAATTCTTTCGAGTAGTGAATGCAATTTGGCTGATATTCTGCCAATGTGTGGAACTCAAGGAAATCCGAAAGTGGTAAGGTGCTTATCTCGATGAGTTCAGCAAGTTGTAGGAAATGTACAAAAGGTTCCAATGATTCTCTGAATACGCTCGAACAATGAATGCAATTTGGCTGATATTCTGCCAATGTGTGTATCTCAATGAAATGAGAAAGTGGTAACGTGCTAATCTCGAAGAGTTCAGCAAGTTGGACGAAATCCACAATATGTTGCAAAGTTTCTCTGAAAACCATCGAGCAGTGAATGCCTTTTGGCTGATACTCTGCCAGTGAGTGTATCTCAACGAAATGAGAAAGTGGTAACGTGCTTATCTCGATGATTTGTGCAAGTTGGAAGAAATCCACAATCGGTTCCAAACTTTCCCTGAATACCTTAGAGCAGTGAATGGCATTTGGCTGATATACTGCCAATGTGTGCAGCTCAATGAAATGAGAAAGTGGAAAAGTGCTCTTCTCGATGAGGTGAACAAGTTGGAGGAAATCCACAAAAGGTTCCAAAGTTTCGCTGAATATCTTGTGGCACTGAATGCCACTTGGCTGATATTCTGCCAATGTGTGTGTCTCAAAGAAATGAGGAAGTGGCAAAGAGCGTATCTCGATGAGATCAGCAAAATGGTGGAATTCCACAAATGGTTCCAAAGTTTCTCTCAATATCTTCGAGAAGTGAATGCCATTTGCCTGATATTCTGCCAACGTGAGTAACTCCATGCAATGAGAAAGTGGTAACGTGCTCATCAAGATGAATTCAGCAAGTTGGAAGAAATCCACAATATGTTGCAAAGTTTCTCTGAATACTATCGAGCAGTGAATGCCATTTGGCTGATATTCGGCCAATGTGTGTATCTCAATGAAATGAGAAAGTAGTAAAGTGCTTATCTCGATGATTTCAGCAAGTTGGAAGAAATCCACAAACGGTTCCAAAGTTTCTCCGAATACCTTCGAGCAGTGAATGCCATTTCGATGATATTCTGCCAATATGTGTATCTCAAAGAAATGAGGAAGGGCGAACGTGCTTATCTCGATGAGTTCAGCAAGTTGGAAGAAATCCACAACATGTTGCAAAGTTTCTCTGAATACTATCGAGCAATAAATGCCATTTGGCTGATATTCTGCCAATGTGTGTATCTCAATGAAATGAGAACGTAGTAAAGTGCTTATCTCAATGAGTTGTGCAAGTTGGTAGAAATCCACAATCGGTTCCGAAGTTTCTCCGAATACCTTCGAGCAGTGAATGCCATTTGGCTGATTTTCTGCCAAAATGTGTATCTCAATAAAATGAGAAAGGTGTAAAGTGCTTATCTCGATCAGTTCAGCAAGTTGGAAGATAACCACAATAAGTCGCAACGTTTCTCTTAGTTCCTTCGAGTAGTGAATGCCATTTGGCTGATATTCTGCCAATGTGTGTAACTCAAGGAAATCAGAAAGTGGTAAGGTGCTTATCTCGATGAGTTCAGCAAGTTGTAGGAAATGTACAAAAGGTTCCAATGATTCTCTGAATACGCTCGAACAATGAATGCAATTTCGCTGATATGCTGCCAATGTGTGTATTACAATGAAATGAGAAAGTGGTAACGTGCTTATCTCGAAGAGTTCAGCAAGTTGGACGAAATCCACAATATGTTGCAAAGTTTCTCTGAATACCATCGAGCAGTGAATGCCGTTTGGCTGATATTCTGCCAATGTGTGTATCTCAACGAAATGAGAAAGTGGTAAAGTGCTTATCTCGATGAGTTCAGCAAGTTGGAAGAAATCCACAATAGGTCCCAAACTTTCTGTGAATTCCTTCGAGTAGTGAATGCCATTTGGCTGATATTCTGCCAATGTGTGTAACTCAAGGAAATCAGAAAGTGGTAAGGTGCTTATCTCGATGAGTTCAGCAAGTTGTAGGAAATGTACAAAAGGTTCCAATGATTCTCTGAATACGCTCGAACAATGAATGCAATTTCGCTGATATGCTGCCAATGTGTGTATTACAATGAAATGAGAAAGTGGTAACGTGCTTATCTCGAAGAGTTCAGCAAGTTGGACGAAATCCACAATATGTTGCAAAGTTTCTCTGAATACCATCGAGCAGTGAATGCCGTTTGGCTGATATTCTGCCAATGTGTGTATCTCAACGAAATGAGAAAGAGGTAAAGTGCTTATCTCGATCAGTTCAGCAAGTTGGAAGAAATCCACAATAGTTCCCTAACTTTCTGTGAATTCTTTCGAGTAGTGAATGCCATTTGGCTGATATTCTGCCAATGTGTGTAACTCAAGGAAATCAGAAAGTGGTAAGGTGCTTATCCCGATGAGTTCAGCAAGTTGTAGGAAATGTAGAAAAGGTTCAAATGATTCTCTGAACACGCTCGAACAATGAATGCAATTTGGCTGATATGCTGTCAATGTGTGTATCTCAATGAAATGAGAAAGTGGTAACGTGCTTATCTCGAAGAGTTCAGCAAATTGGACGAAATCAACAATATGTTGCAAAGTTTCTCTGAAAACCATCGAGCAGTGAATGCCTTTTGGCTGATACTCTGCCAATGTGTGTATCTCAACGAAATGAGAAAGTGGTAACGTGCTTATCTCGATGAGTTGTGCAAGTTGGAAGAAATCCACAATCGGTTCCAAAGTTTCTCTGAATACCTTAGAGCAGTGAATGCCATTTGGCTGATATACTGCCAATGTGTGCAGCTCCATGAAATGAAAAAGTGGAAAAGTGCTCATCTCGATGAGGTGAACAAGTTGGAGGAAATCCACAAAAGGTTCCAAAGTTTCGCTGAATACCTTGTGGCACTGAATGCCACTTGGCTGATATTCTGCCAATGTGGGTGTCTCAAAGAAATGAGGAAGTGGCAAGGAGCGTATCTCGATGAGATCAGCAAAATGGAGGAAATCCACAAAAGGTTCCAAAGTTTCTCTCAATATCTTCGAGCAGTGAATGCCATTTGCCTGATATTCTGCCAACGTGAGTAACTCCATGCAATGAGAAAGTGGTAACGTGCTCATCAAGATGAATTCAGCAAGTTGGACGAAATCCACAATAGGTTCCAAAGTTTGTCTGAGTACCTCCGAGCAGTGAATGCCATTTGGCTGATATTCTGCCAATGTGTGTTTCTCAATGAAATGAGAGAGTTGTAACGTGCTGATCTCGCTGAGTTCAGCAAGTTGGAACAAATCCACAATAGTTTTCAAAGTATCTCTGAATACCTTCGAGCAGTGAATGCCATTTGGATGATATTCTGCCAATATGTGTATCTCAATGAAATGAGAAAGTGGTAACGTGCTCATCTCGATGAGTTCAGCAAGTTGGAAGAAATCCACAATATGTTGCAAAGTTTCTCTGAATACTATCAAGCAGTGAATGCCATTTGGCTGATATTCTGCCAATGTGTGTATCTGAATGAAATGGAAAGTAGTAAAGTGCTCATCTCGATAAGTTGTGCAAGTTGGTAGAAATCCACAGTTGGTTCCAAAGCTTCTCCGAATGCCTTCGAGCAGTGAATGCCATTTGGCTGAATTTCTGCCAATGTGTGTATCTCAAAGAAATGAGGAAGTGGTAAAGTGCGTATCTCGATGAGTTGTGCAAGTTGGTAGAAATCCACAATCGGTTCCAAATTTTCTGAAAATACCTTCGAGCAGTGAATGCCATTTGACTGATTTTCTGCCAATGTGTGTATCTCAATGAAATGAGAAAGTGGTAAAGTGCTTATCTCGCTGAGTTCAGCAAGTTGGAAGAAATCCACAATAGGTCCCAAACTTTCTGTGAATTCCTTCGAGTAGTGAATACCATTTGGCTGATTTTCTGCCAATGTGTGTAACTCAAGGAAATCAGAAAGTGGTAAGGTGCTTATCTCGATGAGTTCAGCAAGTTGTAGGAAATGTACAAAAGGTTCCAATGATTCTCTGAATACGCTCGAACAATGAATGCAATTTGGCTGATATTCTGCCAATGTGTGTATCTCAATGAAATGAGAAAGTGGTAAAGTGCTTATCTCGATGAGTTCAGCAAGTTGGAAGAAATCCACAATAGGTCCCAAACTTTCTGTGAATTCCTTCGAGTAGTGAATGCCATTTGGCTGATATTCTGCCAATGTGTGTATCTCAACGAAATGAGAAAGTGGTAACGTGCTTATCTCGATGAGTTGTGCAAGTTGTAAGAAATCCACAATCGGATCCAACCTTTCCCTGAATACCTTAGAGCAGTGAATGCCATTTGGCTGATATACTGCCAATGTGTGCAGCTCAATGAAATGAGAAAGTGGAAAAGTGCTCA
This sequence comes from Carcharhinus amblyrhynchos, assembly GCF_965287045.1. Taxonomy (NCBI): domain Eukaryota; kingdom Metazoa; phylum Chordata; class Chondrichthyes; order Carcharhiniformes; family Carcharhinidae; genus Carcharhinus; species Carcharhinus amblyrhynchos. The sequence continues at coordinate 45,270,176 of NC_137348.1, forward strand.
TCTCGATGAGTTGAACAAGTTGGAGGAAATCCACAATCGGTTCCAAAGTTTCTCTGAATACCTTAGAGCAGTGAATGCCATTTGGCTGATATACTGCCAATGTGTGCAGCTCCATGAAATGAAAAAGTGGAAAAGTGCTCATCTCGATGAGGTGAACAAGTTGGAGGAAATCCACAAAAGGTTCCAAAGTTTCGCTGAATACCTTGTGGCACTGAATGCCACTTGGCTGATATTCTGCCAATGTGGGTGTCTCAAAGAAATGAGGAAGTGGCAAGGAGCGTATCTCGATGAGATCAGCAAAATGGAGGAAATCCACAAAAGGTTCCAAAGTTTCTCTCAATATCTTCGAGCAGTGAATGCCATTTGCCTGATATTCTGCCAACGTGAGTAACTCCATGCAATGAGAAAGTGGTAACGTGCTCATCAAGATGAATTCAGCAAGTTGGACGAAATCCACAATAGGTTCCAAAGTTTGTCTGAGTACCTCCGAGCAGTGAATGCCATTTGGCTGATATTCTGCCAATGTGTGTTTCTCAATGAAATGAGAGAGTTGTAACGTGCTGATCTCGCTGAGTTCAGCAAGTTGGAACAAATCCACAATAGTTTCCAAAGTATCTCTGAATACCTTCGAGCAGTGAATGCCATTTGGATGATATTCTGCCAATATGTGTATCTCAATGAAATGAGAAAGTGGTAACGTGCTCATCTCGATGAGTTCAGCAAGTTGGAAGAAATCCACAATATGTTGCAAAGTTTCTCTGAATACTATCAAGCAGTGAATGCCATTTGGCTGATATTCTGCCAATGTGTGTATCTGAATGAAATGGAAAGTAGTAAAGTGCTCATCTCGATAAGTTGTGCAAGTTGGTAGAAATCCACAGTTGGTTCCAAAGCTTCTCCGAATGCCTTCGAGCAGTGAATGCCATTTGGCTGAATTTCTGCCAATGTGTGTATCTCAAAGAAATGAGGAAGTGGTAAAGTGCGTATCTCGATGAGTTGTGCAAGTTGGTAGAAATCCACAATCGGTTCCAAATTTTCTGAAAATACCTTCGAGCAGTGAATGCCATTTGACTGATTTTCTGCCAATGTGTGTATCTCAATGAAATGAGAAAGTGGTAAAGTGCTTATCTCGCTGAGTTCAGCAAGTTGGAAGAAATCCACAATAGGTCCCAAACTTTCTGTGAATTCCTTCGAGTAGTGAATACCATTTGGCTGATTTTCTGCCAATGTGTGTAACTCAAGGAAATCAGAAAGTGGTAAGGTGCTTATCTCGATGAGTTGTGCAAGTTGTAAGAAATCCACAATCGGATCCAACCTTTCCCTGAATACCTTAGAGCAGTGAATGCCATTTGGCTGATATTCTGCCAATGTGTGTATCTTAATGAAATGAGAAAGTAGTAACGTGCTTATCTCGATGAGTTCAGCAAGTTGGAAGAAATCCACAATAGTTCCCTAACTTCCTGTGAATTCTTTCGAGTAGTGAATGCAATTTGGCTGATATTCTGCCAATGTGTGGAACTCAAGGAAATCAGAAAGTGGTAAGGTGCTTATCTCGATGAGTTCAGCAAGTTGTAGGAAATGTACAAAAGGTTCCAATGATTCTCTGAATACGCTCGAACAATGAATGCAATTTGGCTGATATTCTGCCAATGTGTGTATCTCAATGAAATGAGAAAGTGGTAAAGTGCTTATCTCGATGAGTTCAGCAAGTTGGAAGAAATCCACAATAGGTCCCAAACTTTCTGTGAATTCCTTCGAGTAGTGAATGCCATTTGGCTGATATTCTGCCAATGTGTGTATCTCAACGAAATGAGAAAGTGGTAACGTGCTTATCTCGATGAGTTGTGCAAGTTGTAAGAAATCCACAATCGGATCCAACCTTTCCCTGAATACCTTAGAGCAGTGAATGCCATTTGGCTGATATACTGCCAATGTGTGCAGCTCAATGAAATGAGAAAGTGGAAAAGTGCTCATCTCGATGAGTTGAACAAGTTGGAGGAAATCCACAATCGGTTCCAAAGTTTCTCTGAATACCTTAGAGCAGTGAATGCCATTTGGCTGATATACTGCCAATGTGTGCAGCTCCATGAAATGAAAAAGTGGAAAAGTGCTCATCTCGATGAGGTGAACAAGTTGGAGGAAATCCACAAAAGGTTCCAAAGTTTCGCTGAATACCTTGTGGCACTGAATGCCACTTGGCTGATATTCTGCCAATGTGGGTGTCTCAAAGAAATGAGGAAGTGGCAAGGAGCGTATCTCGATGAGATCAGCAAAATGGAGGAAATCCACAAAAGGTTCCAAAGTTTCTCTCAATATCTTCGAGCAGTGAATGCCATTTGCCTGATATTCTGCCAACGTGAGTAACTCCATGCAATGAGAAAGTGGTAACGTGCTCATCAAGATGAATTCAGCAAGTTGGACGAAATCCACAATAGGTTCCAAAGTTTGTCTGAGTACCTCCGAGCAGTGAATGCCATTTGGCTGATATTCTGCCAATGTGTGTTTCTCAATGAAATGAGAGAGTTGTAACGTGCTGATCTCGCTGAGTTCAGCAAGTTGGAACAAATCCACAATAGTTTCCAAAGTATCTCTGAATACCTTCGAGCAGTGAATGCCATTTGGATGATATTCTGCCAATATGTGTATCTCAATGAAATGAGAAAGTGGTAACGTGCTCATCTCGATGAGTTCAGCAAGTTGGAAGAAATCCACAATATGTTGCAAAGTTTCTCTGAATACTATCAAGCAGTGAATGCCATTTGGCTGATATTCTGCCAATGTGTGTATCTGAATGAAATGGAAAGTAGTAAAGTGCTCATCTCGATAAGTTGTGCAAGTTGGTAGAAATCCACAGTTGGTTCCAAAGCTTCTCCGAATGCCTTCGAGCAGTGAATGCCATTTGGCTGAATTTCTGCCAATGTGTGTATCTCAAAGAAATGAGGAAGTGGTAAAGTGCGTATCTCGATGAGTTGTGCAAGTTGGTAGAAATCCACAATCGGTTCCAAATTTTCTGAAAATACCTTCGAGCAGTGAATGCCATTTGACTGATTTTCTGCCAATGTGTGTATCTCAATGAAATGAGAAAGTGGTAAAGTGCTTATCTCGCTGAGTTCAGCAAGTTGGAAGAAATCCACAATAGGTCCCAAACTTTCTGTGAATTCCTTCGAGTAGTGAATACCATTTGGCTGATTTTCTGCCAATGTGTGTAACTCAAGGAAATCAGAAAGTGGTAAGGTGCTTATCTCGATGAGTTCAGCAAGTTGTAGGAAATGTACAAAAGGTTCCAATGATTCTCTGAATACGCTCGAACAATGAATGCAATTTGGCTGATATTCTGCCAATGTGTGTATCTCAATGAAATGAGAAAGTGGTAAAGTGCTTATCTCGATGAGTTCAGCAAGTTGGAAGAAATCCACAATAGGTCCCAAACTTTCTGTGAATTCCTTCGAGTAGTGAATGCCATTTGGCTGATATTCTGCCAATGTGTGTATCTCAACGAAATGAGAAAGTGGTAACGTGCTTATCTCGATGAGTTGTGCAAGTTGTAAGAAATCCACAATCGGATCCAACCTTTCCCTGAATACCTTAGAGCAGTGAATGCCATTTGGCTGATATACTGCCAATGTGTGCAGCTCAATGAAATGAGAAAGTGGAAAAGTGCTCATCTCGATGAGTTGAACAAGTTGGAGGAAATCCACAATCGGTTCCAAAGTTTCTCTGAATACCTTAGAGTAGTGAATGCCATTTGGCTGATATACTGCCAATGTGTGCAGCTCCATGAAATGAAAAAGTGGAAAAGTGCTCATCTCGATGAGGTGAACAAGTTGGAGGAAATCCACAAAAGGTTCCAAAGTTTCGCTGAATACCTTGTGGCACTGAATGCCACTTGGCTGATATTCTGCCAATGTGGGTGTCTCAAAGAAATGAGGAAGTGGCAAGGAGCGTATCTCGATGAGATCAGCAAAATGGAGGAAATCCACAAAAGGTTCCAAAGTTTCTCTCAATATCTTCGAGCAGTGAATGCCATTTGCCTGATATTCTGCCAACGTGAGTAACTCCATGCAATGAGAAAGTGGTAACGTGCTCATCAAGATGAATTCAGCAAGTTGGACGAAATCCACAATAGGTTCCAAAGTTTGTCTGAGTACCTCCGAGCAGTGAATGCCATTTGGCTGATATTCTGCCAATGTGTGTTTCTCAATGAAATGAGAGAGTTGTAACGTGCTGATCTCGCTGAGTTCAGCAAGTTGGAACAAATCCACAATAGTTTCCAAAGTATCTCTGAATACCTTCGAGCAGTGAATGCCATTTGGATGATATTCTGCCAATATGTGTATCTCAATGAAATGAGAAAGTGGTAACGTGCTCATCTCGATGAGTTCAGCAAGTTGGAAGAAATCCACAATATGTTGCAAAGTTTCTCTGAATACTATCAAGCAGTGAATGCCATTTGGCTGATATTCTGGCAATGTGTGTATCTCAATGAAATGGAAAGTAGTAAAGTGCTCATCTCGATAAGTTGTGCAAGTTGGTAGAAATCCACAGTTGGTTCCAAAGCTTCTCCGAATGCCTTCGAGCAGTGAATGCCATTTGGCTGAATTTCTGCCAATGTGTGTATCTCAAAGAAATGAGGAAGTGGTAAAGTGCGTATCTCGATGAGTTGTGCAAGTTGGTAGAAATCCACAATCGGTTCCAAATTTTCTGAAAATACCTTCGAGCAGTGAATGCCATTTGACTGATTTTCTGCCAATGTGTGTATCTCAATGAAATGAGAAAGTGGTAAAGTGCTTATCTCGATGAGTTCAGCAAGTTGGAAGAAATCCACAATAGGTCCCAAACTTTCTGTGAATTCCTTCGAGTAGTGAATGCCATTTGGCTGATATTCTGCCAATGTGTGTATCTCAACGAAATGAGAAAGTGGTAACGTGCTTATCTCGATGAGTTGTGCAAGTTGTAAGAAATCCACAATCGGATCCAACCTTTCCCTGAATACCTTAGAGCAGTGAATGCCATTTGGCTGATATACTGCCAATGTGTGCAGCTCAATGAAATGAGAAAGTGGAAAAGTGCTCATCTCGATGAGTTGAACAAGTTGGAGGAAATCCACAAAAGGTTCCAAAGTTTCGCTGAATACCTTGTGGCACTGAATACCACTTGTCTGATATTATGCCAATGTGTGTGTCAGAAAGAAATGTGGAAGTGGCAAAGAGCATATCTCGATGAGATCAGCAAAATGGAGGAAATCCACAAAAGGTTCCAAAGTTTCTCTCAATATCTTCGAGCAGTGAATGCCATTTGCCTGATATTCTGCCAACGTGAGTAACTCCGTGCAATGAGAAATTGGTAACGTGCTCATCAAGATGAATTCAGCAAGTTCGAAGAAATCCACAATATGTTGCAAAGTTTCTCTGAATCCTATCGAGCAGTGAATGCAATTTGGCTGATATTCTGCCCATGTGTGTATCTCAATGAAATGAGAAAGTGGTAAAATTCTTATCTCGATGAGTTGTGCAATTCGGAAGAAATCCACAATCGGTTTCAAAGTTTCTCCGAATACCTTCGAGCAGTGAAGGCCATTTGGCTGATTTTCTGCCAATGTGTGTATCTCAATAAAATGAGAAAGTGGTAAAGTGCTTATCTCGATGAGTTCAGCAAGTTGGAAGAATCCACAATATGTTGCAAAGTTTCTCTGAATACCTTCGAGCAGTGAATGCCATTTGGCTGATATTCTGCCAATGTGTGTATCTTAATGAAATGAGAAAGTAGTAACGTGCTTATCTCGATGAGTTCAGCAAGTTGGAAGAAATCCACAATAGTTCCCTAACTTCCTGTGAATTCTTTCGAGTAGTGAATGCAATTTGGCTGATATTCTGCCAATGTGTGGAACTCAAGGAAATCCGAAAGTGGTAAGGTGCTTATCTCGATGAGTTCAGCAAGTTGTAGGAAATGTACAAAAGGTTCCAATGATTCTCTGAATACGCTCGAACAATGAATGCAATTTGGCTGATATTCTGCCAATGTGTGTATCTCAATGAAATGAGAAAGTGGTAACGTGCTAATCTCGAAGAGTTCAGCAAGTTGGACGAAATCCACAATATGTTGCAAAGTTTCTCTGAAAACCATCGAGCAGTGAATGCCTTTTGGCTGATACTCTGCCAGTGAGTGTATCTCAACGAAATGAGAAAGTGGTAACGTGCTTATCTCGATGATTTGTGCAAGTTGGAAGAAATCCACAATCGGTTCCAAACTTTCCCTGAATACCTTAGAGCAGTGAATGGCATTTGGCTGATATACTGCCAATGTGTGCAGCTCAATGAAATGAGAAAGTGGAAAAGTGCTCATCTCGATGAGGTGAACAAGTTGGAGGAAATCCACAAAAGGTTCCAAAGTTTCGCTGAATATCTTGTGGCACTGAATGCCACTTGGCTGATATTCTGCCAATGTGTGTGTCTCAAAGAAATGAGGAAGTGGCAAAGAGCGTATCTCGATGAGATCAGCAAAATGGTGGAATTCCACAAATGGTTCCAAAGTTTCTCTCAATATCTTCGAGAAGTGAATGCCATTTGCCTGATATTCTGCCAACGTGAGTAACTCCATGCAATGAGAAAGTGGTAACGTGCTCATCAAGATGAATTCAGCAAGTTGGAAGAAATCCACAATATGTTGCAAAGTTTCTCTGAATACTATCGAGCAGTGAATGCCATTTGGCTGATATTCGGCCAATGTGTGTATCTCAATGAAATGAGAAAGTAGTAAAGTGCTTATCTCGATGATTTCAGCAAGTTGGAAGAAATCCACAAACGGTTCCAAAGTTTCTCCGAATACCTTCGAGCAGTGAATGCCATTTCGATGATATTCTGCCAATATGTGTATCTCAAAGAAATGAGGAAGGGCGAACGTGCTTATCTCGATGAGTTCAGCAAGTTGGAAGAAATCCACAACATGTTGCAAAGTTTCTCTGAATACTATCGAGCAATAAATGCCATTTGGCTGATATTCTGCCAATGTGTGTATCTCAATGAAATGAGAACGTAGTAAAGTGCTTATCTCAATGAGTTGTGCAAGTTGGTAGAAATCCACAATCGGTTCCGAAGTTTCTCCGAATACCTTCGAGCAGTGAATGCCATTTGGCTGATTTTCTGCCAAAATGTGTATCTCAATAAAATGAGAAAGGTGTAAAGTGCTTATCTCGATCAGTTCAGCAAGTTGGAAGATAACCACAATAAGTCGCAACGTTTCTCTTAGTTCCTTCGAGTAGTGAATGCCATTTGGCTGATATTCTGCCAATGTGTGTAACTCAAGGAAATCAGAAAGTGGTAAGGTGCTTATCTCGATGAGTTCAGCAAGTTGTAGGAAATGTACAAAAGGTTCCAATGATTCTCTGAATACGCTCGAACAATGAATGCAATTTCGCTGATATGCTGCCAATGTGTGTATTACAATGAAATGAGAAAGTGGTAACGTGCTTATCTCGAAGAGTTCAGCAAGTTGGACGAAATCCACAATATGTTGCAAAGTTTCTCTGAATACCATCGAGCAGTGAATGCCGTTTGGCTGATATTCTGCCAATGTGTGTATCTCAACGAAATGAGAAAGTGGTAAAGTGCTTATCTCGATGAGTTCAGCAAGTTGGAAGAAATCCACAATAGGTCCCAAACTTTCTGTGAATTCCTTCGAGTAGTGAATGCCATTTGGCTGATATTCTGCCAATGTGTGTAACTCAAGGAAATCAGAAAGTGGTAAGGTGCTTATCTCGATGAGTTCAGCAAGTTGTAGGAAATGTACAAAAGGTTCCAATGATTCTCTGAATACGCTCGAACAATGAATGCAATTTCGCTGATATGCTGCCAATGTGTGTATTACAATGAAATGAGAAAGTGGTAACGTGCTTATCTCGAAGAGTTCAGCAAGTTGGACGAAATCCACAATATGTTGCAAAGTTTCTCTGAATACCATCGAGCAGTGAATGCCGTTTGGCTGATATTCTGCCAATGTGTGTATCTCAACGAAATGAGAAAGAGGTAAAGTGCTTATCTCGATCAGTTCAGCAAGTTGGAAGAAATCCACAATAGTTCCCTAACTTTCTGTGAATTCTTTCGAGTAGTGAATGCCATTTGGCTGATATTCTGCCAATGTGTGTAACTCAAGGAAATCAGAAAGTGGTAAGGTGCTTATCCCGATGAGTTCAGCAAGTTGTAGGAAATGTAGAAAAGGTTCAAATGATTCTCTGAACACGCTCGAACAATGAATGCAATTTGGCTGATATGCTGTCAATGTGTGTATCTCAATGAAATGAGAAAGTGGTAACGTGCTTATCTCGAAGAGTTCAGCAAATTGGACGAAATCAACAATATGTTGCAAAGTTTCTCTGAAAACCATCGAGCAGTGAATGCCTTTTGGCTGATACTCTGCCAATGTGTGTATCTCAACGAAATGAGAAAGTGGTAACGTGCTTATCTCGATGAGTTGTGCAAGTTGGAAGAAATCCACAATCGGTTCCAAAGTTTCTCTGAATACCTTAGAGCAGTGAATGCCATTTGGCTGATATACTGCCAATGTGTGCAGCTCCATGAAATGAAAAAGTGGAAAAGTGCTCATCTCGATGAGGTGAACAAGTTGGAGGAAATCCACAAAAGGTTCCAAAGTTTCGCTGAATACCTTGTGGCACTGAATGCCACTTGGCTGATATTCTGCCAATGTGGGTGTCTCAAAGAAATGAGGAAGTGGCAAGGAGCGTATCTCGATGAGATCAGCAAAATGGAGGAAATCCACAAAAGGTTCCAAAGTTTCTCTCAATATCTTCGAGCAGTGAATGCCATTTGCCTGATATTCTGCCAACGTGAGTAACTCCATGCAATGAGAAAGTGGTAACGTGCTCATCAAGATGAATTCAGCAAGTTGGACGAAATCCACAATAGGTTCCAAAGTTTGTCTGAGTACCTCCGAGCAGTGAATGCCATTTGGCTGATATTCTGCCAATGTGTGTTTCTCAATGAAATGAGAGAGTTGTAACGTGCTGATCTCGCTGAGTTCAGCAAGTTGGAACAAATCCACAATAGTTTCCAAAGTATCTCTGAATACCTTCGAGCAGTGAATGCCATTTGGATGATATTCTGCCAATATGTGTATCTCAATGAAATGAGAAAGTGGTAACGTGCTCATCTCGATGAGTTCAGCAAGTTGGAAGAAATCCACAATATGTTGCAAAGTTTCTCTGAATACTATCAAGCAGTGAATGCCATTTGGCTGATATTCTGCCAATGTGTGTATCTGAATGAAATGGAAAGTAGTAAAGTGCTCATCTCGATAAGTTGTGCAAGTTGGTAGAAATCCACAGTTGGTTCCAAAGCTTCTCCGAATGCCTTCGAGCAGTGAATGCCATTTGGCTGAATTTCTGCCAATGTGTGTATCTCAAAGAAATGAGGAAGTGGTAAAGTGCGTATCTCGATGAGTTGTGCAAGTTGGTAGAAATCCACAATCGGTTCCAAATTTTCTGAAAATACCTTCGAGCAGTGAATGCCATTTGACTGATTTTCTGCCAATGTGTGTATCTCAATGAAATGAGAAAGTGGTAAAGTGCTTATCTCGCTGAGTTCAGCAAGTTGGAAGAAATCCACAATAGGTCCCAAACTTTCTGTGAATTCCTTCGAGTAGTGAATACCATTTGGCTGATTTTCTGCCAATGTGTGTAACTCAAGGAAATCAGAAAGTGGTAAGGTGCTTATCTCGATGAGTTCAGCAAGTTGTAGGAAATGTACAAAAGGTTCCAATGATTCTCTGAATACGCTCGAACAATGAATGCAATTTGGCTGATATTCTGCCAATGTGTGTATCTCAATGAAATGAGAAAGTGGTAAAGTGCTTATCTCGATGAGTTCAGCAAGTTGGAAGAAATCCACAATAGGTCCCAAACTTTCTGTGAATTCCTTCGAGTAGTGAATGCCATTTGGCTGATATTCTGCCAATGTGTGTATCTCAACGAAATGAGAAAGTGGTAACGTGCTTATCTCGATTAGTTGTGCAAGTTGTAAGAAATCCACAATCGGATCCAACCTTTCCCTGAATACCTTAGAGCAGTGAATGCCATTTGGCTGATATACTGCCAATGTGTGCAGCTCAATGAAATGAGAAAGTGGAAAAGTGCTCATCTCGATGAGTTGAACAAGTTGGAGGAAATCCACAATCGGTTCCAAAGTTTCTCTGAATACCTTAGAGCAGTGAATGCCATTTGGCTGATATACTGCCAATGTGTGCAGCTCCATGAAATGAAAAAGTGGAAAAGTGCTCATCTCGATGAGGTGAACAAGTTGGAGGAAATCCACAAAAGGTTCCAAAGTTTCGCTGAATACCTTGTGGCACTGAATGCCACTTGGCTGATATTCTGCCAATGTGGGTGTCTCAAAGAAATGAGGAAGTGGCAAGGAGCGTATCTCGATGAGATCAGCAAAATGGAGGAAATCCACAAAAGGTTCCAAAGTTTCTCTCAATATCTTCGAGCAGTGAATGCCATTTGCCTGATATTCTGCCAACGTGAGTAACTCCATGCAATGAGAAAGTGGTAACGTGCTCATCAAGATGAATTCAGCAAGTTGGACGAAATCCACAATAGGTTCCAAAGTTTGTCTGAGTACCTCCGAGCAGTGAATGCCATTTGGCTGATATTCTGCCAATGTGTGTTTCTCAATGAAATGAGAGAGTTGTAACGTGCTGATCTCGCTGAGTTCAGCAAGTTGGAACAAATCCACAATAGTTTCCAAAGTATCTCTGAATACCTTCGAGCAGTGAATGCCATTTGGATGATATTCTGCCAATATGTGTATCTCAATGAAATGAGAAAGTGGTAACGTGCTCATCTCGATGAGTTCAGCAAGTTGGAAGAAATCCACAATATGTTGCAAAGTTTCTCTGAAAACCATCGAGCAGTGAATGCCTTTTGGCTGATACTCTGCCAATGAGTGTATCTCAACGAAATGAGAAAGTGGTAACGTGCTTATCTCGATGATTTGTGCAAGTTGGAAGAAATCCACAATCGGTTCCAAACTTTCCCTGAATACCTTAGAGCAGTGAATGGCATTTGGCTGATATACTGCCAATGTGTGCAGCTCAATGAAATGAGAAAGTGGAAAAGTGCTCATCTCGATGAGGTGAACAAGTTGGAGGAAATCCACAAAAGGTTCCAAAGTTTCGCTGAATATCTTGTGGCACTGAATGCCACTTGGCTGATATTCTGCCAATGTGTGTGTCTCAAAGAAATGAGGAAGTGGCAAGGAGCGTATCTCGATGAGATCAGCAAAATGGTGGAATTCCACAAATGGTTCCAAAGTTTCTCTCAATATCTTCGAGAAGTGAATGCCATTTGCCTGATATTCTGCCAACGTGAGTAACTCCATGCAATGAGAAAGTGGTAACGTGCTCATCAAGATGAATTCAGCAAGTTGGAAGAAATCCACAATATGTTGCAAAGTTTCTCTGAATACTATCGAGCAGTGAATGCCATTTGGCTGATATTCTGCCAATGTGTGTATCTCAATGAAATGAGAAAGTAGTAAAGTGCTTATCTCGATGATTTCAGCAAGTTGGAAGAAATCCACAAACGGTTCCAAAGTTTCTCCGAATACCTTCGAGCAGTGAATGCCATTTCGATGATATTCTGCCAATATGTGTATCTCAAAGAAATGAGGAAGGGCGAACGTGCTTATCTCGATGAGTTCAGCAAGTTGGAAGAAATCCACAACATGTTGCAAAGTTTCTCTGAATACTATCGAGCAATAAATGCCATTTGGCTGATATTCTGCCAATGTGTGTATCTCAATGAAATGAGAACGTAGTAAAGTGCTTATCTCAATGAGTTGTGCAAGTTGGTAGAAATCCACAATCGGTTCCGAAGTTTCTCCGAATACCTTCGAGCAGTGAATGCCATTTGGCTGATTTTCTGCCAAAATGTGTATCTCAATAAAATGAGAAAGGTGTAAAGTGCTTATCTCGATCAGTTCAGCAAGTTGGAAGATAACCACAATAAGTCGCAACGTTTCTCTTAGTTCCTTCGAGTAGTGAATGCCATTTGGCTGATATTCTGCCAATGTGTGTAACTCAAGGAAATCAGAAAGTGGTAAGGTGCTTATCTCGATGAGTTCAGCAAGTTGTAGGAAATGTACAAAAGGTTCCAATGATTCTCTGAATACGCTCGAACAATGAATGCAATTTCGCTGATATGCTGCCAATGTGTGTATTACAATGAAATGAGAAAGTGGTAACGTGCTTATCTCGAAGAGTTCAGCAAGTTGGACGAAATCCACAATATGTTGCAAAGTTTCTCTGAATACCATCGAGCAGTGAATGCCGTTTGGCTGATATTCTGCCAATGTGTGTATCTCAACGAAATGAGAAAGTGGTAAAGTGCTTATCTCGATCAGTTCAGCAAGTTGGAAGAAACCCACAATAGGTCCCAAACTTTCTGTGAATTCCTTCGAGTAGTGAATGCCATTTGGCTGATATTCTGCCAATGTGTGTAACTCAAGGAAATCAGAAAGTGGTAAGGTGCTTATCTCGATGAGTTCAGCAAGTTGTAGGAAATGTACAAAAGGTTCCAATGATTCTCTGAATACGCTCGAACAATGAATGCAATTTCGCTGATATGCTGCCAATGTGTATATTACAATGAAATGAGAAAGTGGTAACGTGCTTATCTCGAAGAGTTCAGCAAGTTGGACGAAATCCACAATATGTTGCAAAGTTACTCTGAATTCCTTCGAGTAGTGAATGCCATTTGGCTGATATTCTGCCAATGTGTGTATCTCAATGAAATGTGAAAGTGGTAAAGTGCTTATCTCGATGAGTTCAGCAAGTTGGAAGAAATCCACAATAGGTCCCAAACTTTCTGTGAATTCCTTCGAGTAGTGAATGCCATTTGGCTGATATTCTGCCAATGTGTGTATCTCAACGAAATGAGAATGGTAACGTGCTTATCTCGATGAGTTGTGCAAGTTGTAAGAAATCCACAATCGGATCCAAACTTTCCCTGAATACCTTAGAGCAGTGAATGCCATTTGGCTGATATACTGCCAATGTGTGCAGCTCAATGAAATGAGAAAGTGGAAAAGTGCTCATCTCGATGAGTTGAACAAGTTGGAGGAAATCCACAAAAGGTTCCAAAGTTTCGCTGAATACCTTGTGGCACTGAATACCACTTGGCTGATATTATGCCAATGTGTGTGTCTCAAAGAAATGTGGAAGTGGCAAAGAGCATATCTCGATGAGATCAGCAAAATGGAGGAAATCCACAAAAGGTTCCAAAGTTTCTCTCAATATCTTCGAGCAGTGAATGCCATTTGCCTGATATTCTGCCAACGTGAGTAAGTCCGTGCAATGAGAAAGTGGTAACGTGCTCATCAAGATGAATTCAGCAAGTTCGAAGAAATCCACAATATGTTGCAAAGTTTCTCTGAATACTATCGAGCAGTGAATGCAATTTGGCTGATACTCTGCCCATGTGTGTATCTCAATGAAATGAGAAAGTGGTAAAATTCTTATCTCGATGAGTTGTGCAAGTTGGAAGAAATCCACAATCAGTTTCAAAGTTTCTCCGAATACCTTCGAGCAGTGAAGGCCATTTGGCTGATTTTCTGCCAATGTGTGTATCTCAATAAAATGAGAAAGTGGTAAAGTGCTTATCTCGATGAGTTCAGCAAGTTGGAAGAATCCACAATATGTTGCAAAGTTTCTCTGAATACCTTCGAGCAGTGAATGCCATTTGGCTGATATTCTGCCAATGTGTGTATCTTAATGAAATGAGAAAGTAGTAACGTGCTTATCTCGATGGGTTCAGCAAGTTGGAAGAAATCCACAATAGTTCCCTAACTTTCTGTGAATTCTTTCGAGTAGTGAATGCCATTTGGCTGATATTCTGCCAATGTGTGGAACTCAAGGAAATCAGAAAGTGGTAAGGTGCTTATCCCGATGAGTTCAGCAAGTTGTAGGAAATGTAGAAAAGGTTCAAATGATTCTCTGAACACGCTCGAACAATCAATGCAATTTGGCTGATATGCTGTCAATGAATGTATCTCAATGAAATGTGAAAGTGATAACGTGCTTATCTCGAAGAGTTCAGCAAATTGGACGAAATCAACAATATGTTGCAAAGTTTCTCTGAAAACCATCGAGCAGTGAATGCCTTTTGGCTGATACTCTGCCAATGTGTGTATCTCAACGAAATGAGAAAGTGGTAACGTGCTTATCTCGATGAGTTGTGCAAGTTGGAAGAAATCCACAATCGGTTCCAAAGTTTCTCTGAATACCTTAGAGCAGTGAATGCCATTTGGCTGATATACTGCCAATGTGTGCAGCTCAATGAAATGAGAAAGTGGAAAAGTGCTCATCTCGATGAGGTGAACAAGTTGGAGGAAATCCACAAAAGGTTCCAAAGTTTCGCTGAATACCTTGTGGCACTGAATGCCACTTGGCTGATATTCTGCCAATGTGTGTGTCTCAAAGAAATGAGGAAGTGGCAAGGAGCGTATCTCGATGAGATCAGCAAAATGGAGGAAATCCACAAAAGGTTCCAAAGTTTCTCTCAATATCTTCGAGCAGTGAATGCCATTTGCCTGATATTCTGCCAACGTGAGTAACTCCATGCAATGAGAAAGTGGTAACGTGCTCATCAAGATGAATTCAGCAAGTTGGACGAAATCCACAATAGGTTCCAAAGTTTGTCTGAGTACCTCCGAGCAGTGAATGCCATTTGGCTGATATTCTGCCAATGTGTGTTTCTCAATGAAATGAGAGAGTTGTAACGTGCTGATCTCGCTGAGTTCAGCAAGTTGGAAGAAATCCACAATAGTTTCCAAAGTATCTCTGAATACCTTCGAGCAGTGAATGCCATTTGGATGATATTCTGCCAATATGTGTATCTCAATGAAATGAGAAAGTGGTAACGTGCTCATCTCGATGAGTTCAGCAAGTTGGAAGAAATCCACAATATGTTGCAAAGTTTCTCTGAATACTATCAAGCAGTGAATGCCATTTGGCTGATATTCTGCCAATGTGTGTATCTCAATGAAATGGAAAGTAGTAAAGTGCTCATCTCGATAAGTTGTGCAAGTTGGTAGAAATCCACAGTTGGTTCCAAAGCTTCTCCGAATGCCGTCGAGCAGTGAATGCCATTTGGCTGAATTTCTGCCAATGTGTGTATCTCAAAGAAATGAGGAAGTGGTAAAGTGCGTATCTCGATGAGTTGTGCAAGTTGGTAGAAATCCACAATCGGTTCCAAATTTTCTGAAAATACCTTCGAGCAGTGAATGCCATTTCACTGATTTTCTGCCAATGTGTGTATCTCAATGAAATGAGAAAGTGGTAAAGTGCTTATCTCGCTGAGTTCAGCAAGTTGGAAGAAATCCACAATAGGTCCCAAACTTTCTGTGAATTCCTTCGAGTAGTGAATACCATTTGGCTGATATTCTGCCAATGTGTGTAACTCAAGGAAATCAGAAAGTGGTAAGGTGCTTATCTCGATGAGTTCAGCAAGTTGTAGGAAATGTACAAAAGGTTCCAATGATTCTCTGAATACGCTCGAACAATGAATGCAATTTGGCTGATATTCTGCCAATGTGTGTATCTCAATGAAATGAGAAAGTGGTAACGTGCTAATCTCGAAGAGTTCAGCAAGTTGGACGAAATCCACGATATGTTGCAAAGTTTCTCTGAAAACCATCGAGCAGTGAATGCCTTTTGGCTGATACTCTGCCAATGAGTGTATCTCAATGAAATGAGAAAGTGGTAACGTGCTTATCTCGATGATTTGTGCAAGTTGGAAGAAATCCACAATCGGTTCCAAACTTTCCCTGAATACCTTAGAGCAGTGAATGGCATTTGGCTGATATACTGCCAATGTGTGCAGCTCAATGAAATGAGAAAGTGGAAAAGTGCTCTTCTCGATGAGGTGAACAAGTTGGAGGAAATCCACAAAAGGTTCCAAAGTTTCGCTGAATATCTTGTGGCACTGAATGCCACTTGGCTGATATTCTGCCAATGTGTGTGTCTCAAAGAAATGAGGAAGTGGCAAAGAGCGTATCTCGATGAGATCAGCAAAATGGTGGAATTCCACAAATGGTTCCAAAGTTTCTCTCAATATCTTCGAGAAGTGAATGCCATTTGCCTGATATTCTGCCAACGTGAGTAACTCCATGCAATGAGAAAGTGGTAACGTGCTCATCAAGATGAATTCAGCAAGTTGGAAGAAATCCACAATATGTTGCAAAGTTTCTCTGAATACTATCGAGCAGTGAATGCCATTTGGCTGATATTCTGCCAATGTGTGTATCTCAATGAAATGAGAAAGTAGTAAAGTGCTTATCTCGATGATTTCAGCAAGTTGGAAGAAATCCACAAACGGTTCCAAAGTTTCTCCGAATACCTTCGAGCAGTGAATGCCATTTCGATGATATTCTGCCAATATGTGTATCTCAAAGAAATGAGGAAGGGCGAACGTGCTTATCTCGATGAGTTCAGCAAGTTGGAAGAAATTCACAACATGTTGCAAAGTTTCTCTGAATACTATCGAGCAGTGAATGCCATTTGGCTGATATTCTGCCAATGTGTGTATCTCAATGAAATGAGAACGTAGTAAAGTGCTTATCTCAATGAGTTGTGCAAGTTGGTAGAAATCCACAATCGGTTCCGAAGTTTCTCCGAATACCTTCGAGCAGTGAATGCCATTTGGCTGATTTTCTGCCAAAGTGTGTATCTCAATAGAATGAGAAAGGTGTAAAGTGCTTATCTCGATCAGTTCAGCAAGTTGGATGATAACCACAATAAGTCGCAACGTTTCTCTTACTTCCTTCGAGTAGTGAATGCCATTTGGCTGATTTTCTGCCAAGGTGTGTAATTCAAGGAAATCAGAAAGTGGTAAGGTGCTTATCTCGATGAGTTCAGCAAGTTGTAGGAAATGTACAAAAGGTTCCAATGATTCTCTGAATACGCTCGAACAATGAATGCAATTTCGCTGATATGCTGCCAATGTGTGTATTACAATGAAATGAGAAAGTGGTAACGTGCTTATCTCGAAGAGTTCAGCAAGTTGGACGAAATCCACAATATGTTGCAAAGTTTCTCTGAATACCATCGAGCAGTGAATGCCGTTTGGCTGATATTCTGCCAATGTGTGCATCTCAACGAAATGAGAAAGTGGTAAAGTGCTTATCTCGATCAGTTCAGCAAGTTGGAAGAAATCCACAATAGATCCCAAACTTTCTGTGAATTCCTTCGAGTACTGAATGCCATTTGGCTGATATTCTGCCAATGTGTGTAACTCAACGAAATGAGAAAGTGGTAAGGTGCTTATCTCGATGAGTTGTGCAAGTTGTAAGAAATCCACAATCGGATCCAACCTTTCCCTGAATACCTTAGAGCAGTGAATGCCATTTGGCTGATATACTGCCAATGTGTGCAGCTCAATGAAATGAGAAAGTGGAAAAGTGCTCATCTCGATGAGTTGAACAAGTTGGAGGAAATCCACAAAAGGTTCCAAAGTTTCGCTGAATACCTTGTGGCACTGAATACCACTTGTCTGATATTATGCCAATGTGTGTGTCTCAAAGAAATGAGGAAGTGGCAAAGAGCGTATCTCGATGAGATCAGCAAAATGGTGGAATTCCACAAATGGTTCCAAAGTTTCTCTCAATATCTTCGAGAAGTGAATGCCATTTGCCTGATATTCTGCCAACGTGAGTAACTCCGTGCAATGAGAAAGTGGTAACGTGCTCATCAAGATGAATTCAGCAAGTTCGAAGAAATCCACAATATGTTGCAAAGTTTCTCTGAACACTGTCGAGCAGTGAATGCCATTTGGCTGATATTCTGCCCATGTGTGTATCTCAATGAAATGAGAAAGTGGTAAAATTCTTATCTCGATGAGTTGTGCAAGTTGGAAGAAATCCACAATCGGTTTCAAAGTTTCTCCGAATACCTTCGAGCAGTGAAGGCCATTTGGCTGATTTTCTGCCAATGTGTGTATCTCAATAAAATGAGAAAGTGGTAAAGTGCTTATCTCGATGAGTTCAGCAAGTTGGAAGAATCCACAGTATGTTGCAAAGTTTCTCTGAATACCTTCGAGCAGTGAATGCCATTTGGCTGATATTCTGCCAATGTGTGTATCTTAATGAAATGAGAAAGTAGTAACGTGCTTATCTCGATGAGTTCAGCAAGTTGGAAGAAATCCACAATAGTTCCCTAACTTCCTGTGAATTCTTTCGAGTAGTGAATGCAATTTGGCTGATATTCTGCCAATGTGTGGTACTCAAGGAAATCAGAAAGTGGTAAGGTGCTTATCTCGATGAGTTCAGCAAGTTGTAGGAAATGTACAAAAGGTTCCAATGATTCTCTGAATACGCTCGAACAATGAATGCAATTTGGCTGATATTCTGCCAGTGTGTGTATCTCAATGAAATGAGAAAGTGGTAACGTGCTAATCTCGAAGAGTTCAGCAAGTTGGACGAAATCCACAATATGTTGCAAAGTTTCTCTGAAAACCATCGAGCAGTGAATGCCTTTTGGCTGATACTCTGCCAATGAGTGTATCTCAACGAAATGAGAAAGTGGTAACGTGCTTATCTCGATGATTTGTGCAAGTTGGAAGAAATCCACAATCGGTTCCAAACTTTCCCTGAATACCTTAGAGCAGTGAATGGCATTTGGCTGATATACTGCCAATGTGTGCAGCTCAATGAAATGAGAAAGTGGAAAAGTGCTCATCTCGATGAGGTGAACAAGTTGGAGGAAATCCACAAAAGGTTCCAAAGTTTCGCTGAATATCTTGTGGCACTGAATGCCACTTGGCTGATATTCTGCCAATGTGTGTGTCTCAAAGAAATGAGGAAGTGGCAAAGAGCGTATCTCGATGAGATCAGCAAAATGGTGGAATTCCACAAATGGTTCCAAAGTTTCTCTCAATATCTTCGAGAAGTGAATGCCATTTGCCTGATATTCTGCCAACGTGAGTAACTCCATGCAATGAGAAAGTGGTAACGTGCTCATCAAGATGAATTCAGCAAGTTGGAAGAAATCCACAATATGTTGCAAAGTTTCTCTGAATACTATCGAGCAGTGAATGCCATTTGGCTGATATTCTGCCAATGTGTGTATCTCAATGAAATGAGAAAGTAGTAAAGTGCTTATCTCGATGATTTCAGCAAGTTGGAAGAAATCCACAAACGGTTCCAAAGTTTCTCCGAATACCTTCGAGCAGTGAATGCCATTTCGATGATATTCTGCCAATATGTGTATCTCAAAGAAATGAGGAAGGGCGAACGTGCTTATCTCGATGAGTTCAGCAAGTTGGAAGAAATCCACAACATGTTGCAAAGTTTCTCTGAATACTATCGAGCAATAAATGCCATTTGGCTGATATTCTGCCAATGTGTGTATCTCAATGAAATGAGAACGTAGTAAAGTGCTTATCTCAATGAGTTGTGCAAGTTGGTAGAAATCCACAATCGGTTCTGAAGTTTCTCCGAATACCTTCGAGCAGTGAATGCCATTTGGCTGATTTTCTGCCAAAATGTGTATCTCAATAAAATGAGAAAGGTGTAAAGTGCTTATCTCGATCAGTTCAGCAAGTTGGAAGATAACCACAATAAGTCGCAACGTTTCTCTTAGTTCCTTCGAGTAGCGAATGCCATTTGGCTGATATTCTGCCAATGTGTGTAACTCAAGGAAATCAGAAAGTGGTAAGGTGCTTATCTCGATGAGTTCAGCAAGTTGTAGGAAATGTACAAAAGGTTCCAATGATTCTCTGAATACGCTCGAACAATGAATGCAATTTCGCTGATATGCTGCCAATGTGTGTATTACAATGAAATGAGAAAGTGGTAACGTGCTTATCTCGAAGAGTTCAGCAAGTTGGACGAAATCCACAATATGTTGCAAAGTTTCTCTGAATGCCATCGAGCAGTGAATGCCGTTTGGCTGATATTCTGCCAATGTGTGTATCTCAACGAAATGAGAAAGTGGTAAAGTGCTTATCTCGATCAGTTCAGCAAGTTGGAAGAAATCCACAATAGGTCCCAAACTTTCTGTGAATTCCTTCGAGTAGTGAATGCCATTTGGCTGATATTCTGCCAATGTGTGTAACTCAAGGAAATCAGAAAGTGGTAAGGTGCTTATCTCGATGAGTTGTGCAAGTTGGAGGAAATGTACAAAAGGTTCCAATGATTCTCTGAATACGCTCGAACAATGAATGCAATTTCGCTGATATGCTGCCAATGTGTGTATTACAATGAAATGAGAAAGTGGTAACGTGCTTATCTCGAAGAGTTCAGCAAGTTGGACGAAATCCACAATATGTTGCAAAGTTTCTCTGAATACCATCGAGCAGTGAATGCCGTTTGGCTGATATTCTGCCAATGTGTGTATCTCAACGAATTGAGAAAGTGGTAAAGTGCTTATCTCGATCAGTTCAGCAAGTTGGAAGAAATCCACAATAGTTCCCTAACTTTCTGTGAATTCGTTCGAGTAGTGAATGCCATTTGGCTGATATTCTGCCAATGTGTGTAACTCAAGGAAATCAGAAAGTGGTAAGGTGCTTATCCCGATGAGTTCAGCAAGTTGTAGGAAATGTAGAAAAGGTTCAAATGATTCTCTGAACACGCTCGAACAATGAATGCAATTTGGCTGATATGCTGTCAATGTGTGTATCTCAATGAAATGAGAAAGTGGTATCGTGCTTATCTCGAAGAGTTCAGCAAATTGGACGAAATCAACAATATGTTGCAAAGTTTCTCTGAAAACCATCGAGCAGTGAATGCCTTTTGGGTGATACTCTGCCAATGTGTGTATCTCAACGAAATGAGAAAGTGGTAACGTGCTTATCTCGATGAGTTGTGCAAGTTGGAAGAAATCCACAATCGGTTCCAAAGTTTCTCTGAATACCTTAGAGCAGTGAATGCCATTTGGCTGATATACTGCCAATGTGTGCAGCTCCATGAAATGAAAAAGTGGAAAAGTGCTCATCTCGATGAGGTGAACAAGTTGGAGGAAATCCACAAAAGGTTCCAAAGTTTCGCTGAATACCTTGTGGCACTGAATGCCACTTGGCTGATATTCTGCCAATGTGGGTGTCTCAAAGAAATGAGGAAGTGGCAAGGAGCGTATCTCGATGAGATCAGCAAAATGGAGGAAATCCACAAAAGGTTCCAAAGTTTCTCTCAATATCTTCGAGCAGTGAATGCCATTTGCCTGATATTCTGCCAACGTGAGTAACTCCATGCAATGAGAAAGTGGTAACGTGCTCATCAAGATGAATTCAGCAAGTTGGACGAAATCCACAATAGGTTCCAAAGTTTGTCTGAGTACCTCCGAGCAGTGAATGCCATTTGGCTGATATTCTGCCAATGTGTGTTTCTCAATGAAATGAGAGAGTTGTAACGTGCTGATCTCGCTGAGTTCAGCAAGTTGGAAGAAATCCACAATAGTTTCCAAAGTATCTCTGAATACCTTCGAGCAGTGAATGCCATTTGGATGATATTCTGCCAATATGTGTATCTCAATGAAATGAGAAAGTGGTAACGTGCTCATCTCGATGAGTTCAGCAAGTTGGAAGAAATCCACAATATGTTGCAAAGTTTCTCTGAATACTATCAAGCAGTGAATGCCATTTGGCTGATATTCTGCCAATGTGTGTATCTCAATGAAATGGAAAGTAGTAAAGTGCTCATCTCGATAAGTTGTGCAAGTTGGTAGAAATCCACAGTTGGTTCCAAAGCTTCTCCGAATGCCGTCGAGCAGTGAATGCCATTTGGCTGAATTTCTGCCAATGTGTGTATCTCAAAGAAATGAGGAAGTGGTAAAGTGCGTATCTCGATGAGTTGTGCAAGTTGGTAGAAATCCACAATCGGTTCCAAATTTTCTGAAAATACCTTCGAGCAGTGAATGCCATTTCACTGATTTTCTGCCAATGTGTGTATCTCAATGAAATGAGAAAGTGGTAAAGTGCTTATCTCGCTGAGTTCAGCAAGTTGGAAGAAATCCACAATAGGTCCCAAACTTTCTGTGAATTCCTTCGAGTAGTGAATACCATTTGGCTGATATTCTGCCAATGTGTGTAACTCAAGGAAATCAGAAAGTGGTAAGGTGCTTATCTCGATGAGTTCAGCAAGTTGTAGGAAATGTACAAAAGGTTCCAATGATTCTCTGAATACGCTCGAACAATGAATGCAATTTGGCTGATATTCTGCCAATGTGTGTATCTCAATGAAATGAGAAAGTGGTAACGTGCTAATCTCGAAGAGTTCAGCAAGTTGGACGAAATCCACGATATGTTGCAAAGTTTCTCTGAAAACCATCGAGCAGTGAATGCCTTTTGGCTGATACTCTGCCAATGAGTGTATCTCAATGAAATGAGAAAGTGGTAACGTGCTTATCTCGATGATTTGTGCAAGTTGGAAGAAATCCACAATCGGTTCCAAACTTTCCCTGAATACCTTAGAGCAGTGAATGGCATTTGGCTGATATACTGCCAATGTGTGCAGCTCAATGAAATGAGAAAGTGGAAAAGTGCTCTTCTCGATGAGGTGAACAAGTTGGAGGAAATCCACAAAAGGTTCCAAAGTTTCGCTGAATATCTTGTGGCACTGAATGCCACTTGGCTGATATTCTGCCAATGTGTGTGTCTCAAAGAAATGAGGAAGTGGCAAAGAGCGTATCTCGATGAGATCAGCAAAATGGTGGAATTCCACAAATGGTTCCAAAGTTTCTCTCAATATCTTCGAGAAGTGAATGCCATTTGCCTGATATTCTGCCAACGTGAGTAACTCCATGCAATGAGAAAGTGGTAACGTGCTCATCAAGATGAATTCAGCAAGTTGGAAGAAATCCACAATATGTTGCAAAGTTTCTCTGAATACTATCGAGCAGTGAATGCCATTTGGCTGATATTCTGCCAATGTGTGTATCTCAATGAAATGAGAAAGTAGTAAAGTGCTTATCTCGATGATTTCAGCAAGTTGGAAGAAATCCACAAACGGTTCCAAAGTTTCTCCGAATACCTTCGAGCAGTGAATGCCATTTCGATGATATTCTGCCAATATGTGTATCTCAAAGAAATGAGGAAGGGCGAACGTGCTTATCTCGATGAGTTCAGCAAGTTGGAAGAAATCCACAACATGTTGCAAAGTTTCTCTGAATACTATCGAGCAATAAATGCCATTTGGCTGATATTCTGCCAATGTGTGTATCTCAATGAAATGAGAACGTAGTAAAGTGCTTATCTCAATGAGTTGTGCAAGTTGGTAGAAATCCACAATCGGTTCTGAAGTTTCTCCGAATACCTTCGAGCAGTGAATGCCATTTGGCTGATTTTCTGCCAAAATGTGTATCTCAATAAAATGAGAAAGGTGTAAAGTGCTTATCTCGATCAGTTCAGCAAGTTGGAAGATAACCACAATAAGTCGCAACGTTTCTCTTAGTTCCTTCGAGTAGCGAATGCCATTTGGCTGATATTCTGCCAATGTGTGTAACTCAAGGAAATCAGAAAGTGGTAAGGTGCTTATCTCGATGAGTTCAGCAAGTTGTAGGAAATGTACAAAAGGTTCCAATGATTCTCTGAATACGCTCGAACAATGAATGCAATTTCGCTGATATGCTGCCAATGTGTGTATTACAATGAAATGAGAAAGTGGTAACGTGCTTATCTCGAAGAGTTCAGCAAGTTGGACGAAATCCACAATATGTTGCAAAGTTTCTCTGAATGCCATCGAGCAGTGAATGCCGTTTGGCTGATATTCTGCCAATGTGTGTATCTCAACGAAATGAGAAAGTGGTAAAGTGCTTATCTCGATCAGTTCAGCAAGTTGGAAGAAATCCACAATAGGTCCCAAACTTTCTGTGAATTCCTTCGAGTAGTGAATGCCATTTGGCTGATATTCTGCCAATGTGTGTAACTCAAGGAAATCAGAAAGTGGTAAGGTGCTTATCTCGATGAGTTGTGCAAGTTGGAGGAAATGTACAAAAGGTTCCAATGATTCTCTGAATACGCTCGAACAATGAATGCAATTTCGCTGATATGCTGCCAATGTGTGTATTACAATGAAATGAGAAAGTGGTAACGTGCTTATCTCGAAGAGTTCAGCAAGTTGGACGAAATCCACAATATGTTGCAAAGTTTCTCTGAATACCATCGAGCAGTGAATGCCGTTTGGCTGATATTCTGCCAATGTGTGTATCTCAACGAATTGAGAAAGTGGTAAAGTGCTTATCTCGATCAGTTCAGCAAGTTGGAAGAAATCCACAATAGTTCCCTAACTTTCTGTGAATTCGTTCGAGTAGTGAATGCCATTTGGCTGATATTCTGCCAATGTGTGTAACTCAAGGAAATCAGAAAGTGGTAAGGTGCTTATCCCGATGAGTTCAGCAAGTTGTAGGAAATGTAGAAAAGGTTCAAATGATTCTCTGAACACGCTCGAACAATGAATGCAATTTGGCTGATATGCTGTCAATGTGTGTATCTCAATGAAATGAGAAAGTGGTATCGTGCTTATCTCGAAGAGTTCAGCAAATTGGACGAAATCAACAATATGTTGCAAAGTTTCTCTGAAAACCATCGAGCAGTGAATGCCTTTTGGGTGATACTCTGCCAATGTGTGTATCTCAACGAAATGAGAAAGTGGTAACGTGCTTATCTCGATGAGTTGTGCAAGTTGGAAGAAATCCACAATCGGTTCCAAAGTTTCTCTGAATACCTTAGAGCAGTGAATGCCATTTGGCTGATATACTGCCAATGTGTGCAGCTCCATGAAATGAAAAAGTGGAAAAGTGCTCATCTCGATGAGGTGAACAAGTTGGAGGAAATCCACAAAAGGTTCCAAAGTTTCGCTGAATACCTTGTGGCACTGAATGCCACTTGGCTGATATTCTGCCAATGTGGGTGTCTCAAAGAAATGAGGAAGTGGCAAGGAGCGTATCTCGATGAGATCAGCAAAATGGAGGAAATCCACAAAAGGTTCCAAAGTTTCTCTCAATATCTTCGAGCAGTGAATGCCATTTGCCTGATATTCTGCCAACGTGAGTAACTCCATGCAATGAGAAAGTGGTAACGTGCTCATCAAGATGAATTCAGCAAGTTGGACGAAATCCACAATAGGTTCCAAAGTTTGTCTGAGTACCTCCGAGCAGTGAATGCCATTTGGCTGATATTCTGCCAATGTGTGTTTCTCAATGAAATGAGAGAGTTGTAACGTGCTGATCTCGCTGAGTTCAGCAAGTTGGAAGAAATCCACAATAGTTTCCAAAGTATCTCTGAATACCTTCGAGCAGTGAATGCCATTTGGATGATATTCTGCCAATATGTGTATCTCAATGAAATGAGAAAGTGGTAACGTGCTCATCTCGATGAGTTCAGCAAGTTGGAAGAAATCCACAATATGTTGCAAAGTTTCTCTGAATACTATCAAGCAGTGAATGCCATTTGGCTGATATTCTGCCAATGTGTGTATCTCAATGAAATGGAAAGTAGTAAAGTGCTCATCTCGATAAGTTGTGCAAGTTGGTAGAAATCCACAGTTGGTTCCAAAGCTTCTCCGAATGCCGTCGAGCAGTGAATGCCATTTGGCTGAATTTCTGCCAATGTGTGTATCTCAAAGAAATGAGGAAGTGGTAAAGTGCGTATCTCGATGAGTTGTGCAAGTTGGTAGAAATCCACAATCGGTTCCAAATTTTCTGAAAATACCTTCGAGCAGTGAATGCCATTTCACTGATTTTCTGCCAATGTGTGTATCTCAATGAAATGAGAAAGTGGTAAAGTGCTTATCTCGCTGAGTTCAGCAAGTTGGAAGAAATCCACAATAGGTCCCAAACTTTCTGTGAATTCCTTCGAGTAGTGAATACCATTTGGCTGATATTCTGCCAATGTGTGTAACTCAAGGAAATCAGAAAGTGGTAAGGTGCTTATCTCGATGAGTTCAGCAAGTTGTAGGAAATGTACAAAAGGTTCCAATGATTCTCTGAATACGCTCGAACAATGAATGCAATTTGGCTGATATTCTGCCAATGTGTGTATCTCAATGAAATGAGAAAGTGGTAACGTGCTAATCTCGAAGAGTTCAGCAAGTTGGACGAAATCCACGATATGTTGCAAAGTTTCTCTGAAAACCATCGAGCAGTGAATGCCTTTTGGCTGATACTCTGCCAATGAGTGTATCTCAATGAAATGAGAAAGTGGTAACGTGCTTATCTCGATGATTTGTGCAAGTTGGAAGAAATCCACAATCGGTTCCAAACTTTCCCTGAATACCTTAGAGCAGTGAATGGCATTTGGCTGATATACTGCCAATGTGTGCAGCTCAATGAAATGAGAAAGTGGAAAAGTGCTCTTCTCGATGAGGTGAACAAGTTGGAGGAAATCCACAAAAGGTTCCAAAGTTTCGCTGAATATCTTGTGGCACTGAATGCCACTTGGCTGATATTCTGCCAATGTGTGTGTCTCAAAGAAATGAGGAAGTGGCAAAGAGCGTATCTCGATGAGATCAGCAAAATGGTGGAATTCCACAAATGGTTCCAAAGTTTCTCTCAATATCTTCGAGAAGTGAATGCCATTTGCCTGATATTCTGCCAACGTGAGTAACTCCATGCAATGAGAAAGTGGTAACGTGCTCATCAAGATGAATTCAGCAAGTTGGAAGAAATCCACAATATGTTGCAAAGTTTCTCTGAATACTATCGAGCAGTGAATGCCATTTGGCTGATATTCGGCCAATGTGTGTATCTCAATGAAATGAGAAAGTAGTAAAGTGCTTATCTCGATGATTTCAGCAAGTTGGAAGAAATCCACAAACGGTTCCAAAGTTTCTCCGAATACCTTCGAGCAGTGAATGCCATTTCGATGATATTCTGCCAATATGTGTATCTCAAAGAAATGAGGAAGGGCGAACGTGCTTATCTCGATGAGTTCAGCAAGTTGGAAGAAATCCACAACATGTTGCAAAGTTTCTCTGAATACTATCGAGCAGTGAATGCCATTTGGCTGATATTCTGCCAATGTGTGTATCTCAATGAAATGAGAACGTAGTAAAGTGCTTATCTCAATGAGTTGTGCAAGTTGGTAGAAATCCACAATCGGTTCCGAAGTTTCTCCGAATACCTTCGAGCAGTGAATGCCATTTGGCTGATTTTCTGCCAAAGTGTGTATCTCAATAGAATGAGAAAGGTGTAAAGTGCTTATCTCGATCAGTTCAGCAAGTTGGATGATAACCACAATAAGTCGCAACGTTTCTCTTAGTTCCTTCGAGTAGTGAATGCCATTTGGCTGATTTTCTGCCAAGGTGTGTAATTCAAGGAAATCAGAAAGTGGTAAGGTGCTTATCTCGATGAGTTCAGCAAGTTGTAGGAAATGTACAAAAGGTTCCAATGATTCTCTGAATACGCTCGAACAATGAATGCAATTTCGCTGATATGCTGCCAATGTGTGTATTACAATGAAATGAGAAAGTGGTAACGTGCTTATCTCGAAGAGTTCAGCAAGTTGGACGAAATCCACAATATGTTGCAAAGTTTCTCTGAATACCATCGAGCAGTGAATGCCGTTTGGCTGATATTCTGCCAATGTGTGCATCTCAACGAAATGAGAAAGTGGTAAAGTGCTTATCTCGATCAGTTCAGCAAGTTGGAAGAAATCCACAATAGGTCCCAAACTTTCTGTGAATTCCTTCGAGTACTGAATGCCATTTGGCTGATATTCTGCCAATGTGTGTAACTCAACGAAATGAGAAAGTGGTAAGGTGCTTATCTCGATGAGTTGTGCAAGTTGTAAGAAATCCACAATCGGATCCAACCTTTCCCTGAATACCTTAGAGCAGTGAATGCCATTTGGCTGATATACTGCCAATGTGTGCAGCTCAATGAAATGAGAAAGTGGAAAAGTGCTCATCTCGATGAGTTGAACAAGTTGGAGGAAATCCACAAAAGGTTCCAAAGTTTCGCTGAATACCTTGTGGCACTGAATACCACTTGTCTGATATTATGCCAATGTGTGTGTCTCAAAGAAATGAGGAAGTGGCAAAGAGCGTATCTCGATGAGATCAGCAAAATGGTGGAATTCCACAAATGGTTCCAAAGTTTCTCTCAATATCTTCGAGAAGTGAATGCCATTTGCCTGATATTCTGCCAACGTGAGTACCTCCGTGCAATGAGAAAGTGGTAACGTGCTCATCAAGATGAATTCAGCAAGTTCGAAGAAATCCACAATATGTTGCAAAGTTTCTCTGAACACTATCGAGCAGTGAATGCCATTTGGCTGATATTCTGCCCATGTGTGTATCTCAATGAAATGAGAAAGTGGTAAAATTCTTATCTCGATGAGTTGTGCAAGTTGGAAGAAATCCACAATCGGTTTCAAAGATTCTCCGAATACCTTCGAGCAGTGAAGGCCATTTGGCTGATTTTCTGCCAATGTGTGTATCTCAATAAAATGAGAAAGTGGTAAAGTGCTTATCTCGATGAGTTCAGCAAGTTGGAAGAATCCACAGTATGTTGCAAAGTTTCTCTGAATACCTTCGAGCAGTGAATGCCATTTGGCTGATATTCTGCCAATGTGTGTATCTTAATGAAATGAGAAAGTAGTAACGTGCTTATCTCGATGAGTTCAGCAAGTTGGAAGAAATCCACAATAGTTCCCTAACTTCCTGTGAATTCTTTCGAGTAGTGAATGCAATTTGGCTGATATTCTGCCAATGTGTGTAACTCAAGGAAATCAGAAAGTGGTAAGGTGCTTATCTCGATGAGTTCAGCAAGTTGTAGGAAATGTACAAAAGGTTCCAATGATTCTCTGAATACGCTCGAACAATGAATGCAATTTGGCTGATATTCTGCCAGTGTGTGTATCACAATGAAATGAGAAAGTGGTAACGTGCTAATCTCGAAGAGTTCAGCAAGTTGGACGAAATCCACAATATGTTGCAAAGTTTCTCTGAAAACCATCGAGCAGTGAATGCCTTTTGGCTGATACTCTGCCAATGAGTGTATCTCAACGAAATGAGAAAGTGGTAACGTGCTTATCTCGATGATTTGTGCAAGTTGGAAGAAATCCACAATCGGTTCCAAACTTTCCCTGAATACCTTAGAGCAGTGAATGGCATTTGGCTGATATACTGCCAATGTGTGCAGCTCAATGAAATGAGAAAGTGGAAAAGTGCTCTTCTCGATGAGGTGAACAAGTTGGAGGAAATCCACAAAAGGTTCCAAAGTTTCGCTGAATATCTTGTGGCACTGAATGCCACTTGGCTGATATTCTGCCAATGTGTGTGTCTCAAAGAAATGAGGAAGTGGCAAAGAGCGTATCTCGATGAGATCAGCAAAATGGTGGAATTCCACAAATGGTTCCAAAGTTTCTCTCAATATCTTCGAGAAGTGAATGCCATTTGCCTGATATTCTGCCAACGTGAGTAACTCCATGCAATGAGAAAGTGGTAACGTGCTCATCAAGATGAATTCAGCAAGTTGGAAGAAATCCACAATATGTTGCAAAGTTTCTCTGAATACTATCGAGCAGTGAATGCCATTTGGCTGATATTCTGCCAATGTGTGTATCTCAATGAAATGAGAAAGTAGTAAAGTGCTTATCTCGATGACTTCAGCAAGTTGGAAGAAATCCACAAACGGTTCCAAAGTTTCTCCGAATACCTTCGAGCAGTGAATGCCATTTCGATGATATTCTGCCAATATGTGTATCTCAAAGAAATGAGGAAGGGCGAACGTGCTTATCTCGATGAGTTCAGCAAGTTGGAAGAAATCCACAACATGTTGCAAAGTTTCTCTGAATACTATCGAGCAATAAATGCCATTTGGCTGATATTCTGCCAATGTGTGTATCTCAATGAAATGAGAACGTAGTAAAGTGCTTATCTCAATGAGTTGTGCAAGTTGGTAGAAATCCACAATCAGTTCTGAAGTTTCTCCGAATACCTTCGAGCAGTGAATGCCATTTGGCTGATTTTCTGCCAAAATGTGTATCTCAATAAAATGAGAAAGGTGTAAAGTGCTTATCTCGATCAGTTCAGCAAGTTGGAAGATAACCACAATAAGTCGCAACGTTTCTCTTAGTTCCTTCGAGTAGCGAATTCCATTTGGCTGATATTCTGCCAATGTGTGTAACTCAAGGAAATCAGAAAGTGGTAAGGTGCTTATCTCGATGAGTTCAGCAAGTTGTAGGAAATGTACAAAAGGTTCCAATGATTCTCTGAATACGCTCGAACAATGAATGCAATTTCGCTGATATGCTGCCAATGTGTGTATTACAATGAAATGAGAAAGTGGTAACGTGCTTATCTCGAAGAGTTCAGCAAGTTGGACGAAATCCACAATATGTTGCAAAGTTTCTCTGAATGCCATCGAGCAGTGAATGCCGTTTGGCTGATATTCTGCCAATGTGTGTATCTCAACGAATTGAGAAAGTGGTAAAGTGCTTATCTCGATCAGTTCAGCAAGTTGGAAGAAATCCACAATAGGTCCCAAACTTTCTGTGAATTCCTTCGAGTAGTGAATGCCATTTGGCTGATATTCTGCCAATGTGTGTAACTCAAGGAAATCAGAAAGTGGTAAGGTGCTTATCTCGATGAGTTGTGCAAGTTGGAGGAAATGTACAAAAGGTTCCAATGATTCTCTGAATACGCTCGAACAATGAATGCAATTTCGCTGATATGCTGCCAATGTGTGTATTACAATGAAATGAGAAAGTGGTAACGTGCTTATCTCGAAGAGTTCAGCAAGTTGGACGAAATCCACAATATGTTGCAAAGTTTCTCTGAATGCCATCGAGCAGTGAATGCCGTTTGGCTGATATTCTGCCAATGTGTGTATCTCAACGAATTGAGAAAGTGGTAAAGTGCTTATCTCGATCAGTTCAGCAAGTTGGAAGAAATCCACAATAGGTCCCAAACTTTCTGTGAATTCCTTCGAGTAGTGAATGCCATTTGGCTGATATTCTGCCAATGTGTGTAACTCAAGGAAATCAGAAAGTGGTAAGGTGCTTATCTCGATGAGTTGTGCAAGTTGGAGGAAATGTACAAAAGGTTCCAATGATTCTCTGAATACGCTCGAACAATGAATGCAATTTCGCTGATATGCTGCCAATGTGTGTATTACAATGAAATGAGAAAGTGGTAACGTGCTTATCTCGAAGAGTTCAGCAAGTTGGACGAAATCCACAATATGTTGCAAAGTTTCTCTGAATACCATCGAGCAGTGAATGCCGTTTGGCTGATATTCTGCCAATGTGTGTATCTCAACGAATTGAGAAAGTGGTAAAGTGCTTATCTCGATCAGTTCAGCAAGTTGGAAGAAATCCACAATAGTTCCCTAACTTTCTGTGAATTCTTTCGAGTAGTGAATGCCATTTGGCTGATATTCTGCCAATGTGTGTAACTCAAGGAAATCAGAAAGTGGTAAGGTGCTTATCCCGATGAGTTCAGCAAGTTGTAGGAAATGTAGAAAAGGTTCAAATGATTCTCTGAACACGCTCGAACAATGAATGCAATTTGGCTGATATGCTGTCAATGTGTGTATCTCAATGAAATGAGAAAGTGGTAACGTGCTTATCTCGAAGAGTTCAGCAAATTGGACGAAATCAACAATATGTTGCAAAGTTTCTCTGAAAACCATCGAGCAGTGAATGCCTTTTGGCTGATACTCTGCCAATGTGTGTATCTCAACGAAATGAGAAAGTGGTAACGTGCTTATCTCGATGAGTTGTGCAAGTTGGAAGAAATCCACAATCGGTTCCAAAGTTTCTCTGAATACCTTAGAGCAGTGAATGCCATTTGGCTGATATACTGCCAATGTGTGCAGCTCCATGAAATGAAAAAGTGGAAAAGTGCTCATCTCGATGAGGTGAACAAGTTGCAGGAAATCCACAAAAGGTTCCAAAGTTTCGCTGAATACCTTGTGGCACTGAATGCCACTTGGCTGATATTCTGCCAATGTGGGTGTCTCAAAGAAATGAGGAAGTGGCAAGGAGCGTATCTCGATGAGATCAGCAAAATGGAGGAAATCCACAAAAGGTTCCAAAGTTTCTCTCAATATCTTCGAGCAGTGAATGCCATTTGCCTGATATTCTGCCAACGTGAGTAACTCCATGCAATGAGAAAGTGGTAACGTGCTCATCAAGATGAATTCAGCAAGTTGGACGAAATCCACAATAGGTTCCAAAGTTTGTCTGAGTACCTCCGAGCAGTGAATGCCATTTGGCTGATATTCTGCCAATGTGTGTTTCTCAATGAAATGAGAGAGTTGTAACGTGCTGATCTCGCTGAGTTCAGCAAGTTGGAACAAATCCACAATAGTTTCCAAAGTATCTCTGAATACCTTCGAGCAGTGAATGCCATTTGGATGATATTCTGCCAATATGTGTATCTCAATGAAATGAGAAAGTGGTAACGTGCTCATCTCGATGAGTTCAGCAAGTTGGAAGAAATCCACAATATGTTGCAAAGTTTCTCTGAATACTATCAAGCAGTGAATGCCATTTGGCTGATATTCTGCCAATGTGTGTATCTGAATGAAATGGAAAGTAGTAAAGTGCTCATCTCGATAAGTTGTGCAAGTTGGTAGAAATCCACAGTTGGTTCCAAAGCTTCTCCGAATGCCTTCGAGCAGTGAATGCCATTTGGCTGAATTTCTGCCAATGTGTGTATCTCAAAGAAATGAGGAAGTGGTAAAGTGCGTATCTCGATGAGTTGTGCAAGTTGGTAGAAATCCACAATCGGTTCCAAATTTTCTGAAAATACCTTCGAGCAGTGAATGCCATTTGACTGGTTTTCTGCCAATGTGTGTATCTCAATGAAATGAGAAAGTGGTAAAGTGCTTATCTCGCTGAGTTCAGCAAGTTGGAAGAAATCCACAATAGGTCCCAAACTTTCTGTGAATTCCTTCGAGTAGTGAATACCATTTGGCTGATTTTCTGCCAATGTGTGTAACTCAAGGAAATCAGAAAGTGGTAAGGTGCTTATCTCGATGAGTTCAGCAAGTTGTAGGAAATGTACAAAAGGTTCCAATGATTCTCTGAAAACGCTCGAACAATGAATGCAATTTGGCTGATATTCTGCCAATGTGTGTATCTCAATGAAATGAGAAAGTGGTAAAGTGCTTATCTCGATGAGTTCAGCAAGTTGGAAGAAATCCACAATAGGTCCCAAACTTTCTGTGAATTCCTTCGAGTAGTGAATGCCATTTGGCTGATATTCTGCCAATGTGTGTATCTCAACGAAATGAGAAAGTGGTAACGTGCTTATCTCGATTAGTTGTGCAAGTTGTAAGAAATCCACAATCGGATCCAACCTTTCCCTGAATACCTTAGAGCAGTGAATGCCATTTGGCTGATATACTGCCAATGTGTGCAGCTCAATGAAATGAGAAAGTGGAAAAGTGCTCATCTCGATGAGTTGAGCAAGTTGGAGGAAATCCACAATCGGTTCCAAAGTTTCTCTGAATACCTTAGAGCAGTGAATGCCATTTGGCTGATATACTGCCAATGTGTGCAGCTCCATGAAATGAAAAAGTGGAAAAGTGCTCATCTCGATGAGGTGAACAAGTTGGAGGAAATCCACAAAAGGTTCCAAAGTTTCGCTGAATACCTTGTGGCACTGAATGCCACTTGGCTGATATTCTGCCAATGTGGGTGTCTCAAAGAAATGAGGAAGTGGCAAGGAGCGTATCTCGATGAGATCAGCAAAATGGAGGAAATCCACAAAAGGTTCCAAAGTTTCTCTCAATATCTTCGAGCAGTGAATGCCATTTGCCTGATATTCTGCCAACGTGAGTAACTCCATGCAATGAGAAAGTGGTAACGTGCTCATCAAGATGAATTCAGCAAGTTGGACGAAATCCACAATAGGTTCCAAAGTTTGTCTGAGTACCTCCGAGCAGTGAATGCCATTTGGCTGATATTCTGCCAATGTGTGTTTCTCAATGAAATGAGAGAGTTGTAACGTGCTGATCTCGCTGAGTTCAGCAAGTTGGAACAAATCCACAATAGTTTCCAAAGTATCTCTGAATACCTTCGAGCAGTGAATGCCATTTGGATGATATTCTGCCAATATGTGTATCTCAATGAAATGAGAAAGTGGTAACGTGCTCATCTCGATGAGTTCAGCAAGTTGGAAGAAATCCACAATATGTTGCAAAGTTTCTCTGAAAACCATCGAGCAGTGAATGCCTTTTGGCTGATACTCTGCCAATGAGTGTATCTCAACGAAATGAGAAAGTGGTAACGTGCTTATCTCGATGATTTGTGCAAGTTGGAAGAAATCCACAATCGGTTCCAAACTTTCCCTGAATACCTTAGAGCAGTGAATGGCATTTGGCTGATATACTGCCAATGTGTGCAGCTCAATGAAATGAGAAAGTGGAAAAGTGCTCATCTCGATGAGGTGAACAAGTTGGAGGAAATCCACAAAAGGTTCCAAAGTTTCGCTGAATATCTTGTGGCACTGAATGCCACTTGGCTGATATTCTGCCAATGTGTGTGTCTCAAAGAAATGAGGAAGTGGCAAAGAGCGTATCTCGATGAGATCAGCAAAATGGTGGAATTCCACAAATGGTTCCAAAGTTTCCCTCAATATCTTCGAGAAGTGAATGCCATTTGCCTGATATTCTGCCAACGTGAGTAACTCCATGCAATGAGAAAGTGGTAACGTGCTCATCAAGATGAATTCAGCAAGTTGGAAGAAATCCACAATATGTTGCAAAGTTTCTCTGAATACTATCGAGCAGTGAATGCCATTTGGCTGATATTCTGCCAATGTGTGTATCTCAATGAAATGAGAAAGTAGTAAAGTGCTTATCTCGATGATTTCAGCAAGTTGGAAGAAATCCACAAACGGTTCCAAAGTTTCTCCGAATACCTTCGAGCAGTGAATGCCATTTCGATGATATTCTGCCAATATGTGTATCTCAAAGAAATGAGGAAGGGCGAACGTGCTTATCTCGATGAGTTCAGCAAGTTGGAAGAAATCCACAACATGTTGCAAAGTTTCTCTGAATACTATCGAGCAATAAATGCCATTTGGCTGATATTCTGCCAATGTGTGTATCTCAATGAAATGAGAACGTAGTAAAGTGCTTATCTCAATGAGTTGTGCAAGTTGGTAGAAATCCACAATCGGTTCCGAAGTTTCTCCGAATACCTTCGAGCAGTGAATGCCATTTGGCTGATTTTCTGCCAAAATGTGTATCTCAATAAAATGAGAAAGGTGTAAAGTGCTTATCTCGATCAGTTCAGCAAGTTGGAAGATAACCACAATAAGTCGCAACGTTTCTCTTAGTTCCTTCGAGTAGCGAATGCCATTTGGCTGATATTCTGCCAATGTGTGTAACTCAAGGAAATCAGAAAGTGGTAAGGTGCTTATCTCGATGAGTTCAGCAAGTTGTAGGAAATGTACAAAAGGTTCCAATGATTCTCTGAAT
Source organism: Carcharhinus amblyrhynchos (assembly GCF_965287045.1). Classification (NCBI taxonomy): domain Eukaryota; kingdom Metazoa; phylum Chordata; class Chondrichthyes; order Carcharhiniformes; family Carcharhinidae; genus Carcharhinus; species Carcharhinus amblyrhynchos. The sequence continues at coordinate 45,305,612 of NC_137348.1, forward strand.
ACGCTCGAACAATGAATGCAATTTCGCTGATATGCTGCCAATGTGTGTATTACAATGAAATGAGAAAGTGGTAACGTGCTTATCTCGAAGAGTTCAGCAAGTTGGACGAAATCCACAATATGTTGCAAAGTTTCTCTGAATACCATCGAGCAGTGAATGCCGTTTGGCTGATATTCTGCCAATGTGTGTATCTCAACGAAATGAGAAAGTGGTAAAGTGCTTATCTCGATCAGTTCAGCAAGTTGGAAGAAATCTACAATAGGTCCCAAACTTTCTGTGAATTCCTTCGAGTAGTGAATGCCATTTGGCTGATATTCTGCCAATGTGTGTAACTCAAGGAAATCAGAAAGTGGTAAGGTGCTTATCTCGATGAGTTGTGCAAGTTGGAGGAAATGTACAAAAGGTTCCAATGATTCTCTGAATACGCTCGAACAATGAATGCAATTTCGCTGATATGCTGCCAATGTGTGTATTACAATGAAATGAGAAAGTGGTAACGTGCTTATCTCGAAGAGTTCAGCAAGTTGGACGAAATCCACAATATGTTGCAAAGTTTCTCTGAATACCATCGAGCAGTGAATGCCGTTTGGCTGATATTCTGCCAATGTGTGTATCTCAACGAATTGAGAAAGTGGTAAAGTGCTTATCTCGATCAGTTCAGCAAGTTGGAAGAAATCCACAATAGTTCCCTAACTTTCTGTGAATTCTTTCGAGTAGTGAATGCCATTTGGCTGATATTCTGCCAATGTGTGTAACTCAAGGAAATCAGAAAGTGGTAAGGTGCTTATCCCGATGAGTTCAGCAAGTTGTAGGAAATGTAGAAAAGGTTCAAATGATTCTCTGAACACGCTCGAACAATGAATGCAATTTGGCTGATATGCTGTCAATGTGTGTATCTCAATGAAATGAGAAAGTGGTAACGTGCTTATCTCGAAGAGTTCAGCAAATTGGACGAAATCAACAATATGTTGCAAAGTTTCTCTGAAAACCATCGAGCAGTGAATGCCTTTTGGCTGATACTCTGCCAATGTGTGTATCTCAACGAAATGAGAAAGTGGTAACGTGCTTATCTCGATGAGTTGTGCAAGTTGGAAGAAATCCACAATCGGTTCCAAAGTTTCTCTGAATACCTTAGAGCAGTGAATGCCATTTGGCTGATATACTGCCAATGTGTGCAGCTCCATGAAATGAAAAAGTGGAAAAGTGCTCATCTCGATGAGGTGAACAAGTTGGAGGAAATCCACAAAAGGTTCCAAAGTTTCGCTGAATATCTTGTGGCACTGAATGCCACTTGGCTGATATTCTGCCAATGTGGGTGTCTCAAAGAAATGAGGAAGTGGCAAGGAGCGTATCTCGATGAGATCAGCAAAATGGAGGAAATCCACAAAAGGTTCCAAAGTTTCTCTCAATATCTTCGAGCAGTGAATGCCATTTGCCTGATATTCTGCCAACGTGAGTAACTCCATGCAATGAGATAGTGGTAACGTGCTCATCAAGATGAATTCAGCAAGTTGGACGAAATCCACAATAGGTTCCAAAGTTTGTCTGAGTACCTCCGAGCAGTGAATGCCATTTGGCTGATATTCTGCCAATGTGTGTTTCTCAATGAAATGAGAGAGTTGTAACGTGCTGATCTCGCTGAGTTCAGCAAGTTGGAACAAATCCACAATAGTTTCCAAAGTATCTCTGAATACCTTCGAGCAGTGAATGCCATTTGGATGATATTCTGCCAATATGTGTATCTCAATGAAATGAGAAAGTGGTAACGTGCTCATCTCGATGAGTTGTGCAAGTTGGTAGAAATCCACAGTTGGTTCCAAAGCTTCTCCGAATGCCTTCGAGCAGTGAATGCCATTTGGCTGAATTTCTGCCAATGTGTGTATCTCAAAGAAATGAGGAAGTGGTAAAGTGCGTATCTCGATGAGTTGTGCAAGTTGGTAGAAATCCACAATCGGTTCCAAATTTTCTGAAAATACCTTCGAGCAGTGAATGCCATTTGACTGATTTTCTGCCAATGTGTGTATCTCAATGAAATGAGAAAGTGGTAAAGTGCTTATCTCGCTGAGTTCAGCAAGTTGGAAGAAATCCACAATAGGTCCCAAACTTTCTGTGAATTCCTTCGAGTAGTGAATACCATTTGGCTGATTTTCTGCCAATGTGTGTAACTCAAGGAAATCAGAAAGTGGTAAGGTGCTTATCTCGATGAGTTCAGCAAGTTGTAGGAAATGTACAAAAGGTTCCAATGATTCTCTGAATACGCTCGAACAATGAATGCAATTTGGCTGATATTCTGCCAATGTGTGTATCTCAATGAAATGAGAAAGTGGTAAAGTGCTTATCTCGATGAGTTCAGCAAGTTGGAAGAAATCCACAATAGGTCCCAAACTTTCTGTGAATTCCTTCGAGTAGTGAATGCCATTTGGCTGATATTCTGCCAATGTGTGTATCTCAACGAAATGAGAAAGTGGTAACGTGCTTATCTCGATTAGTTGTGCAAGTTGTAAGAAATCCACAATCGGATCCAACCTTTCCCTGAATACCTTAGAGCAGTGAATGCCATTTGGCTGATATACTGCCAATGTGTGCTGCTCAATGAAATGAGAAAGTGGAAAAGTGCTCATCTCGATGAGTTGAACAAGTTGGAGGAAATCCACAATCGGTTCCAAAGTTTCTCTGAATACCTTAGAGCAGTGAATGCCATTTGGCTGATATACTGCCAATGTGTGCAGCTCCATGAAATGAAAAAGTGGAAAAGTGCTCATCTCGATGAGGTGAACAAGTTGGAGGAAATCCACAAAAGGTTCCAAAGTTTCGCTGAATACCTTGTGGCACTGAATGCCACTTGGCTGATATTCTGCCAATGTGGGTGTCTCAAAGAAATGAGGAAGTGGCAAGGAGCGTATCTCGATGAGATCAGCAAAATGGAGGAAATCCACAAAAGGTTCCAAAGTTTCTCTCAATATCTTCGAGCAGTGAATGCCATTTGCCTGATATTCTGCCAACGTGAGTAACTCCATGCAATGAGAAAGTGGTAACGTGCTCATCAAGATGAATTCAGCAAGTTGGACGAAATCCACAATAGGTTCCAAAGTTTGTCTGAGTACCTCCGAGCAGTGAATGCCATTTGGCTGATATTCTGCCAATGTGTGTTTCTCAATGAAATGAGAGAGTTGTAACGTGCTGATCTCGCTGAGTTCAGCAAGTTGGAACAAATCCACAATAGTTTCCAAAGTATCTCTGAATACCTTCGAGCAGTGAATGCCATTTGGATGATATTCTGCCAATATGTGTATCTCAATGAAATGAGAAAGTGGTAACGTGCTCATCTCGATGAGTTCAGCAAGTTGGAAGAAATCCACAATATGTTGCAAAGTTTCTCTGAAAACCATCGAGCAGTGAATGCCTTTTGGCATTCTGCCAATGAGTGTATCTCAACGAAATGAGAAAGTGGTAACGTGCTTATCTCGATGATTTGTGCAAGTTGGAAGAAATCCACAATCGGTTCCAAACTTTCCCTGAATACCTTAGAGCAGTGAATGGCATTTGGCTGATATACTGCCAATGTGTGCAGCTCAATGAAATGAGAAAGTGGAAAAGTGCTCATCTCGATGAGGTGAACAAGTTGGAGGAAATCCACAAAAGGTTCCAAAGTTTCGCTGAATATCTTGTGGCACTGAATGCCACTTGGCTGATATTCTGCCAATGTGTGTGTCTCAAAGAAATGAGGAAGTGGCAAAGAGCGTATCTCGATGAGATCAGCAAAATGGTGGAATTCCACAAATGGTTCCAAAGTTTCTCTCAATATCTTCGAGAAGTGAATGCCATTTGCCTGATATTCTGCCAACGTGAGTAACTCCATGCAATGAGAAAGTGGTAACGTGCTCATCAAGATGAATTCAGCAAGTTGGAAGAAATCCACAATATGTTGCAAAGTTTCTCTGAATACTATCGAGCAGTGAATGCCATTTGGCTGATATTCTGCCAATGTGTGTATCTCAATGAAATGAGAAAGTAGTAAAGTGCTTATCTCGATGATTTCAGCAAGTTGGAAGAAATCCACAAACGGTTCCAAAGTTTCTCCGAATACCTTCGAGCAGTGAATGCCATTTCGATGATATTCTGCCAATATGTGTATCTCAAAGAAATGAGGAAGGGCGAACGTGCTTATCTCGATGAGTTCAGCAAGTTGGAAGAAATCCACAACATGTTGCAAAGTTTCTCTGAATACTATCGAGCAATAAATGCCATTTGGCTGATATTCTGCCAATGTGTGTATCTCAATGAAATGAGAACGTAGTAAAGTGCTTATCTCAATGAGTTGTGCAAGTTGGTAGAAATCCACAATCGGTTCCGAAGTTTCTCCGAATACCTTCGAGCAGTGAATGCCATTTGGCTGATTTTCTGCCAAAATGTGTATCTCAATAAAATGAGAAAGGTGTAAAGTGCTTATCTCGATCAGTTCAGCAAGTTGGAAGATAACCACAATAAGTCGCAACGTTTCTCTTAGTTCCTTCGAGTACTGAATGCCATTTGGCTGATATTCTGCCAATGTGTGTAACTCAAGGAAATCAGAAAGTGGTAAGGTGCTTATCTCGATGAGTTCAGCAAGTTGTAGGAAATGTACAAAAGGTTCCAATGATTCTCTGAATACGCTCGAACAATGAATGCAATTTCGCTGATATGCTGCCAATGTGTGTATTACAATGAAATGAGAAAGTGGTAACGTGCTTATCTCGAAGAGTTCAGCAAGTTGGACGAAATCCACAATATGTTGCAAAGTTTCTCTGAATACCATCGAGCAGTGAATGCCGTTTGGCTGATATTCTGCCAATGTGTGTATCTCAACGAAATGAGAAAGTGGTAAAGTGCTTATCTCGATCAGTTCAGCAAGTTGGAAGAAACCCACAATAGGTCCCAAACTTTCTGTGAATTCCTTCGAGTAGTGAATGCCATTTGGCTGATATTCTGCCAATGTGTGTAACTCAAGGAAATCAGAAAGTGGTAAGGTGCTTATCTCGATGAGTTCAGCAAGTTGTAGGAAATGTACAAAAGGTTCCAATGATTCTCTGAATACGCTCGAACAATGAATGCAATTTCGCTGATATGCTGCCAATGTGTATATTACAATGAAATGAGAAAGTGGTAACGTGCTTATCTCGAAGAGTTCAGCAAGTTGGACGAAATCCACAATATGTTGCAAAGTTACTCTGAATTCCTTCGAGTAGTGAATGCCATTTGGCTGATATTCTGCCAATGTGTGTATCTCAATGAAATGTGAAAGTGGTAAAGTGCTTATCTCGATGAGTTCAGCAAGTTGGAAGAAATCCACAATAGGTCCCAAACTTTCTGTGAATTCCTTCGAGTAGTGAATGCCATTTGGCTGATATTCTGCCAATGTGTGTATCTCAACGAAATGAGAAAGTGGTAACGTGCTTATCTCGATGAGTTGTGCAAGTTGTAAGAAATCCACAATCGGATCCAAACTTTCCCTGAATACCTTAGAGCAGTGAATGCCATTTGGCTGATATACTGCCAATGTGTGCAGCTCAATGAAATGAGAAAGTGGAAAAGTGCTCATCTCGATGAGTTGAACAAGTTGGAGGAAATCCACAAAAGGTTCCAAAGTTTCGCTGAATACCTTGTGGCACTGAATACCACTTGGCTGATATTATGCCAATGTGTGTGTCTCAAAGAAATGTGGAAGTGGCAAAGAGCATATCTCGATGAGATCAGCAAAATGGAGGAAATCCACAAAAGGTTCCAAAGTTTCTCTCAATATCTTCGAGCAGTGAATGCCATTTGCCTGATATTCTGCCAACGTGAGTAACTCCGTGCAATGAGAAAGTGGTAACGTGCTCATCAAGATGAATTCAGCAAGTTCGAAGAAATCCACAATATGTTGCAAAGTTTCTCTGAATACTATCGAGCAGTGAATGTTATTTGGCTGATACTCTGCCCATGTGTGTATCTCAATGAAATGAGAAAGTGGTAAAATTCTTATCTCGATGAGTTGTGCAAGTTGGAAGAAATCCACAATCAGTTTCAAAGTTTCTCCGAATACCTTCGAGCAGTGAAGGCCATTTGGCTGATTTTCTGCCAATGTGTGTATCTCAATAAAATGAGAAAGTGGTAAAGTGCTTATCTCGATGAGTTCAGCAAGTTGGAAGAATCCACAATATGTTGCAAAGTTTCTCTGAATACCTTCGAGCAGTGAATGCCATTTGGCTGATATTCTGCCAATGTGTGTATCTTAATGAAATGAGAAAGTAGTAACGTGCTTATCTCGATGGGTTCAGCAAGTTGGAAGAAATCCACAATAGTTCCCTAACTTTCTGTGAATTCTTTCGAGTAGTGAATGCCATTTGGCTGATATTCTGCCAATGTGTGGAACTCAAGGAAATCAGAAAGTGGTAAGGTGCTTATCCCGATGAGTTCAGCAAGTTGTAGGAAATGTAGAAAAGGTTCAAATGATTCTCTGAACACGCTCGAACAATCAATGCAATTTGGCTGATATGCTGTCAATGAATGTATCTCAATGAAATGTGAAAGTGATAACGTGCTTATCTCGAAGAGTTCAGCAAATTGGACGAAATCAACAATATGTTGCAAAGTTTCTCTGAAAACCATCGAGCAGTGAATGCCTTTTGGCTGATACTCTGCCAATGTGTGTATCTCAACGAAATGAGAAAGTGGTAACGTGCTTATCTCGATGAGTTGTGCAAGTTGGAAGAAATCCACAATCGGTTCCAAAGTTTCTCTGAATACCTTAGAGCAGTGAATGCCATTTGGCTGATATACTGCCAATGTGTGCAGCTCAATGAAATGAGAAAGTGGAAAAGTGCTCATCTCGATGAGGTGAACAAGTTGGAGGAAATCCACAAAAGGTTCCAAAGTTTCGCTGAATACCTTGTGGCACTGAATGCCACTTGGCTGATATTCTGCCAATGTGGGTGTCTCAAAGAAATGAGGAAGTGGCAAGGAGCGTATCTCGATGAGATCAGCAAAATGGAGGAAATCCACAAAAGGTTCCAAAGTTTCTCTCAATATCTTCGAGCAGTGAATGCCATTTGCCTGATATTCTGCCAACGTGAGTAACTCCATGCAATGAGAAAGTGGTAACGTGCTCATCAAGATGAATTCAGCAAGTTGGACGAAATCCACAATAGGTTCCAAAGTTTGTCTGAGTACCTCCGAGCAGTGAATGCCATTTGGCTGATATTCTGCCAATGTGTGTTTCTCAATGAAATGAGAGAGTTGTAACGTGCTGATCTCGCTGAGTTCAGCAAGTTGGAACAAATCCACAATAGTTTCCAAAGTATCTCTGAATACCTTCGAGCAGTGAATGCCATTTGGATGATATTCTGCCAATATGTGTATCTCAATGAAATGAGAAAGTGGTAACGTGCTCATCTCGATGAGTTCAGCAAGTTGGAAGAAATCCACAATATGTTGCAAAGTTTCTCTGAATACTATCAAGCAGTGAATGCCATTTGGCTGATATTCTGCCAATGTGTGTATCTCAATGAAATGGAAAGTAGTAAAGTGCTCATCTCGATAAGTTGTGCAAGTTGGTAGAAATCCACAGTTGGTTCCAAAGCTTCTCCGAATGCCGACGAGCAGTGAATGCCATTTGGCTGAATTTCTGCCAATGTGTGTATCTCAAAGAAATGAGGAAGTGGTAAAGTGCGTATCTCGATGAGTTGTGCAAGTTGGTAGAAATCCACAATCGGTTCCAAATTTTCTGAAAATACCTTCGAGCAGTGAATGCCATTTCACTGATTTTCTGCCAATGTGTGTATCTCAATGAAATGAGAAAGTGGTAAAGTGCTTATCTCGCTGAGTTCAGCAAGTTGGAAGAAATCCACAATAGGTCCCAAACTTTCTGTGAATTCCTTCGAGTAGTGAATACCATTTGGCTGATATTCTGCCAATGTGTGTAACTCAAGGAAATCAGAAAGTGGTAACGTGCTTATCTCGATGAGTTCAGCAAGTTGTAGGAAATGTACAAAAGGTTCCAATGATTCTCTGAATACGCTCGAACAATGAATGCAATTTGGCTGATATTCTGCCAATGTGTGTATCTCAATGAAATGAGAAAGTGGTAACGTGCTAATCTCGAAGAGTTCAGCAAGTTGGACGAAATCCACGATATGTTGCAAAGTTTCTCTGAAAACCATCGAGCAGTGAATGCCTTTTGGCTGATACTCTGCCAATGAGTCTATCTCAATGAAATGAGAAAGTGGTAACGTGCTTATCTCGATGATTTGTGCAAGTTGGAAGAAATCCACAATCGGTTCCAAACTTTCCCTGAATACCTTAGAGCAGTGAATGGCATTTGGCTGATATACTGCCAATGTGTGCAGCTCAATGAAATGAGAAAGTGGAAAAGTGCTCTTCTCGATGAGGTGAACAAGTTGGAGGAAATCCACAAAAGGTTCCAAAGTTTCGCTGAATATCTTGTGGCACTGAATGCCACTTGGCTGATATTCTGCCAATGTGTGTGTCTCAAAGAAATGAGGAAGTGGCAAAGAGCGTATCTCGATGAGATCAGCAAAATGGTGGAATTCCACAAATGGTTCCAAAGTTTCTCTCAATATCTTCGAGAAGTGAATGCCATTTGCCTGATATTCTGCCAACGTGAGTAACTCCATGCAATGAGAAAGTGGTAACGTGCTCATCAAGATGAATTCAGCAAGTTGGAAGAAATCCACAATATGTTGCAAAGTTTCTCTGAATACTATCGAGCAGTGAATGCCATTTGGCTGATATTCGGCCAATGTGTGTATCTCAATGAAATGAGAAAGTAGTAAAGTGCTTATCTCGATGATTTCAGCAAGTTGGAAGAAATCCACAAACGGTTCCAAAGTTTCTCCGAATACCTTCGAGCAGTGAATGCCATTTCGATGATATTCTGCCAATATGTGTATCTCAAAGAAATGAGGAAGGGCGAACGTGCTTATCTCGATGAGTTCAGCAAGTTGGAAGAAATCCACAACATGTTGCAAAGTTTCTCTGAATACTATCGAGCAGTGAATGCCATTTGGCTGATATTCTGCCAATGTGTGTATCTCAATGAAATGAGAACGTAGTAAAGTGCTTATCTCAATGAGTTGTGCAAGTTGGTAGAAATCCACAATCGGTTCCGAAGTTTCTCCGAATACCTTCGAGCAGTGAATGCCATTTGGCTGATTTTCTGCCAAAGTGTGTATCTCAATAGAATGAGAAAGGTGTAAAGTGCTTATCTCGATCAGTTCAGCAAGTTGGATGATAACCACAATAAGTCGCAACGTTTCTCTTACTTCCTTCGAGTAGTGAATGCCATTTGGCTGATTTTCTGCCAAGGTGTGTAATTCAAGGAAATCAGAAAGTGGTAAGGTGCTTATCTCGATGAGTTCAGCAAGTTGTAGGAAATGTACAAAAGGTTCCAATGATTCTCTGAATACGCTCGAACAATGAATGCAATTTCGCTGATATGCTGCCAATGTGTGTATTACAATGAAATGAGAAAGTGGTAACGTGCTTATCTCGAAGAGTTCAGCAAGTTGGACGAAATCCACAATATGTTGCAAAGTTTCTCTGAATACCATCGAGCAGTGAATGCCGTTTGGCTGATATTCTGCCAATGTGTGCATCTCAACGAAATGAGAAAGTGGTAAAGTGCTTATCTCGATCAGTTCAGCAAGTTGGAAGAAATCCACAATAGGTCCCAAACTTTCTGTGAATTCCTTCGAGTAGTGAATGCCATTTGGCTGATATTCTGCCAATGTGCGTAACTCAACGAAATGAGAAAGTGGTAAGGTGCTTATCTCGATGAGTTGTGCAAGTTGTAAGAATTCCACAATCGGATCCAACCTTTCCCTGAATACCTTAGAGCAGTGAATGCCATTTGGCTGATATACTGCCAATGTGTGCAGCTCCATGAAATGAGAAAGTGGAAAAGTGCTCATCTCGATGAGTTGAACAAGTTGGAGGAAATCCACAAAAGGTTCCAAAGTTTCGCTGAATACCTTGTGGCACTGAATACCACTTGTCTGATATTATGCCAATGTGTGTGTCTCAAAGAAATGAGGAAGTGGCAAAGAGCGTATCTCGATGAGATCAGCAAAATGGAGGAAATCCACAAAAGGTTCCAAAGTTTCTCTCAATATCTTCGAGCAGTGAATGCCATTTGCCTGATATTCTGCCAACGTGACTAACTCCGTGCAATGAGAAAGTGGTAACGTGCTCATCAAGATGAATTCAGCAAGTTCGAAGAAATCCACAATATGTTGCAAAGTTTCTCTGAATACTATCGAGCAGTGAATGCCATTTGGCTGATATTCTGCCCATGTGTGTATCTCAATGAAATGAGAAAGTGGTAAAATTCTTATCTCGATGAGTTGTGCAAGTTGGAAGAAATCCACATCGGTTTCAAAGTTTCTTCGAATACCTTCGAGCAGTGAAGGCCATTTGGCTGATTTTCTGCCAATGTGTGTATCTCAATAAAATGAGAAAGTGGTAAAGTGCTTATCTCGATGAGTTCAGCAAGTTGGAAGAATCCACAATATGTTGCAAAGTTTCTCTGAATACCTTCGAGCAGTGAATGCCATTTGGCTGATATTCTGCCAATGTGTGTATCTTAATGAAATGAGAAAGTAGTAACGTGCTTATCTCGATGAGTTCAGCAAGTTGGAAGAAATCCACAATAGTTCCCTAACTTTCTGTGAATTCTTTCGAGTAGTGAATGCAATTTGGCTGATATTCTGCCAATGTGTGTAACTCAAGGAAATCAGAAAGTGGTAAGGTGCTTATCCCGATGAGTTCAGCAAGTTGTAGGAAATGTAGAAAAGGTTCAAATGATTCTCTGAACACGCTCGATCAATCAATGCAATTTGGCTGATATGCTGTCTATGTGTGTATCTCAATGAAATGAGAAAGTGGTAACGTGCTTATCTCGAAGAGTTCAGCAAATTGGACGAAATCAACAATATGTTGCAAAGTTTCTCTGAAAACCATCGAGCAGTGAATGCCTTTTGGCTGATACTCTGCCAATGTGTGTATCTCAACGAAATGAGAAAGTGGTAACGTGCTTATCTCGATGAGTTGTGCAAGTTGGAAGAAATCCACAATCGGTTCCAAAGTTTCTCTGAATACCTTAGAGCAGTGAATGCCATTTGGCTGATATACTGCCAATGTGTGCAGCTCAATGAAATGAGAAAGTGGAAAAGTGCTCATCTCGATGAGGTGAACAAGTTGGAGGAAATCCACAAAAGGTTCCAAAGTTTCGCTGAATACCTTGTGGCACTGAATGCCACTTGGCTGATATTCTGCCAATGTGGGTGTCTCAAAGAAATGAGGAAGTGGCAAGGAGCGTATCTCGATGAGATCAGCAAAATGGAGGAAATCCACAAAAGGTTCCAAAGTTTCTCTCAATATCTTCGAGCAGTGAATGCCATTTGCCTGATATTCTGCCAACGTGAGTAACTCCATGCAATGAGAAAGTGGTAACGTGCTCATCAAGATGAATTCAGCAAGTTGGAAGAAATCCACAATATGTTGCAAAGTTTCTCTGAATACTATCGAGCAGTGAATGCCGTTTGGCTGATATTCCGCCAATGTGTGTATCTCAACGAAATGAGAAAGTGGTAAAGTGCTTATCTCGATCAGTTCAGCAAGTTGGAAGAAATCCACAATAGGTCCCAAACTTTCTGTGAATTCCTTCGAGTAGTGAATGCCATTTGGCTGATATTCTGCCAATGTGTGTAACTCAAGGAAATCAGATAGTAGTAAGGTGCTTATCTCGATGAGATCAGCAAGTTGTAGGAAATGTACAAAAGGTTCCAATGATTCTCTGAATACGCTCGAACAATGAATGCAATTTGGCTGATATTCTGCCAATGTGTGTATCTCAATGAAATGAGAAAGTGGTAAAGTGCTTATCTCGATGAGTTCAGCAAGTTGGAAGAAATCCACAATAGGTCCCAAACTTTCTGTGAATTCCTTCGAGTAGTGAATGCCATTTGGCTGATATTCTGCCAATGTGTGTATCTCAACGAAATGAGAAAGTGGTAACGTGCTTATCTCGATGAGTTGTGCAAGTTGGAAGAAATCCACAATCGGATCCAAACTTTCCCTGAATACCTTCGAGCAGTGAATGCCATTTGGCTGACATACTGCCAATGTGTGCAGCTCAATGAAATGAGAAAGTGGAAAAGTGCTCATCTCGATGAGTTGAACAAGTTGGAGGAAATCCACAAAAGGTTCCAAAGTTTCGCTGAATACCTTGTGGCACTGAATACCACTTGTCTGATATTATGCCAATGTGTGTGTCTCAAAGAAATGTGGAAGTGGCAAAGAGCGTATCTCGATGAGATCAGCAAAATGGAGGAAATCCACAAATGGTTCCAAAGTTTCTCTCAATATCTTCGAGAAGTGAATGCCATTTGCCTGATATTCTGCCAACGTGAGTAACTCCATCAATGAGAAAGTGGTAACGTGCTCATCAAGATGAATTCAGCAAGTTGGAAGAAATCCACAATATGTTGCAAAGTTTCTCTGAATACTATCGAGCAGTGAATGCCATTTGGCTGATATTCGGCCAATGTGTGTATCTCAATGAAATGAGAAAGTAGTAAAGTGCTTATCTCGATGATTTCAGCAAGTTGGAAGAAATCCACAAACGGTTCCAAAGTTTCTCCGAATACCTTCGAGCAGTGAATGCCATTTCGATGATATTCTGCCAATATGTGTATCTCAAAGAAATGAGGAAGGGCGAACGTGCTTATCTCGATGAGTTCAGCAAGTTGGAAGAAATCCACAACATGTTGCAAAGTTTCTCTGAATACTATCGAGCAGTGAATGCCATTTGGCTGATATTCTGCCAATGTGTGTATCTCAATGAAATGAGAACGTAGTAAAGTGCTTATCTCAATGAGTTGTGCAAGTTGGTAGAAATCCACAATCGGTTCCGAAGTTTCTCCGAATACCTTCGAGCAGTGAATGCCATTTGGCTGATTTTCTGCCAAAATGTGTATCTCAATAAAATGAGAAAGGTGTAAAGTGCTTATCTCGATCAGTTCAGCAAGTTGGAAGATAACCACAATAAGTCGCAACGTTTCTCTTAGTTCCTTCGAGTACTGAATGCCATTTGGCTGATATTCTGCCAATGTGTGTAACTCAAGGAAATCAGAAAGTGGTAAGGTGCTTATCTCGATGAGTTCAGCAAGTTGTAGGAAATGTAGAAAAGGTTCCAATGATTCTCTGAATACGCTCGAACAATGAATGCAATTTCGCTGATATGCTGCCAATGTGTGTATTACAATGAAATGAGAAAGTGGTAACGTGCTTATCTCGAAGGGTTCAGCAAGTTGGACGAAATCCACAATATGTTGCAAAGTTACTCTGAATTCCTTCGAGTAGTGAATGCCATTTGGCTGATATTCTGCCAATGTGTGTATCTCAATGAAATGTGAAAGTGGTAAAGTGCTTATCTCGATGAGTTCAGCAAGTTGGAAGAAATCCACAATAGGTCCCAAACTTTCTGTGAATTCCTTCGAGTAGTGAATGCCATTTGGCTGATATTCTGCCAATGTGTGTATCTCAACGAAATGAGAAAGTGGTAACGTGCTTATCTCGATGAGTTGTGCAAGTTGTAAGAAATCCACAATCGGATCCAAACTTTCCCTGAATACCTTAGAGCAGTGAATGCCATTTGGCTGATATACTGCCAATGTGTGCAGCTCAATGAAATGAGAAAGTGGAAAAATGCTCATCTCGATGAGTTGAACAAGTTGGAGGAAATCCACAAAAGGTTCCAAAGTTTCGCTGAATACCTTGTGGCACTGAATACCACTTGGCTGATATTATGCCAATGTGTGTGTCTCAAAGAAATGTGGAAGTGGCAAAGAGCATATCTCGATGAGATCAGCAAAATGGAGGAAATCCACAAAAGGTTCCAAAGTTTCTCTCAATATCTTCGAGCAGTGAATGCCATTTGCCTGATATTCTGCCAACGTGAGTAACTCCGTGCAATGAGAAAGTGGTAACGTGCTCATCAAGATGAATTCAGCAAGTTCGAAGAAATCCACAATATGTTGCAAAGTTTCTCTGAATACTATCGAGCAGTGAATGCAATTTGGCTGATACTCTGCCCATGTGTGTATCTCAATGAAATGAGAAAGTGGTAAAATTCTTATCTCGATGAGTTGTGCAAGTTGGAAGAAATCCACAATCAGTTTCAAAGTTTCTCCGAATACCTTCGAGCAGTGAAGGCCATTTGGCTGATTTTCTGCCAATGTGTGTATCTCAATAAAATGAGAAAGTGGTAAAGTGCTTATCTCGATGAGTTCAGCAAGTTGGAAGAAATCCACAATCGTTTCCAAAGTATCTCAGAATACCTTCGAGCAGTGAATGCCATTTGGATGATATTCTGCCAATATGTGTATCTCAATGAAATGAGAAAGTGGTAACGTGCTTATCTCGATGAGTTCAGCAAGTTGGAAGAAATCCACAATATGTTGCAAAGTTTCTCTGAATACTATCGAGCAGTGAATGCCATTTGGATGATATTCTGCCAATGTGCGTATGTCAATGAAATGAGAAAGTGGTAAAGTGCTTATCTCGATGAGTTCAGGAAGTTGGAAGAAACCCACAATAGGTCCCAAAGTTTCTGTGAATTCCTTTGAGTAGTGAATGCCATTTGGCTGATGTTCTGCCAATGTGTGTATCTGAAGGAAATGAGAAAGTGGTAAAGCCCTTATCTCGATGAGTTCAGCAAGTTGTAGGAAATCTACAAACGGTTCCAATGTTTCTCTGAGTACGCTCGAACAGTGATTGCAATTTGGCTGATATTCTGGCAATGTGTGTATCTCAATGAAATGAGAAAGTGGTAACGTGCTTATCTCGAAGACTTCAGCAAGTTGGAAGAAATCCACAACAGGTTGCAAAGTTTCTCTGGATACTTGGAGCAGAGAATGCCATTTGGCTGATATTCTGCCAATGTGTGTATCTCAATGAAATGAGAAAGTGGTGAAGTGCTTATCTCGATGAGTTCAGTAAGTTGGAAGAAATCCAAAATATGTTGCAAAGTTTCCCTGAATACAATCGAGCAGTGAATGCCATTTGCCTGATATTCTGCCAACGTGAGTAACTCCATGCAATGAGAAAGTGGTAACGTGCTCATCAAGATGAATTCAGCAAGTTGGACGAAATCCACAATAGGTTCCAAAGTTTGTCTGAGTACCTCCGAGCAGTGAATGCCATTTGGCTGATATTCTGCCAATGTGTCTGTCTCAATGAAATGAGAGAGTTGTAACGTGCTTATCTCGATGAGTTCAGCAAGTTGGAAGAAATCCACAATCGTTTCCAAAGTATCTCAGAATACCTTCGAGCAGTGAATGCCATTTCGATGATATTCTGCCAATATGTGTATCTCAAAGAAATGAGGAAGGGCGAACGTGCTTATCTCGATGAGTTCAGCAAGTTGGAAGAAATCCACAATATGTTGCAAAATTTCTCTGAATACTATCGAGCAGTGAATGCCATTTGGATGATATTCTGCCAATGTGTGTACCTCAATGAAATGAGAGAGTAGTAAAGTGCTTATCTCGATGAGTTGTGCAAGTTGGAAGAAATCCACAATCTTTTCCAGAGTATCTCTGAATACCTTCGAGCAGTGAATGCCATTTGGATGATATTCTGCCAATATGTGTATCTCAATTAAATGAGAATGTGGTAACGTGCTTATCTCGATGAGTTCAACACGTTGGAAGATATCCACAATATGTTGCAAAGTTTCTCTGAATACTATCGAGCAGTGAATTCCATATGGATGATACTCTGCCAATGTGTGTATCTCAATGAATTGAGAAAGTGGAAAAGTGCATATCTCGATCAGTTCAGCAAGTTGGAAGAAATCCACAATAGGTCCCAAACGTTCTGTGAATTCCTTCGAGTAGTGAATGCCATTTGGCTGATATTCTGCAAATGTGTGTAACTCAAGGAAATGAGAAAGTGGTAACGTGCATATCTCGATGTGTTGTGCAAGTTGGAAGAAATCCACAATCGGTTCCAAACTTTCCCTGAATACCTTAGAGCAGTGAATGCCATTTGGCTGATATACTGCCAATGTGTGCAGCTCAATGAAATGAGAGAGTAGTAAAGTGCTTATCTCGATGAGTTGTGCAAGTTGGAAGCAATCCACCATCGTTTCCAGAGTATCTCTCAATACCTTCGAACAGTGAATGCCATTTGGATGATATTCTGCCAATATGTGTATCTCAATGAAATGAGAATGTGGTAACGTGCTTATCTCGATGAGTTCAACAAGTTGGAAGATATCCACAATATGTTGCAAAGTTTCTCTGAATACTATCGAGCAGTGAATGCCATTTGGCTGATATTCTGCCCATGTGTGTATCTCAATGAAATGAGAAAGTGGTAAAGTTCTTATCTCTATGAGTTGTGCAAGTTGGAAGAAATCCACAATCGGTTTCAAAGTTTCTCCGAATACCTTCGAGCAGTGAAGGCCATTTGGCTGATTTTCTGCCAATGTGTGTATCTCAATAAAATGAGAAAGTGGTAAAGTGCTTATCTCGATGAGTTCAGCAAGTTGGAAGAATCCACAATATGTTGCAAAGTTTCTCTGAATACCTTCGAGCAGTGAATGCCATTTGGCTGATATTCTGCCAATGTGTGTATCTTAATGAAATGAGAAAGTAGTAACGCGCTTATCTCGATGAGTTCAGCAAGTTGGAAGAAATCCACAATAGTTCCCTAACTTTCTGTGAATTCTTTCGAGTAGTGAATGCCATTTGGCTGATATTCTGCCAATGTGTGGAACTCAAGGAAATCAGAAAGTGGTAAGGTGCTTATCTCGATGAGTTCAGCAAGTTGTAGGAAATGTAGAAAAGGTTCAAATGATTCTCTGAACACGCTCGAACAATGAATGCAATTTGTCTGATATTCTGCCAATGTGTGTATCTCAATGAAATGAGAAAGTGGTAACGTGCTTATCTCGAAGAGTTCAGCAAATTGGACGAAATCAACAATATGTTGCAAAGTTTCTCTGAAAACCATCGAGCAGTGAATGCCTTTTGGCTGATACTCTGCCAATGTGTGTATCTCAACGAAATGAGAAAGTGGTAACGTGCTTATCTCGATGAGTTGTGCAAGTTGGAAGAAATCCACAATCGGTTCCAAAGTTTCTCTGAATACCTTAGAGCAGTGAATGCCATTTGGCTGATATACTGCCAATGTGTGCAGCTCCATGAAATGAAAAAGTGGAAAAGTGCTCATCTCGATGAGGTGAACAAGTTGGAGGAAATCCACAAAAGGTTCCAAAGTTTCGCTGAATACCTTGTGGCACTGAATGCCACTTGGCTGATATTCTGCCAATGTGGGTGTCTCAAAGAAATGAGGAAGTGGCAAGGAGCGTATCTCGATGAGATCAGCAAAATGGAGGAAATCCACAAAAGGTTCCAAAGTTTCTCTCAATATCTTCGAGAAGTGAATGCCATTTGCCTGATATTCTGCCAACGTGAGTAACTCCATGCAATGAGAAAGTGGTAACGTGCTTATCTCGATGAGTTCAGCAAGTTGGAAGAAATCCACAATCGTTTCCAAAGTATCTCAGAATACCTTCGAGCAGTGAATGCCATTTGGATGATATTCTGCCAATATGTGTATCTCAATGAAATGAGAAAGTGGTAACGTGCTTATCTCGATGAGTTCAGCAAGTTGGAAGAAATCCACAATATGTTGCAAAGTTTCTCTGAATACTATCGAGCAGTGAATGCCATTTGGATGATATTCTGCCAATGTGTGTATGTCAATGAAATGAGAAAGTGGTAAAGTGCTCATCTGGATGAGTTCATCAAGTTGGAAGAAATCCTCAATATGTTGCAATGTTTCTCTGAATACCATCGAGCAGTGAATGCCATTTGGCTGATATTATGCCAATGTGTGTATCTCCACGAAATGAGAAAGTGGTAACGTGCATATCTCGATGAGTTGTGCAAGTTGGAAGAAATCCACAATCGGTTCCAAACATTCCCTGAATACCTTAGAGCAGTGAATGCCATTTGGCTGACATACTGCCAATGTGTGCAGCGCAATGATATGAGAAAGTGGAAAAGTGCTCATCTCGATGAGTTGAACAAGTTGCAGGAAATCCACAAAAGGTTCCAAAGCTTCGCTGAATACCTTGTGGCACTGAATACCACTTGGCTGATATTATGCCAATGTGTGTGTCTCAAAGAAATGTGGAAGTGGCAAAGAGCGTATCTCGATGAGATCAGCAAAATGGAGGAAATCCACAAAAGGTTCCAAAGTTTCTCTCAATATCTTCGAGCAGTGAATGCCATTTGGCTGATATTCTGCCAATGTGTGTGTCTCAATGAATTGAGAGAGTTTTAACGTGCTTATCTCGATGAGTTCAGCAAGTTGGAACAAATCCACAATCGTTTCCAAAGTATGTCAGAATATCTTCAAGCAGTGAAAGCCATTTGGATGATATTCTGCCAATATGTGTATCTCAATGAAATGAGAAAGTGGTAACGTGCTTATCTCGATGAGTTCAGCAAGTTGGAAGAAATCCACAATATGTTGCAAAGTTTCTCTGAATACTATCGAGCAGTGAATGCCATTTGGCTGATATTCTGCCAATGTGTGTATCTCAATGAAATGTGAAAGTGGTAAAGTGCTTATCTCGATGAGTTCAGCAAGTTGGAAGAAATCCACAATAGGTCCCAAACTTTCTGTGAATTCCTTCGAGTAGTGAATGCCATTTGGCTGATATTCTGCCAATGTGTGTATCTCAACGAAATGAGAAAGTGGTAACGTGCTTATCTCGATGAGTTGTGCAAGTTGTAAGAAATCCACAATCGGATCCAAACTTTCCCTGAATACCTTAGAGCAGTGAATGCCATTTGGCTGATATTCTGCCAATGTGTGTAACTCAAGGAAATCAGAAAGTGGTAACGTGCTCATCTCGATGAGTTCAGCAAGTTGGAAGAAATCCACAATATGTTGCAAAGTTTCTCTGAATACTATCAAGCAGTGAATGCCATTTGGCTGATATTCTGCCAATGTGTGTATCTCAATGAAATGAGAAAGTGGTAACGTGCTAATCTCGAAGAGTTCAGCAAGTTGGACGAAATCCACAATATGTTGCAAAGTTTCTCTGAAAACCATCGAGCAGTGAATGCCTTTTGGCTGATACTCTGCCAATGAGTGTATTTCAACGAAATGAGAAAGTGGTAACGTGCTTATCTTGATGATTTGTGCAAGTTGGAAGAAATCCACAATCGGTTCCAAACTTTCCCTGCATGCCTTAGAGCAGTGAATGGCATTTGGCTGATATACTGCCAATGTGTGCAGCTCAATGAAATGAGAAAGTGGAAAAGTGCTCATCTCGATGAGGTGAACAAGTTGGAGGAAATCCACAAAAGGTTCCAAAGTTTCGCTGAATATCTTGTGGCACTGAATGCCACTTGGCTGATATTCCGCCAATGTGTGTGTCTCAAAGAAATGAGGAAGTGGCAAAGAGCGTATCTCGATGAGATGAGAAAAAGGGTGAAATTCCACAAATGGTTCCAAAGTTTCTCTCAATATCTTCGAGAAGTGAATGCCATTTGCCTGATATTCTGCCAACGTGAGTAACTCCATGCAATGAGAAAGTGGTAACGTGCTCATTAAGATGAATTCAGCAAGTTGGAAGAAATCCACAATATGTTGCAAAGTTTCTCTGAATACTATCGAGCAGTGAATGCCATTTGGCTGATATTCGGCCAATGTGTGTATCTCAATGAAATGAGAAAGTAGTAAAGTGCTTATCTCGATGATTTCAGCAAGTTGGAAGAAATCCACAAACGGTTCCAAAGTTTCTCCGAATACCTTCGAGCAGTGAATGCCATTTCGATGATATTCTGCCAATATGTGTATCTCAAAGAAATGAGGAAGGGCGAACGTGCTTATCTCGATGAGTTCAGCAAGTTGGAAGAAATCCACAACATGTTGCAAAGTTTCTCTGAATACTATCGAGCAGTGAATGCCATTTGGCTATTATTCTGCCAATGTGTGTATCTCAATGAAATGAGAACGTAGTAAAGTGCTTATCTCAATGAGTTGTGCAAGTTGGTAGAAATCCACAATCGGTTCCGAAGTTTCTCCGAATACCTTCGAGCAGTGAATGCCATTTGGCTGATTTTCTGCCAATGTGTGTATCTCAATAAAATGAGAAAGGTGTAAAGTGCTTATCTCGATCAGTTCAGCAAGTTGGAAGATAACCACAATATGTCGCAACGTTTATCTTAGTTCCTTCGAGTAGTGAATGCCATTTGGCTGATTTTCTGCCAATGTGTGTAACTCAAGGAAATCAGAAAGTGGTAAGGAGCTTATCTCGATGAGTTCAGCAAGTTGTAGGAAATGTACAAAAGGTTCCAATGATTCTCTGAATACGCTCGAACAATGAATGCAATTTCGCTGATATGCTGCCAATGTGTGTATTACAATGAAATGAGAAAGTGGTAACGTGCTTATCTCGAAGAGTTCAGCAAGTTGGACGAAATCCACAATATGTTGCAAAGTTTCTCTGAATACCATCGAGCAGTGAATGCCGTTTGGCTGATATTCTGCCAATGTGTGTATCTCAACGAAATGAGAAAGTGGTAAAGTGCTTATCTCGATCAGTTCAGCAAGTTGGAAGAAATCCACAATAGGTCCCAAACTTTCTGTGAATTCCTTCGAGTAGTGAATGGCATTTGGCTGATATTCTGCCAATGTGTGTAACTCAAGGAAATCAGAAAGTGGTAAGGTGCTTATCTCGATGAGTTCAGCAAGTTGTAGGACATGTACAAAAGGTTCCAATGATTCTCTGAATACGCTCGAACAATGATCGCAATTTCGCTGATATGCTGCCAATGTGTGTATTACAATGAAATGAGAAAGTGGTAACGTGCTTATCTCGAAGAGTTCAGCAAGTTGGACGAAATCCACAATATGTTGCAAAGTTACTCTGAATTCCTTCGAGTAGTGAATGCCATTTGGCTGATATTCTGCCAATGTGTGTATCTCAATGAAATGTGAAAGTGGAAAAGTGCTTATCTCGATGAGTTCAGCAAGTTGGAAGAAATCCACAATAGGTCCCAAACTTTCTGTGAATTCCTTCGAGTAGTGAATGCCATTTGGCTGATATTCTGCCAATGTGTGCATCTCAACGAAATGAGAAAGTGGAAAAGTGCTCATCTCGATGAGTTGAACAAGTTGGAGGAAATCCACAAAAGGTTCCAAAGTTTCGCTGAATACCTTGTGGCACTGAATACCACTTGGCTGATATTATGCCAATGTGTGTGTCTCAAAGCAATGTGGAAGTGGCAAAGAGCGTATCTCGATGAGATCAGCAAAATGGAGGAAATCCACAAAAGGTTCCAAAGTTTCTCTCAATATCTTCGAGCAGTGAATGCCATTTGCCTGATATTCTGCCAACGTGAGTAACTCCGTGCAATGAGAAAGTGGTAACGTGCTCATCAAGACGAATTCAGCAAGTTCGAAGAAATCCACAATATGTTGCAAAGTTTCTCTGAATACTATCGAGCAGTGAATGCAATTTGGCTGATATTCTGCCCATGTGTGTATCTCAATGAAATGAGAAAGTGGTAAAGTTCTTATCTCGATGAGTTGTGCAGGTTGGAAGAAATCCACAATCGGTTTCAAAGTTTCTCCGAATACATTCGAGCAGTGAAGACCATTTGGCTGATTTTCTGCCAATGTGTGTATCTCAACGAAATGAGAAAGTGGTAACGTGCTTATCTCGATGAGTTGTGCAAGTTGGAAGAAATCCACAATCGGTTCCAAAGTTTCTCTGAATACCTTAGAGCAGTGAATGCCATTTGGCTGATATACTGCCAATGTGTGCAGCTCAATGAAATGAGAAAGTGGAAAAGTGCTCATCTCGATGAGGTGAACAAGTTGGAGGAAATCCACAAAAGGTTCCAAAGTTTCGCTGAATACCTTGTGGCACTGAATGCCCCTTGGCTGATATTCTGCCAATGTGGGTGTCTCAAAGAAATGAGGAAGTGGCAAGGAGCGTATCTCGATGAGATCAGCAAAATGGAGGAAATCCACAAAAGGTTCCAAAGTTTCTCTCAATATCTTCGAGCAGTGAATGCCATTTGCCTGATATTCTGCCAACGTGAGTAACTCCATGCAATGAGAAAGTGGTAACGTGCTCATCAAGATGAATTCAGCAAGTTGGACGAAATCCACAATAGGTTCCAAAGTTTGTCTGAGTACCTCCGAGCAGTGAATGCCATTTGGCTGATATTCTGCCAATGTGTGTTTCTCAATGAAATGAGAGAGTTGTAACGTGCTTATCTCGATGAGTTGTGCAAGTTGTAAGAAATCCACAATCGGATCCAAACTTTCCCTGAATACCTTAGAGCAGTGAGTGCCATTTGGCTGATATACTGCCAATGTGTGCAGCTCAATGAAATGAGAAAGTGGAACAGTGCTCATCTCGATGAGTTGAACAAGTTGGAGGAAATCCACAAATGGTTCCAAAGTTTCGCTGAATACCTTGTGGCACTGAATACCACTTGGCTGATATTATGCCAATGTGTGTTTCTCAAAGAAATGTGGAAGTGGCAAAGAGCGTATCTCGATGAGATCAGCAAAATGGAGGAAATCCACAAAAGGTTCCAAAGTTTCTCTCAATATCTTCGAGAAGTGAATGCCATTTGCCTGATATTCTGCCAACGTGAGTAACTCCATGCAATGAGAAAGTGGTAACGTGCTTATCTCGATGAGTTCAGCAAGTTGGAAGAAATCCACAATCGTTTCCAAAGTATCTCAGAATACCTTCGAGAAGTGAATGCCATTTGGATGATATTCTGCCAATATGTGTATCTGAATGAAATGAGAAAGTGGTAACGTGCTTATCTCGATGAGTTCAGCAAGTTGGAAGAAATCCACAATATGTTGCAAAGTTTCTCTGAATACTATCGAGCAGTGAATGCCATTTGGATGATATTCTGCCAATGTGTGTATGTCAATGAAATGAGAAAGTGGTAAAGTGCTTATCTCGATGAGTTCAGGAAGTTGGAAGAAACCCACAATAGGTCCCAAAGTTTCTGTGAATTCCTTTGAGTAGTGAATGCCATTTGGCTGATGTTCTGCCAATGTGTGTATCTGAAGGAAATGAGAAAGTGGTAAAGCCCTTATCTCGATGAGTTCAGCAAGTTGTAGGAAATCTACAAACGGTTCCAATGTTTCTCTGAGTACGCTCGAACAGTGATTGCAATTTGGCTGATATTCTGGCAATGTGTGTATCTCAATGAAATGAGAAAGTGGTAACGTGCTTATCTCGAAGACTTCAGCAAGTTGGAAGAAATCCACAACAGGTTGCAAAGTTTCTCTGGATACTTGGAGCAGAGAATGCCATTTGGCTGATATTCTGCCAATGTGTGTATCTCAATGAAATGAGAAAGTGGTGAAGTGCTTATCTCGATGAGTTCAGTAAGTTGGAAGAAATCCAAAATATGTTGCAAAGTTTCCCTGAATACAATCGAGCAGTGAATGCCATTTGCCTGATATTCTGCCAACGTGAGTAACTCCATGCAATGAGAAAGTGGTAACGTGCTCATCAAGATGAATTCAGCAAGTTGGACGAAATCCACAATAGGTTCCAAAGTTTGTCTGAGTACCTCCGAGCAGTGAATGCCATTTGGCTGATATTCTGCCAATGTGTCTGTCTCAATGAAATGAGAGAGTTGTAACGTGCTTATCTCGATGAGTTCAGCAAGTTGGAAGAAATCCACAATCGTTTCCAAAGTATCTCAGAATACCTTCGAGCAGTGAATGCCATTTCGATGATATTCTGCCAATATGTGTATCTCAAAGAAATGAGGAAGGGCGAACGTGCTTATCTCGATGAGTTCAGCAAGTTGGAAGAAATCCACAATATGTTGCAAAATTTCTCTGAATACTATCGAGCAGTGAATGCCATTTGGATGATATTCTGCCAATGTGTGTACCTCAATGAAATGAGAGAGTAGTAAAGTGCTTATCTCGATGAGTTGTGCAAGTTGGAAGAAATCCACAATCTTTTCCAGAGTATCTCTGAATACCTTCGAGCAGTGAATGCCATTTGGATGATATTCTGCCAATATGTGTATCTCAATTAAATGAGAATGTGGTAACGTGCTTATCTCGATGAGTTCAACACGTTGGAAGATATCCACAATATGTTGCAAAGTTTCTCTGAATACTATCGAGCAGTGAATTCCATATGGATGATACTCTGCCAATGTGTGTATCTCAATGAATTGAGAAAGTGGAAAAGTGCATATCTCGATCAGTTCAGCAAGTTGGAAGAAATCCACAATAGGTCCCAAACGTTCTGTGAATTCCTTCGAGTAGTGAATGCCATTTGGCTGATATTCTGCAAATGTGTGTAACTCAAGGAAATGAGAAAGTGGTAACGTGCATATCTCGATGTGTTGTGCAAGTTGGAAGAAATCCACAATCGGTTCCAAACTTTCCCTGAATACCTTAGAGCAGTGAATGCCATTTGGCTGATATACTGCCAATGTGTGCAGCTCAATGAAATGAGAGAGTAGTAAAGTGCTTATCTCGATGAGTTGTGCAAGTTGGAAGCAATCCACCATCGTTTCCAGAGTATCTCTCAATACCTTCGAACAGTGAATGCCATTTGGATGATATTCTGCCAATATGTGTATCTCAATGAAATGAGAATGTGGTAACGTGCTTATCTCGATGAGTTCAACAAGTTGGAAGATATCCACAATATGTTGCAAAGTTTCTCTGAATACTATCGAGCAGTGAATGCCATTTGGCTGATATTCTGCCCATGTGTGTATCTCAATGAAATGAGAAAGTGGTAAAGTTCTTATCTCTATGAGTTGTGCAAGTTGGAAGAAATCCACAATCGGTTTCAAAGTTTCTCCGAATACCTTCGAGCAGTGAAGGCCATTTGGCTGATTTTCTGCCAATGTGTGTATCTCAATAAAATGAGAAAGTGGTAAAGTGCTTATCTCGATGAGTTCAGCAAGTTGGAAGAATCCACAATATGTTGCAAAGTTTCTCTGAATACCTTCGAGCAGTGAATGCCATTTG
The DNA here is from genome assembly GCF_965287045.1 of Carcharhinus amblyrhynchos. Classification (NCBI taxonomy): domain Eukaryota; kingdom Metazoa; phylum Chordata; class Chondrichthyes; order Carcharhiniformes; family Carcharhinidae; genus Carcharhinus; species Carcharhinus amblyrhynchos. The sequence goes on from NC_137348.1 coordinate 45,330,722, forward strand.
GCTGATATTCTGCCAATGTGTGTATCTTAATGAAATGAGAAAGTAGTAACGCGCTTATCTCGATGAGTTCAGCAAGTTGGAAGAAATCCACAATAGTTCCCTAACTTTCTGTGAATTCTTTCGAGTAGTGAATGCCATTTGGCTGATATTCTGCCAATGTGTGGAACTCAAGGAAATCAGAAAGTGGTAAGGTGCTTATCTCGATGAGTTCAGCAAGTTGTAGGAAATGTAGAAAAGGTTCAAATGATTCTCTGAACACGCTCGAACAATGAATGCAATTTGTCTGATATTCTGCCAATGTGTGTATCTCAATGAAATGAGAAAGTGGTAACGTGCTTATCTCGAAGAGTTCAGCAAATTGGACGAAATCAACAATATGTTGCAAAGTTTCTCTGAAAACCATCGAGCAGTGAATGCCTTTTGGCTGATACTCTGCCAATGTGTGTATCTCAACGAAATGAGAAAGTGGTAACGTGCTTATCTCGATGAGTTGTGCAAGTTGGAAGAAATCCACAATCGGTTCCAAAGTTTCTCTGAATACCTTAGAGCAGTGAATGCCATTTGGCTGATATACTGCCAATGTGTGCAGCTCCATGAAATGAAAAAGTGGAAAAGTGCTCATCTCGATGAGGTGAACAAGTTGGAGGAAATCCACAAAAGGTTCCAAAGTTTCGCTGAATACCTTGTGGCACTGAATGCCACTTGGCTGATATTCTGCCAATGTGGGTGTCTCAAAGAAATGAGGAAGTGGCAAGGAGCGTATCTCGATGAGATCAGCAAAATGGAGGAAATCCACAAAAGGTTCCAAAGTTTCTCTCAATATCTTCGAGAAGTGAATGCCATTTGCCTGATATTCTGCCAACGTGAGTAACTCCATGCAATGAGAAAGTGGTAACGTGCTTATCTCGATGAGTTCAGCAAGTTGGAAGAAATCCACAATCGTTTCCAAAGTATCTCAGAATACCTTCGAGCAGTGAATGCCATTTGGATGATATTCTGCCAATATGTGTATCTCAATGAAATGAGAAAGTGGTAACGTGCTTATCTCGATGAGTTCAGCAAGTTGGAAGAAATCCACAATATGTTGCAAAGTTTCTCTGAATACTATCGAGCAGTGAATGCCATTTGGATGATATTCTGCCAATGTGTGTATGTCAATGAAATGAGAAAGTGGTAAAGTGCTCATCTGGATGAGTTCATCAAGTTGGAAGAAATCCTCAATATGTTGCAATGTTTCTCTGAATACCATCGAGCAGTGAATGCCATTTGGCTGATATTATGCCAATGTGTGTATCTCCACGAAATGAGAAAGTGGTAACGTGCATATCTCGATGAGTTGTGCAAGTTGGAAGAAATCCACAATCGGTTCCAAACATTCCCTGAATACCTTAGAGCAGTGAATGCCATTTGGCTGACATACTGCCAATGTGTGCAGCGCAATGATATGAGAAAGTGGAAAAGTGCTCATCTCGATGAGTTGAACAAGTTGCAGGAAATCCACAAAAGGTTCCAAAGCTTCGCTGAATACCTTGTGGCACTGAATACCACTTGGCTGATATTATGCCAATGTGTGTGTCTCAAAGAAATGTGGAAGTGGCAAAGAGCGTATCTCGATGAGATCAGCAAAATGGAGGAAATCCACAAAAGGTTCCAAAGTTTCTCTCAATATCTTCGAGCAGTGAATGTCATTTGGCTGATATTCTGCCAATGTGTGTGTCTCAATGAATTGAGAGAGTTTTAACGTGCTTATCTCGATGAGTTCAGCAAGTTGGAACAAATCCACAATCGTTTCCAAAGTATGTCAGAATATCTTCAAGCAGTGAAAGCCATTTGGATGATATTCTGCCAATATGTGTATCTCAATGAAATGAGAAAGTGGTAACGTGCTTATCTCGATGAGTTCAGCAAGTTGGAAGAAATCCACAATATGTTGCAAAGTTTCTCTGAATACTATCGCGCAGTGAATGCCATTTGGCTGATATTCTGCCAATGTGTGTATCTCAATGAAATGTGAAAGTGGTAAAGTGCTTATCTCGATGAGTTCAGCAAGTTGGAAGAAATCCACAATAGGTCCCAAACTTTCTGTGAATTCCTTCGAGTAGTGAATGCCATTTGGCTGATATTCTGCCAATGTGTGTATCTCAACGAAATGAGAAAGTGGTAACGTGCTTATCTCGATGAGTTGTGCAAGTTGTAAGAAATCCACAATCGGATCCAAACTTTCCCTGAATACCTTAGAGCAGTGAATGCCATTTGGCTGATATTCTGCCAATGTGTGTAACTCAAGGAAATCAGAAAGTGGTAACGTGCTCATCTCGATGAGTTCAGCAAGTTGGAAGAAATCCACAATATGTTGCAAAGTTTCTCTGAATACTATCAAGCAGTGAATGCCATTTGGCTGATATTCTGCCAATGTGTGTATCTCAATGAAATGAGAAAGTGGTAACGTGCTAATCTCGAAGAGTTCAGCAAGTTGGACGAAATCCACAATATGTTGCAAAGTTTCTCTGAAAACCATCGAGCAGTGAATGCCTTTTGGCTGATACTCTGCCAATGAGTGTATTTCAACGAAATGAGAAAGTGGTAACGTGCTTATCTTGATGATTTGTGCAAGTTGGAAGAAATCCACAATCGGTTCCAAACTTTCCCTGCATGCCTTAGAGCAGTGAATGGCATTTGGCTGATATACTGCCAATGTGTGCAGCTCAATGAAATGAGAAAGTGGAAAAGTGCTCATCTCGATGAGGTGAACAAGTTGGAGGAAATCCACAAAAGGTTCCAAAGTTTCGCTGAATATCTTGTGGCACTGAATGCCACTTGGCTGATATTCCGCCAATGTGTGTGTCTCAAAGAAATGAGGAAGTGGCAAAGAGCGTATCTCGATGAGATGAGAAAAAGGGTGAAATTCCACAAATGGTTCCAAAGTTTCTCTCAATATCTTCGAGAAGTGAATGCCATTTGCCTGATATTCTGCCAACGTGAGTAACTCCATGCAATGAGAAAGTGGTAACGTGCTCATTAAGATGAATTCAGCAAGTTGGAAGAAATCCACAATATGTTGCAAAGTTTCTCTGAATACTATCGAGCAGTGAATGCCATTTGGCTGATATTCGGCCAATGTGTGTATCTCAATGAAATGAGAAAGTAGTAAAGTGCTTATCTCGATGATTTCAGCAAGTTGGAAGAAATCCACAAACGGTTCCAAAGTTTCTCCGAATACCTTCGAGCAGTGAATGCCATTTCGATGATATTCTGCCAATATGTGTATCTCAAAGAAATGAGGAAGGGCGAACGTGCTTATCTCGATGAGTTCAGCAAGTTGGAAGAAATCCACAACATGTTGCAAAGTTTCTCTGAATACTATCGAGCAGTGAATGCCATTTGGCTATTATTCTGCCAATGTGTGTATCTCAATGAAATGAGAACGTAGTAAAGTGCTTATCTCAATGAGTTGTGCAAGTTGGTAGAAATCCACAATCGGTTCCGAAGTTTCTCCGAATACCTTCGAGCAGTGAATGCCATTTGGCTGATTTTCTGCCAATGTGTGTATCTCAATAAAATGAGAAAGGTGTAAAGTGCTTATCTCGATCAGTTCAGCAAGTTGGAAGATAACCACAATATGTCGCAACGTTTATCTTAGTTCCTTCGAGTAGTGAATGCCATTTGGCTGATTTTCTGCCAATGTGTGTAACTCAAGGAAATCAGAAAGTGGTAAGGAGCTTATCTCGATGAGTTCAGCAAGTTGTAGGAAATGTACAAAAGGTTCCAATGATTCTCTGAATACGCTCGAACAATGAATGCAATTTCGCTGATATGCTGCCAATGTGTGTATTACAATGAAATGAGAAAGTGGTAACGTGCTTATCTCGAAGAGTTCAGCAAGTTGGACGAAATCCACAATATGTTGCAAAGTTTCTCTGAATACCATCGAGCAGTGAATGCCGTTTGGCTGATATTCTGCCAATGTGTGTATCTCAACGAAATGAGAAAGTGGTAAAGTGCTTATCTCGATCAGTTCAGCAAGTTGGAAGAAATCCACAATAGGTCCCAAACTTTCTGTGAATTCCTTCGAGTAGTGAATGGCATTTGGCTGATATTCTGCCAATGTGTGTAACTCAAGGAAATCAGAAAGTGGTAAGGTGCTTATCTCGATGAGTTCAGCAAGTTGTAGGACATGTACAAAAGGTTCCAATGATTCTCTGAATACGCTCGAACAATGATCGCAATTTCGCTGATATGCTGCCAATGTGTGTATTACAATGAAATGAGAAAGTGGTAACGTGCTTATCTCGAAGAGTTCAGCAAGTTGGACGAAATCCACAATATGTTGCAAAGTTACTCTGAATTCCTTCGAGTAGTGAATGCCATTTGGCTGATATTCTGCCAATGTGTGTATCTCAATGAAATGTGAAAGTGGAAAAGTGCTTATCTCGATGAGTTCAGCAAGTTGGAAGAAATCCACAATAGGTCCCAAACTTTCTGTGAATTCCTTCGAGTAGTGAATGCCATTTGGCTGATATTCTGCCAATGTGTGCATCTCAACGAAATGAGAAAGTGGAAAAGTGCTCATCTCGATGAGTTGAACAAGTTGGAGGAAATCCACAAAAGGTTCCAAAGTTTCGCTGAATACCTTGTGGCACTGAATACCACTTGGCTGATATTATGCCAATGTGTGTGTCTCAAAGCAATGTGGAAGTGGCAAAGAGCGTATCTCGATGAGATCAGCAAAATGGAGGAAATCCACAAAAGGTTCCAAAGTTTCTCTCAATATCTTCGAGCAGTGAATGCCATTTGCCTGATATTCTGCCAACGTGAGTAACTCCGTGCAATGAGAAAGTGGTAACGTGCTCATCAAGACGAATTCAGCAAGTTCGAAGAAATCCACAATATGTTGCAAAGTTTCTCTGAATACTATCGAGCAGTGAATGCAATTTGGCTGATATTCTGCCCATGTGTGTATCTCAATGAAATGAGAAAGTGGTAAAGTTCTTATCTCGATGAGTTGTGCAGGTTGGAAGAAATCCACAATCGGTTTCAAAGTTTCTCCGAATACATTCGAGCAGTGAAGACCATTTGGCTGATTTTCTGCCAATGTGTGTATCTCAACGAAATGAGAAAGTGGTAACGTGCTTATCTCGATGAGTTGTGCAAGTTGGAAGAAATCCACAATCGGTTCCAAAGTTTCTCTGAATACCTTAGAGCAGTGAATGCCATTTGGCTGATATACTGCCAATGTGTGCAGCTCAATGAAATGAGAAAGTGGAAAAGTGCTCATCTCGATGAGGTGAACAAGTTGGAGGAAATCCACAAAAGGTTCCAAAGTTTCGCTGAATACCTTGTGGCACTGAATGCCCCTTGGCTGATATTCTGCCAATGTGGGTGTCTCAAAGAAATGAGGAAGTGGCAAGGAGCGTATCTCGATGAGATCAGCAAAATGGAGGAAATCCACAAAAGGTTCCAAAGTTTCTCTCAATATCTTCGAGCAGTGAATGCCATTTGCCTGATATTCTGCCAACGTGAGTAACTCCATGCAATGAGAAAGTGGTAACGTGCTCATCAAGATGAATTCAGCAAGTTGGACGAAATCCACAATAGGTTCCAAAGTTTGTCTGAGTACCTCCGAGCAGTGAATGCCATTTGGCTGATATTCTGCCAATGTGTGTTTCTCAATGAAATGAGAGAGTTGTAACGTGCTTATCTCGATGAGTTGTGCAAGTTGTAAGAAATCCACAATCGGATCCAAACTTTCCCTGAATACCTTAGAGCAGTGAGTGCCATTTGGCTGATATACTGCCAATGTGTGCAGCTCAATGAAATGAGAAAGTGGAACAGTGCTCATCTCGATGAGTTGAACAAGTTGGAGGAAATCCACAAATGGTTCCAAAGTTTCGCTGAATACCTTGTGGCACTGAATACCACTTGGCTGATATTATGCCAATGTGTGTTTCTCAAAGAAATGTGGAAGTGGCAAAGAGCGTATCTCGATGAGATCAGCAAAATGGAGGAAATCCACAAAAGGTTCCAAAGTTTCTCTCAATATCTTCGAGAAGTGAATGCCATTTGCCTGATATTCTGCCAACGTGAGTAACTCCATGCAATGAGAAAGTGGTAACGTGCTTATCTCGATGAGTTCAGCAAGTTGGAAGAAATCCACAATCGTTTCCAAAGTATCTCAGAATACCTTCGAGAAGTGAATGCCATTTGGATGATATTCTGCCAATATGTGTATCTGAATGAAATGAGAAAGTGGTAACGTGCTTATCTCGATGAGTTCAGCAAGTTGGAAGAAATCCACAATATGTTGCAAAGTTTCTCTGAATACTATCGAGCAGTGAATGCCATTTGGATGATATTCTGCCAATGTGTGTATGTCAATGAAATGAGAAAGTGGTAAAGTGCTTATCTCGATGAGTTCAGGAAGTTGGAAGAAACCCACAATAGGTCCCAAAGTTTCTGTGAATTCCTTTGAGTAGTGAATGCCATTTGGCTGATGTTCTGCCAATGTGTGTATCTGAAGGAAATGAGAAAGTGGTAAAGCCCTTATCTCGATGAGTTCAGCAAGTTGTAGGAAATCTACAAACGGTTCCAATGTTTCTCTGAGTACGCTCGAACAGTGATTGCAATTTGGCTGATATTCTGGCAATGTGTGTATCTCAATGAAATGAGAAAGTGGTAACGTGCTTATCTCGAAGACTTCAGCAAGTTGGAAGAAATCCACAACAGGTTGCAAAGTTTCTCTGGATACTTGGAGCAGAGAATGCCATTTGGCTGATATTCTGCCAATGTGTGTATCTCAATGAAATGAGAAAGTGGTGAAGTGCTTATCTCGATGAGTTCAGTAAGTTGGAAGAAATCCAAAATATGTTGCAAAGTTTCCCTGAATACAATCGAGCAGTGAATGCCATTTGCCTGATATTCTGCCAACGTGAGTAACTCCATGCAATGAGAAAGTGGTAACGTGCTCATCAAGATGAATTCAGCAAGTTGGACGAAATCCACAATAGGTTCCAAAGTTTGTCTGAGTACCTCCGAGCAGTGAATGCCATTTGGCTGATATTCTGCCAATGTGTGTTTCTCAATGAAATGAGAGAGTTGTAACGTGCTTATCTCGATGAGTTCAGCAAGTTGGAAGAAATCCACAATCGTTTCCAAAGTATCTCAGAATACCTTCGAGCAGTGAATGCCATTTCGATGATATTCTGCCAATATGTGTATCTCAAAGAAATGAGGAAGGGCGAACGTGCTTATCTCGATGAGTTCAGCAAGTTGGAAGAAATCCACAATATGTTGCAAAATTTCTCTGAATACTATCGAGCAGTGAATGCCATTTGGATGATATTCTGCCAATGTGTGTACCTCAATGAAATGAGAGAGTAGTAAAGTGCTTATCTCGATGAGTTGTGCAAGTTGGAAGAAATCCACAATCTTTTCCAGAGTATCTCTGAATACCTTCGAGCAGTGAATGCCATTTGGATGATATTCTGCCAATATGTGTATCTCAATGAAATGAGAATGTGGTAACGTTCGATGAGTTCAACACGTTGGAAGATATCCACAATATGTTGCAAAGTTTCTCTGAATACTATCGAGCAGTGAATTCCATATGGATGATACTCTGCCAATGTGTGTATCTCAATGAATTGAGAAAGTGGAAAAGTGCATATCTCGATCAGTTCAGCAAGTTGGAAGAAATCCACAATAGGTCCCAAACGTTCTGTGAATTCCTTCGAGTAGTGAATGCCATTTGGCTGATATTCTGCAAATGTGTGTAACTCAAGGAAATGAGAAAGTGGTAACGTGCATATCTCGATGAGTTGTGCAAGTTGGAAGAAATCCACAATCGGTTCCAAACTTTCCCTGAATACCTTAGAGTAGTGAATGCCATTTGGCTGATATACTGCCAATGTGTGCAGCTCAATGAAATGAGAAAGTGGAAAAGTGCTCATCTCGATGAGTTGAACAAGTTGGAGGAAATCCACAAAAGGTTCCAAAGCTTCGCTGAATACCTTGTGGCACTGAATACCACTTGGCTGATATTATGCCAATGTGTGTGTCTCAAAGAAATGTGGAAGTGGCAAAGAGCGTATCTCGATGAGATCAGCAAAATGGAGGAAATCCACAAAAGGTTCCAAAGTTTCTCTCAATATCTTCGAGCAGTGAATGCCATTTGGCTGATATTCTGCCAATGTGTGTGTCTCAATGAATTGAGAGAGTTTTAACGTGCTTATCTCGATGAGTTCAGCAAGTTGGAACAAATCCACAATCGTTTCCAAAGTATGTCAGAGTATCTTCAAGCAGTGAAAGCCATTTGGATGATATTCTGCCAATATGTGTATCTCAATGAAATGAGAAAGTGGTAACGTGCTTATCTCGATGAGTTCAGCAAGTTGGAAGAAATCCACAATATGTTGCAAAGTTTCTCTGAATACTATCGAGCAGTGAATGCCATTTGGCTGATATTCTGCCAATGTGTGTATCTCAATGAAATGTGAAAGTGGTAAAGTGCTTATCTCGATGAGTTCCGCAAGTTGGGAGAAATCCACAATAGGTCCCAAACTTTCTGTGAATTCCTTCGAGTAGTGAATGCCATTTGGCTGATATTCTGCCAATGTGTGTATCTCAACGAAATGAGAAAGTGGTAACGTGCTTATCTCGATGAGTTGTGCAAGTTGTAAGAAATCCACAATCGGATCCAAACTTTCCCTGAATACCTTAGAGCAGTGAATGCCATTTGGCTGATATTCTGCCAATGTGTGTAACTCAAGGAAATCAGAAAGTGGTAAGGTGCTTATCTCGATGAGTTCAGCAAGTTGTAGGAAATGTACAAAAGGTTCCAATGATTCTCTGAATACGCTCGAACAATGAATGCAATTTGGCTGATATGCTGCCAATGTGTTTATCTCAATGAAATGAGAAAGTGGTAACGTGCTAATCTCGAAGAGTTCAGCAAGTTGGACGAAATCCACAATATGTTGCAAAGTTTCTCTGAAAACCATCGAGCAGTGAATGCCTTTTGGCTGATACTCTGCCAATGTGTGTATCTCAACGAAATGAGAAAGTGGTAACGTGCTTATCTCGATGAGTTGTGCAAGTTGTAAGAAATCCACAATCGGATCCAAACTTTCCCTGAATACCTTAGAGCAGTGAATGCCATTTGGCTGATATACTGCCAATGTGTGCAGCTCAATGAAATGAGAAAGTGGAAAAGTGCTCATCTCGATGAGTTGAACAAGTTGCAGGAAATCCACAAAAGGTTCCAAAGTTTCGCTGAATACCTTGTGGCACTGAATGCCCCTTGGCTGATATTCTGCCAATGTGGGTGTCTCAAAGAAATGAGGAAGTGGCAAGGAGCGTATCTCGATGAGATCAGCAAAATGGAGGAAATCCACAAAAGGTTCCAAAGTTTCTCTCAATATCTTCGAGCAGTGAATGCCATTTGCCTGATATTCTGCCAACGTGAGTAACTCCATGCAATGAGAAAGTGGTAACGTGCTCATCAAGATGAATTCAGCAAGTTGGACGAAATCCACAATAGGTTCCAAAGTTTGTCTGAGTACCTCCGAGCAGTGAATGCCATTTGGCTGATATTCTGCCAATGTGTGTTTCTCAATGAAATGAGAGAGTTGTAACGTGCTTATCTCGATGAGTTCAGCAAGTTGGAACAAATCCACAATCGTTTCCAAAATATCTCAGAATACCTTGGAGCAATGAATGCCATTTGGATGATATTCTGCCAATATGTGTATCTCAATGAAATGAGAAAGTGGTAACGTGCTTATCTCGATGAGTTCAGCAAGTTGGAAGAAATCCACAATATGTTGCAAAGTTTCTCCGAATACTATCGAGCAGTGAATGCCATTTGGATGATATTCTGCCAATGTGTGTATCTCAATGAAATGAGAAAGTGGTAAAGTGCTCATCTGGATGAGTTCATCACGTTGGAAGAAATCCTCAATATGTTGCAATGTTTCTCTGAATACCAGCGAGCAGTGAATGCCATTTGGCTGATATTATGCCAATGTGTGTATCTCCACGAAATGAGAAAGTGGTAACGTGCATATCTCGATGAGTTGTGCAAGTTGGAAGAAATCCACAATCGGTTCCAAACTTTCCCTGAATACCTTAGAGTAGTGAATGCCATTTGGCTGATATACTGCCAATGTGTGCAGCTCAATGAAATGAGAAAGTGGAAAAGTGCTCATCTCGATGAGTTGAACAAGTTGGAGGAAATCCACAAAAGGTTCCAAAGCTTCGCTGAATACCTTGTGGCACTGAATACCACTTGGCTGATATTATGCCAATGTGTGTGTCTCAAAGAAATGTGGAAGTGGCAAAGAGCGTATCTCGATGAGATCAGCAAAATGGAGGAAATCCACAAAAGGTTCCAAAGTTTCTCTCAATATCTTCGAGCAGTGAATGCCATTTGGCTGATATTCTGCCAATGTGTGTGTCTCAATGAATTGAGAGAGTTTTAACGTGCTTATCTCGATGAGTTCAGCAAGTTGGAACAAATCCACAATCGTTTCCAAAGTATGTCAGAGTATCTTCAAGCAGTGAAAGCCATTTGGATGATATTCTGCCAATATGTGTATCTCAATAAAATGAGAAAGTGGTAACGTGCTTATCTCGATGAGTTCAGCAAGTTGGAAGAAATCCACAATATGTTGCAAAGTTTCTCTGAATACTATCGAGCAGTGAATGCCATTTGGCTGATATTCTGCCAATGTGTGTATCTCAATGAAATGTGAAAGTGGTAAAGTGCTTGTCTCGATGAGTTCCGCAAGTTGGGAGAAATCCACAATAGGTCCCAAACTTTCTGTGAATTCCTTCGAGTAGTGAATGCCATTTGGCTGATATTCTGCCAATGTGTGTATCTCAACGAAATGAGAAAGTGGTAACGTGCTTATCTCGATGAGTTGTGCAAGTTGTAAGAAATCCACAATCGGATCCAAACTTTCCCTGAATACCTTAGAGCAGTGAATGCCATTTGGCTGATATTCTGCCAATGTGTGTAACTCAAGGAAATCAGAAAGTGGTAAGGTGCTTATCTCGATGAGTTCAGCAAGTTGTAGGAAATGTACAAAAGGTTCCAATGATTCTCTGAATACGCTCGAACAATGAATGCAATTTGGCTGATATGCTGCCAATGTGTTTATCTCAATGAAATGAGAAAGTGGTAACGTGCTAATCTCGAAGAGTTCAGCAAGTTGGACGAAATCCACAATATGTTGCAAAGTTTCTCTGAAAACCATCGAGCAGTGAATGCCTTTTGGCTGATACTCTGCCAATGTGTGTATCTCAACGAAATGAGAAAGTGGTAACGTGCTTATCTCGATGAGTTGTGCAAGTTGTAAGAAATCCACAATCGGACCCAAACTTTCCCTGAATACCTTAGAGCAGTGAATGCCATTTGGCTGATATACTGCCAATGTGTGCAGCTCAATGAAATGAGAAAGTGGAAAAGTGCTCATCTCGATGAGTTGAACAAGTTGCAGGAAATCCACAAAAGGTTCCAAAGTTTCGCTGAATACCTTGTGGCACTGAATGCCCCTTGGCTGATATTCTGCCAATGTGGGTGTCTCAAAGAAATGAGGAAGTGGCAAGGAGCGTATCTCGATGAGATCAGCAAAATGGAGGAAATCCACTAAAGGTTCCAAAGTTTCTCTCAATATCTTCGAGCAGTGAATGCCATTTGCCTGATATTCTGCCAACGTGAGTAACTCCATGCAATGAGAAAGTGGTAACGTGCTCATCAAGATGAATTCAGCAAGTTGGACGAAATCCACAATAGGTTCCAAAGTTTGTCTGAGTACCTCCGAGCAGTGAATGCCATTTGGCTGATATTCTGCCAATGTGTGTTTCTCAATGAAATGAGAGAGTTGTAACGTGCTTATCTCGCTGAGTTCAGCAAGTTGGAACAAATCCACAATCGTTTCCAAAATATCTCAGAATACCTTGGAGCAATGAATGCCATTTGGATGATATTCTGCCAATATGTGTATCTCAAAGAAATGAGGAAGGGCGAACGTGCTTATCTCGATGAGTTCAGCAAGTTGGAAGAAATCCACAATATGTTGCAAAATTTCTCTGAATACTATCGAGCAGTGAATGCCATTTGGATGATATTCTGCCAATGTGTGTACCTCAATGAAATGAGAGAGTAGTAAAGTGCTTATCTCGATGAGTTGTGCAAGTTGGAAGAAATCCACAATCTTTTCCAGAGTATCTCTGAATACCTTCGAGCAGTGAATGCCATTTGGATGATATTCTGCCAATATGTGTATCTCAATGAAATGAGAATGTGGTAACGTGCTTATCTCGATGAGTTCAACACGTTGGAAGATATCCACAATATGTTGCAAAGTTTCTCTGAATACTATCGAGCAGTGAATTCCATATGGATGATACTCTGCCAATGTGTGTATCTCAATGAATTGAGAAAGTGGAAAAGTGCATATCTCGATCAGTTCAGCAAGTTGGAAGAAATCCACAATAGGTCCCAAACGTTCTGTGAATTCCTTCGAGTAGTGAATGCCATTTAGCTGATATTCTGCAAATGTGTGTAACTCAAGGAAATGAGAAAGTGGTAACGTGCATATCTCGATGTGTTGTGCAAGTTGGAAGAAATCCACAATCGGTTCCAAACTTTCCCTGAATACCTTAGAGCAGTGAATGCCATTTGGCTGATATACTGCCAATGTGTGCAGCTCAATGAAATGAGAAAGTGGAAAAGTGCTCATCTCGATGAGGTGAACAAGTTGGAGGAAATCCACAAAAGGTTCCAAAGTTTCGCTGAATACCTTGTGGCACTGAATGCCACTTGGCTGATATTCTGCCAATGTGGGTGTCTCAAAGAAATGAGGAAGTGGCAAGGAGCGTATCTCGATGAGATCAGCAAAATGGAGGAAATCCACTAAAGGTTCCAAAGTTTCTCTCAATATCTTCGAGCAGTGAATGCCATTTGCCTGATATTCTGCCAACGTGAGTAACTCCATGCAATGAGAAAGTGGTAACGTGCTCATCAAGATGAATTCAGCAAGTTGGACGAAATCCACAATAGGTTCCAAAGTTTGTCTGAGTACCTCCGAGCAGTGAATGCCATTTGGCTGATATTCTGCCAATGTGTGTTTCTCAATGAAATGAGAGAGTTGTAACGTGCTTATCTCGATGAGTTCAGCAAGTTGGAAGCAATCCACAATATGTTGCAAAGTTTCTCCGAATACTATCGAGCAGTGAATGCCATTTGGATGATATTCTGCCAATGTGTGTATCTCAATGAAATGAGAAAGTGGTAAAGTGCTCATCTGGATGAGTTCATCAAGTTGGAAGAAATCCTCAATATGTTCCAATGTTTCTCTGAATACCATCGAGTAGTGAATGCCATTTGGCTGATATTACGCCAATGTGTGTATCTCCACGAAATGAGAAAGTGGTAACGTGCATATCTCGGTGAGTTGTGCAAGTTGTAAGAAATCCACAATCGGTTCCAAACTTTCCCTGAATACCTTAGAGCAGTGAATGCCATTTGGCTGATATACTGCCAATGTGTGCAGCGCAATGAAATGAGAAAGTGGAAAAGTGCTCATCTCGATGTGTTGAACAAGTTGGAGGAAATCCACAAAAGGTTCCAAAGCTTCGCTGAATACCTTGTGGCACTGAATACCACTTGGCTGATATTATGCCAATGTGTGTTTCTCAAAGAAATGTGGAAGTGGCAAAGAGCGTATCTCGATGAGATCAGCAAAATGGAGGAAATCCACAAAAGGTTCCAAAGTTTCTCTCAATATCTTCGAGCAGTGAATGCCATTTGGCTGATATTCTGCCAATGTGTGTATCTCAACGAAATGAGAAAGTGGTAACGTGCTTATCTCGATGAGTTGTGCAAGTTGGAAGAAATCCACAATCGGTTCCAAAGTTTCTCTGAATACCTTAGAGCAGTGAATGCCATTTGGCTGATATACTGCCAATGTGTGCAGCTCAATGAAATGAGAAAGTGGAAAAGTGCTCATCTCGATGAGGTGAACAAGTTGGAGGAAATCCACAAAAGGTTCCAAAGTTTCGCTGAATACCTTGTGGCACTGGATGCCACTTGGCTGATATTCTGCCAATGTGGGTGTCTCAAAGAAATGAGGAAGTGGCAAGGAGCGTATCTCGATGAGATCAGCAAAATGGAGGAAATCCACAAAAGGTTCCAAAGTTTCTCTCAATATCTTGGAGCAGTGAATGCCATTTGCCTGATATTCTGCCAACGTGAGTAACTCCATGCAATGAGAAAGTGGTAACGTGCTCATCAAGATGAATTCAGCAAGTTGGACGAAATCCACAATAGGTTCCAAAGTTTGTCTGAGTACCTCCGAGCAGTGAATGCCATTTGGCTGATATTCTGCCAATGTGTGTTTCTCAATGAAATGAGAGAGTTGTAACGTGCTTATCTCGATGAGTTCAGCAAGTTGGAACAAATCCACAATCGTTTCCAAAATATCTCAGAATACCTAGGAGCAATGAATGCCATTTGGATGATATTCTGCCAATATGTGTATCTCAATGAAATGAGAAAGTGGTAACGTGCTTATCTCGATGAGTTCAGCAAGTTGGAAGAAATCCACAATAGGTCCCAAAGTTTCTCTGAATTTCTTCGAGTAGTGAATGCCATTTGGCTGATATACTGCCAATGTGTGCAGCTCAATGAAATGAGAAAGTGGAAAAGTGCTCATCTCGATGAGTTGAACAAGTTGGAGGAAATCCACAAAAGGTTCCAAAGCTTCGCTGAATACCTTGTGGCACTGAATACCACTTGGCTGATATTATGCCAATGTGTGTGTCTCAAAGAAATGTGGAAGTGGCAAAGAGCGTATCTCGATGAGATCAGCAAAATGGAGGAAATCCACAAAAGGTTCCAAAGTTTCTCTCAATATCTTCGAGCAGTGAATGCCATTTGGCTGATATTCTGCCAATGTGTGTGTCTCAATGAATTGAGAGAGTTTTAACGTGCTTATCTCGATGAGTTCAGCAAGTTGGAACAAATCCACAATCGTTTCCAAAGTATGTCAGAGTATCTTCAAGCAGTGAAAGCCATTTGGATGATATTCTGCCAATATGTGTATCTCAATGAAATGAGAAAGTGGTAACGTGCTTATCTCGATGAGTTCAGCAAGTTGGAAGAAATCCACAATATGTTGCAAAGTTTCTCTGAATACTATCGAGCAGTGAATGCCATTTGGCTGATATTCTGCCAATGTGTGTATCTCAATGAAATGTGAAAGTGGTAAAGTGCTTATCTCGATGAGTTCCGCAAGTTGGGAGAAATCCACAATAGGTCCCAAACTTTCTGTGAATTCCTTCGAGTAGTGAATGCCATTTGGCTGATATTCTGCCAATGTGTGTATCTCAACGAAATGAGAAAGTGGTAACGTGCTTATCTCGATGAGTTGTGCAAGTTGTAAGAAATCCACAATCGGATCCAAACTTTCCCTGAATACCTTAGAGCAGTGAATGCCATTTGGCTGATATTCTGCCAATGTGTGTAACTCAAGGAAATCAGAAAGTGGTAAGGTGCTTATCTCGATGAGTTCAGCAAGTTGTAGGAAATGTACAAAAGGTTCCAATGATTCTCTGAATACGCTCGAACAATGAATGCAATTTGGCTGATATGCTGCCAATGTGTTTATCTCAATGAAATGAGAAAGTGGTAACGTGCTAATCTCGAAGAGTTCAGCAAGTTGGACGAAATCCACAATATGTTGCAAAGTTTCTCTGAAAACCATCGAGCAGTGAATGCCTTTTGGCTGATACTCTGCCAATGTGTGTATCTCAACGAAATGAGAAAGTGGTAACGTGCTTATCTCGATGAGTTGTGCAAGTTGTAAGAAATCCACAATCGGATCCAAACTTTCCCTGAATACCTTAGAGCAGTGAATGCCATTTGGCTGATATACTGCCAATGTGTGCAGCTCAATGAAATGAGAAAGTGGAAAAGTGCTCATCTCGATGAGTTGAACAAGTTGCAGGAAATCCACAAAAGGTTCCAAAGTTTCGCTGAATACCTTGTGGCACTGAATGCCCCTTGGCTGATATTCTGCCAATGTGGGTGTCTCAAAGAAATGAGGAAGTGGCAAGGAGCGTATCTCGATGAGATCAGCAAAATGGAGGAAATCCACAAAAGGTTCCAAAGTTTCTCTCAATATCTTCGAGCAGTGAATGCCATTTGCCTGATATTCTGCCAACGTGAGTAACTCCATGCAATGAGAAAGTGGTAACGTGCTCATCAAGATGAATTCAGCAAGTTGGACGAAATCCACAATAGGTTCCAAAGTTTGTCTGAGTACCTCCGAGCAGTGAATGCCATTTGGCTGATATTCTGCCAATGTGTGTTTCTCAATGAAATGAGAGAGTTGTAACGTGCTTATCTCGATGAGTTCAGCAAGTTAGAACAAATCCACAATCGTTTCCAAAATATCTCAGAATACCTTGGAGCAATGAATGCCATTTGGATGATATTCTGCCAATATGTGTATCTCAATGAAATGAGAAAGTGGTAACGTGCTTATCTCGATGAGTTCAGCAAGTTGGAAGAAATCCACAATATGTTGCAAAGTTTCTCCGAATACTATCGAGCAGTGAATGCCATTTGGATGATATTCTGCCAATGTGTGTATCTCAATGAAATGAGAAAGTGGTAAAGTGCTCATCTGGATGAGTTCATCACGTTGGAAGAAATCCTCAATATGTTGCAATGTTTCTCTGAATACCAGCGAGCAGTGAATGCCATTTGGCTGATATTATGCCAATGTGTGTATCTCCACGAAATGAGAAAGTGGTAACGTGCATATCTCGATGAGTTGTGCAAGTTGGAAGAAATCCACAATCGGTTCCAAACTTTCCCTGAATACCTTAGAGTAGTGAATGCCATTTGGCTGATATACTGCCAATGTGTGCAGCTCAATGAAATGAGAAAGTGGAAAAGTGCTCATCTCGATGAGTTGAACAAGTTGGAGGAAATCCACAAAAGGTTCCAAAGCTTCGCTGAATACCTTGTGGCACTGAATACCACTTGTCTGATATTATGCCAATGTGTGTGTCTCAAAGAAATGTGGAAGTGGCAAAGAGCGTATCTCGATGAGATCAGCAAAATGGAGGAAATCCACAAAAGGTTCCAAAGTTTCTCTCAATATCTTCGAGCAGTGAATGCCATTTGGCTGATATTCTGCCAATGTGTGTGTCTCAATGAATTGAGAGAGTTTTAACGTGCTTATCTCGATGAGTTCAGCAAGTTGGAACAAATCCACAATCGTTTCCAAAGTATGTCAGAGTATCTTCAAGCAGTGAAAGCCATTTGGATGATATTCTGCCAATATGTGTATCTCAATAAAATGAGAAAGTGGTAACGTGCTTATCTCGATGAGTTCAGCAAGTTGGAAGAAATCCACAATATGTTGCAAAGTTTCTCTGAATACTATCGAGCAGTGAATGCCATTTGGCTGATATTCTGCCAATGTGTGTATCTCAATGAAATGTGAAAGTGGTAAAGTGCTTGTCTCGATGAGTTCCGCAAGTTGGGAGAAATCCACAATAGGTCCCAAACTTTCTGTGAATTCCTTCGAGTAGTGAATGCCATTTGGCTGATATTCTGCCAATGTGTGTATCTCAACGAAATGAGAAAGTGGTAACGTGCTTATCTCGATGAGTTGTGCAAGTTGTAAGAAATCCACAATCGGATCCAAACTTTCCCTGAATACCTTAGAGCAGTGAATGCCATTTGGCTGATATTCTGCCAATGTGTGTAACTCAAGGAAATCAGAAAGTGGTAAGGTGCTTATCTCGATGAGTTCAGCAAGTTGTAGGAAATGTACAAAAGGTTCCAATGATTCTCTGAATACGCTCGAACAATGAATGCAATTTGGCTGATATGCTGCCAATGTGTTTATCTCAATGAAATGAGAAAGTGGTAACGTGCTAATCTCGAAGAGTTCAGCAAGTTGGACGAAATCCACAATATGTTGCAAAGTTTCTCTGAAAACCATCGAGCAGTGAATGCCTTTTGGCTGATACTCTGCCAATGTGTGTATCTCAACGAAATGAGAAAGTGGTAACGTGCTTATCTCGATGAGTTGTGCAAGTTGTAAGAAATCCACAATCGGATCCAAACTTTCCCTGAATACCTTAGAGCAGTGAATGCCATTTGGCTGATATACTGCCAATGTGTGCAGCTCAATGAAATGAGAAAGTGGAAAAGTGCTCATCTCGATGAGTTGAACAAGTTGCAGGAAATCCACAAAAGGTTCCAAAGTTTCGCTGAATACCTTGTGGCACTGAATGCCCCTTGGCTGATATTCTGCCAATGTGGGTGTCTCAAAGAAATGAGGAAGTGGCAAGGAGCGTATCTCGATGAGATCAGCAAAATGGAGGAAATCCACTAAAGGTTCCAAAGTTTCTCTCAATATCTTCGAGCAGTGAATGCCATTTGCCTGATATTCTGCCAACGTGAGTAACTCCATGCAATGAGAAAGTGGTAACGTGCTCATCAAGATGAATTCAGCAAGTTGGACGAAATCCACAATAGGTTCCAAAGTTTGTCTGAGTACCTCCGAGCAGTGAATGCCATTTGGCTGATATTCTGCCAATGTGTGTTTCTCAATGAAATGAGAGAGTTGTAACGTGCTTATCTCGATGAGTTCAGCAAGTTGGAACAAATCCACAATCGTTTCCAAAATATCTCAGAATACCTTGGAGCAATGAATGCCATTTGGATGATATTCTGCCAATATGTGTATCTCAAAGAAATGAGGAAGGGCGAACGTGCTTATCTCGATGAGTTCAGCAAGTTGGAAGAAATCCACAATATGTTGCAAAATTTCTCTGAATACTATCGAGCAGTGAATGCCATTTGGATGATATTCTGCCAATGTGTGTACCTCAATGAAATGAGAGAGTAGTAAAGTGCTTATCTCGATGAGTTGTGCAAGTTGGAAGAAATCCACAATCTTTTCCAGAGTATCTCTGAATACCTTCGAGCAGTGAATGCCATTTGGATGATATTCTGCCAATATGTGTATCTCAATGAAATGAGAATGTGGTAACGTGCTTATCTCGATGAGTTCAACACGTTGGAAGATATCCACAATATGTTGCAAAGTTTCTCTGAATACTATCGAGCAGTGAATTCCATATGGATGATACTCTGCCAATGTGTGTATCTCAATGAATTGAGAAAGTGGAAAAGTGCATATCTCGATCAGTTCAGCAAGTTGGAAGAAATCCACAATAGGTCCCAAACGTTCTGTGAATTCCTTCGAGTAGTGAATGCCATTTAGCTGATATTCTGCAAATGTGTGTAACTCAAGGAAATGAGAAAGTGGTAACGTGCATATCTCGATGTGTTGTGCAAGTTGGAAGAAATCCACAATCGGTTCCAAACTTTCCCTGAATACCTTAGAGCAGTGAATGCCATTTGGCTGATATACTGCCAATGTGTGCAGCTCAATGAAATGAGAAAGTGGAAAAGTGCTCATCTCGATGAGGTGAACAAGTTGGAGGAAATCCACAAAAGGTTCCAAAGTTTCGCTGAATACCTTGTGGCACTGAATGCCACTTGGCTGATATTCTGCCAATGTGGGTGTCTCAAAGAAATGAGGAAGTGGCAAGGAGCGTATCTCGATGAGATCAGCAAAATGGAGGAAATCCACTAAAGGTTCCAAAGTTTCTCTCAATATCTTCGAGCAGTGAATGCCATTTGCCTGATATTCTGCCAACGTGAGTAACTCCATGCAATGAGAAAGTGGTAACGTGCTCATCAAGATGAATTCAGCAAGTTGGACGAAATCCACAATAGGTTCCAAAGTTTGTCTGAGTACCTCCGAGCAGTGAATGCCATTTGGCTGATATTCTGCCAATGTGTGTTTCTCAATGAAATGAGAGAGTTGTAACGTGCTTATCTCGATGAGTTCAGCAAGTTGGAACAAATCCACAATCGTTTCCAAAGTATCTCAGAATACCTTGGAGCAATGAATGCCATTTGGATGATATTCTGCCAATATGTGTATCTCAATGAAATGAGAAAGTGGTAACGTGCTTATCTCGATGAGTTCAGCAAGTTGGAAGCAATCCACAATATGTTGCAAAGTTTCTCCGAATACTATCGAGCAGTGAATGCCATTTGGATGATATTCTGCCAATGTGTGTATCTCAATGAAATGAGAAAGTGGTAAAGTGCTCATCTGGATGAGTTCATCAAGTTGGAAGAAATCCTCAATATGTTCCAATGTTTCTCTGAATACCATCGAGTAGTGAATGCCATTTGGCTGATATTACGCCAATGTGTGTATCTCCACGAAATGAGAAAGTGGTAACGTGCATATCTCGGTGAGTTGTGCAAGTTGTAAGAAATCCACAATCGGTTCCAAACTTTCCCTGAATACCTTAGAGCAGTGAATGCCATTTGGCTGATATACTGCCAATGTGTGCAGCGCAATGAAATGAGAAAGTGGAAAAGTGCTCATCTCGATGTGTTGAACAAGTTGGAGGAAATCCACAAAAGGTTCCAAAGCTTCGCTGAATACCTTGTGGCACTGAATACCACTTGGCTGATATTATGCCAATGTGGGAGTCTCAAAGAAATGAGGAAGTGGCAAAGAGCGTATCTCGATGAGATCAGCAAAATGGTGGAAATCCACAAAAGGTTCCAAAGTTTCTCTCAATATCTTCGAGCAGTGAATGCCATTTGGCTGATATTCTGCCAATGTGTGTAACTCAAGGAAATGAGAAAGTGGTAACGTGCTTATCTCGATGAGTTGTGCAAGTTGGAAGAAATCCACAATCGGTTCCAAAGTTTCTCTGAATACCTTAGAGCAGTGAATGCCATTTGGCTGATATACTGCCAATGTGTGCAGCTCAATGAAATGAGAAAGTGGAAAAGTGCTCATCTCGATGAGGTGAACAAGTTGGAGGAAATCCACAAAAGGTTCCAAAGTTTCGCTGAATACCTTGTGGCACTGGATGCCACTTGGCTGATATTCTGCCAATGTGGGTGTCTCAAAGAAATGAGGAAGTGGCAAGGAGCGTATCTCGATGAGATCAGCAAAATGGAGGAAATCCACAAAAGGTTCCAAAGTTTCTCTCAATATCTTCGAGCAGTGAATGCCATTTGCCTGATATTCTGCCAACGTGAGTAACTCCATGCAATGAGAAAGTGGTAACGTGCTCATCAAGATGAATTCAGCAAGTTGGACGAAATCCACAATAGGTTCCAAAGTTTGTCTGAGTACCTCCGAGCAGTGAATGCCATTTGGCTGATATTCTGCCAATGTGTGTTTCTCAATGAAATGAGAGAGTTGTAACGTGCTTATCTCGATGAGTTCAGCAAGTTGGAACAAATCCACAATCGTTTCCAAAATATCTCAGAATACCTAGGAGCAATGAATGCCATTTGGATGATATTCTGCCAATATGTGTATCTCAATGAAATGAGAAAGTGGTAACGTGCTTATCTCGATGAGTTCAGCAAGTTGGAAGAAATCCACAATATGTTGCAATGTTTCTCCGAATACTATCGAGCAGTGAATGCCATTTGGATGATATTCTGCCAATGTGTGTATCTCAATGAAATGAGAAAGTGGTAAAGTGCTCATCTGGATGAGTTCATCACGTTGGAAGAAATCCTCAATATGTTGCAATGTTTCTCTGAATACCAGCGAGCAGTGAATGCCATTTGGCTGATATTATGCCAATGTGTGTATCTCCACGAAATGAGAAAGTGGTAACGTGCATATCTCGATGAGTTGTGCAAGTTGGAAGAAATCCACAATCGGTTCCAAACTTTCCCTGAATACCTTAGAGTAGTGAATGCCATTTGGCTGATATACTGCCAATGTGTGCAGCTCAATGAAATGAGAAAGTGGAAAAGTGCTCATCTCGATGAGTTGAACAAGTTGGAGGAAATCCACAAAAGGTTCCAAAGCTTCGCTGAATACCTTGTGGCACTGAATACCACTTGGCTGATATTATGCCAATGTGTGTGTCTCAAAGAAATGTGGAAGTGGCAAAGAGCGTATCTCGATGAGATCAGCAAAATGGAGGAAATCCACAAAAGGTTCCAAAGTTTCTCTCAATATCGTCGAGCAGTGAATGCCATTTGGCTGATATTCTGCCAATGTGTGTGTCTCAATGAATTGAGAGAGTTTTAACGTGCTTATCTCGATGAGTTCAGCAAGTTGGAACAAATCCACAATCGTTTCCAAAGTATGTCAGAATATCTTCAAGCAGTGAAAGCCATTTGGATGATATTCTGCCAATATGTGTATCTCAATGAAATGAGAAAGTGGTAACGTGCTTATCTCGATGAGTTCAGCAAGTTGGAAGAAATCCACAATATGTTGCAAAGTTTCTCTGAATACTATCGAGCAGTGAATGCCATTTGGCTGATATTCTGCCAATGTGTGTATCTCAATGAAATGTGAAAGTGGTAAAGTGCTTATCTCGATGAGTTCCGCAAGTTGGAAGAAATCCACAATAGGTCCCAAACTTTCTGTGAATTCCTTCGAGTAGTGAATGCCATTTGGCTGATATTCTGCCAATGTGTGTATCTCAACGAAATGAGAAAGTGGTAACGTGCTTATCTCGATGAGTTGTGCAAGTTGTAAGAAATCCACAATCGGATCCAAACTTTCCCTGAATACCTTAGAGCAGTGAATGCCATTTGGCTGATATTCTGCCAATGTGTGTAACTCGAGGAAATCAGAAAGTGGTAAGGTGCTTATCTCGATGAGTTCAGCAAGTTGTAGGAAATGTACAAATGGTTCCAATGATTCTCTGAATACGCTCGAACAATGAATGCAATTTGGCTGATATGCTGCCAATGTGTTTATCTCAATGAAATGAGAAAGTGGTAACGTGCTAATCTCGAAGAGTTCAGCAAGTTGGACGAAATCCACAATATGTTGCAAAGTTTCTCTGAAAACCATCGAGCAGTGAATGCCTTTTGGCTGATACTCTGCCAATGTGTGTATCTCAACGAAATTAGAAAGTGGTAACGTGCTTATCTCGATGAGTTGTGCAAGTTGTAAGAAATCCACAATCGGATCCAAACTTTCCCTGAATACCTTAGAGCAGTGAATGCCATTTGGCTGATATACTGCCAATGTGTGCAGCTCAATGAAATGAGAAAGTGGAAAAGTGCTCATCTCGATGAGTTGAACAAGTTGGAGGAAATCCACAAAAGGTTCCAAAGTTTCGCTGAATACCTTGTGGCACTGAATACCACTTGTCTGATATTATGCCAATGTGTGTGTCTCAAAGAAATGTGGAAGTGGCAAAGAGCGTATCTCGATGAGATCAGCAAAATGGAGGAAATCCACAAAAGGTTCCAAAGTTTCTCTCAATATCTTCGAGCAGTGAATGCCATTTGGCTGATGTTCTG
Organism: Carcharhinus amblyrhynchos; assembly: GCF_965287045.1. NCBI lineage: Eukaryota > Metazoa > Chordata > Chondrichthyes > Carcharhiniformes > Carcharhinidae > Carcharhinus > Carcharhinus amblyrhynchos. The sequence goes on from NC_137348.1 coordinate 45,354,132, forward strand.
CCAATGTGTGTGTCTCAATGAAATGAGAGAGTTGTAACGTGCTTATCTCGATGAGTTCAGCAAGTTGGAAGAAATCCAAAATATGTTGCAAAGTTTCCCTGAATACAATCGAGCAGTGAATGCCATTTGCCTGATATTCTGCCAACGTGAGTAACTCCATGCAATGAGAAAGTGGTAACGTGCTCATCAAGATGAATTCAGCAAGTTGGACGAAATCCACAATAGGTTCCAAAGTTTGTCTGAGTACCTCCGAGCAGTGAATGCCATTTGGCTGATATTCTGCCAATGTGTCTGTCTCAATGAAATGAGAGAGTTGTAACGTGCTTATCTCGATGAGTTCAGCAAGTTGGAAGAAATCCACAATCGTTTCCAAAGTATCTCAGAATACCTTCGAGCAGTGAATGCCATTTCGATGATATTCTGCCAATATGTGTATCTCAAAGAAATGAGGAAGGGCGAACGTGCTTATCTCGATGAGTTCAGCAAGTTGGAAGAAATCCACAATATGTTGCAAAATTTCTCTGAATACTATCGAGCAGTGAATGCCATTTGGATGATATTCTGCCAATGTGTGTACCTCAATGAAATGAGAGAGTAGTAAAGTGCTTATCTCGATGAGTTGTGCAAGTTGGAAGAAATCCACAATCTTTTCCAGAGTATCTCTGAATACCTTCGAGCAGTGAATGCCATTTGGATGATATTCTGCCAATATGTGTATCTCAATGAAATGAGAATGTGGTAACGTGCTTATCTCGATGAGTTCAACACGTTGGAAGATATCCACAATATGTTTCAAAGTTTCTCTGAATACTATCGAGCAGTGAATTCCATATGGATGATACTCTGCCAATGTGTGTATCTCAATGAATTGAGAAAGTGGAAAAGTGCATATCTCGATCAGTTCAGCAAGTTGGAAGAAATCCACAATAGGTCCCAAACGTTCTGTGAATTCCTTCGAGTAGTGAATGCCATTTGGCTGATATTCTGCAAATGTGTGTAACTCAAGGAAATGAGAAAGTGGTAACGTGCATATCTCGATGTGTTGTGCAAGTTGGAAGAAATCCACAATCGGTTCCAAACTTTCCCTGAATACCTTAGAGCAGTGAATGCCATTTGGCTGATATACTGCCAATGTGTGCAGCTCAATGAAATGAGAGAGTAGTAAAGTGCTTATCTCGATGAGTTGTGCAAGTTGGAAGCAATCCACAATCGTTTCCAGAGTATCTCTCAATACCTTCGAACAGTGAATGCCATTTGGATGATATTCTGCCAATATGTGTATCTCAATGAAATGAGAATGTGGTAACGTGCTTATCTCGATGAGTTCAACAAGTTGGAAGATATCCACAATATGTTGCAAAGTTTCTCTGAATACTATCGAGCAGTGAATGCCATTTGGCTGATATTCTGCCCACGTGTGTATCTCAATGAAATGAGAAAGTGGTAAAGTTCTTATCTCTATGAGTTGTGCAAGTTGGAAGAAATCCACAATCGGTTTCAAAGTTTCTCCGAATACCTTCGAGCAGTGAAGGCCATTTGGCTGATTTTCTGCCAATGTGTGTATCTCAATAAAATGAGAAAGTGGTAAAGTGCTTATCTCGATGAGTTCAGCAAGTTGGAAGAATCCACAATATGTTGCAAAGTTTCTCTGAATACCTTCGAGCAGTGAATGCCATTTGGCTGATATTCTGCCAATGTGTGTATCTTAATGAAATGAGAAAGTAGTAACGTGCTTATCTCGATGAGTTCAGCAAGTTGGAAGAAATCCACAATAGTTCCCTAACTTTCTGTGAATTCTTTCGAGTAGTGAATGCCATTTGGCTGATATTCTGCCAATGTGTGGAACTCAAGGAAATCAGAAAGTGGTAAGGTGCTTATCCCGATGAGTTCAGCAAGTTGTAGGAAATGTAGAAAAGGTTCAAATGATTCTCTGAACACGCTCGAACAATGAATGCAATTTGGCTGATATGCTGCCAATGTGTGTATCTCAATGAAATGAGAAAGTGGTAACGTGCTTATCTCGAAGAGTTCAGCAAATTGGACGAAATCAACAATATGTTGCAAAGTTTCTCTGAAAACCATCGAGCAGTGAATGCCTTTTGGCTGATACTCTGCCAATGTGTGTATCTCAACGAAATGAGAAAGTGGTAACGTGCTTATCTCGATGAGTTGTGCAAGTTGGAAGAAATCCACAATCGGTTCCAAAGTATCTCTGAATACCTTAGAGCAGTGAATGCCATTTGGCTGATATACTGCCAATGTGTGCAGCTCAATGAAATGAGAAAGTGGAAAAGTGCTCATCTCGATGAGTTGAACAAGTTGGAGGAAATCCACAAAAGGTTCCAAAGTTTCGCTGAATACCTTGTGGCACTGAATGCCACTTGGCTGATATTCTGCCAATGTGGGAGTCTCAAAGAAATGAGGAAGTGGCAAGGAGCGTATCTCGATGAGATCAGCAAAATGGAGGAAATCCACAAAAGGTTCCAAAGTTTCGCTGAATACCTTGTGGCACTGAATACCACTTGGCTGATATTATGCCAATGTGTGTGTCTCAAAGAAATGTGGAAGTGGCAAAGAGCATATCTCGATGAGATCAGCAAAATGGAGGAAATCCACAAAAGGTTCCAAAGTTTCTCTCAATATCTTCGAGCAGTGAATGCCATTTGCCTGATATTCTGCCAACGTGAGTAACTCCGTGCAATTAGAAAGTGGTAACGTGCTCATCAAGATGAATTCAGCAAGTTCGAAGAAATCCACAATATGTTGCAAAGTTTCTCTGAATACTATCGAGCAGTGAATGCAATTTGGCTGATACTCTGCCCATGTGTGTATCTCAATGAAATGAGAAAGTGGTAAAATTCTTATCTCGATGAGTTGTGCAAGTTGGAAGAAATCCACAATCAGTTTCAAAGTTTCTCCGAATACCTTCGAGCAGTGAAGGCCATTTGGCTGATTTTCTGCCAATGTGTGTATCTCAATAAAATGAGAAAGTGGTAAAGTGCTTATCTCGATGAGTTCAGCAAGTTGGAAGAATCCACAATATGTTGCAAAGTTTCTCTGAATACCTTCGAGCAGTGAATGCCATTTGCCTGATATTCTGCCAACGTGAGTAACTCCATGCAATGAGAAAGTGGTAACGTCCTTATCTCGATGAGTTCAGCAAGTTGGAAGAAATCCACAATCGTTTCCAAAGTATCTCAGAATACCTTCGAGCAGTGAATGCCATTTGGATGATATTCTGCCAATATGTGTATCTCAATGAAATGAGAAAGTGGTAACGTGCTTATCTCGATGAGTTCAGCAAGTTGGAAGAAATCCACAATATGTTGCAAAGTTTCTCTGAATACTATCGAGCAGTGAATGCCATTTGGATGATATTCTGCCAATGTGTGTATGTCAATGAAATGAGAAAGTGGTAAAGTGCTCATCTGGATGAGTTCATCAAGTTGGAAGAAATCCTCAATATGTTGCAATGTTTCTCTGAATACCATCGAGCAGTGAATGCCATTTGGCTGATATTATGCCAATGTGTGTATCTCCACGAAATGAGAAAGTGGTAACGTGCATATCTCGATGAGTTGTGCAAGTTGGAAGAAATCCACAATCGGTTCCAAACATTCCCTGAATACCTTAGAGCAGTGAATGCCATTTGGCTGACATACTGCCAATGTGTGCAGCGCAATGATATGAGAAAGTGGAAAAGTGCTCATCTCGATGAGTTGAACAAGTTGCAGGAAATCCACAAAAGGTTCCAAAGCTTCGCTGAATACCTTGTGGCACTGAATACCACTTGGCTGATATTATGCCAATGTGTGTGTCTCAAAGAAATGTGGAAGTGGCAAAGAGCGTATCTCGATGAGATCAGCAAAATGGAGGAAATCCACAAAAGGTTCCAAAGTTTCTCTCAATATCTTCGAGCAGTGAATGCCATTTGGCTGATATTCTGCCAATGTGTGTGTCTCAATGAATTGAGAGAGTTTTAACGTGCTTATCTCGATGAGTTCAGCAAGTTGGAACAAATCCACAATCGTTTCCAAAGTATGTCAGAATATCTTCAAGCAGTGAAAGCCATTTGGATGATATTCTGCCAATATGTGTACCTCAATGAAATGAGAAAGTGGTAACGTGCTTATCTCGATGAGTTCAGCAAGTTGGAAGAAATCCACAATATGTTGCAAAGTTTCTCTGAATACTATCGAGCAGTGAATGCCATTTGGCTGATATTCTGCCAATGTGTGTATCTCAATGAAATGTGAAAGTGGTAAAGTGCTTATCTCGATGAGTTCAGCAAGTTGGAAGAAATCCACAATAGGTCCCAAACTTTCTGTGAATTCCTTCGAGTAGTGAATGCCATTTGGCTGATATTCTGCCAATGTGTGTATCTCAACGAAATGAGAAAGTGGTAACGTGCTTATCTCGATGAGTTGTGCAAGTTGTAAGAAATCCACAATCGGATCCAAACTTTCCCTGAATACCTTAGAGCAGTGAATGCCATTTGGCTGATATTCTGCCAATGTGTGTAACTCAAGGAAATCAGAAAGTGGTAACGTGCTCATCTCGATGAGTTCAGCAAGTTGGAAGAAATCCACAATATGTTGCAAAGTTTCTCTGAATACTATCAAGCAGTGAATGCCATTTGGCTGATATTCTGCCAATGTGTGTATCTCAATGAAATGAGAAAGTGGTAACGTGCTAATCTCGAAGAGTTCAGCAAGTTGGACGAAATCCACAATATGTTGCAAAGTTTCTCTGAAAACCATCGAGCAGTGAATGCCTTTTGGCTGATACTCTGCCAATGAGTGTATTTCAACGAAATGAGAAAGTGGTAACGTGCTTATCTTGATGATTTGTGCAAGTTGGAAGAAATCCACAATCGGTTCCAAACTTTCCCTGCATGCCTTAGAGCAGTGAATGGCATTTGGCTGATATACTGCCAATGTGTGCAGCTCAATGAAATGAGAAAGTGGAAAAGTGCTCATCTCGATGAGGTGAACAAGTTGGAGGAAATCCACAAAAGGTTCCAAAGTTTCGCTGAATATCTTGTGGCACTGAATGCCACTTGGCTGATATTCCGCCAATGTGTGTGTCTCAAAGAAATGAGGAAGTGGCAAAGAGCGTATCTCGATGAGATGAGCAAAATGGTGGAATTCCACAAATGGTTCCAAAGTTTCTCTCAATATCTTCGAGAAGTGAATGCCATTTGCCTGATATTCTGCCAACGTGAGTAACTCCATGCAATGAGAAAGTGGTAACGTGCTCATTAAGATGAATTCAGCAAGTTGGAAGAAATCCACAATATGTTGCAAAGTTACTCTGAATACTATCGAGCAGTGAATGCCATTTGGCTGATATTCGGCCAATGTGTGTATCTCAATGAAATGAGAAAGTAGTAAAGTGCTTATCTCGATGATTTCAGCAAGTTGGAAGAAATCCACAAACGGTTCCAAAGTTTCTCCGAATACCTTCGAGCAGTGAATGCCATTTCGATGATATTCTGCCAATATGTGTATCTCAAAGAAATGAGGAAGGGCGAACGTGCTTATCTCGATGAGTTCAGCAAGTTGGAAGAAATCCACAACATGTTGCAAAGTTTCTCTGAATACTATCGAGCAGTGAATGCCATTTGGCTATTATTCTGCCAATGTGTGTATCTCAATGAAATGAGAACGTAGTAAAGTGCTTATCTCAATGAGTTGTGCAAGTTGGTAGAAATCCACAATCGGTTCCGAAGTTTCTCCGAATACCTTCGAGCAGTGAATGCCATTTGGCTGATTTTCTGCCAATGTGTGTATCTCAATAAAATGAGAAAGGTGTAAAGTGCTTATCTCGATCAGTTCAGCAAGTTGGAAGATAACCACAATATGTCGCAACGTTTATCTTAGTTCCTTCGAGTAGTGAATGCCATTTGGCTGATTTTCTGCCAATGTGTGTAACTCAAGGAAATCAGAAAGTGGTAAGGTGCTTATCTCGATGAGTTCAGCAAGTTGTAGGAAATGTACAAAAGGTTCCAATGATTCTCTGAATACGCTCGAACAATGAATGCAATTTCGCTGATATGCTGCCAATGTGTGTATTACAATGAAATGAGAAAGTGGTAACGTGCTTATCTCGAAGAGTTCAGCAAGTTGGACGAAATCCACAATATGTTGCAAAGTTTCTCTGAATACCATCGAGCAGTGAATGCCGTTTGGCTGATATTCTGCCAATGTGTGTATCTCAACGAAATGAGAAAGTGGTAAAGTGCTTATCTCGATCAGTTCAGCAAGTTGGAAGAAATCCACAATAGGTCCCAAACTTTCTGTGAATTCCTTCGAGTAGTGAATGGCATTTGGCTGATATTCTGCCAATGTGTGTAACTCAAGGAAATCAGAAAGTGGTAAGGTGCTTATCTCGATGAGTTCAGCAAGTTGTAGGACATGTACAAAAGGTTCCAATGATTCTCTGAATACGCTCGAACAATGATCGCAATTTCGCTGATATGCTGCCAATGTGTGTATTACAATGAAATGAGAAAGTGGTAACGTGCTTATCTCGAAGAGTTCAGCAAGTTGGACGAAATCCACAATATGTTGCAAAGTTACTCTGAATTCCTTCGAGTAGTGAATGCCATTTGGCTGATATTCTGCCAATGTGTGTATCTCAATGAAATGTGAAAGTGGAAAAGTGCTTATCTCGATGAGTTCAGCAAGTTGGAAGAAATCCACAATAGGTCCCAAACTTTCTGTGAATTCCTTCGAGTAGTGAATGCCATTTGGCTGATATTCTGCCAATGTGTGCATCTCAACGAAATGAGAAAGTGGAAAAGTGCTCATCTCGATGAGTTGAACAAGTTGGAGGAAATCCACAAAAGGTTCCAAAGTTTCGCTGAATACCTTGTGGCACTGAATACCACTTGGCTGATATTATGCCAATGTGTGTGTCTCAAAGCAATGTGGAAGTGGCAAAGAGCGTATCTCGATGAGATCAGCAAAATGGAGGAAATCCACAAAAGGTTCCAAAGTTTCTCTCAATATCTTCGAGCAGTGAATGCCATTTGCCTGATATTCTGCCAACGTGAGTAACTCCGTGCAATGAGAAAGTGGTAACGTGCTCATCAAGACGAATTCAGCAAGTTCGAAGAAATCCACAATATGTTGCAAAGTTTCTCTGAATACTATCGAGCAGTGAATGCAATTTGGCTGATATTCTGCCCATGTGTGTATCTCAATGAAATGAGAAAGTGGTAAAGTTCTTATCTCGATGAGTTGTGCAGGTTGGAAGAAATCCACAATCGGTTTCAAAGTTTCTCCGAATACATTCGAGCAGTGAAGACCATTTGGCTGATTTTCTGCCAATGTGTGTATCTCAACGAAATGAGAAAGTGGTAACGTGCTTATCTCGATGAGTTGTGCAAGTTGGAAGAAATCCACAATCGGTTCCAAAGTTTCTCTGAATACCTTAGAGCAGTGAATGCCATTTGGCTGATATACTGCCAATGTGTGCAGCTCAATGAAATGAGAAAGTGGAAAAGTGCTCATCTCGATGAGGTGAACAAGTTGGAGGAAATCCACAAAAGGTTCCAAAGTTTCGCTGAATACCTTGTGGCACTGAATGCCCCTTGGCTGATATTCTGCCAATGTGGGTGTCTCAAAGAAATGAGGAAGTGGCAAGGAGCGTATCTCGATGAGATCAGCAAAATGGAGGAAATCCACAAAAGGTTCCAAAGTTTCTCTCAATATCTTCGAGCAGTGAATGCCATTTGCCTGATATTCTGCCAACGTGAGTAACTCCATGCAATGAGAAAGTGGTAACGTGCTCATCAAGATGAATTCAGCAAGTTGGACGAAATCCACAATAGGTTCCAAAGTTTGTCTGAGTACCTCCGAGCAGTGAATGCCATTTGGCTGATATTCTGCCAATGTGTGTTTCTCAATGAAATGAGAGAGTTGTAACGTGCTTATCTCGATGAGTTGTGCAAGTTGTAAGAAATCCACAATCGGATCCAAACTTTCCCTGAATACCTTAGAGCAGTGAGTGCCATTTGGCTGATATACTGCCAATGTGTGCAGCTCAATGAAATGAGAAAGTGGAACAGTGCTCATCTCGATGAGTTGAACAAGTTGGAGGAAATCCACAAAAGGTTCCAAAGTTTCGCTGAATACCTTGTGGCACTGAATACCACTTGGCTGATATTATGCCAATGTGTGTTTCTCAAAGAAATGTGGAAGTGGCAAAGAGCGTATCTCGATGAGATCAGCAAAATGGAGGAAATCCACAAAAGGTTCCAAAGTTTCTCTCAATATCTTCGAGAAGTGAATGCCATTTGCCTGATATTCTGCCAACGTGAGTAACTCCATGCAATGAGAAAGTGGTAACGTGCTTATCTCGATGAGTTCAGCAAGTTGGAAGAAATCCACAATCGTTTCCAAAGTATCTCAGAATACCTTCGAGAAGTGATTGCCATTTGGATGATATTCTGCCAATATGTGTATCTGAATGAAATGAGAAAGTGGTAACGTGCTTATCTCGATGAGTTCAGCAAGTTGGAAGAAATCCACAATATGTTGCAAAGTTTCTCTGAATACTATCGAGCAGTGAATGCCATTTGGATGATATTCTGCCAATGTGTGTATGTCAATGAAATGAGAAAGTGGTAAAGTGCTTATCTCGATGAGTTCAGGAAGTTGGAAGAAACCCACAATAGGTCCCAAAGTTTCTGTGAATTCCTTTGAGTAGTGAATGCCATTTGGCTGATGTTCTGCCAATGTGTGTATCTGAAGGAAATGAGAAAGTGGTAAAGCCCTTATCTCGATGAGTTCAGCAAGTTGTAGGAAATCTACAAACGGTTCCAATGTTTCTCTGAGTACGCTCGAACAGTGATTGCAATTTGGCTGATATTCTGGCAATGTGTGTATCTCAATGAAATGAGAAAGTGGTAACGTGCTTATCTCGAAGACTTCAGCAAGTTGGAAGAAATCCACAACAGGTTGCAAAGTTTCTCTGGATACTTGGAGCAGAGAATGCCATTTGGCTGATATTCTGCCAATGTGTGTATCTCAATGAAATGAGAAAGTGGTGAAGTGCTTATCTCGATGAGTTCAGTAAGTTGGAAGAAATCCAAAATATGTTGCAAAGTTTCCCTGAATACAATCGAGCAGTGAATGCCATTTGCCTGATATTCTGCCAACGTGAGTAACTCCATGCAATGAGAAAGTGGTAACGTGCTCATCAAGATGAATTCAGCAAGTTGGACGAAATCCACAATAGGTTCCAAAGTTTGTCTGAGTACCTCCGAGCAGTGAATGCCATTTGGCTGATATTCTGCCAATGTGTGTTTCTCAATGAAATGAGAGAGTTGTAACGTGCTTATCTCGATGAGTTCAGCAAGTTGGAAGAAATCCACAATCGTTTCCAAAGTATCTCAGAATACCTTCGAGCAGTGAATGCCATTTCGATGATATTCTGCCAATATGTGTATCTCAAAGAAATGAGGAAGGGCGAACGTGCTTATCTCGATGAGTTCAGCAAGTTGGAAGAAATCCACAATATGTTGCAAAATTTCTCTGAATACTATCGAGCAGTGAATGCCATTTGGATGATATTCTGCCAATGTGTGTACCTCAATGAAATGAGAGAGTAGTAAAGTGCTTATCTCGATGAGTTGTGCAAGTTGGAAGAAATCCACAATCTTTTCCAGAGTATCTCTGAATACCTTCGAGCAGTGAATGCCATTTGGATGATATTCTGCCAATATGTGTATCTCAATGAAATGAGAATGTGGTAACGTGCTTATCTCGATGAGTTCAACACGTTGGAAGATATCCACAATATGTTGCAAAGTTTCTCTGAATACTATCGAGCAGTGAATTCCATATGGATGATACTCTGCCAATGTGTGTATCTCAATGAATTGAGAAAGTGGAAAAGTGCATATCTCGATCAGTTCAGCAAGTTGGAAGAAATCCACAATAGGTCCCAAACGTTCTGTGAATTCCTTCGAGTAGTGAATGCCATTTGGCTGATATTCTGCAAATGTGTGTAACTCAAGGAAATGAGAAAGTGGTAACGTGCATATCTCGATGTGTTGTGCAAGTTGGAAGAAATCCACAATCGGTTCCAAACTTTCCCTGAATACCTTAGAGCAGTGAATGCCATTTGGCTGATATACTGCCAATGTGTGCAGCTCAATGAAATGAGAAAGTGGAAAAGTGCTCATCTCGATGAGGTGAACAAGTTGGAGGAAATCCACAAAAGGTTCCAAAGTTTCGCTGAATACCTTGTGGCACTGAATGCCACTTGGCTGATATTCTGCCAATGTGGGTGTCTCAAAGAAATGAGGAAGTGGCAAGGAGCGTATCTCGATGAGATCAGCAAAATGGAGGAAATCCACTACCGGGTCCAAAGTTTCTCTCAATATCTTCGAGCAGTGAATGCCATTTGCCTGATATTCTGCCAACGTGAGTAACTCCATGCAATGAGAAAGTGGTAACGTGCTCATCAAGATGAATTCAGCAAGTTGGACGAAATCCACAATAGGTTCCAAAGTTTGTCTGAGTACCTCCGAGCAGTGAATGCCATTTGGCTGATATTTTGCCAATGTGTGTTTCTCAATGAAATGAGAGAGTTGTAACGTGCTTATCTCGATGAGTTCAGCAAGTTGGAACAAATCCACAATCGTTTCCAAAGTATCTCAGAATACCTTGGATCAATGAATGCCATTTGGATGATATTCTGCCAATATGTGTATCTCAATGAAATGAGAAAGTGGTAACGTGCTTATCTCGATGAGTTCAGCAAGTTGGAAGCAATCCACAATATGTTGCAAAGTTTCTCCAAATACTATCGAGCAGTGAATGCCATTTGGGTGATATTCTGCCAATGTGTGTATCTCAATGAAATGAGAAAGTGGTAAAGTGCTCATCTGGATGAGTTCATCACGTTGGAAGAAATCCTCAATATGTTGCAATGTTTCTCTGAATACCAGCGAGCAGTGAATGCCATTTGGCTGATATTATGCCAATGTGTGTATCTCCACGAAATGAGAAAGTGGTAACGTGCATATCTCGATGAGTTGTGCAAGTTGGAAGAAATCCACAATCGGTTCCAAACTTTCCCTGAATACCTTAGAGTAGTGAATGCCATTTGGCTGATATACTGCCAATGTGTGCAGCTCAATGAAATGAGAAAGTGGAAAAGTGCTCATCTCGATGAGTTGAACAAGTTGGAGGAAATCCACAAAAGGTTCCAAAGCTTCGCTGAATACCTTGTGGCACTGAACACCACTTGGCTGATATTATGCCAATGTGTGTGTCTCAAAGAAATGTGGAAGTGGCAAAGAGCGTATCTCGATGAGATCAGCAAAATGGAGGAAATCCACAAAAGGTTCCAAAGTTTCTCTCAATATCTTCGAGCAGTGAATGCCATTTGGCTGATATTCTGCCAATGTGTGTGTCTCAATGAATTGAGAGAGTTTTAACGTGCTTATCTCGATGAGTTCAGCAAGTTGGAACAAATCCACAATCGTTTCCAAAGTATGTCAGAGTATCTTCAAGCAGTGAAAGCCATTTGGATGATATTCTGCCAATATGTGTATCTCAATGAAATGAGAAAGTGGTAACGTGCTTATCTCGATGAGTTCAGCAAGTTGGAAGAAATCCACAATATGTTGCAAAGTTTCTCTGAATACTATCGAGCAGTGAATGCCATTTGGCTGATATTCTGCCAATGTGTGTATCTCAATGAAATGTGAAAGTGGTAAAGTGCTTATCTCGATGAGTTCCGCAAGTTGGGAGAAATCCACAATAGGTCCCAAACTTTCTGTGAATTCCTTCGAGTAGTGAATGCCATTTGGCTGATATTCTGCCAATGTGTGTATCTCAACGAAATGAGAAAGTGGTAACGTGCTTATCTCGATGAGTTGTGCAAGTTGTAAGAAATCCACAATCGGATCCAAACTTTCCCTGAATACCTTAGAGCAGTGAATGCCATTTGGCTGATATTCTGCCAATGTGTGTAACTCAAGGAAATCAGAAAGTGGTAAGGTGCTTATCTCGATGAGTTCAGCAAGTTGTAGGAAATGTACAAAAGGTTCCAATGATTCTCTGAATACGCTCGAACAATGAATGCAATTTGGCTGATATGCTGCCAATGTGTTTATCTCAATGAAATGAGAAAGTGGTAACGTGCTAATCTCGAAGAGTTCAGCAAGTTGGACGAAATCCACAATATGTTGCAAAGTTTCTCTGAAAACCATCGAGCAGTGAATGCCTTTTGGCTGATACTCTGCCAATGTGTGTATCTCAACGAAATGAGAAAGTGGTAACGTGCTTATCTCGATGAGTTGTGCAAGTTGTAAGAAATCCACAATCGGATCCAAACTTTCCCTGAATACCTTAGAGCAGTGAATGCCATTTGGCTGATATACTGCCAATGTGTGCAGCTCAATGAAATGAGAAAGTGGAAAAGTGCTCATCTCGATGAGTTGAACAAGTTGCAGGAAATCCACAAAAGGTTCCAAAGTTTCGCTGAATACCTTGTGGCACTGAATGCCCCTTGGCTGATATTCTGCCAATGTGGGTGTCTCAAAGAAATGAGGAAGTGGCAAGGAGCGTATCTCGATGAGATCAGCAAAATGGAGGAAATCCACAAAAGGTTCCAAAGTTTCTCTCAATATCTTGGAGCAGTGAATGCCATTTGCCTGATATTCTGCCAACGTGAGTAACTCCATGCAATGAGAAAGTGGTAACGTGCTCATCAAGATGAATTCAGCAAGTTGGACGAAATCCACAATAGGTTCCAAAGTTTGTCTGAGTACCTCCGAGCAGTGAATGCCATTTGGCTGATATTCTGCCAATGTGTGTTTCTCAATGAAATGAGAGAGTTGTAACGTGCTTATCTCGATGAGTTCAGCAAGTTGGAACAAATCCACAATCGTTTCCAAAATATCTCAGAATACCTTGGAGCAATGAATGCCATTTGGATGATATTCTGCCAATATGTGTATCTCAATGAAATGAGAAAGTGGTAACGTGCTTATCTCGATGAGTTCAGCAAGTTGGAAGAAATCCACAATATGTTGCAAAGTTTCTCCGAATACTATCGAGCAGTGAATGCCATTTGGATGATATTCTGCCAATGTGTGTATCTCAATGAAATGAGAAAGTGGTAAAGTGCTCATCTGGATGAGTTCATCACGTTGGAAGAAATCCTCAATATGTTGCAATGTTTCTCTGAATACCAGCGAGCAGTGAATGCCATTTGGCTGATATTATGCCAATGTGTGTATCTCCACGAAATGAGAAAGTGGTAACGTGCATATCTCGATGAGTTGTGCAAGTTGGAAGAAATCCACAATCGGTTCCAAACTTTCCCTGAATACCTTAGAGTAGTGAATGCCATTTGGCTGATATACTGCCAATGTGTGCAGCTCAATGAAATGAGAAAGTGGAAAAGTGCTCATCTCGATGAGTTGAACAAGTTGGAGGAAATCCACAAAAGGTTCCAAAGCTTCGCTGAATACCTTGTGGCACTGAATACCACTTGGCTGATATTATGCCAATGTGTGTGTCTCAAAGAAATGTGGAAGTGGCAAAGAGCGTATCTCGATGAGATCAGCAAAATGGAGGAAATCCACAAAAGGTTCCAAAGTTTCTCTCAATATCTTCGAGCAGTGAATGCCATTTGGCTGATATTCTGCCAATGTGTGTGTCTCAATGAATTGAGAGAGTTTTAACGTGCTTATCTCGATGAGTTCAGCAAGTTGGAACAAATCCACAATCGTTTCCAAAGTATGTCAGAGTATCTTCAAGCAGTGAAAGCCATTTGGATGATATTCTGCCAATATGTGTATCTCAATGAAATGAGAAAGTGGTAACGTGCTTATCTCGATGAGTTCAGCAAGTTGGAAGAAATCCACAATATGTTGCAAAGTTTCTCTGAATACTATCGAGCAGTGAATGCCATTTGGCTGATATTCTGCCAATGTGTGTATCTCAATGAAATGAGAAAGTGGTAACATGCTTATCTCGATGAGTTGTGCAAGTTGTAAGAAATCCACAATCGGATCCAAACTTTCCCTGAATACCTTAGAGCAGTGAATGCCATTTGGCTGATATTCTGCCAATGTGTGTAACTCAAGGAAATCAGAAAGTGGTAAGGTGCTTATCTCGATGAGTTCAGCAAGTTGTAGGAAATGTACAAAAGGTTCCAATGATTCTCTGAATACGCTCGAACAATGAATGCAATTTGGCTGATATGCTGCCAATGTGTTTATCTCAATGAAATGAGAAAGTGGTAACGTGCTAATCTCGAAGAGTTCAGCAAGTTGGACGAAATCCACAATATGTTGCAAAGTTTCTCTGAAAACCATCGAGCAGTGAATGCCTTTTGGCTGATACTCTGCCAATGTGTGTATCTCAACGAAATGAGAAAGTGGTAACGTGCTTATCTCGATGAGTTGTGCAAGTTGTAAGAAATCCACAATCGGATCCAAACTTTCCCTGAATACCTTAGAGCAGTGAATGCCATTTGGCTGATATACTGCCAATGTGTGCAGCTCAATGAAATGAGAAAGTGGAAAAGTGCTCATCTCGATGAGTTGAACAAGTTGCAGGAAATCCACAAAAGGTTCCAAAGTTTCGCTGAATACCTTGTGGCACTGAATGCCCCTTGGCTGATATTCTGCCAATGTGGGTGTCTCAAAGAAATGAGGAAGTGGCAAGGAGCGTATCTCGATGAGATCAGCAAAATGGAGGAAATCCACTAAAGGTTCCAAAGTTTCTCTCAATATCTTCGAGCAGTGAATGCCATTTGCCTGATATTCTGCCAACGTGAGTAACTCCATGCAATGAGAAAGTGGTAACGTGCTCATCAAGATGAATTCAGCAAGTTGGACGAAATCCACAATAGGTTCCAAAGTTTGTCTGAGTACCTCCGAGCAGTGAATGCCATTTGGCTGATAGTCTGCCAATGTGTGTTTCTCAATGAAATGAGAGAGTTGTAACGTGCTTATCTCGATGAGTTCAGCAAGTTGGAACAAATCCACAATCGTTTCCAAAATATCTCAGAATACCTTGGAGCAATGAATGCCATTTGGATGATATTCTGCCAATATGTGTATCTCAATGAAATGAGAAAGTGGTAACGTGCTTATCTCGATGAGTTCAGCAAGTTGGAAGAAATCCACAATATGTTGCAAAGTTTCTCCGAATACTATCGAGCAGTGAATGCCATTTGGATGATATTCTGCCAATGTGTGTATCTCAATGAAATGAGAAAGTGGTAAAGTGCTCATCTGGATGAGTTCATCACGTTGGAAGAAATCCTCAATATGTTGCAATGTTTCTCTGAATACCAGCGAGCAGTGAATGCCATTTGGCTGATATTATGCCAATGTGTGTATCTCCACGAAATGAGAAAGTGGTAACGTGCATATCTCGATGAGTTGTGCAAGTTGGAAGAAATCCACAATCGGTTCCAAACTTTCCCTGAATACCTTAGAGTAGTGAATGCCATTTGGCTGATATACTGCCAATGTGTGCAGCTCAATGAAATGAGAAAGTGGAAAAGTGCTCATCTCGATGAGTTGAACAAGTTGGAGGAAATCCACAAAAGGTTCCAAAGCTTCGCTGAATACCTTGTGGCACTGAATACCACTTGGCTGATATTATGCCAATGTGTGTGTCTCAAAGAAATGTGGAAGTGGCAAAGAGCGTATCTCGATGAGATCAGCAAAATGGAGGAAATCCACAAAAGGTTCCAAAGTTTCTCTCAATATCTTCGAGCAGTGAATGCCATTTGGCTGATATTCTGCCAATGTGTGTGTCTCAATGAATTGAGAGAGTTTTAACGTGCTTATCTCGATGAGTTCAGCAAGTTGGAACAAATCCACAATCGTTTCCAAAGTATGTCAGAGTATCTTCAAGCAGTGAAAGCCATTTGGATGATATTCTGCCAATATGTGTATCTCAATAAAATGAGAAAGTGGTAACGTGCTTATCTCGATGAGTTCAGCAAGTTGGAAGAAATCCACAATATGTTGCAAAGTTTCTCTGAATACTATCGAGCAGTGAATGCCATTTGGCTGATATTCTGCCAATGTGTGTATCTCAATGAAATGTGAAAGTGGTAAAGTGCTTATCTCGATGAGTTCCGCAAGTTGGGAGAAATCCACAATAGGTCCCAAACTTTCTGTGAATTCCTTCGAGTAGTGAATGCCATTTGGCTGATATTCTGCCAATGTGTGTATCTCAACGAAATGAGAAAGTGGTAACGTGCTTATCTCGATGAGTTGTGCAAGTTGTAAGAAATCCACAATCGGATCCAAACTTTCCCTGAATACCTTAGAGCAGTGAATGCCATTTGGCTGATATTCTGCCAATGTGTGTAACTCAAGGAAATCAGAAAGTGGTAAGGTGCTTATCTCGATGAGTTCAGCAAGTTGTAGGAAATGTACAAAAGGTTCCAATGATTCTCTGAATACGCTCGAACAATGAATGCAATTTGGCTGATATGCTGCCAATGTGTTTATCTCAATGAAATGAGAAAGTGGTAACGTGCTAATCTCGAAGAGTTCAGCAAGTTGGACGAAATCCACAATATGTTGCAAAGTTTCTCTGAAAACCATCGAGCAGTGAATGCCTTTTGGCTGATACTCTGCCAATGTGTGTATCTCAACGAAATGAGAAAGTGGTAACGTGCTTATCTCGATGAGTTGTGCAAGTTGTAAGAAATCCACAATCGGATCCAAACTTTCCCTGAATACCTTAGAGCAGTGAATGCCATTTGGCTGATATACTGCCAATGTGTGCAGCTCAATGAAATGAGAAAGTGGAAAAGTGCTCATCTCGATGAGTTGAACAAGTTGCAGGAAATCCACAAAAGGTTCCAAAGTTTCGCTGAATACCTTGTGGCACTGAATGCCCCTTGGCTGATATTCTGCCAATGTGGGTGTCTCAAAGAAATGAGGAAGTGGCAAGGAGCGTATCTCGATGAGATCAGCAAAATGGAGGAAATCCACTAAAGGTTCCAAAGTTTCTCTCAATATCTTCGAGCAGTGAATGCCATTTGCCTGATATTCTGCCAACGTGAGTAACTCCATGCAATGAGAAAGTGGTAACGTGCTCATCAAGATGAATTCAGCAAGTTGGACGAAATCCACAATAGGTTCCAAAGTTTGTCTGAGTACCTCCGAGCAGTGAATGCCATTTGGCTGATATTCTGCCAATGTGTCTGTCTCAATGAAATGAGAGAGTTGTAACGTGCTTATCTCGATGAGTTCAGCAAGTTGGAACAAATCCACAATCGTTTCCAAAATATCTCAGAATACCTTGGAGCAATGAATGCCATTTGGATGATATTCTGCCAATATGTGTATCTCAAAGAAATGAGGAAGGGCGAACGTGCTTATCTCGATGAGTTCAGCAAGTTGGAAGAAATCCACAATATGTTGCAAAATTTCTCTGAATACTATCGAGCAGTGAATGCCATTTGGATGATATTCTGCCAATGTGTGTACCTCAATGAAATGAGAGAGTAGTAAAGTGCTTATCTCGATGAGTTGTGCAAGTTGGAAGAAATCCACAATCTTTTCCAGAGTATCTCTGAATACCTTCGAGCAGTGAATGCCATTTGGATGATATTCTGCCAATATGTGTATCTCAATGAAATGAGAATGTGGTAACGTGCTTATCTCGATGAGTTCAACACGTTGGAAGATATCCACAATATGTTGCAAAGTTTCTCTGAATACTATCGAGCAGTGAATTCCATATGGATGATACTCTGCCAATGTGTGTATCTCAATGAATTGAGAAAGTGGAAAAGTGCATATCTCGATCAGTTCAGCAAGTTGGAAGAAATCCACAATAGGTCCCAAACGTTCTGTGAATTCCTTCGAGTAGTGAATGCCATTTAGCTGATATTCTGCAAATGTGTGTAACTCAAGGAAATGAGAAAGTGGTAACGTGCATATCTCGATGTGTTGTGCAAGTTGGAAGAAATCCACAATCGGTTCCAAACTTTCCCTGAATACCTTAGAGCAGTGAATGCCATTTGGCTGATATACTGCCAATGTGTGCAGCTCAATGAAATGAGAAAGTGGAAAAGTGCTCATCTCGATGAGGTGAACAAGTTGGAGGAAATCCACAAAAGGTTCCAAAGTTTCGCTGAATACCTTGTGGCACTGAATGCCACTTGGCTGATATTCTGCCAATGTGGGTGTCTCAAAGAAATGAGGAAGTGGCAAGGAGCGTATCTCGATGAGATCAGCAAAATGGAGGAAATCCACTAAAGGTTCCAAAGTTTCTCTCAATATCTTCGAGCAGTGAATGCCATTTGCCTGATATTCTGCCAACGTGAGTAACTCCATGCAATGAGAAAGTGGTAACGTGCTCATCAAGATGAATTCAGCAAGTTGGACGAAATCCACAATAGGTTCCAAAGTTTGTCTGAGTACCTCCGAGCAGTGAATGCCATTTGGCTGATATTCTGCCAATGTGTGTTTCTCAATGAAATGAGAGAGTTGTAACGTGCTTATCTCGATGAGTTCAGCAAGTTGGAACAAATCCACAATCGTTTCCAAAGTATCTCAGAATACCTTGGAGCAATGAATGCCATTTGGATGATATTCTGCCAATATGTGTATCTCAATGAAATGAGAAAGTGGTAACGTGCTTATCTCGATGAGTTCAGCAAGTTGGAAGCAATCCACAATATGTTGCAAAGTTTCTCCGAATACTATCGAGCAGTGAATGCCATTTGGATGATATTCTGCCAATGTGTGTATCTCAATGAAATGAGAAAGTGGTAAAGTGCTCATCTGGATGAGTTCATCAAGTTGGAAGAAATCCTCAATATGTTCCAATGTTTCTCTGAATACCATCGAGTAGTGAATGCCATTTGGCTGATATTACGCCAATGTGTGTATCTCCACGAAATGAGAAAGTGGTAACGTGCATATCTCGGTGAGTTGTGCAAGTTGTAAGAAATCCACAATCGGTTCCAAACTTTCCCTGAATACCTTAGAGCAGTGAATGCCATTTGGCTGATATACTGCCAATGTGTGCAGCGCAATGAAATGAGAAAGTGGAAAAGTGCTCATCTCGATGTGTTGAACAAGTTGGAGGAAATCCACAAAAGGTTCCAAAGCTTCGCTGAATACCTTGTGGCACTGAATACCACTTGGCTGATATTATGCCAATGTGTGTTTCTCAAAGAAATGTGGAAGTGGCAAAGAGCGTATCTCGATGAGATCAGCAAAATGGAGGAAATCCACAAAAGGTTCCAAAGTTTCTCTCAATATCTTCGAGCAGTGAATGCCATTTGGCTGATATTCTGCCAATGTGTGTATCTCAACGAAATGAGAAAGTGGTAACGTGCTTATCTCGATGAGTTGTGCAAGTTGGAAGAAATCCACAATCGGTTCCAAAGTTTCTCTGAATACCTTAGAGCAGTGAATGCCATTTGGCTGATATACTGCCAATGTGTGCAGCTCAATGAAATGAGAAAGTGGAAAAGTGCTCATCTCGATGAGGTGAACAAGTTGGAGGAAATCCACAAAAGGTTCCAAAGTTTCGCTGAATACCTTGTGGCACTGGATGCCACTTGGCTGATATTCTGCCAATGTGGGTGTCTCAAAGAAATGAGGAAGTGGCAAGGAGCGTATCTCGATGAGATCAGCAAAATGGAGGAAATCCACAAAAGGTTCCAAAGTTTCTCTCAATATCTTGGAGCAGTGAATGCCATTTGCCTGATATTCTGCCAACGTGAGTAACTCCATGCAATGAGAAAGTGGTAACGTGCTCATCAAGATGAATTCAGCAAGTTGGACGAAATCCACAATAGGTTCCAAAGTTTGTCTGAGTACCTCCGAGCAGTGAATGCCATTTGGCTGATATTCTGCCAATGTGTGTTTCTCAATGAAATGAGAGAGTTGTAACGTGCTTATCTCGATGAGTTCAGCAAGTTGGAACAAATCCACAATCGTTTCCAAAATATCTCAGAATACCTAGGAGCAATGAATGCCATTTGGATGATATTCTGCCAATATGTGTATCTCAATGAAATGAGAAAGTGGTAACGTGCTTATCTCGATGAGTTCAGCAAGTTGGAAGAAATCCACAATATGTTGCAAAGTTTCTCCGAATACTATCGAGCAGTGAATGCCATTTGGATGATATTCTGCCAATGTGTGTATCTCAATGAAATGAGAAAGTGGTAAAGTGCTCATCTGGATGAGTTCATCACGTTGGAAGAAATCCTCAATATGTTGCAATGTTTCTCTGAATACCAGCGAGCAGTGAATGCCATTTGGCTGATATTATGCCAATGTGTGTATCTCCACGAAATGAGAAAGTGGTAACGTGCATATCTCGATGAGTTGTGCAAGTTGGAAGAAATCCACAATCGGTTCCAAACTTTCCCTGAATACCTTAGAGTAGTGAATGCCATTTGGCTGATATACTGCCAATGTGTGCAGCTCAATGAAATGAGAAAGTGGAAAAGTGCTCATCTCGATGAGTTGAACAAGTTGGAGGAAATCCACAAAAGGTTCCAAAGCTTCGCTGAATACCTTGTGGCACTGAATACCACTTGGCTGATATTATGCCAATGTGTGTGTCTCAAAGAAATGTGGAAGTGGCAAAGAGCGTATCTCGATGAGATCAGCAAAATGGAGGAAATCCACAAAAGGTTCCAAAGTTTCTCTCAATATCGTCGAGCAGTGAATGCCATTTGGCTGATATTCTGCCAATGTGTGTGTCTCAATGAATTGAGAGAGTTTTAACGTGCTTATCTCGATGAGTTCAGCAAGTTGGAACAAATCCACAATCGTTTCCAAAGTATGTCAGAATATCTTCAAGCAGTGAAAGCCATTTGGATGATATTCTGCCAATATGTGTATCTCAATGAAATGAGAAAGTGGTAACGTGCTTATCTCGATGAGTTCAGCAAGTTGGAAGAAATCCACAATATGTTGCAAAGTTTCTCTGAATACTATCGAGCAGTGAATGCCATTTGGCTGATATTCTGCCAATGTGTGTATCTCAATGAAATGTGAAAGTGGTAAAGTGCTTATCTCGATGAGTTCCGCAAGTTGGAAGAAATCCACAATAGGTCCCAAACTTTCTGTGAATTCCTTCGAGTAGTGAATGCCATTTGGCTGATATTCTGCCAATGTGTGTATCTCAACGAAATGAGAAAGTGGTAACGTGCTTATCTCGATGAGTTGTGCAAGTTGTAAGAAATCCACAATCGGATCCAAACTTTCCCTGAATACCTTAGAGCAGTGAATGCCATTTGGCTGATATTCTGCCAATGTGTGTAACTCAAGGAAATCAGAAAGTGGTAAGGTGCTTATCTCGATGAGTTCAGCAAGTTGTAGGAAATGTACAAATGGTTCCAATGATTCTCTGAATACGCTCGAACAATGAATGCAATTTGGCTGATATGCTGCCAATGTGTTTATCTCAATGAAATGAGAAAGTGGTAACGTGCTAATCTCGAAGAGTTCAGCAAGTTGGACGAAATCCACAATATGTTGCAAAGTTTCTCTGAAAACCATCGAGCAGTGAATGCCTTTTGGCTGATACTCTGCCAATGTGTGTATCTCAACGAAATTAGAAAGTGGTAACGTGCTTATCTCGATGAGTTGTGCAAGTTGTAAGAAATCCACAATCGGATCCAAACTTTCCCTGAATACCTTAGAGCAGTGAATGCCATTTGGCTGATATACTGCCAATGTGTGCAGCTCAATGAAATGAGAAAGTGGAAAAGTGCTCATCTCGATGAGTTGAACAAGTTGGAGGAAATCCACAAAAGGTTCCAAAGTTTCGCTGAATACCTTGTGGCACTGAATACCACTTGTCTGATATTATGCCAATGTGTGTGTCTCAAAGAAATGTGGAAGTGGCAAAGAGCGTATCTCGATGAGATCAGCAAAATGGAGGAAATCCACAAAAGGTTCCAAAGTTTCTCTCAATATCTTCGAGCAGTGAATGCCATTTGGCTGATGTTCTGCCAATGTGTGTGTCTCAATGAAATGAGAGAGTTGTAACGTGCTTATCTCGATGAGTTCAGCAAGTTGGAAGAAATCCAAAATATGTTGCAAAGTTTCCCTGAATACAATCGAGCAGTGAATGCCATTTGCCTGATATTCTGCCAACGTGAGTAACTCCATGCAATGAGAAAGTGGTAACGTGCTCATCAAGATGAATTCAGCAAGTTGGACGAAATCCACAATAGGTTCCAAAGTTTGTCTGAGTACCTCCGAGCAGTGAATGCCATTTGGCTGATATTCTGCCAATGTGTCTGTCTCAATGAAATGAGAGAGTTGTAACGTGCTTATCTCGATGAGTTCAGCAAGTTGGAAGAAATCCACAATCGTTTCCAAAGTATCTCAGAATACCTTCGAGCAGTGAATGCCATTTCGATGATATTCTGCCAATATGTGTATCTCAAAGAAATGAGGAAGGGCGAACGTGCTTATCTCGATGAGTTCAGCAAGTTGGAAGAAATCCACAATATGTTGCAAAATTTCTCTGAATACTATCGAGCAGTGAATGCCATTTGGATGATATTCTGCCAATGTGTGTACCTCAATGAAATGAGAGAGTAGTAAAGTGCTTATCTCGATGAGTTGTGCAAGTTGGAAGAAATCCACAATCTTTTCCAGAGTATCTCTGAATACCTTCGAGCAGTGAATGCCATTTGGATGATATTCTGCCAATATGTGTATCTCAATGAAATGAGAATGTGGTAACGTGCTTATCTCGATGAGTTCAACACGTTGGAAGATATCCACAATATGTTTCAAAGTTTCTCTGAATACTATCGAGCAGTGAATTCCATATGGATGATACTCTGCCAATGTGTGTATCTCAATGAATTGAGAAAGTGGAAAAGTGCATATCTCGATCAGTTCAGCAAGTTGGAAGAAATCCACAATAGGTCCCAAACGTTCTGTGAATTCCTTCGAGTAGTGAATGCCATTTGGCTGATATTCTGCAAATGTGTGTAACTCAAGGAAATGAGAAAGTGGTAACGTGCATATCTCGATGTGTTGTGCAAGTTGGAAGAAATCCACAATCGGTTCCAAACTTTCCCTGAATACCTTAGAGCAGTGAATGCCATTTGGCTGATATACTGCCAATGTGTGCAGCTCAATGAAATGAGAGAGTAGTAAAGTGCTTATCTCGATGAGTTGTGCAAGTTGGAAGCAATCCACAATCGTTTCCAGAGTATCTCTCAATACCTTCGAACAGTGAATGCCATTTGGATGATATTCTGCCAATATGTGTATCTCAATGAAATGAGAATGTGGTAACGTGCTTATCTCGATGAGTTCAACAAGTTGGAAGATATCCACAATATGTTGCAAAGTTTCTCTGAATACTATCGAGCAGTGAATGCCATTTGGCTGATATTCTGCCCACGTGTGTATCTCAATGAAATGAGAAAGTGGTAAAGTTCTTATCTCTATGAGTTGTGCAAGTTGGAAGAAATCCACAATCGGTTTCAAAGTTTCTCCGAATACCTTCGAGCAGTGAAGGCCATTTGGCTGATTTTCTGCCAATGTGTGTATCTCAATAAAATGAGAAAGTGGTAAAGTGCTTATCTCGATGAGTTCAGCAAGTTGGAAGAATCCACAATATGTTGCAAAGTTTCGCTGAATACCTTCGAGCAGTGAATGCCATTTGGCTGATATTCTGCCAATGTGTGTATCTTAATGAAATGAGAAAGTAGTAACGTGCTTATCTCGATGAGTTCAGCAAGTTGGAAGAAATCCACAATAGTTCCCTAACTTTCTGTGAATTCTTTCGAGTAGTGAATGCCATTTGGCTGATATTCTGCCAATGTGTGGAACTCAAGGAAATCAGAAAGTGGTAAGGTGCTTATCCCGATGAGTTCAGCAAGTTGTAGGAAATGTAGAAAAGGTTCAAATGATTCTCTGAACACGCTCGAACAATGAATGCAATTTGGCTGATATGCTGCCAATGTGTGTATCTCAGTGAAATGAGAAAGTGGTAACGTGCTTATCTCGAAGAGTTCAGCAAATTGGACGAAATCAACAATATGTTGCAAAGTTTCTCTGAAAACCATCGAGCAGTGAATGCCTTTTGGCTGATACTCTGCCAATGTGTGTATCTCAACGAAATGAGAAAGTGGTAACGTGCTTATCTCGATGAGTTGTGCAAGTTGGAAGAAATCCACAATCGGTTCCAAAGTATCTCTGAATACCTTAGAGCAGTGAATGCCATTTGGCTGATATACTGCCAATGTGTGCAGCTCAATGAAATGAGAAAGTGGAAAAGTGCTCATCTCGATGAGTTGAACAAGTTGGAGGAAATCCACAAAAGGTTCCAAAGTTTCGCTGAATACCTTGTGGCACTGAATGCCACTTGGCTGATATTCTGCCAATGTGGGAGTCTCAAAGAAATGAGGAAGTGGCAAGGAGCGTATCTCGATGAGATCAGCAAAATGGAGGAAATCCACAAAAGGTTCCAAAGTTTCGCTGAATACCTTGTGGCACTGAATACCACTTGGCTGATATTATGCCAATGTGTGTGTCTCAAAGAAATGTGGAAGTGGCAAAGAGCATATCTCGATGAGATCAGCAAAATGGAGGAAATCCACAAAAGGTTCCAAAGTTTCTCTCAATATCTTCGAGCAGTGAATGCCATTTGCCTGATATTCTGCCAACGTGAGTAACTCCGTGCAATTAGAAAGTGGTAACGTGCTCATCAAGATGAATTCAGCAAGTTCGAAGAAATCCACAATATGTTGCAAAGTTTCTCTGAATACTATCGAGCAGTGAATGCAATTTGGCTGATACTCTGCCCATGTGTGTATCTCAATGAAATGAGAAAGTGGTAAAATTCTTATCTCGATGAGTTGTGCAAGATGGAAGAAATCCACAATCAGTTTCAAAGTTTCTCCGAATACCTTCGAGCAGTGAAGGCCATTTGGCTGATTTTCTGCCAATGTGTGTATCTCAATAAAATGAGAAAGTGGTAAAGTGCTTATCTCGATGAGTTCAGCAAGTTGGAAGAATCCACAATATGTTGCAAAGTTTCTCTGAATACCTTCGAGCAGTGAATGCCATTTGCCTGATATTCTGCCAACGTGAGTAACTCCATGCAATGAGAAAGTGGTAACGTCCTTATCTCGATGAGTTCAGCAAGTTGGAAGAAATCCACAATCGTTTCCAAAGTATCTCAGAATACCTTCGAGCAGTGAATGCCATTTGGATGATATTCTGCCAATATGTGTATCTCAATGAAATGAGAAAGTGGTAACGTGCTTATCTCGATGAGTTCAGCAAGTTGGAAGAAATCCACAATATGTTGCAAAGTTTCTCTGAATACTATCGAGCAGTGAATGCCATTTGGATGATATTCTGCCAATGTGCGTATGTCAATGAAATGAGAAAGTGGTAAAGTGCTTATCTCGATGAGTTCAGGAAGTTGGAAGAAACCCACAATAGGTCCCAAAGTTTCTGTGAATTCCTTTGAGTAGTGAATGCCATTTGGCTGATGTTCTGCCAATGTGTGTATCTGAAGGAAATGAGAAAGTGGTAAAGCCCTTATCTCGATGAGTTCAGCAAGTTGTAGGAAATCTACAAACGGTTCCAATGTTTCTCTGAGTACGCTCGAACAGTGATTGCAATTTGGCTGATATTCTGGCAATGTGTGTATCTCAATGAAATGAGAAAGTGGTAACGTGCTTATCTCGAAGACTTCAGCAAGTTGGAAGAAATCCACAACAGGTTGCAAAGTTTCTCTGGATACTTGGAGCAGAGAATGCCATTTGGCTGATATTCTGCCAATGTGTGTATCTCAATGAAATGAGAAAGTGGTGAAGTGCTTATCTCGATGAGTTCAGTAAGTTGGAAGAAATCCAAAATATGTTGCAAAGTTTCCCTGAATACAATCGAGCAGTGAATGCCATTTGCCTGATATTCTGCCAACGTGAGTAACTCCATGCAATGAGAAAGTGGTAACGTGCTCATCAAGATGAATTCAGCAAGTTGGACGAAATCCACAATAGGTTCCAAAGTTTGTCTGAGTACCTCCGAGCAGTGAATGCCATTTGGCTGATATTCTGCCAATGTGTGTGTCTCAATGAAATGAGAGAGTTGTAACGTGCTTATCTCGATGAGTTCAGCAAGTTGGAAGAAATCCACAATCGTTTCCAAAGTATCTCAGAATACCTTCGAGCAGTGAATGCCATTTCGATGATATTCTGCCAATATGTGTATCTCAAAGAAATGAGGAAGGGCGAACGTGCTTATCTCGATGAGTTCAGCAAGTTGGAAGAAATCCACAATATGTTGCAAAATTTCTCTGAATACTATCGAGCAGTGAATGCCATTTGGATGATATTCTGCCAATGTGTGTACCTCAATGAAATGAGAGAGTAGTAAAGTGCTTATCTCGATGAGTTGTGCAAGTTGGAAGAAATCCACAATCTTTTCCAGAGTATCTCTGAATACCTTCGAGCAGTGAATGCCATTTGGATGATATTCTGCCAATATGTGTATCTCAATGAAATGAGAATGTGGTAACGTGCTTATCTCGATGAGTTCAACACGTTGGAAGATATCCACAATATGTTGCAAAGTTTCTCTGAATACTATCGAGCAGTGAATTCCATATGGATGATACTCTGCCAATGTGTGTATCTCAATGAATTGAGAAAGTGGAAAAGTGCATATCTCGATCAGTTCAGCAAGTTGGAAGAAATCCACAATAGGTCCCAAACGTTCTGTGAATTCCTTCGAGTAGTGAATGCCATTTGGCTGATATTCTGCAAATGTGTGTAACTCAAGGAAATGAGAAAGTGGTAACGTGCATATCTCGATGTGTTGTGCAAGTTGGAAGAAATCCACAATCGGTTCCAAACTTTCCCTGAATACCTTAGAGCAGTGAATGCCATTTGGCTGATATACTGCCAATGTGTGCAGCTCAATGAAATGAGAGAGTAGTAAAGTGCTTATCTCGATGAGTTGTGCAAGTTGGAAGCAATCCACAATCGTTTCCAGAGTATCTCTCAATACCTTCGAACAGTGAATGCCATTTGGATGATATTCTGCCAATATGTGTATCTCAATGAAATGAGAATGTGGTAACGTGCTTATCTCGATGAGTTCAACAAGTTGGAAGATATCCACAATATGTTGCAAAGTTTCTCTGAATACTATCGAGCAGTGAATGCCATTTGGCTGATATTCTGCCCATGTGTGTATCTCAATGAAATGAGAAAGTGGTAAAGTTCTTATCTCTATGAGTTGTGCAAGTTGGAAGAAATCCACAATCGGTTTCAAAGTTTCTCCGAATACCTTCGAGCAGTGAAGGCCATTTGGCTGATTTTCTGCCAATGTGTGTATCTCAATAAAATGAGAAAGTGGTAAAGTGCTTATCTCGATGAGTTCAGCAAGTTGGAAGAATCCACAATATGTTGCAAAGTTTCTCTGAATACCTTCGAGCAGTGAATGCCATTTGGCTGATATTCTGCCAATGTGTGTATCTTAATGAAATGAGAAAGTAGTAACGCGCTTATCTCGATGAGTTCAGCAAGTTGGAAGAAATCCACAATAGTTCCCTAACTTTCTGTGAATTCTTTCGAGTAGTGAATGCCATTTGGCTGATATTCTGCCAATGTGTGGAACTCAAGGAAATCAGAAAGTGGTAAGGTGCTTATCCCGATGAGTTCAGCAAGTTGTAGGAAATGTAGAAAAGGTTCAAATGATTCTCTGAACACGCTCGAACAATGAATGCAATTTGTCTGATATTCTGCCAATGTGTGTATCTCAATGAAATGAGAAAGTGGTAACGTGCTTATCTCGAAGAGTTCAGCAAATTGGACGAAATCAACAATATGTTGCAAAGTTTCTCTGAAAACCATCGAGCAGTGAATGCCTTTTGGCTGATACTCTGCCAATGTGTGTATCTCAACGAAATGAGAAAGTGGTAACGTGCTTATCTCGATGAGTTGTGCAAGTTGGAAGAAATCCACAATCGGTTCCAAAGTTTCTCTGAATACCTTAGAGCAGTGAATGCCATTTGGCTGATATACTGCCAATGTGTGCAGCTCCATGAAATGAAAAAGTGGAAAAGTGCTCATCTCGATGAGGTGAACAAGTTGGAGGAAATCCACAAAAGGTTCCAAAGTTTCGCTGAATACCTTGTGGCACTGAATGCCACTTGGCTGATATTCTGCCAATGTGGGTGTCTCAAAGAAATGAGGAAGTGGCAAGGAGCGTATCTCGATGAGATCAGCAAAATGGAGGAAATCCACAAAAGGTTCCAAAGTTTCTCTCAATATCTTCGAGAAGTGAATGCCATTTGCCTGATATTCTGCCAACGTGAGTAACTCCATGCAATGAGAAAGTGGTAACGTGCTTATCTCGATGAGTTCAGCAAGTTGGAAGAAATCCACAATCGTTTCCAAAGTATCTCAGAATACCTTCGAGCAGTGAATGCCATTTGGATGATATTCTGCCAATATGTGTATCTCAATGAAATGAGAAAGTGGTAACGTGCTTATCTCGATGAGTTCAGCAAGTTGGAAGAAATCCACAATATGTTGCAAAGTTTCTCTGAATACTATCGAGCAGTGAATGCCATTTGGATGATATTCTGCCAATGTGTGTATGTCAATGAAATGAGAAAGTGGTAAAGTGCTCATCTGGATGAGTTCATCAAGTTGGAAGAAATCCTCAATATGTTGCAATGTTTCTCTGAATACCATCGAGCAGTGAATGCCATTTGGCTGATATTATGCCAATGTGTGTATCTCCACGAAATGAGAAAGTGGTAACGTGCATATCTCGATGAGTTGTGCAAGTTGGAAGAAATCCACAATCGGTTCCAAACATTCCCTGAATACCTTAGAGCAGTGAATGCCATTTGGCTGACATACTGCCAATGTGTGCAGCGCAATGATATGAGAAAGTGGAAAAGTGCTCATCTCGATGAGTTGAACAAGTTGCAGGAAATCCACAAAAGGTTCCAAAGCTTCGCTGAATACCTTGTGGCACTGAATACCACTTGGCTGATATTATGCCAATGTGTGTGTCTCAAAGAAATGTGGAAGTGGCAAAGAGCGTATCTCGATGAGATCAGCAAAATGGAGGAAATCCACAAAAGGTTCCAAAGTTTCTCTCAATATCTTCGAGCAGTGAATGCCATTTGGCTGATATTCTGCCAATGTGTGTGTCTCAATGAATTGAGAGAGTTTTAACGTGCTTATCTCGATGAGTTCAGCAAGTTGGAACAAATCCACAATCGTTTCCAAAGTATGTCAGAATATCTTCAAGCAGTGAAAGCCATTTGGATGATATTCTGCCAATATGTGTACCTCAATGAAATGAGAAAGTGGTAACGTGCTTATCTCGATGAGTTCAGCAAGTTGGAAGAAATCCACAATATGTTGCAAAGTTTCTCTGAATACTATCGAGCAGTGAATGCCATTTGGCTGATATTCTGCCAATGTGTGTATCTCAATGAAATGTGAAAGTGGTAAAGTGCTTATCTCGATGAGTTCAGCAAGTTGGAAGAAATCCACAATAGGTCCCAAACTTTCTGTGAATTCCTTCGAGTAGTGAATGCCATTTGGCTGATATTCTGCCAATGTGTGTATCTCAACGAAATGAGAAAGTGGTAACGTGCTTATCTCGATGAGTTGTGCAAGTTGTAAGAAATCCACAATCGGATCCAAACTTTCCCTGAATACCTTAGAGCAGTGAATGCCATTTGGCTGATATTCTGCCAATGTGTGTAACTCAAGGAAATCAGAAAGTGGTAACGTGCTCATCTCGATGAGTTCAGCAAGTTGGAAGAAATCCACAATATGTTGCAAAGTTTCTCTGAATACTATCAAGCAGTGAATGCCATTTGGCTGATATTCTGCCAATGTGTGTATCTCAATGAAATGAGAAAGTGGTAACGTGCTAATCTCGAAGAGTTCAGCAAGTTGGACGAAATCCACAATATGTTGCAAAGTTTCTCTGAAAACCATCGAGCAGTGAATGCCTTTTGGCTGATACTCTGCCAATGAGTGTATTTCAACGAAATGAGAAAGTGGTAACGTGCTTATCTTGATGATTTGTGCAAGTTGGAAGAAATCCACAATCGGTTCCAAACTTTCCCTGCATGCCTTAGAGCAGTGAATGGCATTTGGCTGATATACTGCCAATGTGTGCAGCTCAATGAAATGAGAAAGTGGAAAAGTGCTCATCTCGATGAGGTGAACAAGTTGGAGGAAATCCACAAAAGGTTCCAAAGTTTCGCTGAATATCTTGTGGCACTGAATGCCACTTGGCTGATATTCCGCCAATGTGTGTGTCTCAAAGAAATGAGGAAGTGGCAAAGAGCGTATCTCGATGAGATGAGCAAAATGGTGGAATTCCACAAATGGTTCCAAAGTTTCTCTCAATATCTTCGAGAAGTGAATGCCATTTGCCTGATATTCTGCCAACGTGAGTAACTCCATGCAATGAGAAAGTGGTAACGTGCTCATTAAGATGAATTCAGCAAGTTGGAAGAAATCCACAATATGTTGCAAAGTTTCTCTGAATACTATCGAGCAGTGAATGCCATTTGGCTGATATTCGGCCAATGTGTGTATCTCAATGAAATGAGAAAGTAGTAAAGTGCTTATCTCGATGATTTCAGCAAGTTGGAAGAAATCCACAAACGGTTCCAAAGTTTCTCCGAATACCTTCGAGCAGTGAATGCCATTTCGATGATATTCTGCCAATATGTGTATCTCAAAGAAATGAGGAAGGGCGAACGTGCTTATCTCGATGAGTTCAGCAAGTTGGAAGAAATCCACAACATGTTGCAAAGTTTCTCTGAATACTATCGAGCAGTGAACGCCATTTGGCTATTATTCTGCCAATGTGTGTATCTCAATGAAATGAGAACGTAGTAAAGTGCTTATCTCAATGAGTTGTGCAAGTTGGTAGAAATCCACAATCGGTTCCGAAGTTTCTCCGAATACCTTCGAGCAGTGAATGCCATTTGGCTGATTTTCTGCCAATGTGTGTATCTCAATAAAATGAGAAAGGTGTAAAGTGCTTATCTCGATCAGTTCAGCAAGTTGGAAGATAACCACAATATGTCGCAACGTTTATCTTACTTCCTTCGAGTAGTGAATGCCATTTGGCTGATTTTCTGCCAATGTGTGTAACTCAAGGAAATCAGAAAGTGGTAAGGTGCTTATCTCGATGAGTTCAGCAAGTTGTAGGAAATGTACAAAAGGTTCCAATGATTCTCTGAATACGCTCGAACAATGAATGCAATTTCGCTGATATGCTGCCAATGTGTGTATTACAATGAAATGAGAAAGTGGTAACGTGCTTATCTCGAAGAGTTCAGCAAGTTGGACGAAATCCACAATATGTTGCAAAGTTTCTCTGAATACCATCGAGCAGTGAATGCCGTTTGGCTGATATTCTGCCAATGTGTGTATCTCAACGAAATGAGAAAGTGGTAAAGTGCTTATCTCGATCAGTTCAGCAAGTTGGAAGAAATCCACAATAGGTCCCAAACTTTCTGTGAATTCCTTCGAGTAGTGAATGGCATTTGGCTGATATTCTGCCAATGTGTGTAACTCAAGGAAATCAGAAAGTGGTAAGGTGCTTATCTCGATGAGTTCAGCAAGTTGTAGGACATGTACAAAAGGTTCCAATGATTCTCTGAATACGCTCGAACAATGATCGCAATTTCGCTGATATGCTGCCAATGTGTGTATTACAATGAAATGAGAAAGTGGTAACGTGCTTATCTCGAAGAGTTCAGCAAGTTGGACGAAATCCACAATATGTTGCAAAGTTACTCTGAATTCCTTCGAGTAGTGAATGCCATTTGGCTGATATTCTGCCAATGTGTGTATCTCAATGAAATGTGAAAGTGGAAAAGTGCTTATCTCGATGAGTTCAGCAAGTTGGAAGAAATCCACAATAGGTCCCAAACTTTCTGTGAATTCCTTCGAGTAGTGAATGCCATTTGGCTGATATTCTGCCAATGTGTGCATCTCAACGAAATGAGAAAGTGGAAAAGTGCTCATCTCGATGAGTTGAACAAGTTGGAGGAAATCCACAAAAGGTTCCAAAGTTTCGCTGAATACCTTGTGGCACTGAATACCACTTGGCTGATATTATGCCAATGTGTGTGTCTCAAAGCAATGTGGAAGTGGCAAAGAGCGTATCTCGATGAGATCAGCAAAATGGAGGAAATCCACAAAAGGTTCCAAAGTTTCTCTCAATATCTTCGAGCAGTGAATGCCATTTGCCTGATATTCTGCCAACGTGAGTAACTCCGTGCAATGAGAAAGTGGTAACGTGCTCATCAAGACGAATTCAGCAAGTTCGAAGAAATCCACAATATGTTGCAAAGTTTCTCTGAATACTATCGAGCAGTGAATGCAATTTGGCTGATATTCTGCCCATGTGTGTATCTCAATGAAATGAGAAAGTGGTAAAGTTCTTATCTCGATGAGTTGTGCAGGTTGGAAGAAATCCACAATCGGTTTCAAAGTTTCTCCGAATACATTCGAGCAGTGAAGACCATTTGGCTGATTTTCTGCCAATGTGTGTATCTCAACGAAATGAGAAAGTGGTAACGTGCTTATCTCGATGAGTTGTGCAAGTTGGAAGAAATCCACAATCGGTTCCAAAGTTTCTCTGAATACCTTAGAGCAGTGAATGCCATTTGGCTGATATACTGCCAATGTGTGCAGCTCAATGAAATGAGAAAGTGGAAAAGTGCTCATCTCGATGAGGTGAACAAGTTGGAGGAAATCCACAAAAGGTTCCAAAGTTTCGCTGAATACCTTGTGGCACTGAATGCCCCTTGGCTGATATTCTGCCAATGTGGGTGTCTCAAAGAAATGAGGAAGTGGCAAGGAGCGTATCTCGATGAGATCAGCAAAATGGAGGAAATCCACAAAAGGTTCCAAAGTTTCTCTCAATATCTTCGAGCAGTGAATGCCATTTGCCTGATATTCTGCCAACGTGAGTAACTCCATGCAATGAGAAAGTGGTAACGTGCTCATCAAGATGAATTCAGCAAGTTGGACGAAATCCACAATAGGTTCCAAAGTTTGTCTGAGTACCTCCGAGCAGTGAATGCCATTTGGCTGATATTCTGCCAATGTGTGTTTCTCAATGAAATGAGAGAGTTGTAACGTGCTTATCTCGATGAGTTGTGCAAGTTGTAAGAAATCCACAATCGGATCCAAACTTTCCCTGAATACCTTAGAGCAGTGAGTGCCATTTGGCTGATATACTGCCAATGTGTGCAGCTCAATGAAATGAGAAAGTGGAACAGTGCTCATCTCGATGAGTTGAACAAGTTGGAGGAAATCCACAAAAGGTTCCAAAGTTTCGCTGAATACCTTGTGGCACTGAATACCACTTGGCTGATATTATGCCAATGTGTGTTTCTCAAAGAAATGTGGAAGTGGCAAAGAGCGTATCTCGATGAGATCAGCAAAATGGAGGAAATCCACAAAAGGTTCCAAAGTTTCTCTCAATATCTTCGAGAAGTGAATGCCATTTGCCTGATATTCTGCCAACGTGAGTAACTCCATGCAATGAGAAAGTGGTAACGTGCTTATCTCGATGAGTTCAGCAAGTTGGAAGAAATCCACAATCGTTTCCAAAGTATCTCAGAATACCTTCGAGAAGTGATTGCCATTTGGATGATATTCTGCCAATATGTGTATCTCAATGAAATGAGAAAGTGGTAACGTGCTTATCTCGATGAGTTCAGCAAGTTGGAAGAAATCCACAATATGTTGCAAAGTTTCTCTGAATACTATCGAGCAGTGAATGCCATTTGGATGATATTCTGCCAATGTGTGTATGTCAATGAAATGAGAAAGTGGTAAAGTGCTTATCTCGATGAGTTCAGGAAGTTGGAAGAAACCCACAATAGGTCCCAAAGTTTCTGTGAATTCCTTTGAGTAGTGAATGCCATTTGGCTGATGTTCTGCCAATGTGTGTATCTGAAGGAAATGAGAAAGTGGTAAAGCCCTTATCTCGATGAGTTCAGCAAGTTGTAGGAAATCTACAAACGGTTCCAATGTTTCTCTGAGTACGCTCGAACAGTGATTGCAATTTGGCTGATATTCTGGCAATGTGTGTATCTCAATGAAATGAGAAAGTGGTAACGTGCTTATCTCGAAGACTTCAGCAAGTTGGAAGAAATCCACAACAGGTTGCAAAGTTTCTCTGGATACTTGGAGCAGAGAATGCCATTTGGCTGATATTCTGCCAATGTGTGTATCTCAATGAAATGAGAAAGTGGTGAAGTGCTTATCTCGATGAGTTCAGTAAGTTGGAAGAAATCCAAAATATGTTGCAAAGTTTCCCTGAATACAATCGAGCAGTGAATGCCATTTGCCTGATATTCTGCCAACGTGAGTAACTCCATGCAATGAGAAAGTGGTAACGTGCTCATCAAGATGAATTCAGCAAGTTGGACGAAATCCACAATAGGTTCCAAAGTTTGTCTGAGTACCTCCGAGCAGTGAATGCCATTTGGCTGATATTCTGCCAATGTGTGTTTCTCAATGAAATGAGAGAGTTGTAACGTGCTTATCTCGATGAGTTCAGCAAGTTGGAAGAAATCCACAATCGTTTCCAAAGTATCTCAGAATACCTTCGAGCAGTGAATGCCATTTCGATGATATTCTGCCAATATGTGTATCTCAAAGAAATGAGGAAGGGCGAACGTGCTTATCTCGATGAGTTCAGCAAGTTGGAAGAAATCCACAATATGTTGCAAAATTTCTCTGAATACTATCGAGCAGTGAATGCCATTTGGATGATATTCTGCCAATGTGTGTACCTCAATGAAATGAGAGAGTAGTAAAGTGCTTATCTCGATGAGTTGTGCAAGTTGGAAGAAATCCACAATCTTTTCCAGAGTATCTCTGAATACCTTCGAGCAGTGAATGCCATTTGGATGATATTCTGCCAATATGTGTATCTCAATGAAATGAGAATGTGGTAACGTGCTTATCTCGATGAGTTCAACACGTTGGAAGATATCGACAATATGTTGCAAAGTTTCTCTGAATACTATCGAGCAGTGAATTCCATATGGATGATACTCTGCCAATGTGTGTATCTCAATGAATTGAGAAAGTGGAAAAGTGCATATCTCGATCAGTTCAGCAAGTTGGAAGAAATCCACAATAGGTCCCAAACGTTCTGTGAATTCCTTCGAGTAGTGAATGCCATTTGGCTGATATTCTGCAAATGTGTGTAACTCAAGGAAATGAGAAAGTGGTAACGTGCATATCTCGATGTGTTGTGCAAGTTGGAAGAAATCCACAATCGGTTCCAAACTTTCCCTGAATACCTTAGAGCAGTGAATGCCATTTGGCTGATATACTGCCAATGTGTGCAGCTCAATGAAATGAGAAAGTGGAAAAGTGCTCATCTCGATGAGGTGAACAAGTTGGAGGAAATCCACAAAAGGTTCCAAAGTTTCGCTGAATACCTTGTGGCACTGAATGCCACTTGGCTGATATTCTGCCAATGTGGGTGTCTCAAAGAAATGAGGAAGTGGCAAGGAGCGTATCTCGATGAGATCAGCAAAATGGAGGAAATCCACTACCGGGTCCAAAGTTTCTCTCAATATCTTCGAGCAGTGAATGCCATTTGCCTGATATTCTGCCAACGTGAGTAACTCCATGCAATGAGAAAGTGGTAACGTGCTCATCAAGATGAATTCAGCAAGTTGGACGAAATCCACAATAGGTTCCAAAGTTTGTCTGAGTACCTCCGAGCAGTGAATGCCATTTGGCTGATATTCTGCCAATGTGTGTTTCTCAATGAAATGAGAGAGTTGTAACGTGCTTATCTCGATGAGTTCAGCAAGTTGGAACAAATCCACAATCGTTTCCAAAGTATCTCAGAATACCTTGGAGCAATGAATGCCATTTGGATGATATTCTGCCAATATGTGTATCTCAATTAAATGAGAAAGTGGTAACGTGCTTATCTCGATGAGTTCAGCAAGTTGGAAGCAATCCACAATATGTTGCAAAGTTTCTCCGAATACTATCGAGCAGTGAATGCCATTTGGATGATATTCTGCCAATGTGTGTATCTCAATGAAATGAGAAAGTGGTAAAGTGCTCATCTGGATGAGTTCATCAAGTTGGAAGAAATCCTCAATATGTTCCAATGTTTCTCTGAATATCATCGAGCAGTGAATGCCATTTGGCTGATATTATGCCAATGTGTGTATCTCCACGAAATGAGAAAGTGGTAACGTGCATATCTCGGTGAGTTGTGCAAGTTGTAAGAAATCCACAATCGGTTCCAAACTTTCCCTGAATACCTTAGAGCAGTGAATGCCATTTGGCTGATATACTGCCAATGTGTGCAGCGCAATGAAATGAGAAAGTGGAAAAGTGCTCATCTCGATGTGTTGAACAAGTTGGAGGAAATCCACAAAAGGTTCCAAAGCTTCGCTGAATACCTTGTGGCACTGAATACCACTTGGCTGATATTATGCCAATGTGTGTTTCTCAAAGAAATGTGGAAGTGGCAAAGAGCGTATCTCGATGAGATCAGCAAAATGGAGGAAATCCACAAAAGGTTCCAAAGTTTCTCTCAATATCTTCGAGCAGTGAATGCCATTTGGCTGATATTCTGCCAATGTGTGTATCTCAACGAAATGAGAAAGTGGTAACGTGCTTATCTCGATGAGTTGTGCAAGTTGGAAGAAATCCACAATCGGTTCCAAAGTTTCTCTGAATACCTTAGAGCAGTGAATGCCATTTGGCTGATATACTGCCAATGTGTGCAGCTCAATGAAATGAGAAAGTGGAAAAGTGCTCATCTCGATGAGGTGAACAAGTTGGAGGAAATCCACAAAAGGTTCCAAAGTTTCGCTGAATACCTTGTGGCACTGGATGCCACTTGGCTGATATTCTGCCAATGTGGGTGTCTCAAAGAAATGAGGAAGTGGCAAGGAGCGTATCTCGATGAGATCAGCAAAATGGAGGAAATCCACAAAAGGTTCCAAAGTTTCTCTCAATATCTTGGAGCAGTGAATGCCATTTGCCTGATATTCTGCCAACGTGAGTAACTCCATGCAATGAGAAAGTGGTAACGTGCTCATCAAGATGAATTCAGCAAGTTGGACGAAATCCACAATAGGTTCCAAAGTTTGTCTGAGTACCTCCGAGCAGTGAATGCCATTTGGCTGATATTCTGCCAATGTGTGTTTCTCAATGAAATGAGAGAGTTGTAACGTGCTTATCTCAATGAGTTCAGCAAGTTGGAACAAATCCACAATCGTTTCCAAAATATCTCAGAATACCTTGGAGCAATGAATGCCATTTGGATGATATTCTGCCAATATGTGTATCTCAATGAAATGAGAAAGTGGTAACGTGCTTATCTCGATGAGTTCAGCAAGTTGGAAGAAATCCACAATATGTTGCAAAGTTTCTCCGAATACTATCGAGCAGTGAATGCCATTTGGATGATATTCTGCCAATGTGTGTATCTCAATGAAATGAGAAAGTGGTAAAGTGCTCATCTGGATGAGTTCATCACGTTGGAAGAAATCCTCAATATGTTGCAATGTTTCTCTGAATACCAGCGAGCAGTGAATGCCATTTGGCTGATATTATGCCAATGTGTGTATCTCCACGAAATGAGAAAGTGGTAACGTGCATATCTCGATGAGTTGTGCAAGTTGGAAGAAATCCACAATCGGTTCCAAACTTTCCCTGAATACCTTAGAGTAGTGAATGCCATTTGGCTGATATACTGCCAATGTGTGCAGCTCAATGAAATGAGAAAGTGGAAAAGTGCTCATCTCGATGAGTTGAACAAGTTGGAGGAAATCCACAAAAGGTTCCAAAGCTTCGCTGAATACCTTGTGGCACTGAATACCACTTGGCTGATATTATGCCAATGTGTGTGTCTCAAAGAAATGTGGAAGTGGCAAAGAGCGTATCTCGATGAGATCAGCAAAATGGAGGAAATCCACAAAAGGTTCCAAAGTTTCTCTCAATATCTTCGAGCAGTGAATGCCATTTGGCTGATATTCTGCCAATGTGTGTGTCTCAATGAATTGAGAGAGTTTTAACGTGCTTATCTCGATGAGTTCAGCAAGTTGGAACAAATCCACAATCGTTTCCAAAGTATGTCAGAGTATCTTCAAGCAGTGAAAGCCATTTGGATGATATTCTGCCAATATGTGTATCTCAATGAAATGAGAGAGTGGTAACGTGCTTATCTCGATGAGTTCAGCAAGTTGGAAGAAATCCACAATATGTTGCAAAGTTTCTCTGAATACTATCGAGCAGTGAATGCCATTTGGCTGAT
Source organism: Carcharhinus amblyrhynchos (assembly GCF_965287045.1). Lineage (NCBI taxonomy): Eukaryota > Metazoa > Chordata > Chondrichthyes > Carcharhiniformes > Carcharhinidae > Carcharhinus > Carcharhinus amblyrhynchos. Next base: position 45,392,470 of record NC_137348.1, read on the forward strand.
ATTCTGCCAATGTGTGTATCTCAATGAAATGTGAAAGTGGTAAAGTGCTTATCTCGATGAGTTCCGCAAGTTGGGAGAAATCCACAATAGGTCCCAAACTTTCTGTGAATTCCTTCGAGTAGTGAATGCCATTTGGCTGATATTCTGCCAATGTGTGTATCTCAACGAAATGAGAAAGTGGTAACGTGCTTATCTCGATGAGTTGTGCAAGTTGTAAGAAATCCACAATCGGATCCAAACTTTCCCTGAATACCTTAGAGCAGTGAATGCCATTTGGCTGATATTCTGCCAATGTGTGTAACTCAAGGAAATCAGAAAGTGGTAAGGTGCTTATCTCGATGAGTTCAGCAAGTTGTAGGAAATGTACAAAAGGTTCCAATGATTCTCTGAATACGCTCGAACAATGAATGCAATTTGGCTGATATGCTGCCAATGTGTTTATCTCAATGAAATGAGAAAGTGGTAACGTGCTAATCTCGAAGAGTTCAGCAAGTTGGACGAAATCCACAATATGTTGCAAAGTTTCTCTGAAAACCATCGAGCAGTGAATGCCTTTTGGCTGATACTCTGCCAATGTGTGTATCTCAACGAAATGAGAAAGTGGTAACGTGCTTATCTCGATGAGTTGTGCAAGTTGTAAGAAATCCACAATCGGATCCAAACTTTCCCTGAATACCTTAGAGCAGTGAATGCCATTTGGCTGATATACTGCCAATGTGTGCAGCTCAATGAAATGAGAAAGTGGAAAAGTGCTCATCTCGATGAGTTGAACAAGTTGCAGGAAATCCACAAAAGGTTCCAAAGTTTCGCTGAATACCTTGTGGCACTGAATGCCACTTGGCTGATATTCTGCCAATGTGGGTGTCTCAAAGAAATGAGGAAGTGGCAAGGAGCGTATCTCGATGAGATCAGCAAAATGGAGGAAATCCACTAAAGGTTCCAAAGTTTCTCTCAATATCTTCGAGCAGTGAATGCCATTTGCCTGATATTCTGCCAACGTGAGTAACTCCATGCAATGAGAAAGTGGTAACGTGCTCATCAAGATGAATTCAGCACGTTGGACGAAATCCACAATAGGTTCCAAAGTTTGTCTGAGTACCTCCGAGCAGTGAATGCCATTTGGCTGATATTCTGCCAATGTGTGTTTCTCAATGAAATGAGAGAGTTGTAACGTGCTTATCTCGATGAGTTCAGCAAGTTGGAACAAATCCACAATCGTTTCCAAAGTATCTCAGAATACCTTGGAGCAATGAATGCCATTTGGATGATATTCTGCCAATATGTGTATCTCAATGAAATGAGAAAGTGGTAACGTGCTTATCTCGATGAGTTCAGCAAGTTGGAAGCAATCCACAATATGTTGCAAAGTTTCTCCGAATACTATCGAGCAGTGAATGCCATTTGGATGATATTCTGCCAATGTGTGTATCTCAATGAAATGAGAAAGTGGTAAAGTGCTCATCTGGATGAGTTCATCAAGTTGGAAGAAATCCTCAATATGTTCCAATGTTTCTCTGAATACCATCGAGTAGTGAATGCCATTTGGCTGATATTACGCCAATGTGTGTATCTCCACGAAATGAGAAAGTGGTAACGTGCATATCTCGGTGAGTTGTGCAAGTTGTAAGAAATCCACAATCGGTTCCAAACTTTCCCTGAATACCTTAGAGCAGTGAATGCCATTTGGCTGATATACTGCCAATGTGTGCAGCGCAATGAAATGAGAAAGTGGAAAAGTGCTCATCTCGATGTGTTGAACAAGTTGGAGGAAATCCACAAAAGGTTCCAAAGCTTCGCTGAATACCTTGTGGCACTGAATACCACTTGGCTGATATTATGCCAATGTGTGTTTCTCAAAGAAATGTGGAAGTGGCAAAGAGCGTATCTCGATGAGATCAGCAAAATGGAGGAAATCCACAAAAGGTTCCAAAGTTTCTCTCAATATCTTCGAGCAGTGAATGCCATTTGGCTGATATTCTGCCAATGTGTGTATCTCAACGAAATGAGAAAGTGGTAACGTGCTTATCTCGATGAGTTGTGCAAGTTGGAAGAAATCCACAATCGGTTCCAAAGTTTCTCTGAATACCTTAGAGCAGTGAATGCCATTTGGCTGATATACTGCCAATGTGTGCAGCTCAATGAAATGAGAAAGTGGAAAAGTGCTCATCTCGATGAGGTGAACAAGTTGGAGGAAATCCACAAAAGGTTCCAAAGTTTCGCTGAATACCTTGTGGCACTGGATGCCACTTGGCTGATATTCTGCCAATGTGGGTGTCTCAAAGAAATGAGGAAGTGGCAAGGAGCGTATCTCGATGAGATCAGCAAAATGGAGGAAATCCACAAAAGGTTCCAAAGTTTCTCTCAATATCTTGGAGCAGTGAATGCCATTTGCCTGATATTCTGCCAACGTGAGTAACTCCATTCAATGAGAAAGTGGTAACGTGCTCATCAAGATGAATTCAGCAAGTTGGACGAAATCCACAATAGGTTCCAAAGTTTGTCTGAGTACCTCCGAGCAGTGAATGCCATTTGGCTGATATTCTGCCAATGTGTGTTTCTCAATGAAATGAGAGAGTTGTAACGTGCTTATCTCGATGAGTTCAGCAAGTTGGAACAAATCCACAATCGTTTCCAAAATATCTCAGAATACCTAGGAGCAATGAATGCCATTTGGATGATATTCTGCCAATATGTGTATCTCAATGAAATGAGAAAGTGGTAACGTGCTTATCTCGATGAGTTCAGCAAGTTGGAAGAAATCCACAATATGTTGCAAAGTTTCTCCGAATACTATCGAGCAGTGAATGCCATTTGGATGATATTCTGCCAATGTGTGTATCTCAATGAAATGAGAAAGTGGTAAAGTGCTCATCTGGATGAGTTCATCACGTTGGAAGAAATCCTCAATATGTTGCAATGTTTCTCTGAATACCAGCGAGCAGTGAATGCCATTTGGCTGATATTATGCCAATGTGTGTATCTCCACGAAATGAGAAAGTGGTAACGTGCATATCTCGATGAGTTGTGCAAGTTGGAAGAAATCCACAATCGGTTCCAAACTTTCCCTGAATACCTTAGAGTAGTGAATGCCATTTGGCTGATATACTGCCAATGTGTGCAGCTCAATGAAATGAGAAAGTGGAAAAGTGCTCATCTCGATGAGTTGAACAAGTTGGAGGAAATCCACAAAAGGTTCCAAAGCTTCGCTGAATACCTTGTGGCACTGAATACCACTTGGCTGATATTATGCCAATGTGTGTGTCTCAAAGAAATGTGGAAGTGGCAAAGAGCGTATCTCGATGAGATCAGCAAAATGGAGGAAATCCACAAAAGGTTCCAAAGTTTCTCTCAATATCTTCGAGCAGTGAATGCCATTTGGCTGATATTCTGCCAATGTGTGTGTCTCAATGAATTGAGAGAGTTTTAACGTGCTTATCTCGATGAGTTCAGCAAGTTGGAACAAATCCACAATCGTTTCCAAAGTATGTCAGAATATCTTCAAGCAGTGAAAGCCATTTGGATGATATTCTGCCAATATGTGTATCTCAATGAAATGAGAAAGTGGTAACGTGCTTATCTCGATGAGTTCAGCAAGTTGGAAGAAATCCACAATATGTTGCAAAGTTTCTCTGAATACTATCGAGCAGTGAATGCCATTTGGCTGATATTCTGCCAATGTGTGTATCTCAATGAAATGTGAAAGTGGTAAAGTGCTTATCTCGATGAGTTCCGCAAGTTGGAAGAAATCCACAATAGGTCCCAAACTTTCTGTGAATTCCTTCGAGTAGTGAATGCCATTTGGCTGATATTCTGCCAATATGTGTATCTCAACGAAATGAGAAAGTGGTAACGTGCTTATCTCGATGAGTTGTGCAAGTTGTAAGAAATCCACAATCGGATCCAAACTTTCCCTGAATACCTTAGAGCAGTGAATGCCATTTGGCTGATATTCTGCCAATGTGTGTAACTCAAGGAAATCAGAAAGTGGTAAGGTGCTTATCTCGATGAGTTCAGCAAGTTGTAGGAAATGTACAAATGGTTCCAATGATTCTCTGAATACGCTCGAACAATGAATGCAATTTGGCTGATATGCTGCCAATGTGTTTATCTCAATGAAATGAGAAAGTGGTAACGTGCTAATCTCGAAGAGTTCAGCAAGTTGGACGAAATCCACAATATGTTGCAAAGTTTCTCTGAAAACCATCGAGCAGTGAAAGCCTTTTGGCTGATACTCTGCCAATGTGTGTAACTCAACGAAATTAGAAAGTGGTAACGTGCTTATCTCGATGAGTTGTGCAAGTTGTAAGAAATCCACAATCGGATCCAAACTTTCCCTGAATACCTTAGAGCAGTGAATGCCATTTGGCTGATATACTGCCAATGTGTGCAGCTCAATGAAATGAGAAAGTGGAAAAGTGCTCATCTCGATGAGTTGAACAAGTTGCAGGAAATCCACAAAAGGTTCCAAAGTTTCGCTGAATACCTTGTGGCACTGAATACCACTTGTCTGATATTATGCCAATGTGTGTGTCTCAAAGAAATGTGGAAGTGGCAAAGAGCGTATCTCGATGAGATCAGCAAAATGGAGGAAATCCACAAAAGGTTCCAAAGTTTCTCTCAATATCTTCGAGCAGTGAATGCCATTTGCCTGATATTCTGCCAACGTGAGTAACTCCATGCAATGAGAAAGTGGTAACGTGCTCATCAAGATGAATTCAGCAAGTTGGACGAAATCCACAATAGGTTCCAAAGTTTGTCTGAGTACCTCCGAGCAGTGAATGCCATTTCGCTGATATTCTGCCATAGTGTCTGTCTCAATGAAATGAGAGAGTTGTAACGTGCTTATCTCGATGAGTTCAGCAAGTTGGAAGAAATCCACAATCGTTTCCAAAGTATCTCAGAATACCTTCGAGCAGTGAATGCCATTTCGATGATATTCTGCCAATATGTGTATCTCAAAGAAATGAGGAAGGGCGAACGTGCTTATCTCGATGAGTTCAGCAAGTTGGAAGAAATCCACAATATGTTGCAAAATTTCTCTGAATACTATCGAGCAGTGAATGCCATTTGGATGATATTCTGCCAATGTGTGTACCTCAATGAAATGAGAGAGTAGTAAAGTGCTTATCTCGATGAGTTGTGCAAGTTGGAAGAAATCCACAATCTTTTCCAGAGTATCTCTGAATACCTTCGAGCAGTGAATGCCATTTGGATGATATTCTGCCAATATGTGTATCTCAATGAAATGAGAATGTGGTAACGTGCTTATCTCGATGAGTTCAACACGTTGGAAGATATCCACAATATGTTTCAAAGTTTCTCTGAATACTATCGAGCAGTGAATGCCATATGGATGATACTCTGCCAATGTGTGTATCTCAATGAATTGAGAAAGTGGAAAAGTGCATATCTCGATCAGTTCAGCAAGTTGGAAGAAATCCACAATAGGTCCCAAACGTTCTGTGAATTCCTTCGAGTAGTGAATGCCATTTGGCTGATATTCTGCAAATGTGTGTAACTCAAGGAAATGAGAAAGTGGTAACGTGCATATCTCGATGTGTTGTGCAAGTTGGAAGAAATCCACAATCGGTTCCAAACTTTCCCTGAATACCTTAGAGCAGTGAATGCCATTTGGCTGATATACTGCCAATGTGTGCAGCTCAATGAAATGAGAGAGTAGTAAAGTGCTTATCTCGATGAGTTGTGCAAGTTGGAAGCAATCCACAATCGTTTCCAGAGTATCTCTCAATACCTTCGAACAGTGAATGCCATTTGGATGATATTCTGCCAATATGTGTATCTCAATGAAATGAGAATGTGGTAACGTGCTTATCTCGATGAGTTCAACAAGTTGGAAGATATCCACAATATGTTGCAAAGTTTCTCTGAATACTATCGAGCAGTGAATGCCATTTGGCTGATATTCTGCCCACGTGTGTATCTCAATGAAATGAGAAAGTGGTAAAGTTCTTATCTCTATGAGTTGTGCAAGTTGGAAGAAATCCACAATCGGTTTCAAAGTTTCTCCGAATACCTTCGAGCAGTGAAGGCCATTTGGCTGATTTTCTGCCAATGTGTGTATCTCAATAAAATGAGAAAGTGGTAAAGTGCTTATCTCGATGAGTTCAGCAAGTTGGAAGAATCCACAATATGTTGCAAAGTTTCTCTGAATACCTTCGAGCAGTGAATGCCATTTGGCTGATATTCTGCCAATGTGTGTATCTTAATGAAATGAGAAAGTAGTAACGTGCTTATCTCGATGAGTTCAGCAAGTTGGAAGAAATCCACAATAGTTCCCTAACTTTCTGTGAATTCTTTCGAGTAGTGAATGCCATTTGGCTGATATTCTGCCAATGTGTGGAACTCAAGGAAATCAGAAAGTGGTAAGGTGCTTATCCCGATGAGTTCAGCAAGTTGTAGGAAATGTAGAAAAGGTTCAAATGATTCTCTGAACACGCTCGAACAATGAATGCAATTTGGCTGATATGCTGCCAATGTGTGTATCTCAATGAAATGAGAAAGTGGTAACGTGCTTATCTCGAAGAGTTCAGCAAATTGGACGAAATCAACAATATGTTGCAAAGTTTCTCTGAAAACCATCGAGCAGTGAATGCCTTTTGGCTGATACTCTGCCAATGTGTGTATCTCAACGAAATGAGAAAGTGGTAACGTGCTTATGTCGATGAGTTGTGCAAGTTGGAAGAAATCCACAATCGGTTCCAAAGTATCTCTGAATACCTTAGAGCAGTGAATGCCATTTGGCTGATATACTGCCAATGTGTGCAGCTCAATGAAATGAGAAAGTGGAAAAGTGCTCATCTCGATGAGTTGAACAAGTTGGAGGAAATCCACAAAAGGTTCCAAAGTTTCACTGAATACCTTGTGGCACTGAATGCCACTTGGCTGATATTCTGCCAATGTGGGAGTCTCAAAGAAATGAGGAAGTGGCAAGGAGCGTATCTCGATGAGATCAGCAAAATGGAGGAAATCCACAAAAGGTTCCAAAGTTTCTCTCAATATCTTCGAGCAGTGAATGCCATTTGCCTGATATTCTGCCAACGTGAGTAACTCCATGCAATGAGAAAGTGGTAACGTGCTCATCAAGATGAATTCAGCAAGTTGGACGAAATCCACAATAGGTTCCAAAGTTTGTCTGAGTACCTCCGAGCAGTGAATGCCATTTGGCTGATATTCTGCCAATGTGTGTTTCTCAATGAAATGAGAGAGTTGTAACGTGCTTATCTCGATGAGTTCAGCAAGTTGGAACAAATCCACAATCGTTTCCAAAATATCTCAGAATACCTTGGAGCAATGAATGCCATTTGGATGATATTCTGCCAATATGTGTATCTCAATGAAATGAGAAAGTGGTAACGTGCTTATCTCGATGAGTTCAGCAAGTTGGAAGAATTCCACAATATGTTGCAAAGTTTCTCCGAATACTATCGAGCAGTGAATGCCATTTGGATGATATTCTGCCAATGTGTGTATCTCAATGAAATGAGAAAGTGGTAAAGTGCTCATCTGGATGAGTTCATCACGTTGGAAGAAATCCTCAATATGTTGCAATGTTTCTCTGAATACCAGCGAGCTGTGAATGCCATTTGGCTGATATTCTGCCAATGTGTGTATCTCAACGAAATGAGAAAGTGGTAACGTGCATATCTCGATGTGTTGTGCAAGTTGGAAGAAATCCACAATCGGTTCCAAACTTTCCCTGAATACCTTAGAGCAGTGAATGCCATTTGGCTGATATACTGCCAATGTGTGCAGCTCAATGAAATGAGAGAGTAGTAAAGTGCTTATCTCGATGAGTTGTGCAAGTTGGAAGCAATCCTCAATCGTTTCCAGAGTATCTCTCAATACCTTCGAACAGTGATTGCCATTTGGATGATATTCTGCCAATATGTGTATCTCAATGAAATGAGAAAGTGGTAACGTGCTTATCTCGATGAGTTCAGCAAGTTGGAAGAAATCCACAATATGTTGCAAAGTTTCTCCGAATACTATCGAGCAGTGAATGCCATTTGGATGATACTCTGCCAATGTGTGTATCTCAATGAATTGAGAAAGTGGAAAAGTGCATATCTCGATCAGTTCAGCAAGTTGGAAGAAATCCACAATAGGTCCCAAACGTTCTGTGAATTCCTTCGAGTAGTGAATGCCATTTGGCTGATATTCTGCAAATGTGTGTAACTCAAGGAAATGAGAAAGTGGTAACGTGCATATCTCGATGTGTTGTGCAAGTTGGAAGAAATCCACAATCGGTTCCAAACTTTCCCTGAATACCTTAGAGCAGTGAATGCCATTTGGCTGATATACTGCCAATGTGTGCAGCTCAATGAAATGAGAGAGTAGTAAAGTGCTTATCTCGATGAGTTGTGCAAGTTGGAAGCAATCCTCAATCGTTTCCAGAGTATCTCTCAATACCTTCGAACAGTGAATGCCATTTGGATGATATTCTGCCAATATGTGTATCTCAATCAAATGAGAATGTGGTAACGTGCTTATCTCGATGAGTTCAGCAAGTTGGAAGAATTCCACAATATGTTGCAAAGTTTCTCCGAATACTATCGAGCAGTGAATGCCATTTGGATGATATTCTGCCAATGTGTGTATCTCAATGAAATGAGAAAGTGGTAAAGTGCTCATCTGGATGAGTTCATCACGTTGGAAGAAATCCTCAATATGTTGCAATGTTTCTCTGAATACCAGCGAGCTGTGAATGCCATTTGGCTGATATTCTGCCAATGTGTGTATCTCAACGAAATGAGAAAGTGGTAACGTGCATATCTCGATGTGTTGTGCAAGTTGGAAGAAATCCACAATCGGTTCCAAACTTTCCCTGAATACCTTAGAGCAGTGAATGCCATTTGGCTGATATACTGCCAATGTGTGCAGCTCAATGAAATGAGAGAGTGGTAAAGTGCTTATCTCGATGAGTTGTGCAAGTTGGAAGCAATCCTCAATCGTTTCCAGAGTATCTCTCAATACCTTCGAACAGTGAATGCCATTTGGATGATATTCTGCCAATATGTGTATCTCAATGAAATGAGAAAGTGGTAACGTGCTTATCTCGATGAGTTCAGCAAGTTGGAAGAACTCCACAATATGTTGCAAAGTTTCTCCGAATACTATCGAGCAGTGAATGCCATTTGGATGATACTCTGCCAATGTGTGTATCTCAATGAATTGAGAAAGTGGAAAAGTGCATATCTCGATCAGTTCAGCAAGTTGGAAGAAATCCACAATAGGTCCCAAACGTTCTGTGAATTCCTTCGAGTAGTGAATGCCATTTGGCTGATATTCTGCAAATGTGTGTAACTCAAGGAAATGAGAAAGTGGTAACGTGCATATCTCGATGTGTTGTGCAAGTTGGAAGAAATCCACAATCGGTTCCAAACTTTCCCTGAATACCTTAGAGCAGTGAATGCCATTTGGCTGATATACTGCCAATGTGTGCAGCTCAATGAAATGAGAGAGTAGTAAAGTGCTTATCTCGATGAGTTGTGCAAGTTGGAAGCAATCCTCAATCGTTTCCAGAGTATCTCTCAATACCTTCGAACAGTGAATGCCATTTGGATGATATTCTGCCAATATGTGTATCTCAATGAAATGAGAATGTGGTAACGTGCTTATCTCGATGAGTTCAACAAGTTGGAAGATATCCACAATATGTTGCAAAGTTTCTCTGAATACTATCGAGCTGTGAATGCCATTTGGCTGATATTCTGCCCACGTGTGTATCTCAATGAAATGAGAAAGTGGTAAAGTTCTTATCTCTATGAGTTGTGCAAGTTGGAAGAAATCCACAATCGGTTTCAAAGTTTCTCCGAATACCTTCGAGCAGTGAAGGCCATTTGGCTGATTTTCTGCCAATGTGTGTATCTCAATAAAATGAGAAAGTGGTAAAGTGTTTATCTCGAAGAGTTCAGCAAGTTGGAAGAATCCACAATATGTTGCAAAGTTTCTCTGAATACCTTCGAGCAGTGAATGCCATTTGGCTGATATTCTGCCAATGTGTGCAGCTTAATGAAATGAGAAAGTAGTAACGTGCTTATCTCGATGAGTTCAGCAAGTTGGAAGAAATCCACAATAGTTCCCTAACTTTCTGTGAATTCTTTCGAGTAGTGAATGCCATTTGGCTGATATTCTGCCAATGTGTGGAACTCAAGGAAATCAGAAAGTGGTAAGGTGCTTATCCCGATGAGTTCAGCAAGTTGTAGGAAATGTAGAAAAGGTTCAAATGATTCTCTGAACACGCTCGAACAATGAATGCAATTTGGCTGATATGCTGCCAATGTGTGTATCTCAATGAAATGAGAAAGTGGTAACGTGCTTATCTCGAAGAGTTCAGCAAATTGGACGAAATCAACAATATGTTGCAAAGTTTCTCTGAAAACCATCGAGCAGTGAATGCCTTTTGGCTGATACTCTGCCAATGTGTGTATCTCAACGAAATGAGAAAGTGGTAACGTGCTTATCTCGATGAGTTGTGCAAGTTGGAAGAAATCCACAATCGGTTCCAAAGTTTCTCTGAATACCTTAGAGCAGTGAATGCCATTTGGCTGATATACTGCCAATGTGTGCAGCTCAATGAAATGAGAAAGTGGAAAAGTGCTCATCTCGATGAGGTGAACAAGTTGGAGGAAATCCACAAAAGGTTCCAAAGTTTCGCTGAATACCTTGTGGCACTGAATGCCACTTGGCTGATATTCTGCCAATGTGGGTGTCTCAAAGAAATGAGGAAGTGGCAAGGAGCGTATCTCGATGAGATCAGCAAAATGGAGGAAATCCACAAAAGGTTCCAAAGTTTCTCTCAATATCTTCGAGCAGTGAATGCCATTTGCCTGATATTCTGCCAACGTGAGTAACTCCATGCAATGAGAAAGTGGTAACGCGCTCATCAAGATGAATTCAGCAAGTTGGACGAAATCCACAATAGGTTCCAAAGTTTGTCTGAGTACCTCCGAGCAGTGAATGCCATTTGGCTGATATTCTGCCAATGTGTGTTTCTCAATGAAATGAGAGAGTTGTAACGTGCTTATCTCGATGAGTTGTGCAAGTTGTAAGAAATCCACAATCGATTCCAAACTTTCCCTGAATACCTTAGAGCAGTGAGTGCCATTTGGCTGATATACTGCCAATGTGTGCAGCTCAATGAAATGAGAAAGTGGAAAAGTGCTCATCTCGATGAGTTGAACAAGTTGGAGGAAATCCACAAAAGGTTCCAAAGTTTCGCTGAATACCTTGTGGCACTGAATACCACTTGTCTGATATTATGCCAATGTGTGAGTATCGAAGAAATGTGGAAGTGGCAAAGAGCGTATCTCGATGAGAGCAGCAAAATGGAGGAAATCCACAAAAGGTTCCAAAGTTTCTCTCAATAACTTCGAGAAGTGAATGCCATTTGCCTGATATTCTGCCAACGCGAGTATCTCCATGCAATGAGAAAGTGGTAACGTGCTTATCTCGATGAGTTCAGCAAGTTGGAAGAAATCCACAATCGTTTCCAAAGTATCTCAGAATACCTTCGAGCAGTGAATGCCATTTGGATGATATTCTGCCAATATGTGTATCTCAATGAAATGAGAAAGTGGTAACGTGCTTATCTCGATGAGTTCAGCAAGTTGGAAGATATCCACAATCGTTTCCAAAGTATCTCAGAATAACTTCGAGCAGTGAATGCCATTTGGATGATATTCTGCCAATATGTGTATCTCAATGAAATGAGAAAGTGGTAACGTCCTTATCTCGATGAGTTCAGCAAGTTGGAAGAATCCACAATATGTTGCAAAGTTTCTCTGAATACCTTCGAGCAGTGAATGCCATTTGGCTGATATTCTGCCAATGTGTGTATCTTAATGAAATGAGAAAGTAGTAACGTGCTTATCTCGATGAGTTCAGCAAGTTGGAAGAAATCCACAATAGTTCCCTAACTTTCTGTGAATTCTTTCGAGTAGTGAATGCCATTTGGCTGATATTCTGCCAATGTGTGGAACTCAAGGAAATCAGAAAGTGGTAAGGTGCTTATCCCGATGAGTTCAGCAAGTTGTAGGAAATGTAGAAAAGGTTCAAATGATTCTCTGAACACGCTCGAACAATGAATGCAATTTGGCTGATATGCTGCCAATGTGTGTATCTCAATGAAATGAGAAAGTGGTAACGTGCTTATCTCGAAGAGTTCAGCAAATTGGACGAAATCAACAATATGTTGCAAAGTTTCACTGAAAACCATCGAGCAGTGAATGCCTTTTGGCTGATACTCTGCCAATGTGTGTATCTCAACGAAATGAGAAAGTGGTAACGTGCTTATCTCGATGAGTTGTGCAAGTTGGAAGAAATCCACAATCGGTTCCAAAGTTTCTCTGAATACCTTAGAGCAGTGAATGCCATTTGGCTGATATACTGCCAATGTGTGCAGCTCAATGAAATGAGAAAGTGGAAAAGTGCTCATCTCGATGAGGTGAACAAGTTGGAGGAAATCCACAAAAGGTTCCAAAGTTTCGCTGAATACCTTGTGGCACTGAATGCCACTTGGCTGATATTCTGCCAATGTGGGAGTCTCAAAGAAATGAGGAAGTGGCAAGGAGCGTATCTCGATGAGATCAGCAAAATGGAGGAAATCCACAAAAGGTTCCAAAGTTTCTCTCAATATCTTCGAGCAGTGAATGCCATTTGCCTGATATTCTGCCAACGTGAGTAACTCCATGCAATGAGAAAGTGGTAACGTGCTCATCAAGATGAATTCAGCAAGTTGGACGAAATCCACAATAGGTTCCAAAGTTTGTCTGAGTACCTCCGAGCAGTGAATGCCATTTGGCTGATATTCTGCCAATGTGTGTTTCTCAATGAAATGAGAGAGTTGTAACGTGCTTATCTCGATGAGTTGTGCAAGTTGTAAGAAATCCACAATCGGATCCAAACTTTCCCTGAATACCTTAGAGCAGTGAGTGCCATTTGGCTGATATACTGCCAATGTGTGCAGCTCAATGAAATGAGAAAGTGGAAAAGTGCTCATCTCGATGAGGTGAACAAGTAGGAGGAAATCCACAAAAGGTTCCAAAGTTTCGCTGAATACCTTGTGGCACTGAATACCACTTCGCTGATATTATGCCAATGTGTGTTTCTCAAAGAAATGTGGAAGTGGCAAAGAGCGTATCTCGATGAGATCAGCAAAATGGAGGAAATCCACAAAAGGTTCCAAAGTTTCTCTCAATATCTTCGAGAAGTGAATGCCATTTGCCTGATATTCTGCCAACGTGAGTAACTCCATGCAATGAGAAAGTGGTAACGTGCTTATCTCGATGAGTTCAGCAAGTTGGAAGAAATCCACAATCGTTTCCAAAGTATCTCAGAATACCTTCGAGCAGTGAATGCCATTTGGATGATATTCTGCCAATATGTGTATCTCAATGAAATGAGAAAGTGGTAACGTGCTTATCTCGATGAGTTCAGCAAGTTGGAAGAAATCCACAATATGTTGCAAAGTTTCTCTGAATACTATCGAGCAGTGAATGCCATTTGGATGATATTCTGCCAATGTGTGTATCTCAATGAAATTAGAAAGTGGTGAAGTGCTTATCTCGATGAGTTCAGTAAGTTGGAAGAAATCCAAAATATGTTGCAAAGTTTCCCTGAATACAATCGAGCAGTGAATGCCATTTGCCTGATATTCTGCCAACGTGAGTAACTCCATGCAATGAGAAAGTGGTAACGCGCTCATCAAGATGAATTCAGCAAGTTGGACGAAATCCACAATAGGTTCCAAAGTTTGTCTGAGTACCTCCGAGCAGTGAATGCCATTTGGCTGATATTCTGCCAATGTGTCTGTCTCAATGAAATGAGAGAGTTGTAACGTGCTTATCTCGATGAGTTCAGCAAGTTGGAAGAAATCCACAATCGTTTCCAAAGTATCTCAGAATACCTTCGAGCAGTGAATGCCATTTCGATGATATTCTGCCAATATGTGTATCTCAAAGAAATGAGGAAGGGCGAACGTGCTTATCTCGATGAGTTCAGCAAGTTGGAAGAAATCCACAATATGTTGCAAAATTTCTCTGAATACTATCGAGCAGTGAATGCCATTTGGATGATATTCTGCAAATGTGTGTAACTCAAGGAAATGAGAAAGTGGTAACGTGCATATCTCGATGTGTTGTGCAAGTTGGAAGAAATCCACAATCGGTTCCAAACTTTCCCTGAATACCTTAGAGCAGTGAATGCCATTTGGCTGATATACTGCCAATGTGTGCAGCTCAATGAAATGAGAGAGTAGTAAAGTGCTTATCTCGATGAGTTGTGCAAGTTGGAAGCAATCCACAATCGTTTCCAGAGTATCTCTCAATACCTTCGAACAGTGAATGCCATTTGGATGATATTCTGCCAATATGTGTATCTCAATGAAATGAGAATGTGGTAACGTGCTTATCTCGATGAGTTCAACAAGTTGGAAGATATCCACAATATGTTGCAAAGTTTCTCTGAATACTATCGAGCAGTGAATGCCATTTGGCTGATATTCTGCCCATGTGTGTATCTCAATGAAATGAGAAAGTGGTAAAGTTCTTATCTCTATGAGTTGTGCAAGTTGGAAGAAATCCACAATCGGTTTCAAAGTTTCTCCGAATACCTTCGAGCAGTGAAGGCCATTTGGCTGATTTTCTGCCAATGTGTGTATCTCAATAAAATGAGAAAGTGGTAAAGTGCTTATCTCGATGAGTTCAGCAAGTTGGAAGAATCCACAATATGTTGCAAAGTTTCTCTGAATACCTTCGAGCAGTGAATGCCATTTGGCTGATATTCTGCCAATGTGTGTATCTTAATGAAATGAGAAAGTAGTAACGTGCTTATCTCGATGAGTTCAGCAAGTTGGAAGAAATCCACAATAGTTCCCTAACTTTCTGTGAATTCTTTCGAGTAGTGAATGCCATTTGGCTGATATTCTGCCAATGTGTAGAACTCAAGGAAATCAGAAAGTGGTAAGGTGCTTATCCCGATGAGTTCAGCAAGTTGTAGGAAATGTAGAAAAGGTTCAAATGATTCTCTGAACACGCTCGAACAATGAATGCAATTTGGCTGATATGCTGCCAATGTGTGTATCTCAATGAAATGAGAAAGTGGTAACGTGCTTATCTCGAAGAGTTCAGCAAATTGGACGAAATCAACAATATGTTGCAAAGTTTCTCTGAAAACCATCGAGCAGTGAATGCCTTTTGGCTGATACTCTGCCAATGTGTGTATCTCAACTAAATGAGAAAGTGGTAACGTGCTTATCTCGATGAGTTGTGCAAGTTGTAAGAAATCCACAATCGGATCCAAACTTTCCCTGAATACCTTAGAGCAGTGAGTGCCATTTGGCTGATATACTGCCAATGTGTGCAGCTCAATGAAATGAGAAAGTGGAAAAGTGCTCATATCGATGAGGTGAACAAGTTGGAGGAAATCCACAAAAGGTTCCAAAGTTTCGCTGAATACCTTGTGGCACTGAATGCCACTTGGCTGATATTCTGCCAATGTGGGTGTCTCAAAGAAATGAGGAAGTGGCAAGGAGCGTATCTCGATGAGATCAGCAAAATGGAGGAAATCCACAAAAGGTTCCAAAGTTTCTCTCAATATCTTCGAGCAGTGAATGCCATTTGCCTGATGTTCTGCCAATGTGTGTGTCTCAATGAAATGAGAGAGTTGTAACGTGCTTATCTCGATGAGTTCAGCAAGTTGGAAGAAATCCAAAATATGTTGCAAAGTTTCCCTGAATACAATCGAGCAGTGAATGCCATTTGCCTGATATTCTGCCAACGTGAGTAACTCCATGCAATGAGAAAGTGGTAACGTGCTCATCAAGATGAATTCAGCAAGTTGGACGAAATCCACAATAGGTTCCAAAGTTTGTCTGAGTACCTCCGAGCAGTGAATGCCATTTGGCTGATATTCGGCCAATGTGTGTTTCTCAATGAAATGAGAGAGTTGTAACGTGCTTATCTCGATGAGTTCAGCAAGTTGGAAGAAATCCACAATCGTTTCCAAAGTATCTCAGAATACCTTCGAGCTGTGAATGCCATTTCGATGATATTCTGCCAATATGTGTATCTCAAAGAAATGAGGAAGGGCGAACGTGCTTATCTCGATGAGTTCAGCAAGTTGGAAGAAATCCACAATATGTTGCAAAATTTCTCTGAATACTATCGAGCAGTGAATGCCATTTGGATGATATTCTGCCAATGTGTGTACCTCAATGAAATGAGAGAGTAGTAAAGTGCTTATCTCGATGAGTTGTGCAAGTTGGAAGAAATCCACAATCTTTTCCAGAGTATCTCTGAATACCTTCGAGCAGTGAATGCCATTTGGATGATATTCTGCCAATATGTGTATCTCAATGAAATGAGAATGTGGTAACGTGCTTATCTCGATGAGTTCAACACGTTGGAAGATATCCACAATATGTTGCAAAGTTTCTCTGAATACTATCGAGCAGTGAATTCCATATGGATGATACTCTGCCAATGTGTGTATCTCAATGAATTGAGAAAGTGGAAAAGTGCATATCTCGATCAGTTCAGCAAGTTGGAAGAAATCCACAATAGGTCCCAAACGTTCTTTGAATTCCTTCGAGTAGTGAATGCCATTTGGCTGATATTCTGCAAAAGTGTGTAACTCAAGGAAATGAGAAAGTGGTAACGTGCATATCTCGATGTGTTGTGCAAGTTGGAAGAAATCCACAATCGGTTCCAAACTTTCCCTGAATACCTTAGAGCAGTGAATGCCATTTGGCTGATATACTGCCAATGTGTGCAGCTCAATGAAATGAGAGAGTAGTAAAGTGCTTATCTCGATGAGTTGTGCAAGTTGGAAGCAATCCACAATCGTTTCCAGAGTATCTCTCAATACCTTCGAACAGTGAATGCCATTTGGATGATATTCTGCCAATATGTGTATCTCAATGAAATGAGAATGTGGTAACGTGCTTATCTCGATGAGTTCAACAAGTTGGAAGATATCCACAATATGTTGCAAAGTTTCTCTGAATACTATCGAGCAGTGAATGCCATTTGGCTGATATTCTGCAAATGTGTGTAACTCAAGGAAATGAGAAAGTGGTAACGTGCATATTTCGATGTGTTGTGCAAGTTGGAAGAAATCCACAATCGGTTCCAAACTTTCCCTGAATACCTTAGAGCAGTGAATGCCATTTGGCTGATATACTGCCAATGTGTGCAGCTCAATGAAATGAGAGAGTAGTAAAGTGCTTATCTCGATGAGTTGTGCAAGTTGGAAGCAATCCACAATCGTTTCCAGAGTATCTCTCAATACCTTCGAACAGTGAATGCCATTTGGATGATATTCTGCCAATATGTGTATCTCAATGAAATGAGAATGTGGTAACGTGCTTATCTCGATGAGTTCAACAAGAAGGAAGATATCCACAATATGTTGCAAAGTTTCTCTGAATACTATCGAGCAGTGAATGCCATTTGGCTGATATTCTGCAAATGTGTGTAACTCAAGGAAATGAGAAAGTGGTAACGTGCATATTTCGATGTGTTGTGCAAGTTGGAAGAAATCCACAATCGGTTCCAAACTTTCCCTGAATACCTTAGAGCAGTGAATGCCATTTGGCTGATATACTGCCAATGTGTGCAGCTCAATGAAATGAGAGAGTAGTAAAGTGCTTATCTCGATGAGTTGTGCAAGTTGGAAGCAATCCACAATCGTTTCCAGAGTATCTCTCAATACCTTCGAACAGTGAATGCCATTTGGATGATATTCTGCCAATATGTGTATCTCAATGAAATGAGAATGTGGTAACGTGCTTATCTCGATGAGTTCAACAAGTTGGAAGATATCCACAATATGTTGCAAAGTTTCTCTGAATACTATCGAGCAGTGAATGCCATTTGGCTGATATTCTGCCCATGTGTGTATCTCAATGAAATGAGAAAGTGGTAAAGTTCTTATCTCTATGAGTTGTGCAAGTTGGAAGAAATCCACAATCGGTTTCAAAGTTTCTCCGAATACCTTCGAGCAGTGAAGGCCATTTGGCTGATTTTCTGCCAATGTGTGTATCTCAATAAAATGAGTAAGTGGTAAAGTGCTTATCTCGATGAGTTCAGCAAGTTGTAAGAATCCACAATATGTTGCAAAGTTTCTCTGAATACCTTCGAGCAGTGAATGCCATTTGGCTGATATTCTGCCAATGTGTGTATCTTAATGAAATGAGAAAGTAGTAACGTGCTTATCTCGATGAGTTCAGCAAGTTGGAAGAAATCCACAATAGTTCCCTAACTTTCTGTGAATTCTTTCGAGTAGTGAATGCCATTTGGCTGATATTCTGCCAATGTGTGGAACTCAAGGAAATCAGAAAGTGGTAAGGTGCTTATCCCGATGAGTTCAGCAAGTTGTAGGAAATGTAGAAAAGGTTCAAATGATTCTCTGAACACGCTCGAACAATGAATGCAATTTGGCTGATATGCTGCCAATGTGTGTATCTCAATGAAATGAGAAAGTGGTAACGTGCATTTCTCGAAGAGTTCAGCAAATTGGAGGAAATCAACAATATGTTGCAAAGTTTCTCTGAAAACCATCGAGCAGTGAATGCCTTTTGGCTGATACTCTGCCAATGTGTGTATCTCAACGAAATGAGAAAGTGGTAACGTGCTTATCTCGATGAGTTGTGCAAGTTGTAAGAAATCCACAATCGGATCCAAACTTTCCCTGAATACCTTAGAGCAGTGAGTGCCATTTGGCTGATATACTGCCAATGTGTGCAGCTCAATGAAATGAGAAAGTGGAAAAGTGCTCATATCGATGAGGTGAACAAGTTGGAGGAAATCCACAAAAGGTTCCAAAGTTTCGCTGAATACCTTGTGGCACTGAATACCACTTGGCTGATATTCTGCCAATGTGTGTGTCTCAAAGAAATGAGGAAGTGGCAAAGAGCGTATCTCGATGAGATCAGCAAAATGGTGGAATTCCACAAATGGTTCCAAAGTTTCTCTCAATATCTTCGAGAAGTGAATGCCATTTTCCTGATATTTTGCCAACGTGAGTAACTCCATGCAATGAGAAAGTGGTAACGTGCTCATCAAGATGAATTCAGCAAGTTGGAAGAAATCCACAATATGTTGCAAAGTTTCTCTGAATACTATCGAGCAGTGAATGCCATTTGGCTGATATTCGGCCAATGTGTGTATCTCAATGAAATGAGAAAGTAGTAAAGTGCTTATCTCGATGATTTCAGCAAGTTGGAAGAAATCCACAATCGGTTCCAAAGTTTCTCCGAATACCTTCGAGCAGTGAATGCCATTTCGATGATATTCTGCCAATATGTGTATCTCAAAGAAATGAGGAAGGGCGAACGTGCTTATCTCGATGAGTTCAGCAAGTTGGAAGAAATCCACAACATGTTGCAAAGTTTCTCTGAATACTATCGAGCAGTGAATGCCATTTGGCTGATATTCTGCCAATGTGTGTATCTCAATGAAATGAGAACGTAGTAAAGTGCTTATCTCAATGAGTTGTGCAAGTTGGTAGAAATCCACAATCGGTTCCGAAGTTTCTCCGAATACCTTCGAGCAGTGAATGCCATTTGGCTGATTTTCTGCCAATGTGTGTATCTCAATAAAATGAGAAAGGTGTAAAGTGCTTATCTCGATCAGTTCAGCAAGTTGGAAGATAACCTCAATAAGTCGCAACGTTTCTCTTAGTTCCTTCGAGTAGTGAATGCCATTTGGCTGATTTTCTGCCAATGTGTGTAACTCAAGGAAATCAGAAAGTGGTAAGGAGCTTATCTCGATGAGTTCAGCAAGTTGTAGGAAATGTACAAAAGGTTCCAATGATTCTCTGAACAATGAATGCAATTTCGCTGATATGCTGCCAATGTGTGTATTACAATGAAATGAGAAAGTGGTAACGTGCTTATCTCGAAGAGTTCAGCAAGTTGGACGAAATCCACAATATGTTGCAAAGTTACTCTGAATTCCTTCGAGTAGTGAATGCCATTTGGCTGATATTCTGCCAATGTGTGTATCTCAAGGAAATGAGAAAGTGGTAAAGTGCTTATCTCGATTAGTTCAGCAAGTTGGAAGGAAACCACAATAGGTCCCAAAGTTTCTCTGAACTCCTTCGAGTAGTGAATGCCATTTGGCTGATATTCTGCCAATGTGCGTATCTCAATGAAATGAGAAAGTGGGAAAGTGCTTATCTGGATGAGTTCATGAAGTTGGAAGAAATCCTCAGTATGTTCCAAAGTTTCTCTGAATACCATCGAGCAGTGAATGTCATTTGGCTGATATTATGCTAATGTGTGTATGTCAATGAAATGAGAAAGTGGTAAAGTGCTTACCTCGATGAGCTGAGCAAGTTGGAAGAAATCCAAAATCGTTTCCGAAGTTTCTCTGAATACCATCGAGCAGTGTATGCCGTTTGTCTGATATTCTACCAATGTTTGTATCTCAATGAAATGAGGAAGTGGTAAAGTGCTTATCTCGATGAGCTGAGCAAAATGGAGGAAATCCACAATAGGTTCCAAATTTCCTCTGAATATCATAGAGCAGTGAATGCCATTTGCCTGATATTCTGCCAACGTGTGTATCTCAATGAAATGAGAAATGGGTAACGTCCTTATCTCGATGAGTTCAGCATGTTGGAAGAAATCCACAATAGGTTGCAAAGTTTCTCTGAATACCTTCGAGCTGAGAATACCATTTGGCTGATATTCTGCCAATGTGTGTTTCACAATGAAATGAGAATGTGGTAAAGTGTTTATCTCGATGAGTTCAGCGTGTTGGAGGAAATCCACAACAGGTTCCATAGTTTCTGAGAATACCTTCGTGCAGTGAATGCCATTTGGATGATATTCTGCCAATGTGTGTATCTCAATGAAATGAGAAAGTGGTAAAGTGCTTATCTCGATGAGTTCAGGAAGTTGGAAGAAACCCACAATAGGTCCCAAAGTTTCTGTGAATTCCTTTGAGTAGTGAATGCCATTTGGCTGATGTTCTGCCAATGTGTGTATCTGAAGGAAATGAGAAAGTGGTAAAGCCCTTATCTTGATGAGTTCAGCAAGTTGTAGGAAATCTACAAACGGTTCCAATGTTTCTCTGAGTACGCTCGAACAGTGATTGCAATTTGGCTGATATTCTGCCAATGTGTGTATCTCAATGAAATGAGAAAGTGGTGAAGTGCTTATCTCGATGAGTTCAGTAAGTTGGAAGAAATCCAAAATATGTTGCAAAGTTTCCCTGAATACAATCGAGCAGTGAATGCCATTTGCCTGATATTCTGCCAACGTGAGTAACTCCATGCAATGAGAAAGTGGTAACGTGCTCATCAAGATGAATTCAGCAAGTTGGACGAAATCCACAATAGGTTCCAAAGTTTGTCTGAGTACCTCCGGACAGTGAATGCCATTTGGCTGATATTCTGCCAATGTGTGTTTCTCAATGAAATGAGAGAGTTGTAACGTGCTGATCTCGCTGAGTTCAGCAAGTTGGAACAAATCCACAATAGTTTCCAAAGTATCTCTGAATACCTTCGAGCAGTGAATGCCATTTGGATGATATTCTGCCAATATGTGTATCTCAA
Organism: Carcharhinus amblyrhynchos; assembly: GCF_965287045.1. Taxonomy (NCBI): domain Eukaryota; kingdom Metazoa; phylum Chordata; class Chondrichthyes; order Carcharhiniformes; family Carcharhinidae; genus Carcharhinus; species Carcharhinus amblyrhynchos. The sequence continues at coordinate 45,414,052 of NC_137348.1, forward strand.
TGAAATGAGAAAGTGGTAACGTGCTCATCTCGATGAGTTCAGCAAGTTGGAAGAAATCCACAATATGTTGCAAAGTTTCTCTGAATACTGTCAAGCAGTGAATGCCATTTGGCTGATATTCTGCCAATGTGTGTATCTCAATGAAATGGAAAGTAGTAAAGTGCTCATCTCGATAAGTTGTGCAAGTTGGTAGAAATCCACAGTTGGTTCCAAAGCTTCTCCGAATGCCTTCGAGCAGTGAATGCCATTTGGCTGAATTTCTGCCAATGTGTGTATCTCAATGAAATGAGGAAGTGGTAAAGTGCTTATCTCGATGAGTTGTGCAAGTTGGTAGAAATCCACAATCGGTTCCCAATTTTCTGAAAATACCTTCGAGCAGTGAATGCCATTTGACTGATTTTCTGCCAATGTGTGTATCTCAATGAAATGAGAAAGTGGTAAAGTGCTTATCTCGCTGAGTTCAGCAAGTTGGAAGAAATCCACAATAGGTCCCAAACTTTCTGTGAATTCCTTCGAGTAGTGAATACCATTTGGCTGATATTCTGCCAATGTGTGTAACTCAAGGAAATCAGAAAGTGGTAAGGTGCTTATCTCGATGAGTTCAGCAAGTTGTAGGAAATGTAGAAAAGGTTCCAATGATTCTCTGAATACGCTCGAACAATGAATGCAATTTGGCTGATATTCTGCCAATGTGTGTATCTCAATGAAATGAGAAAGTGGTAACGTGCTAATCTCGAAGAGTTCAGCAAGTTGGACGAAATCCACAATATGTTGCAAAGTTTCTCTGAAAACCATCGAGCAGTGAATGCCTTTTGGCTGATACTCTGCCAATGTGTGTATCTCAATGAAATGAGAAAGTGGTAACGTGCTTATCTCGATGATTTGTGCAAGTTGGATAAAATCCACAATCGGTTCCAAACTTTCCCTGAATACCTTAGAGCAGTGAATGCCATTTGGCTGATATACTGCCAATGTGTGCAGCTCAATGAAATGAGAAAGTGGAAAAGTGCTCATCTCGATGAGGTGAACAAGTTGGAGGAAATCCACCAAAGGTTCCAAAGTTTCGCTGAATATCTTGTGGCACTGAATGCCACTTGGCTGATATTCTGCCAATGTGTGTGTCTCAAAGAAATGAGGAAGTGGCAAAGAGCGTATCTCGATGAGATCAGCAAAATGGTGGAATTCCACAAATGGTTCCAAAGTTTCTCTCAATATCTTCGAGAAGTGAATGCCATTTTCCTGATATTTTGCCAACGTGAGTAACTCCATGCAATGAGAAAGTGGTAACGTGCTCATCAAGATGAATTCAGCAAGTTGGAAGAAATCCACAATATGTTGCAAAGTTTCTCTGAATACTATCGAGCAGTGAATGCCATTTGGCTGATATTCGGCCAATGTGTGTATCTCAATGAAATGAGAAAGTAGTAAAGTGCTTATCTCGATGATTTCAGCAAGTTGGAAGAAATCCACAATCGGTTCCAAAGTTTCTCCGAATACCTTCGAGCAGTGAATGCCATTTCGATGATATTCTGCCAATATGTGTATCTCAAAGAAATGAGGAAGGGCGAACGTGCTTATCTCGATGAGTTCAGCAAGTTGGAAGAAATCCACAACATGTTGCAAAGTTTCTCTGAATACTATCGAGCAGTGAATGCCATTTGGCTGATATTCTGCCAATGTGTGTATCTCAATGAAATGAGAACGTAGTAAAGTGCTTATCTCAATGAGTTGTGCAAGTTGATAGAAATCCACAATCGCTTCCGAAGTTTCTCCGAATACCTTCGAGCAGTGAATGCCATTTGGCTGATTTTCTGCCAATGTGTGTATCTCAATAAAATGAGAAAGGTGTAAAGTGCTTATCTCGATCAGTTCAGCAAGTTGGAAGATAACCACAATAAGTCGCAACGTTTCTCTTAGTTCCTTCGAGTAGTGAATGCCATTTGGCTGATTTTCTGCCAATGTGTGTAACTCAAGGAAATCAGAAAGTGGTAAGGAGCTTATCTCGATGAGTTCAGCAAGTTGTAGGAAATGTACAAAAGGTTCCAATGATTCTCTGAATACGCTCGAACAATGAATGCAATTTCGCTGATATGCTGCCAATGTGTGTATTACAATGAAATGAGAAAGTGGTAACGTGCTTATCTCGAAGAGTTCAGCAAGTTGGACGAAATCCACAATATGTTGCAAAGTTACTCTGAATTCCTTCGAGTAGTGAATGCCATTTGGCTGATATTCTGCCAATGTGTGTATCTCAAGGAAATGTGAAAGTGGTAAAGTGCTTATCTCGATGAGTTCAGCAAGTTGGAAGAAATCCACAATAGGTCCCAAACTTTTGGGAATTCCTTCGAGTAGTGAATGCCATTTGGCTGATATTCTGCCAATGTGTGTATCTCAACGAAATGAGAAAGTGGTAACGTGCTTATCTCGATGAGTTGTGCAAGTTGTAAGAAATCCACAATCGGATCCAAACTTTCCCTGAATACCTTAGAGCAGTGAATGCCATTTGGCTGATATACTGCCAATGTGTGCAGCTCAATGAAATGAGAAAGTGGAAAAGTGCTCATCTCGATGAGTTGAACAAGTTGGAGGAAATCCACAATAGGTTCCAAAGTTTCGCTGAATACCTTGTGGCACTGAATACCACTTGGCTGATATTATGCCAATGTGTGTGTCTCAAAGAAATGTGGAAGTGGCAAAGAGCGTATCTCGATGAGATCAGCAAAATGGAAGAAATCCACAAAAGTTTCCAAAGTTTCTCTCAATATCTTCGAGAAGTGAATGCCATTTGCCTGATATTCTGCCAACGTGAGTAACTCCATGGAATGAGAACGTGGTAACGTGCTTATCTCGATGAGTTCAGCAAGTTGGAACAAATCCACAATCGTTTCCAAAGTATCTCAGAATACCTTCGAGCAGTGAATGCCATTTGGATGATATTCTGCCAATATGTGTATCTCAATGAAATGAGAAAGTGGTAACGTGCTTATCTCGATGAGTTCAGCAAGTTGGAAGAAATCCACAATATGTTGCAAAGTTTCTCTGAATACTATCGAGCAGTGAATGCCATTTGGATGATATTCTGCCAATGTGTGTATCTCAATGAAATGAGAAAGTGGTAAAGTGCTTATCTCGATTAGTTCAGCAAGTTGGAAGGAAACCACAATAGGTCCCAAAGTTTCTCTGAACTCCTTCGAGTAGTGAATGCCATTTGGCTGATATTCTGCCAATGTGCGTATCTCAATGAAATGAGAAAGTGGGAAAGTGCTTATCTGGATGAGTTCATCAAGTTGGAAGAAATCCTCAGTATGTTCCAAAGTTTCTCTGAATACCATCGAGCAGTGAATGTCATTTGGCTGATATTATGCTAATGTGTGTATGTCAATGAAATGAGAAAGTGGTAAAGTGCTTACCTCGATGAGCTGAGCAAGTTGGAAGAAATCCAAAATCGTTTCCGAAGTTTCTCTGAATACCATCGAGCAGTGTATGCCGTTTTTCTGATATTCTACCAATGTTTGTATCTCAATGAAATGAGGAAGTGGTAAAGTGCTTATCTCGATGAGCTGAGCAAAATGGAGGAAATCCACAATAGGTTCCAAATTTCCTCTGAATATCATAGAGCAGTGAATGCCATTTGCCTGATATTCTGCCAACGTGTGTATCTCAATGAAATGAGAAATGGGTAACGTCCTTATCTCGATGAGTTCAGCATGTTGGAAGAAATCCACAATAGGTTGCAAAGTTTCTTTGAATACCTTCGAGCTGAGAATACCATTTGGCTGATATTCTGCCAATGTGTGTTTCACAATGAAATGAGAATGTGGTAAAGTGTTTATCTCGATGAGTTCAGCGTGTTGGAGGAAATCCACAACAGGTTCCATAGTTTCTGAGAATACCTTCGTGCAGTGAATGCCATTTGGATGATATTCTGCCAATTTGTGTATCTCAATGAAATGAGAAAGTGGTAAAGTGCTTATCTCGATGAGTTCAGGAAGTTGGAAGAAACCCACAATAGGTCCCAAAGTTTCTGTGAATTCCTTTGAGTAGTGAATGCCATTTGGCTGATGTTCTGCCAATGTGTGTATCTGAAGGAAATGAGAAAGTGGTAAAGCCCTTATCTTGATGAGTTCAGCAAGTTGTAGGAAATCTACAAACGGTTCCAATGTTTCTCTGAGTACGCTCGAACAGTGATTGCAATTTGGCTGATATTCTGCCAATGTGTGTATCTCAATGAAATGAGAAAGTGGTGAAGTGCTTATCTCGATGAGTTCAGTAAGTTGGAAGAAATCCAAAATATGTTGCAAATGGTAGGCTTCTGCAGAAAATGCAGATGTATGGGATTGTGGGTAATCTAGGAAGTTGGATCAGGAATTGGCTATCAGATAGGAGACAGAGGGTGGTGGTGGATGGTAAATATTCATCATGGAGTGCAGTTACGAGTGGTGTGCCTCAGGGATCTGTTTTGGGGCCACTGTTGTTTGTAATTTTTATTAATGATCTGGATGAGGGTATAGTTGGGTGGATTAGTAAATTTGCTGATGACACCAAAGTTGGAGGTGTGGTAGATTGTGAGGAAGGGTGTCATAGTCTGCAGGGAGACTTAGATAGGTTGCAGAGCTGGGCCGAGAGGTGGCGGATGGAATTTAATGCGGAGAAGTGTGAGGTAATTCACTTTGGTAGGAGCAACAGATGTGTCGAGTATAGGGCTAACGGGAGGACTTTGAATAGTGTGATATAGGGATCTAGGTGTGTGTGTACATAGATCCCTGAAAGTTGGGAATCAAGTAGATAAGGTTGTCAAGAAGGCGTACGGTGTCTTGGCGTTTATTGGTAGGGGGATTGAATTTAGGAGTCGCAGTGTAATGTTGCAACTGTACACTACTCTAGTGCGGCCGCACTTGGAGTACTGTGTGCAGTTCTGGTCCCCGCATTACAAGAAGGATGTGGAGGCGTTGGAGAGGGTGCAGAGGAGGTTTACTAGGATGTTGCCTGGTATGGTGGGGAGGTCCTATGAGGAGAGACTGAGGGATCTAGGGTTGTTTTCGTTGGGAAGAAGGCGGCTAAGAGGGGATCTTATTGAAACATATAAGATGATTAGAGGTTTAGATAGGGTGGATAGTGATAGCCTTTTTCCTCGGATGGAGAAAGCTAGCACGAGGGGGCATGACTTTAAATTAAGGGGGGGTAGCTACAGGACGGATGTCAGGGGTAGGTTCTTTACCCAGCGGGTGGTGAGGGATTGGAATGCCCTGCCTGCTGCAGTTGTAGATGCGTCTAGTTTGGGGGCGTTTAAGAGATCTCTGGATAGGTTTATGGACGAAAAGGGATTGGTATAGGCTAGTGGGTCATTGTTTTTGTAACTGGTCGGCGCAACATCGTGGGCCGAAGGGCCTGTTCTGCGCTGTAATGTTCTATGTTCTATGTTCTATGTTTAAGTTTCCCTGAATACAATCGAGCAGTGAATGCCATTTGCCTGATATTCTGCCAACGTGAGTAACTCCATGCAATGAGAAAGTGGTAACGTGCTCATCAAGATGAATTCAGCAAGTTGGACGAAATCCACAATAGGTTCCAAAGTTTGTCTGAGTACCTCCGGACAGTGAATGCCATTTGGCTGATATTCTGCCAATGTGTGTTTCTCAATGAAATGAGAGAGTTGTAACGTGCTGATCTCGCTGAGTTCAGCAAGTTGGAAGAAATCCACAATAGTTTCCAAAGTATCTCTGAATACCTTCGAGCAGTGAATGCCATTTGGATGATATTCTGCCAATATGTGTATCTCAATGAAATGAGAAAGTGGTAACGTGCTCATCTCGATGAGTTCAGCAAGTTGGAAGAAATCCACAATATGTTGCAAAGTTTCTCTGAATACTGTCAAGCAGTGAATGCCATTTGGCTGATATTCTGCCAATGTGTGTATCTCAATGAAATGGAAAGTAGTAAAGTGCTCATCTCGATAAGTTGTGCAAGTTGGTAGAAATCCACAGTTGGTTCCAAAGCTTCTCCGAATGCCTTCGAGCAGTGAATGCCATTTGGCTGAATTTCTGCCAATGTGTGTATCTCAATGAAATGAGGAAGTGGTAAAGTGCTTATCTCGATGAGTTGTGCAAGTTGGTAGAAATCCACAATCGGTTCCCAATTTTCTGAAAATACCTTCGAGCAGTGAATGCCATTTGACTGATTTTCTGCCAATGTGTGTATCTCAATGAAATGAGAAAGTGGTAAAGTGCTTATCTCGCTGAGTTCAGCAAGTTGGAAGAAATCCACAATAGGTCCCAAACTTTCTGTGAATTCCTTCGAGTAGTGAATACCATTTGGCTGATATTCTGCCAATGTGTGTAACTCAAGGAAATCAGAAAGTGGTAAGGTGCTTATCTCGATGAGTTCAGCAAGTTGTAGGAAATGTAGAAAAGGTTCCAATGATTCTCTGAATACGCTCGAACAATGAATGCAATTTGGCTGATATTCTGCCAATGTGTGTATCTCAATGAAATGAGAAAGTGGTAACGTGCTAATCTCGAAGAGTTCAGCAAGTTGGACGAAATCCACAATATGTTGCAAAGTTTCTCTGAAAACCATCGAGCAGTGAATGCCTTTTGGCTGATACTCTGCCAATGTGTGTATCTCAATGAAATGAGAAAGTGGTAACGTGCTTATCTCGATGATTTGTGCAAGTTGGATAAAATCCACAATCGGTTCCAAACTTTCCCTGAATACCTTAGAGCAGTGAATGCCATTTGGCTGATATACTGCCAATGTGTGCAGCTCAATGAAATGAGAAAGTGGAAAAGTGCTCATCTCGATGAGGTGAACAAGTTGGAGGAAATCCACCAAAGGTTCCAAAGTTTCGCTGAATATCTTGTGGCACTGAATGCCACTTGGCTGATATTCTGCCAATGTGTGTGTCTCAAAGAAATGAGGAAGTGGCAAAGAGCGTATCTCGATGAGATCAGCAAAATGGTGGAATTCCACAAATGGTTCCAAAGTTTCTCTCAATATCTTCGAGAAGTGAATGCCATTTTCCTGATATTTTGCCAACGTGAGTAACTCCATGCAATGAGAAAGTGGTAACGTGCTCATCAAGATGAATTCAGCAAGTTGGAAGAAATCCACAATATGTTGCAAAGTTTCTCTGAATACTATCGAGCAGTGAATGCCATTTGGCTGATATTCGGCCAATGTGTGTATCTCAATGAAATGAGAAAGTAGTAAAGTGCTTATCTCGATGATTTCAGCAAGTTGGAAGAAATCCACAATCGGTTCCAAAGTTTCTCCGAATACCTTCGAGCAGTGAATGCCATTTCGATGATATTCTGCCAATATGTGTATCTCAAAGAAATGAGGAAGGGCGAACGTGCTTATCTCGATGAGTTCAGCAAGTTGGAAGAAATCCACAACATGTTGCAAAGTTTCTCTGAATACTATCGAGCAGTGAATGCCATTTGGCTGATATTCTGCCAATGTGTGTATCTCAATGAAATGAGAACGTAGTAAAGTGCTTATCTCAATGAGTTGTGCAAGTTGGTAGAAATCCACAATCGGTTCCGAAGTTTCTCCGAATACCTTCGAGCAGTGAATGCCATTTGGCTGATTTTCTGCCAATGTGTGTATCTCAATAAAATGAGAAAGGTGTAAAGTGCTTATCTCGATCAGTTCAGCAAGTTGGAAGATAACCACAATAAGTCGCAACGTTTCTCTTAGTTCCTTCGAGTAGTGAATGCCATTTGGCTGATTTTCTGCCAATGTGTGTAACTCAAGGAAATCAGAAAGTGGTAAGGAGCTTATCTCGATGAGTTCAGCAAGTTGTAGGAAATGTACAAAAGGTTCCAATGATTCTCTGAATACGCTCGAACAATGAATGCAATTTCGCTGATATGCTGCCAATGTGTGTATTACAATGAAATGAGAAAGTGGTAACGTGCTTATCTCGAAGAGTTCAGCAAGTTGGACGAAATCCACAATATGTTGCAAAGTTACTCTGAATTCCTTCGAGTAGTGAATGCCATTTGGCTGATATTCTGCCAATGTGTGTATCTCAAGGAAATGTGAAAGTGGTAAAGTGCTTATCTCGATGAGTTCAGCAAGTTGGAAGAAATCCACAATAGGTCCCAAACTTTTGGGAATTCCTTCGAGTAGTGAATGCCATTTGGCTGATATTCTGCCAATGTGTGTATCTCAACGAAATGAGAAAGTGGTAACGTGCTTATCTCGATGAGTTGTGCAAGTTGTAAGAAATCCACAATCGGATCCAAACTTTCCCTGAATACCTTAGAGCAGTGAATGCCATTTGGCTGATATACTGCCAATGTGTGCAGCTCAATGAAATGAGAAAGTGGAAAAGTGCTCATCTCGATGAGTTGAACAAGTTGGAGGAAATCCACAATAGGTTCCAAAGTTTCGCTGAATACCTTGTGGCACTGAATACCACTTGGCTGATATTATGCCAATGTGTGTGTCTCAAAGAAATGTGGAAGTGGCAAAGAGCGTATCTCGATGAGATCAGCAAAATGGAAGAAATCCACAAAAGTTTCCAAAGTTTCTCTCAATATCTTCGAGAAGTGAATGCCATTTGCCTGATATTCTGCCAACGTGAGTAACTCCATGGAATGAGAACGTGGTAACGTGCTTATCTCGATGAGTTCAGCAAGTTGGAACAAATCCACAATCGTTTCCAAAGTATCTCAGAATACCTTCGAGCAGTGAATGCCATTTGGATGATATTCTGCCAATATGTGTATCTCAATGAAATGAGAAAGTGGTAACGTGCTTATCTCGATGAGTTCAGCAAGTTGGAAGAAATCCACAATATGTTGCAAAGTTTCTCTGAATACTATCGAGCAGTGAATGCCATTTGGATGATATTCTGCCAATGTGTGTATCTCAATGAAATGAGAAAGTGGTAAAGTGCTTATCTCGATTAGTTCAGCAAGTTGGAAGGAAACCACAATAGGTCCCAAAGTTTCTCTGAACTCCTTCGAGTAGTGAATGCCATTTGGCTGATATTCTGCCAATGTGCGTATCTCAATGAAATGAGAAAGTGGGAAAGTGCTTATCTGGATGAGTTCATGAAGTTGGAAGAAATCCTCAGTATGTTCCAAAGTTTCTCTGAATACCATCGAGCAGTGAATGTCATTTGGCTGATATTATGCTAATGTGTGTATGTCAATGAAATGAGAAAGTGGTAAAGTGCTTACCTCGATGAGCTGAGCAAGTTGGAAGAAATCCAAAATCGTTTCCGAAGTTTCTCTGAATACCATCGAGCAGTGTATGCCGTTTTTCTGATATTCTACCAATGTTTGTAACTCAATGAAATGAGGAAGTGGTAAAGTGCTTATCTCGATGAGCTGAGCAAAATGGAGGAAATCCACAATAGGTTCCAAATTTCCTCTGAATATCATAGAGCAGTGAATGCCATTTGCCTGATATTCTGCCAACGTGTGTATCTCAATGAAATGAGAAATGGGTAACGTCCTTATCTCGATGAGTTCAGCATGTTGGAAGAAATCCACAATAGGTTGCAAAGTTTCTTTGAATACCTTCGAGCTGAGAATACCATTTGGCTGATATTCTGCCAATGTGTGTTTCACAATGAAATGAGAATGTGGTAAAGTGTTTATCTCGATGAGTTCAGCGTGTTGGAGGAAATCCACAACAGGTTCCATAGTTTCTGAGAATACCTTCGTGCAGTGAATGCCATTTGGATGATATTCTGCCAATGTGTGTATCTCAATGAAATGAGAAAGTGGTAAAGTGCTTATCTCGATGAGTTCAGGAAGTTGGAAGAAACCCACAATAGGTCCCAAAGTTTCTGTGAATTCCTTTGAGTAGTGAATGCCATTTGGCTGATGTTCTGCCAATGTGTGTATCTGAAGGAAATGAGAAAGTGGTAAAGCCCTTATCTTGATGAGTTCAGCAAGTTGTAGGAAATCTACAAACGGTTCCAATGTTTCTCTGAGTACGCTCGAACAGTGATTGCAATTTGGCTGATATTCTGCCAATGTGTGTATCTCAATGAAATGAGAAAGTGGTGAAGTGCTTATCTCGATGAGTTCAGTAAGTTGGAAGAAATCCAAAATATGTTGCAAAGTTTCCCTGAATACAATCGAGCAGTGAATGCCATTTGCCTGATATTCTGCCAACGTGAGTAACTCCATGCAATGAGAAAGTGGTAACGTGCTCATCAAGATGAATTCAGCAAGTTGGACGAAATCCACAATAGGTTCCAAAGTTTGTCTGAGTACCTCCGGACAGTGAATGCCATTTGGCTGATATTCTGCCAATGTGTGTTTCTCAATGAAATGAGAGAGTTGTAACGTGCTGATCTCGCTGAGTTCAGCAAGTTGGAAGAAATCCACAATAGTTTCCAAAGTATCTCTGAATACCTTCGAGCAGTGAATGCCATTTGGATGATATTCTGCCAATATGTGTATCTCAATGAAATGAGAAAGTGGTAACGTGCTCATCTCGATGAGTTCAGCAAGTTGGAAGAAATCCACAATATGTTGCAAAGTTTCTCTGAATACTGTCAAGCAGTGAATGCCATTTGGCTGATATTCTGCCAATGTGTGTATCTCAATGAAATGGAAAGTAGTAAAGTGCTCATCTCGATAAGTTGTGCAAGTTGGTAGAAATCCACAGTTGGTTCCAAAGCTTCTCCGAATGCCTTCGAGTAGTGAATGCCATTTGGCTGAATTTCTGCCAATGTGTGTATCTCAATGAAATGAGGAAGTGGTAAAGTGCTTATCTCGATGAGTTGTGCAAGTTGGTAGAAATCCACAATCGGTTCCCAATTTTCTGAAAATACCTTCGAGCAGTGAATGCCATTTGACTGATTTTCTGCCAATGTGTGTATCTCAATGAAATGAGAAAGTGGTAAAGTGCTTATCTCGCTGAGTTCAGCAAGTTGGAAGAAATCCACAATAGGTCCCAAACTTTCTGTGAATTCCTTCGAGTAGTGAATACCATTTGGCTGATATTCTGCCAATGTGTGTAACTCAAGGAAATCAGAAAGTGGTAAGGTGCTTATCTCGATGAGTTCAGCAAGTTGTAGGAAATGTAGAAAAGGTTCCAATGATTCTCTGAATACGCTCGAACAATGAATGCAATTTGGCTGATATTCTGCCAATGTGTGTATCTCAATGAAATGAGAAAGTGGTAACGTGCTAATCTCGAAGAGTTCAGCAAGTTGGACGAAATCCACAATATGTTGCAAAGTTTCTCTGAAAACCATCGAGCAGTGAATGCCTTTTGGCTGATACTCTGCCAATGTGTGTATCTCAATGAAATGAGAAAGTGGTAACGTGCTTATCTCGATGATTTGTGCAAGTTGGATAAAATCCACAATCGGTTCCAAACTTTCCCTGAATACCTTAGAGCAGTGAATGCCATTTGGCTGATATACTGCCAATGTGTGCAGCTCAATGAAATGAGAAAGTGGAAAAGTGCTCATCTCGATGAGGTGAACAAGTTGGAGGAAATCCACCAAAGGTTCCAAAGTTTCGCTGAATATCTTGTGGCACTGAATGCCACTTGGCTGATATTCTGCCAATGTGTGTGTCTCAAAGAAATGAGGAAGTGGCAAAGAGCGTATCTCGATGAGATCAGCAAAATGGTGGAATTCCACAAATGGTTCCAAAGTTTCTCTCAATATCTTCGAGAAGTGAATGCCATTTTCCTGATATTTTGCCAACGTGAGTAACTCCATGCAATGAGAAAGTGGTAACGTGCTCATCAAGATGAATTCAGCAAGTTGGAAGAAATCCACAATATGTTGCAAAGTTTCTCTGAATACTATCGAGCAGTGAATGCCATTTGGCTGATATTCGGCCAATGTGTGTATCTCAATGAAATGAGAAAGTAGTAAAGTGCTTATCTCGATGATTTCAGCAAGTTGGAAGAAATCCACAATCGGTTCCAAAGTTTCTCCGAATACCTTCGAGCAGTGAATGCCATTTCGATGATATTCTGCCAATATGTGTATCTCAAAGAAATGAGGAAGGGCGAACGTGCTTATCTCGATGAGTTCAGCAAGTTGGAAGAAATCCACAACATGTTGCAAAGTTTCTCTGAATACTATCGAGCAGTGAATGCCATTTGGCTGATATTCTGCCAATGTGTGTATCTCAATGAAATGAGAACGTAGTAAAGTGCTTATCTCAATGAGTTGTGCAAGTTGGTAGAAATCCACAATCGGTTCCGAAGTTTCTCCGAATACCTTCGAGCAGTGAATGCCATTTGGCTGATTTTCTGCCAATGTGTGTATCTCAATAAAATGAGAAAGGTGTAAAGTGCTTATCTCGATCAGTTCAGCAAGTTGGAAGATAACCACAATAAGTCGCAACGTTTCTCTTAGTTCCTTCGAGTAGTGAATGCCATTTGGCTGATTTTCTGCCAATGTGTGTAACTCAAGGAAATCAGAAAGTGGTAAGGAGCTTATCTCGATGAGTTCAGCAAGTTGTAGGAAATGTACAAAAGGTTCCAATGATTCTCTGAATACGCTCGAACAATGAATGCAATTTCGCTGATATGCTGCCAATGTGTGTATTACAATGAAATGAGAAAGTGGTAACGTGCTTATCTCGAAGAGTTCAGCAAGTTGGACGAAATCCACAATATGTTGCAAAGTTACTCTGAATTCCTTCGAGTAGTGAATGCCATTTGGCTGATATTCTGCCAATGTGTGTATCTCAAGGAAATGTGAAAGTGGTAAAGTGCTTATCTCGATGAGTTCAGCAAGTTGGAAGAAATCCACAATAGGTCCCAAACTTTTGGGAATTCCTTCGAGTAGTGAATGCCATTTGGCTGATATTCTGCCAATGTGTGTATCTCAACGAAATGAGAAAGTGGTAACGTGCTTATCTCGATGAGTTGTGCAAGTTGTAAGAAATCCACAATCGGATCCAAACTTTCCCTGAATACCTTAGAGCAGTGAATGCCATTTGGCTGATATACTGCCAATGTGTGCAGCTCAATGAAATGAGAAAGTGGAAAAGTGCTCATCTCGATGAGTTGAACAAGTTGGAGGAAATCCACAATAGGTTCCAAAGTTTCGCTGAATACCTTGTGGCACTGAATACCACTTGGCTGATATTATGCCAATGTGTGTGTCTCAAAGAAATGTGGAAGTGGCAAAGAGCGTATCTCGATGAGATCAGCAAAATGGAAGAAATCCACAAAAGTTTCCAAAGTTTCTCTCAATATCTTCGAGAAGTGAATGCCATTTGCCTGATATTCTGCCAACGTGAGTAACTCCATGGAATGAGAACGTGGTAACGTGCTTATCTCGATGAGTTCAGCAAGTTGGAACAAATCCACAATCGTTTCCAAAGTATCTCAGAATACCTTCGAGCAGTGAATGCCATTTGGATGATATTCTGCCAATATGTGTATCTCAATGAAATGAGAAAGTGGTAACGTGCTTATCTCGATGAGTTCAGCAAGTTGGAAGAAATCCACAATATGTTGCAAAGTTTCTCTGAATACTATCGAGCAGTGAATGCCATTTGGATGATATTCTGCCAATGTGTGTATCTCAATGAAATGAGAAAGTGGTAAAGTGCTTATCTCGATTAGTTCAGCAAGTTGGAAGGAAACCACAATAGGTCCCAAAGTTTCTCTGAACTCCTTCGAGTAGTGAATGCCATTTGGCTGATATTCTGCCAATGTGCGTATCTCAATGAAATGAGAAAGTGGGAAAGTGCTTATCTGGATGAGTTCATGAAGTTGGAAGAAATCCTCAGTATGTTCCAAAGTTTCTCTGAATACCATCGAGCAGTGAATGTCATTTGGCTGATATTATGCTAATGTGTGTATGTCAATGAAATGAGAAAGTGGTAAAGTGCTTACCTCGATGAGCTGAGCAAGTTGGAAGAAATCCAAAATCGTTTCCGAAGTTTCTCTGAATACCATCGAGCAGTGTATGCCGTTTTTCTGATATTCTACCAATGTTTGTAACTCAATGAAATGAGGAAGTGGTAAAGTGCTTATCTCGATGAGCTGAGCAAAATGGAGGAAATCCACAATAGGTTCCAAATTTCCTCTGAATATCATAGAGCAGTGAATGCCATTTGCCTGATATTCTGCCAACGTGTGTATCTCAATGAAATGAGAAATGGGTAACGTCCTTATCTCGATGAGTTCAGCATGTTGGAAGAAATCCACAATAGGTTGCAAAGTTTCTTTGAATACCTTCGAGCTGAGAATACCATTTGGCTGATATTCTGCCAATGTGTGTTTCACAATGAAATGAGAATGTGGTAAAGTGTTTATCTCGATGAGTTCAGCGTGTTGGAGGAAATCCACAACAGGTTCCATAGTTTCTGAGAATACCTTCGTGCAGTGAATGCCATTTGGATGATATTCTGCCAATGTGTGTATCTCAATGAAATGAGAAAGTGGTAAAGTGCTTATCTCGATGAGTTCAGGAAGTTGGAAGAAACCCACAATAGGTCCCAAAGTTTCTGTGAATTCCTTTGAGTAGTGAATGCCATTTGGCTGATGTTCTGCCAATGTGTGTATCTGAAGGAAATGAGAAAGTGGTAAAGCCCTTATCTTGATGAGTTCAGCAAGTTGTAGGAAATCTACAAACGGTTCCAATGTTTCTCTGAGTACGCTCGAACAGTGATTGCAATTTGGCTGATATTCTGCCAATGTGTGTATCTCAATGAAATGAGAAAGTGGTGAAGTGCTTATCTCGATGAGTTCAGTAAGTTGGAAGAAATCCAAAATATGTTGCAAAGTTTCCCTGAATACAATCGAGCAGTGAATGCCATTTGCCTGATATTCTGCCAACGTGAGTAACTCCATGCAATGAGAAAGTGGTAACGTGCTCATCAAGATGAATTCAGCAAGTTGGACGAAATCCACAATAGGTTCCAAAGTTTGTCTGAGTACCTCCGGACAGTGAATGCCATTTGGCTGATATTCTGCCAATGTGTGTTTCTCAATGAAATGAGAGAGTTGTAACGTGCTGATCTCGCTGAGTTCAGCAAGTTGGAAGAAATCCACAATAGTTTCCAAAGTATCTCTGAATACCTTCGAGCAGTGAATGCCATTTGGATGATATTCTGCCAATATGTGTATCTCAATGAAATGAGAAAGTGGTAACGTGCTCATCTCGATGAGTTCAGCAAGTTGGAAGAAATCCACAATATGTTGCAAAGTTTCTCTGAATACTGTCAAGCAGTGAATGCCATTTGGCTGATATTCTGCCAATGTGTGTATCTCAATGAAATGGAAAGTAGTAAAGTGCTCATCTCGATAAGTTGTGCAAGTTGGTAGAAATCCACAGTTGGTTCCAAAGCTTCTCCGAATGCCTTCGAGTAGTGAATGCCATTTGGCTGAATTTCTGCCAATGTGTGTATCTCAATGAAATGAGGAAGTGGTAAAGTGCTTATCTCGATGAGTTGTGCAAGTTGGTAGAAATCCACAATCGGTTCCCAATTTTCTGAAAATACCTTCGAGCAGTGAATGCCATTTGACTGATTTTCTGCCAATGTGTGTATCTCAATGAAATGAGAAAGTGGTAAAGTGCTTATCTCGCTGAGTTCAGCAAGTTGGAAGAAATCCACAATAGGTCCCAAACTTTCTGTGAATTCCTTCGAGTAGTGAATACCATTTGGCTGATATTCTGCCAATGTGTGTAACTCAAGGAAATCAGAAAGTGGTAAGGTGCTTATCTCGATGAGTTCAGCAAGTTGTAGGAAATGTAGAAAAGGTTCCAATGATTCTCTGAATACGCTCGAACAATGAATGCAATTTGGCTGATATTCTGCCAATGTGTGTATCTCAATGAAATGAGAAAGTGGTAACGTGCTAATCTCGAAGAGTTCAGCAAGTTGGACGAAATCCACAATATGTTGCAAAGTTTCTCTGAAAACCATCGAGCAGTGAATGCCTTTTGGCTGATACTCTGCCAATGTGTGTATCTCAATGAAATGAGAAAGTGGTAACGTGCTTATCTCGATGATTTGTGCAAGTTGGATAAAATCCACAATCGGTTCCAAACTTTCCCTGAATACCTTAGAGCAGTGAATGCCATTTGGCTGATATACTGCCAATGTGTGCAGCTCAATGAAATGAGAAAGTGGAAAAGTGCTCATCTCGATGAGGTGAACAAGTTGGAGGAAATCCACCAAAGGTTCCAAAGTTTCGCTGAATATCTTGTGGCACTGAATGCCACTTGGCTGATATTCTGCCAATGTGTGTGTCTCAAAGAAATGAGGAAGTGGCAAAGAGCGTATCTCGATGAGATCAGCAAAATGGTGGAATTCCACAAATGGTTCCAAAGTTTCTCTCAATATCTTCGAGAAGTGAATGCCATTTTCCTGATATTTTGCCAACGTGAGTAACTCCATGCAATGAGAAAGTGGTAACGTGCTCATCAAGATGAATTCAGCAAGTTGGAAGAAATCCACAATATGTTGCAAAGTTTCTCTGAATACTATCGAGCAGTGAATGCCATTTGGCTGATATTCGGCCAATGTGTGTATCTCAATGAAATGAGAAAGTAGTAAAGTGCTTATCTCGATGATTTCAGCAAGTTGGAAGAAATCCACAATCGGTTCCAAAGTTTCTCCGAATACCTTCGAGCAGTGAATGCCATTTCGATGATATTCTGCCAATATGTGTATCTCAAAGAAATGAGGAAGGGCGAACGTGCTTATCTCGATGAGTTCAGCAAGTTGGAAGAAATCCACAACATGTTGCAAAGTTTCTCTGAATACTATCGAGCAGTGAATGCCATTTGGCTGATATTCTGCCAATGTGTGTATCTCAATGAAATGAGAACGTAGTAAAGTGCTTATCTCAATGAGTTGTGCAAGTTGGTAGAAATCCACAATCGGTTCCGAAGTTTCTCCGAATACCTTCGAGCAGTGAATGCCATTTGGCTGATTTTCTGCCAATGTGTGTATCTCAATAAAATGAGAAAGGTGTAAAGTGCTTATCTCGATCAGTTCAGCAAGTTGGAAGATAACCACAATAAGTCGCAACGTTTCTCTTAGTTCCTTCGAGTAGTGAATGCCATTTGGCTGATTTTCTGCCAATGTGTGTAACTCAAGGAAATCAGAAAGTGGTAAGGAGCTTATCTCGATGAGTTCAGCAAGTTGTAGGAAATGTACAAAAGGTTCCAATGATTCTCTGAATACGCTCGAACAATGAATGCAATTTCGCTGATATGCTGCCAATGTGTGTATTACAATGAAATGAGAAAGTGGTAACGTGCTTATCTCGAAGAGTTCAGCAAGTTGGACGAAATCCACAATATGTTGCAAAGTTACTCTGAATTCCTTCGAGTAGTGAATGCCATTTGGCTGATATTCTGCCAATGTGTGTATCTCAATGAAATGTGAAAGTGGTAAAGTGCTTATCTCGATGAGTTCAGCAAGTTGGAAGAAATCCACAATAGGTCCCAAACTTTCTGTGAATTCCTTCGAGTAGTGAATGCCATTTGGCTGATATTCTGCCAATGTGTGTATCTCAACGAAATGAGAAAGTGGTAACGTGCTTATCTCGATGAGTTGTGCAAGTTGTAAGAAATCCACAATCGGATCCAAACTTTCCCTGAATACCTTAGAGCAGTGAATGCCATTTGGCTGATATACTGCCAATGTGTGCAGCTCAATGAAATGAGAAAGTGGAAAAGTGCTCATCTCGATGAGTTGAACAAGTTGGAGGAAATCCACAATAGGTTCCAAAGTTTCGCTGAATACCTTGTGGCACTGAATACCACTTGGCTGATATTATGCCAATGTGTGTGTCTCAAAGAAATGTGGAAGTGGCAAAGAGCGTATCTCGATGAGATCAGCAAAATGGAAGAAATCCACAAAAGTTTCCAAAGTTTCTCTCAATATCTTCGAGAAGTGAATGCCATTTGCCTGATATTCTGCCAACGTGAGTAACTCCATGGAATGAGAACGTGGTAACGTGCTTATCTCGATGAGTTCAGCAAGTTGGAACAAATCCACAATCGTTTCCAAAGTATCTCAGAATACCTTCGAGCAGTGAATGCCATTTGGATGATATTCTGCCAATATGTGTATCTCAATGAAATGAGAAAGTGGTAACGTGCTTATCTCGATGAGTTCAGCAAGTTGGAAGAAATCCACAATATGTTGCAAAGTTTCTCTGAATACTATCGAGCAGTGAATGCCATTTGGATGATATTCTGCCAATGTGTGTATCTCAATGAAATGAGAAAGTGGTAAAGTGCTTATCTCGATTAGTTCAGCAAGTTGGAAGGAAACCACAATAGGTCCCAAAGTTTCTCTGAACTCCTTCGAGTAGTGAATGCCATTTGGCTGATATTCTGCCAATGTGCGTATCTCAATGAAATGAGAAAGTGGGAAAGTGCTTATCTGGATGAGTTCATGAAGTTGGAAGAAATCCTCAGTATGTTCCAAAGTTTCTCTGAATACCATCGAGCAGTGAATGTCATTTGGCTGATATTATGCTAATGTGTGTATGTCAATGAAATGAGAAAGTGGTAAAGTGCTTACCTCGATGAGCTGAGCAAGTTGGAAGAAATCCAAAATCGTTTCCGAAGTTTCTCTGAATACCATCGAGCAGTGTATGCCGTTTGTCTGATATTCTACCAATGTTTGTATCTCAATGAAATGAGGAAGTGGTAAAGTGCTTATCTCGATGAGCTGAGCAAAATGGAGGAAATCCACAATAGGTTCCAAATTTCCTCTGAATATCATAGAGCAGTGAATGCCATTTGCCTGATATTCTGCCAACGTGTGTATCTCAATGAAATGAGAAATGGGTAACGTCCTTATCTCGATGAGTTCAGCATGTTGGAAGAAATCCACAATAGGTTGCAAAGTTTCTCTGAATACCTTCGAGCTGAGAATACCATTTGGCTGATATTCTGCCAATGTGTGTTTCACAATGAAATGAGAATGTGGTAAAGTGTTTATCTCGATGAGTTCAGCGTGTTGGAGGAAATCCACAACAGGTTCCATAGTTTCTGAGAATACCTTCGTGCAGTGAATGCCATTTGGATGATATTCTGCCAATGTGTGTATCTCAATGAAATGAGAAAGTGGTAAAGTGCTTATCTCGATGAGTTCAGGAAGTTGGAAGAAACCCACAATAGGTCCCAAAGTTTCTGTGAATTCCTTTGAGTAGTGAATGCCATTTGGCTGATGTTCTGCCAATGTGTGTATCTGAAGGAAATGAGAAAGTGGTAAAGCCCTTATCTTGATGAGTTCAGCAAGTTGTAGGAAATCTACAAACGGTTCCAATGTTTCTCTGAGTACGCTCGAACAGTGATTGCAATTTGGCTGATATTCTGCCAATGTGTGTATCTCAATGAAATGAGAAAGTGGTGAAGTGCTTATCTCGATGAGTTCAGTAAGTTGGAAGAAATCCAAAATATGTTGCAAAGTTTCCCTGAATACAATCGAGCAGTGAATGCCATTTGCCTGATATTCTGCCAACGTGAGTAACTCCATGCAATGAGAAAGTGGTAACGTGCTCATCAAGATGAATTCAGCAAGTTGGAAGAAATCCACAATAGTTTACAAAGTATCTCTGAATACCTTCGAGCAGTGAATGCCATTTGGATGATATTCTGCCAATATGTGTATCTCAATGAAATGAGAAAGTGGTAACGTGCTCATCTCGATGAGTTCAGCAAGTTGGAAGAAATCCACAATATGTTGCAAAGTTTCTCTGAATACTGTCAAGCAGTGAATGCCATTTGGCTGATATTCTGCCAATGTGTGTATCTCAATGAAATGGAAAGTAGTAAAGTGCTCATCTCGATAAGTTGTGCAAGTTGGTAGAAATCCACAGTTGGTTCCAAAGCTTCTCCGAATGCCTTCGAGCAGTGAATGCCATTTGGCTGAATTTCTGCCAATGTGTGTATCTCAATGAAATGAGGAAGTGGTAAAGTGCTTATCTCGATGAGTTGTGCAAGTTGGTAGAAATCCACAATCGGTTCCCAATTTTCTGAAAATACCTTCGAGCAGTGAATGCCATTTGACTGATTTTCTGCCAATGTGTGTATCTCAATGAAATGAGAAAGTGGTAAAGTGCTTATCTCGCTGAGTTCAGCAAGTTGGAAGAAATCCACAATAGGTCCCAAACTTTCTGTGAATTCCTTCGAGTAGTGAATACCATTTGGCTGATATTCTGCCAATGTGTGTAACTCAAGGAAATCAGAAATTGGTAAGGTGCTTATCTCGATGAGTTCAGCAAGTTGTAGGAAATGTAGAAAAGGTTCCAATGATTCTCTGAATACGCTCGAACAATGAATGCAATTTGGCTGATATTCTGCCAATGTGTGTATCTCAATGAAATGAGAAAGTGGTAACGTGCTAATCTCGAAGAGTTCAGCAAGTTGGACGAAATCCACAATATGTTGCAAAGTTTCTCTGAAAACCATCGAGCAGTGAATGCCTTTTGGCTGATACTCTGCCAATGTGTGTATCTCAATGAAATGAGAAAGTGGTAACGTGCTTATCTCGATGATTTGTGCAAGTTGGATAAAATCCACAATCGGTTCCAAACTTTCCCTGAATACCTTAGAGCAGTGAATGCCATTTGGCTGATATACTGCCAATGTGTGCAGCTCAATGAAATGAGAAAGTGGAAAAGTGCTCATCTCGATGAGGTGAACAAGTTGGAGGAAATCCACCAAAGGTTCCAAAGTTTCGCTGAATATCTTGTGGCACTGAATGCCACTTGGCTGATATTCTGCCAATGTGTGTGTCTCAAAGAAATGAGGAAGTGGCAAAGAGCGTATCTCGATGAGATCAGCAAAATGGTGGAATTCCACAAATGGTTCCAAAGTTTCTCTCAATATCTTCGAGAAGTGAATGCCATTTTCCTGATATTTTGCCAACGTGAGTAACTCCATGCAATGAGAAAGTGGTAACGTGCTCATCAAGATGAATTCAGCAAGTTGGAAGAAATCCACAATATGTTGCAAAGTTTCTCTGAATACTATCGAGCAGTGAATGCCATTTGGCTGATATTCGGCCAATGTGTGTATCTCAATGAAATGAGAAAGTAGTAAAGTGCTTATCTCGATGATTTCAGCAAGTTGGAAGAAATCCACAATCGGTTCCAAAGTTTCTCCGAATACCTTCGAGCAGTGAATGCCATTTCGATGATATTCTGCCAATATGTGTATCTCAAAGAAATGAGGAAGGGCGAACGTGCTTATCTCGATGAGTTCAGCAAGTTGGAAGAAATCCACAACATGTTGCAAAGTTTCTCTGAATACTATCGAGCAGTGAATGCCATTTGGCTGATATTCTGCCAATGTGTGTATCTCAATGAAATGAGAACGTAGTAAAGTGCTTATCTCAATGAGTTGTGCAAGTTGGTAGAAATCCACAATCGGTTCCGAAGTTTCTCCGAATACCTTCGAGCAGTGAATGCCATTTGGCTGATTTTCTGCCAATGTGTGTATCTCAATAAAATGAGAAAGGTGTAAAGTGCTTATCTCGATCAGTTCAGCAAGTTGGAAGATAACCACAATAAGTCGCAACGTTTCTCTTAGTTCCTTCGAGTAGTGAATGCCATTTGGCTGATTTTCTGCCAATGTGTGTAACTCAAGGAAATCAGAAAGTGGTAAGGAGCTTATCTCGATGAGTTCAGCAAGTTGTAGGAAATGTACAAAAGGTTCCAATGATTCTCTGAATACGCTCGAACAATGAATGCAATTTCGCTGATATGCTGCCAATGTGTGTATTACAATGAAATGAGAAAGTGGTAACGTGCTTATCTCGAAGAGTTCAGCAAGTTGGACGAAATCCACAATATGTTGCAAAGTTACTCTGAATTCCTTCGAGTAGTGAATGCCATTTGGCTGATATTCTGCCAATGTGTGTATCTCAAGGAAATGTGAAAGTGGTAAAGTGCTTATCTCGATGAGTTCAGCAAGTTGGAAGAAATCCACAATAGGTCCCAAACTTTTGGGAATTCCTTCGAGTAGTGAATGCCATTTGGCTGATATTCTGCCAATGTGTGTATCTCAACGAAATGAGAAAGTGGTAACGTGCTTATCTCGATGAGTTGTGCAAGTTGTAAGAAATCCACAATCGGATCCAAACTTTCCCTGAATACCTTAGAGCAGTGAATGCCATTTGGCTGATATACTGCCAATGTGTGCAGCTCAATGAAATGAGAAAGTGGAAAAGTGCTCATCTCGATGAGTTGAACAAGTTGGAGGAAATCCACAATAGGTTCCAAAGTTTCGCTGAATACCTTGTGGCACTGAATACCACTTGGCTGATATTATGCCAATGTGTGTGTCTCAAAGAAATGTGGAAGTGGCAAAGAGCGTATCTCGATGAGATCAGCAAAATGGAAGAAATCCACAAAAGTTTCCAAAGTTTCTCTCAATATCTTCGAGAAGTGAATGCCATTTGCCTGATATTCTGCCAACGTGAGTAACTCCATGGAATGAGAACGTGGTAACGTGCTTATCTCGATGAGTTCAGCAAGTTGGAACAAATCCACAATCGTTTCCAAAGTATCTCAGAATACCTTCGAGCAGTGAATGCCATTTGGATGATATTCTGCCAATATGTGTATCTCAATGAAATGAGAAAGTGGTAACGTGCTTATCTCGATGAGTTCAGCAAGTTGGAAGAAATCCACAATATGTTGCAAAGTTTCTCTGAATACTATCGAGCAGTGAATGCCATTTGGATGATATTCTGCCAATGTGTGTATCTCAATGAAATGAGAAAGTGGTAAAGTGCTTATCTCGATTAGTTCAGCAAGTTGGAAGGAAACCACAATAGGTCCCAAAGTTTCTCTGAACTCCTTCGAGTAGTGAATGCCATTTGGCTGATATTCTGCCAATGTGCGTATCTCAATGAAATGAGAAAGTGGGAAAGTGCTTATCTGGATGAGTTCATGAAGTTGGAAGAAATCCTCAGTATGTTCCAAAGTTTCTCTGAATACCATCGAGCAGTGAATGTCATTTGGCTGATATTATGCTAATGTGTGTATGTCAATGAAATGAGAAAGTGGTAAAGTGCTTACCTCGATGAGCTGAGCAAGTTGGAAGAAGTCCAAAATCGTTTCCGAAGTTTCTCTGAATACCATCGAGCAGTGTATGCCGTTTTTCTGATATTCTACCAATGTTTGTAACTCAATGAAATGAGGAAGTGGTAAAGTGCTTATCTCGATGAGCTGAGCAAAATGGAGGAAATCCACAATAGGTTCCAAATTTCCTCTGAATATCATAGAGCAGTGAATGCCATTTGCCTGATATTCTGCCAACGTGTGTATCTCAATGAAATGAGAAATGGGTAACGTCCTTATCTCGATGAGTTCAGCATGTTGGAAGAAATCCACAATAGGTTGCAAAGTTTCTTTGAATACCTTCGAGCTGAGAATACCATTTGGCTGATATTCTGCCAATGTGTGTTTCACAATGAAATGAGAATGTGGTAAAGTGTTTATCTCGATGAGTTCAGCGTGTTGGAGGAAATCCACAACAGGTTCCATAGTTTCTGAGAATACCTTCGTGCAGTGAATGCCATTTGGATGATATTCTGCCAATGTGTGTATCTCAACGAAATGAGAAAGTGGTAACGTGCTTATCTCGATGAGTTGTGCAAGTTGTAAGAAATCCACAATCGGATCCAAACTTTCCCTGAATACCTTAGAGCAGTGAATGCCATTTGGCTGATATACTGCCAATGTGTGCAGCTCAATGAAATGAGAAAGTGGAAAAGTGCTCATCTCGATGAGTTGAACAAGTTGGAGGAAATCCACAATAGGTTCCAAAGTTTCGCTGAATACCTTGTGGCACTGAATACCACTTGGCTGATATTATGCCAATGTGTGTGTCTCAAAGAAATGTGGAAGTGGCAAAGAGCGTATCTCGATGAGATCAGCAAAATGGAAGAAATCCACAAAAGTTTCCAAAGTTTCTCTCAATATCTTCGAGAAGTGAATGCCATTTGCCTGATATTCTGCCAACGTGAGTAACTCCATGGAATGAGAACGTGGTAACGTGCTTATCTCGATGAGTTCAGCAAGTTGGAACAAATCCACAATCGTTTCCAAAGTATCTCAGAATACCTTCGAGCAGTGAATGCCATTTGGATGATATTCTGCCAATATGTGTATCTCAATGAAATGAGAAAGTGGTAACGTGCTTATCTCGATGAGTTCAGCAAGTTGGAAGAAATCCACAATATGTTGCAAAGTTTCTCTGAATACTATCGAGCAGTGAATGCCATTTGGATGATATTCTGCCAATGTGTGTATCTCAATGAAATGAGAAAGTGGTAAAGTGCTTATCTCGATTAGTTCAGCAAGTTGGAAGGAAACCACAATAGGTCCCAAAGTTTCTCTGAACTCCTTCGAGTAGTGAATGCCATTTGGCTGATATTCTGCCAATGTGCGTATCTCAATGAAATGAGAAAGTGGGAAAGTGCTTATCTGGATGAGTTCATGAAGTTGGAAGAAATCCTCAGTATGTTCCAAAGTTTCTCTGAATACCATCGAGCAGTGAATGTCATTTGGCTGATATTATGCTAATGTGTGTATGTCAATGAAATGAGAAAGTGGTAAAGTGCTTACCTCGATGAGCTGAGCAAGTTGGAAGAAGTCCAAAATCGTTTCCGAAGTTTCTCTGAATACCATCGAGCAGTGTATGCCGTTTTTCTGATATTCTACCAATGTTTGTAACTCAATGAAATGAGGAAGTGGTAAAGTGCTTATCTCGATGAGCTGAGCAAAATGGAGGAAATCCACAATAGGTTCCAAATTTCCTCTGAATATCATAGAGCAGTGAATGCCATTTGCCTGATATTCTGCCAACGTGTGTATCTCAATGAAATGAGAAATGGGTAACGTCCTTATCTCGATGAGTTCAGCATGTTGGAAGAAATCCACAATAGGTTGCAAAGTTTCTTTGAATACCTTCGAGCTGAGAATACCATTTGGCTGATATTCTGCCAATGTGTGTTTCACAATGAAATGAGAATGTGGTAAAGTGTTTATCTCGATGAGTTCAGCGTGTTGGAGGAAATCCACAACAGGTTCCATAGTTTCTGAGAATACCTTCGTGCAGTGAATGCCATTTGGATGATATTCTGCCAATGTGTGTATCTCAATGAAATGAGAAAGTGGTAAAGTGCTTATCTCGATGAGTTCAGGAAGTTGGAAGAAACCCACAATAGGTCCCAAAGTTTCTCTGAACTCCTTCGAGTAGTGAATGCCATTTGGCTGATGTTCTGCCAATGTGTGTATCTGAAGGAAATGAGAAAGTGGTAAAGCCCTTATCTTGATGAGTTCAGCAAGTTGTAGGAAATCTACAAACGGTTCCAATGTTTCTCTGAGTACGCTCGAACAGTGATTGCAATTTGGCTGATATTCTGCCAATGTGTGTATCTCAATGAAATGAGAAAGTGGTGAAGTGCTTATCTCGATGAGTTCAGTAAGTTGGAAGAAATCCAAAATATGTTGCAAAGTTTCCCTGAATACAATCGAGCAGTGAATGCCATTTGCCTGATATTCTGCCAACGTGAGTAACTCCATGCAATGAGAAAGTGGTAACGTGCTCATCAAGATGAATTCAGCAAGTTGGACGAAATCCACAATAGGTTCCAAAGTTTGTCTGAGTACCTCCGGACAGTGAATGCCATTTGGCTGATATTCTGCCAATGTGTGTTTCTCAATGAAATGAGAGAGTTGTAACGTGCTGATCTCGCTGAGTTCAGCAAGTTGGAAGAAATCCACAATAGTTTCCAAAGTATCTCTGAATACCTTCGAGCAGTGAATGCCATTTGGATGATATTCTGCCAATATGTGTATCTCAATGAAATGAGAAAGTGGTAACGTGCTCATCTCGATGAGTTCAGCAAGTTGGAAGAAATCCACAATATGTTGCAAAGTTTCTCTGAATACTGTCAAGCAGTGAATGCCATTTGGCTGATATTCTGCCAATGTGTGTATCTCAATGAAATGGAAAGTAGTAAAGTGCTCATCTCGATAAGTTGTGCAAGTTGGTAGAAATCCACAGTTGGTTCCAAAGCTTCTCCGAATGCCTTCGAGCAGTGAATGCCATTTGGCTGAATTTCTGCCAATGTGTGTATCTCAATGAAATGAGGAAGTGGTAAAGTGCTTATCTCGATGAGTTGTGCAAGTTGGTAGAAATCCACAATCGGTTCCCAATTTTCTGAAAATACCTTCGAGCAGTGAATGCCATTTGACTGATTTTCTGCCAATGTGTGTATCTCAATGAAATGAGAAAGTGGTCAAGTGCTTATCTCGCTGAGTTCAGCAAGTTGGAAGAAATCCACAATAGGTCCCAAACTTTCTGTGAATTCCTTCGAGTAGTGAATACCATTTGGCTGATATTCTGCCAATGTGTGTAACTCAAGGAAATCAGAAAGTGGTAAGGTGCTTATCTCGATGAGTTCAGCAAGTTGTAGGAAATGTAGAAAAGGTTCCAATGATTCTCTGAATACGCTCGAACAATGAATGCAATTTGGCTGATATTCTGCCAATGTGTGTATCTCAATGAAATGAGAAAGTGGTAACGTGCTAATCTCGAAGAGTTCAGCAAGTTGGACGAAATCCACAATATGTTGCAAAGTTTCTCTGAAAACCATCGAGCAGTGAATGCCTTTTGGCTGATACTCTGCCAATGTGTGTATCTCAATGAAATGAGAAAGTGGTAACGTGCTTATCTCGATGATTTGTGCAAGTTGGATAAAATCCACAATCGGTTCCAAACTTTCCCTGAATACCTTAGAGCAGTGAATGCCATTTGGCTGATATACTGCCAATGTGTGCAGCTCAATGAAATGAGAAAGTGGAAAAGTGCTCATCTCGATGAGGTGAACAAGTTGGAGGAAATCCACCAAAGGTTCCAAAGTTTCGCTGAATATCTTGTGGCACTGAATGCCACTTGGCTGATATTCTGCCAATGTGTGTGTCTCAAAGAAATGAGGAAGTGGCAAAGAGCGTATCTCGATGAGATCAGCAAAATGGTGGAATTCCACAAATGGTTCCAAAGTTTCTCTCAATATCTTCGAGAAGTGAATGCCATTTTCCTGATATTTTGCCAACGTGAGTAACTCCATGCAATGAGAAAGTGGTAACGTGCTCATCAAGATGAATTCAGCAAGTTGGAAGAAATCCACAATATGTTGCAAAGTTTCTCTGAATACTATCGAGCAGTGAATGCCATTTGGCTGATATTCGGCCAATGTGTGTATCTCAATGAAATGAGAAAGTAGTAAAGTGCTTATCTCGATGATTTCAGCAAGTTGGAAGAAATCCACAATCGGTTCCAAAGTTTCTCCGAATACCTTCGAGCAGTGAATGCCATTTCGATGATATTCTGCCAATATGTGTATCTCAAAGAAATGAGGAAGGGCGAACGTGCTTATCTCGATGAGTTCAGCAAGTTGGAAGAAATCCACAACATGTTGCAAAGTTTCTCTGAATACTATCGAGCAGTGAATGCCATTTGGCTGATATTCTGCCAATGTGTGTATCTCAATGAAATGAGAACGTAGTAAAGTGCTTATCTCAATGAGTTGTGCAAGTTGGTAGAAATCCACAATCGGTTCCGAAGTTTCTCCGAATACCTTCGAGCAGTGAATGCCATTTGGCTGATTTTCTGCCAATGTGTGTATCTCAATAAAATGAGAAAGGTGTAAAGTGCTTATCTCGATCAGTTCAGCAAGTTGGAAGATAACCACAATAAGTCGCAACGTTTCTCTTAGTTCCTTCGAGTAGTGAATGCCATTTGGCTGATTTTCTGCCAATGTGTGTAACTCAAGGAAATCAGAAAGTGGTAAGGAGCTTATCTCGATGAGTTCAGCAAGTTGTAGGAAATGTACAAAAGGTTCCAATGATTCTCTGAATACGCTCGAACAATGAATGCAATTTCGCTGATATGCTGCCAATGTGTGTATTACAATGAAATGAGAAAGTGGTAACGTGCTTATCTCGAAGAGTTCAGCAAGTTGGACGAAATCCACAATATGTTGCAAAGTTACTCTGAATTCCTTCGAGTAGTGAATGCCATTTGGCTGATATTCTGCCAATGTGTGTATCTCAATGAAATGTGAAAGTGGTAAAGTGCTTATCTCGATGAGTTCAGCAAGTTGGAAGAAATCCACAATAGGTCCCAAACTTTTGGGAATTCCTTCGAGTAGTGAATGCCATTTGGCTGATATTCTGCCAATGTGTGTATCTCAACGAAATGAGAAAGTGGTAACGTGCTTATCTCGATGAGTTGTGCAAGTTGTAAGAAATCCACAATCGGATCCAAACTTTCCCTGAATACCTTAGAGCAGTGAATGCCATTTGGCTGATATACTGCCAATGTGTGCAGCTCAATGAAATGAGAAAGTGGAAAAGTGCTCATCTCGATGAGTTGAACAAGTTGGAGGAAATCCACAATAGGTTCCAAAGTTTCGCTGAATACCTTGTGGCACTGAATACCACTTGGCTGATATTATGCCAATGTGTGTGTCTCAAAGAAATGTGGAAGTGGCAAAGAGCGTATCTCGATGAGATCAGCAAAATGGAAGAAATCCACAAAAGTTTCCAAAGTTTCTCTCAATATCTTCGAGAAGTGAATGCCATTTGCCTGATATTCTGCCAACGTGAGTAACTCCATGGAATGAGAACGTGGTAACGTGCTTATCTCGATGAGTTCAGCAAGTTGGAACAAATCCACAATCGTTTCCAAAGTATCTCAGAATACCTTCGAGCAGTGAATGCCATTTGGATGATATTCTGCCAATATGTGTATCTCAATGAAATGAGAAAGTGGTAACGTGCTTATCTCGATGAGTTCAGCAAGTTGGAAGAAATCCACAATATGTTGCAAAGTTTCTCTGAATACTATCGAGCAGTGAATGCCATTTGGATGATATTCTGCCAATGTGTGTATCTCAATGAAATGAGAAAGTGGTAAAGTGCTTATCTCGATTAGTTCAGCAAGTTGGAAGGAAACCACAATAGTCCCAAAGTTTCTCTGAACTCCTTCGAGTAGTGAATGCCATTTGGCTGATATTCTGCCAATGTGCGTATCTCAATGAAATGAGAAAGTGGGAAAGTGCTTATCTGGATGAGTTCATGAAGTTGGAAGAAATCCTCAGTATGTTCCAAAGTTTCTCTGAATACCATCGAGCAGTGAATGTCATTTGGCTGATATTATGCTAATGTGTGTATGTCAATGAAATGAGAAAGTGGTAAAGTGCTTACCTCGATGAGCTGAGCAAGTTGGAAGAAGTCCAAAATCGTTTCCGAAGTTTCTCTGAATACCATCGAGCAGTGTATGCCGTTTTTCTGATATTCTACCAATGTTTGTAACTCAATGAAATGAGGAAGTGGTAAAGTGCTTATCTCGATGAGCTGAGCAAAATGGAGGAAATCCACAATAGGTTCCAAATTTCCTCTGAATATCATAGAGCAGTGAATGCCATTTGCCTGATATTCTGCCAACGTGTGTATCTCAATGAAATGAGAAATGGGTAACGTCCTTATCTCGATGAGTTCAGCATGTTGGAAGAAATCCACAATAGGTTGCAAAGTTTCTTTGAATACCTTCGAGCTGAGAATACCATTTGGCTGATATTCTGCCAATGTGTGTTTCACAATGAAATGAGAATGTGGTAAAGTGTTTATCTCGATGAGTTCAGCGTGTTGGAGGAAATCCACAACAGGTTCCATAGTTTCTGAGAATACCTTCGTGCAGTGAATGCCATTTGGATGATATTCTGCCAATGTGTGTATCTCAATGAAATGAGAAAGTGGTAAAGTGCTTATCTCGATGAGTTCAGGAAGTTGGAAGAAACCCACAATAGGTCCCAAAGTTTCTCTGAACTCCTTCGAGTAGTGAATGCCATTTGGCTGATGTTCTGCCAATGTGTGTATCTGAAGGAAATGAGAAAGTGGTAAAGCCCTTATCTTGATGAGTTCAGCAAGTTGTAGGAAATCTACAAACGGTTCCAATGTTTCTCTGAGTACGCTCGAACAGTGATTGCAATTTGGCTGATATTCTGCCAATGTGTGTATCTCAATGAAATGAGAAAGTGGTGAAGTGCTTATCTCGATGAGTTCAGTAAGTTGGAAGAAATCCAAAATATGTTGCAAAGTTTCCCTGAATACAATCGAGCAGTGAATGCCATTTGCCTGATATTCTGCCAACGTGAGTAACTCCATGCAATGAGAAAGTGGTAACGTGCTCATCAAGATGAATTCAGCAAGTTGGACGAAATCCACAATAGGTTCCAAAGTTTGTCTGAGTACCTCCGGACAGTGAATGCCATTTGGCTGATATTCTGCCAATGTGTGTTTCTCAATGAAATGAGAGAGTTGTAACGTGCTGATCTCGCTGAGTTCAGCAAGTTGGAAGAAATCCACAATAGTTTCCAAAGTATCTCTGAATACCTTCGAGCAGTGAATGCCATTTGGATGATATTCTGCCAATATGTGTATCTCAATGAAATGAGAAAGTGGTAACGTGCTCATCTCGATGAGTTCAGCAAGTTGGAAGAAATCCACAATATGTTGCAAAGTTTCTCTGAATACTGTCAAGCAGTGAATGCCATTTGGCTGATATTCTGCCAATGTGTGTATCTCAATGAAATGGAAAGTAGTAAAGTGCTCATCTCGATAAGTTGTGCAAGTTGGTAGAAATCCACAGTTGGTTCCAAAGCTTCTCCGAATGCCTTCGAGCAGTGAATGCCATTTGGCTGAATTTCTGCCAATGTGTGTATCTCAATGAAATGAGGAAGTGGTAAAGTGCTTATCTCGATGAGTTGTGCAAGTTGGTAGAAATCCACAATCGGTTCCCAATTTTCTGAAAATACCTTCGAGCAGTGAATGCCATTTGACTGATTTTCTGCCAATGTGTGTATCTCAATGAAATGAGAAAGTGGTAAAGTGCTTATCTCGCTGAGTTCAGCAAGTTGGAAGAAATCCACAATAGGTCCCAAACTTTCTGTGAATTCCTTCGAGTAGTGAATACCATTTGGCTGATATTCTGCCAATGTGTGTAACTCAAGGAAATCAGAAAGTGGTAAGGTGCTTATCTCGATGAGTTCAGCAAGTTGTAGGAAATGTAGAAAAGGTTCCAATGATTCTCTGAATACGCTCGAACAATGAATGCAATTTGGCTGATATTCTGCCAATGTGTGTATCTCAATGAAATGAGAAAGTGGTAACGTGCTAATCTCGAAGAGTTCAGCAAGTTGGACGAAATCCACAATATGTTGCAAAGTTTCTCTGAAAACCATCGAGCAGTGAATGCCTTTTGGCTGATACTCTGCCAATGTGTGTATCTCAATGAAATGAGAAAGTGGTAACGTGCTTATCTCGATGATTTGTGCAAGTTGGATAAAATCCACAATCGGTTCCAAACTTTCCCTGAATACCTTAGAGCAGTGAATGCCATTTGGCTGATATACTGCCAATGTGTGCAGCTCAATGAAATGAGAAAGTGGAAAAGTGCTCATCTCGATGAGGTGAACAAGTTGGAGGAAATCCACCAAAGGTTCCAAAGTTTCGCTGAATATCTTGTGGCACTGAATGCCACTTGGCTGATATTCTGCCAATGTGTGTGTCTCAAAGAAATGAGGAAGTGGCAAAGAGCGTATCTCGATGAGATCAGCAAAATGGTGGAATTCCACAAATGGTTCCAAAGTTTCTCTCAATATCTTCGAGAAGTGAATGCCATTTTCCTGATATTTTGCCAACGTGAGTAACTCCATGCAATGAGAAAGTGGTAACGTGCTCATCAAGATGAATTCAGCAAGTTGGAAGAAATCCACAATATGTTGCAAAGTTTCTCTGAATACTATCGAGCAGTGAATGCCATTTGGCTGATATTCGGCCAATGTGTGTATCTCAATGAAATGAGAAAGTAGTAAAGTGCTTATCTCGATGATTTCAGCAAGTTGGAAGAAATCCACAATCGGTTCCAAAGTTTCTCCGAATACCTTCGAGCAGTGAATGCCATTTCGATGATATTCTGCCAATATGTGTATCTCAAAGAAATGAGGAAGGGCGAACGTGCTTATCTCGATGAGTTCAGCAAGTTGGAAGAAATCCACAACATGTTGCAAAGTTTCTCTGAATACTATCGAGCAGTGAATGCCATTTGGCTGATATTCTGCCAATGTGTGTATCTCAATGAAATGAGAACGTAGTAAAGTGCTTATCTCAATGAGTTGTGCAAGTTGGTAGAAATCCACAATCGGTTCCGAAGTTTCTCCGAATACCTTCGAGCAGTGAATGCCATTTGGCTGATTTTCTGCCAATGTGTGTATCTCAATAAAATGAGAAAGGTGTAAAGTGCTTATCTCGATCAGTTCAGCAAGTTGGAAGATAACCACAATAAGTCGCAACGTTTCTCTTAGTTCCTTCGAGTAGTGAATGCCATTTGGCTGATTTTCTGCCAATGTGTGTAACTCAAGGAAATCAGAAAGTGGTAAGGAGCTTATCTCGATGAGTTCAGCAAGTTGTAGGAAATGTACAAAAGGTTCCAATGATTCTCTGAATACGCTCGAACAATGAATGCAATTTCGCTGATATGCTGCCAATGTGTGTATTACAATGAAATGAGAAAGTGGTAACGTGCTTATCTCGAAGAGTTCAGCAAGTTGGACGAAATCCACAATATGTTGCAAAGTTACTCTGAATTCCTTCGAGTAGTGAATGCCATTTGGCTGATATTCTGCCAATGTGTGTATCTCAATGAAATGTGAAAGTGGTAAAGTGCTTATCTCGATGAGTTCAGCAAGTTGGAAGAAATCCACAATAGGTCCCAAACTTTTGGGAATTCCTTCGAGTAGTGAATGCCATTTGGCTGATATTCTGCCAATGTGTGTATCTCAACGAAATGAGAAAGTGGTAACGTGCTTATCTCGATGAGTTGTGCAAGTTGTAAGAAATCCACAATCGGATCCAAACTTTCCCTGAATACCTTAGAGCAGTGAATGCCATTTGGCTGATATACTGCCAATGTGTGCAGCTCAATGAAATGAGAAAGTGGAAAAGTGCTCATCTCGATGAGTTGAACAAGTTGGAGGAAATCCACAATAGGTTCCAAAGTTTCGCTGAATACCTTGTGGCACTGAATACCACTTGGCTGATATTATGCCAATGTGTGTGTCTCAAAGAAATGTGGAAGTGGCAAAGAGCGTATCTCGATGAGATCAGCAAAATGGAAGAAATCCACAAAAGTTTCCAAAGTTTCTCTCAATATCTTCGAGAAGTGAATGCCATTTGCCTGATATTCTGCCAACGTGAGTAACTCCATGGAATGAGAACGTGGTAACGTGCTTATCTCGATGAGTTCAGCAAGTTGGAACAAATCCACAATCGTTTCCAAAGTATCTCAGAATACCTTCGAGCAGTGAATGCCATTTGGATGATATTCTGCCAATATGTGTATCTCAATGAAATGAGAAAGTGGTAACGTGCTTATCTCGATGAGTTCAGCAAGTTGGAAGAAATCCACAATATGTTGCAAAGTTTCTCTGAATACTATCGAGCAGTGAATGCCATTTGGATGATATTCTGCCAATGTGTGTATCTCAATGAAATGAGAAAGTGGTAAAGTGCTTATCTCGATTAGTTCAGCAAGTTGGAAGGAAACCACAATAGGTCCCAAAGTTTCTCTGAACTCCTTCGAGTAGTGAATGCCATTTGGCTGATATTCTGCCAATGTGCGTATCTCAATGAAATGAGAAAGTGGGAAAGTGCTTATCTGGATGAGTTCATCAAGTTGGAAGAAATCCTCAGTATGTTCCAAAGTTTCTCTGAATACCATCGAGCAGTGAATGTCATTTGGCTGATATTATGCTAATGTGTGTATGTCAATGAAATGAGAAAGTGGTAAAGTGCTTACCTCGATGAGCTGAGCAAGTTGGAAGAAATCCAAAATCGTTTCCGAAGTTTCTCTGAATACCATCGAGCAGTGTATGCCGTTTTTCTGATATTCTACCAATGTTTGTATCTCAATGAAATGAGGAAGTGGTAAAGTGCTTATCTCGATGAGCTGAGCAAAATGGAGGAAATCCACAATAGGTTCCAAATTTCCTCTGAATATCATAGAGCAGTGAATGCCATTTGCCTGATATTCTGCCAACGTGTGTATCTCAATGAAATGAGAAATGGGTAACGTCCTTATCTCGATGAGTTCAGCATGTTGGAAGAAATCCACAATAGGTTGCAAAGTTTCTCTGAATACCTTCGAGCTGAGAATACCATTTGGCTGATATTCTGCCAATGTGTGTTTCACAATGAAATGAGAATGTGGTAAAGTGTTTATCTCGATGAGTTCAGCGTGTTGGAGGAAATCCACAACAGGTTCCATAGTTTCTGAGAATACCTTCGTGCAGTGAATGCCATTTGGATGATATTCTGCCAATGTGTGTATCTCAATGAAATGAGAAAGTGGTAAAGTGCTTATCTCGATGAGTTCAGGAAGTTGGAAGAAACCCACAATAGGTCCCAAAGTTTCTGTGAATTCCTTTGAGTAGTGAATGCCATTTGGCTGATGTTCTGCCAATGTGTGTATCTGAAGGAAATGAGAAAGTGGTAAAGCCCTTATCTTGATGAGTTCAGCAAGTTGTAGGAAATCTACAAACGGTTCCAATGTTTCTCTGAGTACGCTCGAACAGTGATTGCAATTTGGCTGATATTCTGCCAATGTGTGTATCTCAATGAAATGAGAAAGTGGTGAAGTGCTTATCTCGATGAGTTCAGTAAGTTGGAAGAAATCCAAAATATGTTGCAAAGTTTCCCTGAATACAATCGAGCAGTGAATGCCATTTGCCTGATATTCTGCCAACGTGAGTAACTCCATGCAATGAGAAAGTGGTAACGTGCTCATCAAGATGAATTCAGCAAGTTGGACGAAATCCACAATAGTTTCCAAAGTATCTCTGAATACCTTCGAGCAGTGAATGCCATTTGGATGATATTCTGCCAATATGTGTATCTCAATGAAATGAGAAAGTGGTAACGTGCTCATCTCGATGAGTTCAGCAAGTTGGAAGAAATCCACAATATGTTGCAAAGTTTCTCTGAATACTGTCAAGCAGTGAATGCCATTTGGCTGATATTCTGCCAATGTGTGTATCTCAATGAAATGGAAAGTAGTAAAGTGCTCATCTCGATAAGTTGTGCAAGTTGGTAGAAATCCACAGTTGGTTCCAAAGCTTCTCCGAATGCCTTCGAGCAGTGAATGCCATTTGGCTGAATTTCTGCCAATGTGTGTATCTCAATGAAATGAGGAAGTGGTAAAGTGCTTATCTCGATGAGTTGTGCAAGTTGGTAGAAATCCACAATCGGTTCCCAATTTTCTGAAAATACCTTCGAGCAGTGAATGCCATTTGACTGATTTTCTGCCAATGTGTGTATCTCAATGAAATGAGAAAGTGGTAAAGTGCTTATCTCGCTGAGTTCAGCAAGTTGGAAGAAATCCACAATAGGTCCCAAACTTTCTGTGAATTCCTTCGAGTAGTGAATACCATTTGGCTGATATTCTGCCAATGTGTGTAACTCAAGGAAATCAGAAAGTGGTAAGGTGCTTATCTCGATGAGTTCAGCAAGTTGTAGGAAATGTAGAAAAGGTTCCAATGATTCTCTGAATACGCTCGAACAATGAATGCAATTTGGCTGATATTCTGCCAATGTGTGTATCTCAATGAAATGAGAAAGTGGTAACGTGCTAATCTCGAAGAGTTCAGCAAGTTGGACGAAATCCACAATATGTTGCAAAGTTTCTCTGAAAACCATCGAGCAGTGAATGCCTTTTGGCTGATACTCTGCCAATGTGTGTATCTCAATGAAATGAGAAAGTGGTAACGTGCTTATCTCGATGATTTGTGCAAGTTGGATAAAATCCACAATCGGTTCCAAACTTTCCCTGAATACCTTAGAGCAGTGAATGCCATTTGGCTGATATACTGCCAATGTGTGCAGCTCAATGAAATGAGAAAGTGGAAAAGTGCTCATCTCGATGAGGTGAACAAGTTGGAGGAAATCCACCAAAGGTTCCAAAGTTTCGCTGAATATCTTGTGGCACTGAATGCCACTTGGCTGATATTCTGCCAATGTGTGTGTCTCAAAGAAATGAGGAAGTGGCAAAGAGCGTATCTCGATGAGATCAGCAAAATGGTGGAATTCCACAAATGGTTCCAAAGTTTCTCTCAATATCTTCGAGAAGTGAATGCCATTTTCCTGATATTTTGCCAACGTGAGTAACTCCATGCAATGAGAAAGTGGTAACGTGCTCATCAAGATGAATTCAGCAAGTTGGAAGAAATCCACAATATGTTGCAAAGTTTCTCTGAATACTATCGAGCAGTGAATGCCATTTGGCTGATATTCGGCCAATGTGTGTATCTCAATGAAATGAGAAAGTAGTAAAGTGCTTATCTCGATGATTTCAGCAAGTTGGAAGAAATCCACAATCGGTTCCAAAGTTTCTCCGAATACCTTCGAGCAGTGAATGCCATTTCGATGATATTCTGCCAATATGTGTATCTCAAAGAAATGAGGAAGGGCGAACGTGCTTATCTCGATGAGTTCAGCAAGTTGGAAGAAATCCACAACATGTTGCAAAGTTTCTCTGAATACTATCGAGCAGTGAATGCCATTTGGCTGATATTCTGCCAATGTGTGTATCTCAATGAAATGAGAACGTAGTAAAGTGCTTATCTCAATGAGTTGTGCAAGTTGGTAGAAATCCACAATCGGTTCCGAAGTTTCTCCGAATACCTTCGAGCAGTGAATGCCATTTGGCTGATTTTCTGCCAATGTGTGTATCTCAATAAAATGAGAAAGGTGTAAAGTGCTTATCTCGATCAGTTCAGCAAGTTGGAAGATAACCACAATAAGTCGCAACGTTTCTCTTAGTTCCTTCGAGTAGTGAATGCCATTTGGCTGATTTTCTGCCAATGTGTGTAACTCAAGGAAATCAGAAAGTGGTAAGGAGCTTATCTCGATGAGTTCAGCAAGTTGTAGGAAATGTACAAAAGGTTCCAATGATTCTCTGAATACGCTCGAACAATGAATGCAATTTCGCTGATATGCTGCCAATGTGTGTATTACAATGAAATGAGAAAGTGGTAACGTGCTTATCTCGAAGAGTTCAGCAAGTTGGACGAAATCCACAATATGTTGCAAAGTTACTCTGAATTCCTTCGAGTAGTGAATGCCATTTGGCTGATATTCTGCCAATGTGTGTATCTCAAGGAAATGTGAAAGTGGTAAAGTGCTTATCTCGATGAGTTCAGCAAGTTGGAAGAAATCCACAATAGGTCCCAAACTTTTGGGAATTCCTTCGAGTAGTGAATGCCATTTGGCTGATATTCTGCCAATGTGTGTATCTCAACGAAATGAGAAAGTGGTAACGTGCTTATCTCGATGAGTTGTGCAAGTTGTAAGAAATCCACAATCGGATCCAAACTTTCCCTGAATACCTTAGAGCAGTGAATGCCATTTGGCTGATATACTGCCAATGTGTGCAGCTCAATGAAATGAGAAAGTGGAAAAGTGCTCATCTCGATGAGTTGAACAAGTTGGAGGAAATCCACAATAGGTTCCAAAGTTTCGCTGAATACCTTGTGGCACTGAATACCACTTGGCTGATATTATGCCAATGTGTGTGTCTCAAAGAAATGTGGAAGTGGCAAAGAGCGTATCTCGATGAGATCAGCAAAATGGAAGAAATCCACAAAAGTTTCCAAAGTTTCTCTCAATATCTTCGAGAAGTGAATGCCATTTGCCTGATATTCTGCCAACGTGAGTAACTCCATGGAATGAGAACGTGGTAACGTGCTTATCTCGATGAGTTCAGCAAGTTGGAACAAATCCACAATCGTTTCCAAAGTATCTCAGAATACCTTCGAGCAGTGAATGCCATTTGGATGATATTCTGCCAATATGTGTATCTCAATGAAATGAGAAAGTGGTAACGTGCTTATCTCGATGAGTTCAGCAAGTTGGAAGAAATCCACAATATGTTGCAAAGTTTCTCTGAATACTATCGAGCAGTGAATGCCATTTGGATGATATTCTGCCAATGTGTGTATCTCAATGAAATGAGAAAGTGGTAAAGTGCTTATCTCGATTAGTTCAGCAAGTTGGAAGGAAACCACAATAGGTCCCAAAGTTTCTCTGAACTCCTTCGAGTAGTGAATGCCATTTGGCTGATATTCTGCCAATGTGCGTATCTCAATGAAATGAGAAAGTGGGAAAGTGCTTATCTGGATGAGTTCATGAAGTTGGAAGAAATCCTCAGTATGTTCCAAAGTTTCTCTGAATACCATCGAGCAGTGAATGTCATTTGGCTGATATTATGCTAATGTGTGTATGTCAATGAAATGAGAAAGTGGTAAAGTGCTTACCTCGATGAGCTGAGCAAGTTGGAAGAAATCCAAAATCGTTTCCGAAGTTTCTCTGAATACCATCGAGCAGTGTATGCCGTTTTTCTGATATTCTACCAATGTTTGTAACTCAATGAAATGAGGAAGTGGTAAAGTGCTTATCTCGATGAGCTGAGCAAAATGGAGGAAATCCACAATAGGTTCCAAATTTCCTCTGAATATCATAGAGCAGTGAATGCCATTTGCCTGATATTCTGCCAACGTGTGTATCTCAATGAAATGAGAAATGGGTAACGTCCTTATCTCGATGAGTTCAGCATGTTGGAAGAAATCCACAATAGGTTGCAAAGTTTCTTTGAATACCTTCGAGCTGAGAATACCATTTGGCTGATATTCTGCCAATGTGTGTTTCACAATGAAATGAGAATGTGGTAAAGTGTTTATCTCGATGAGTTCAGCGTGTTGGAGGAAATCCACAACAGGTTCCATAGTTTCTGAGAATACCTTCGTGCAGTGAATGCCATTTGGATGATATTCTGCCAATGTGTGTATCTCAATGAAATGAGAAAGTGGTAAAGTGCTTATCTCGATGAGTTCAGGAAGTTGGAAGAAACCCACAATAGGTCCCAAAGTTTCTGTGAATTCCTTTGAGTAGTGAATGCCATTTGGCTGATGTTCTGCCAATGTGTGTATCTGAAGGAAATGAGAAAGTGGTAAAGCCCTTATCTTGATGAGTTCAGCAAGTTGTAGGAAATCTACAAACGGTTCCAATGTTTCTCTGAGTACGCTCGAACAGTGATTGCAATTTGGCTGATATTCTGCCAATGTGTGTATCTCAATGAAATGAGAAAGTGGTGAAGTGCTTATCTCGATGAGTTCAGTAAGTTGGAAGAAATCCAAAATATGTTGCAAAGTTTCCCTGAATACAATCGAGCAGTGAATGCCATTTGCCTGATATTCTGCCAACGTGAGTAACTCCATGCAATGAGAAAGTGGTAACGTGCTCATCAAGATGAATTCAGCAAGTTGGACGAAATCCACAATAGGTTCCAAAGTTTGTCTGAGTACCTCCGGACAGTGAATGCCATTTGGCTGATATTCTGCCAATGTGTGTTTCTCAATGAAATGAGAGAGTTGTAACGTGCTGATCTCGCTGAGTTCAGCAAGTTGGAAGAAATCCACAATAGTTTCCAAAGTATCTCTGAATACCTTCGAGCAGTGAATGCCATTTGGATGATATTCTGCCAATATGTGTATCTCAATGAAATGAGAAAGTGGTAACGTGCTCATCTCGATGAGTTCAGCAAGTTGGAAGAAATCCACAATATGTTGCAAAGTTTCTCTGAATACTGTCAAGCAGTGAATGCCATTTGGCTGATATTCTGCCAATGTGTGTATCTCAATGAAATGGAAAGTAGTAAAGTGCTCATCTCGATAAGTTGTGCAAGTTGGTAGAAATCC
Source organism: Carcharhinus amblyrhynchos (assembly GCF_965287045.1). Taxonomy (NCBI): domain Eukaryota; kingdom Metazoa; phylum Chordata; class Chondrichthyes; order Carcharhiniformes; family Carcharhinidae; genus Carcharhinus; species Carcharhinus amblyrhynchos. The sequence continues at coordinate 45,453,858 of NC_137348.1, forward strand.
ACAGTTGGTTCCAAAGCTTCTCCGAATGCCTTCGAGCAGTGAATGCCATTTGGCTGAATTTCTGCCAATGTGTGTATCTCAATGAAATGAGGAAGTGGTAAAGTGCTTATCTCGATGAGTTGTGCAAGTTGGTAGAAATCCACAATCGGTTCCCAATTTTCTGAAAATACCTTCGAGCAGTGAATGCCATTTGACTGATTTTCTGCCAATGTGTGTATCTCAATGAAATGAGAAAGTGGTAAAGTGCTTATCTCGCTGAGTTCAGCAAGTTGGAAGAAATCCACAATAGGTCCCAAACTTTCTGTGAATTCCTTCGAGTAGTGAATACCATTTGGCTGATATTCTGCCAATGTGTGTAACTCAAGGAAATCAGAAAGTGGTAAGGTGCTTATCTCGATGAGTTCAGCAAGTTGTAGGAAATGTAGAAAAGGTTCCAATGATTCTCTGAATACGCTCGAACAATGAATGCAATTTGGCTGATATTCTGCCAATGTGTGTATCTCAATGAAATGAGAAAGTGGTAACGTGCTAATCTCGAAGAGTTCAGCAAGTTGGACGAAATCCACAATATGTTGCAAAGTTTCTCTGAAAACCATCGAGCAGTGAATGCCTTTTGGCTGATACTCTGCCAATGTGTGTATCTCAATGAAATGAGAAAGTGGTAACGTGCTTATCTCGATGATTTGTGCAAGTTGGATAAAATCCACAATCGGTTCCAAACTTTCCCTGAATACCTTAGAGCAGTGAATGCCATTTGGCTGATATACTGCCAATGTGTGCAGCTCAATGAAATGAGAAAGTGGAAAAGTGCTCATCTCGATGAGGTGAACAAGTTGGAGGAAATCCACCAAAGGTTCCAAAGTTTCGCTGAATATCTTGTGGCACTGAATGCCACTTGGCTGATATTCTGCCAATGTGTGTGTCTCAAAGAAATGAGGAAGTGGCAAAGAGCGTATCTCGATGAGATCAGCAAAATGGTGGAATTCCACAAATGGTTCCAAAGTTTCTCTCAATATCTTCGAGAAGTGAATGCCATTTTCCTGATATTTTGCCAACGTGAGTAACTCCATGCAATGAGAAAGTGGTAACGTGCTCATCAAGATGAATTCAGCAAGTTGGAAGAAATCCACAATATGTTGCAAAGTTTCTCTGAATACTATCGAGCAGTGAATGCCATTTGGCTGATATTCGGCCAATGTGTGTATCTCAATGAAATGAGAAAGTAGTAAAGTGCTTATCTCGATGATTTCAGCAAGTTGGAAGAAATCCACAATCGGTTCCAAAGTTTCTCCGAATACCTTCGAGCAGTGAATGCCATTTCGATGATATTCTGCCAATATGTGTATCTCAAAGAAATGAGGAAGGGCGAACGTGCTTATCTCGATGAGTTCAGCAAGTTGGAAGAAATCCACAACATGTTGCAAAGTTTCTCTGAATACTATCGAGCAGTGAATGCCATTTGGCTGATATTCTGCCAATGTGTGTATCTCAATGAAATGAGAACGTAGTAAAGTGCTTATCTCAATGAGTTGTGCAAGTTGGTAGAAATCCACAATCGGTTCCGAAGTTTCTCCGAATACCTTCGAGCAGTGAATGCCATTTGGCTGATTTTCTGCCAATGTGTGTATCTCAATAAAATGAGAAAGGTGTAAAGTGCTTATCTCGATCAGTTCAGCAAGTTGGAAGATAACCACAATAAGTCGCAACGTTTCTCTTAGTTCCTTCGAGTAGTGAATGCCATTTGGCTGATTTTCTGCCAATGTGTGTAACTCAAGGAAATCAGAAAGTGGTAAGGAGCTTATCTCGATGAGTTCAGCAAGTTGTAGGAAATGTACAAAAGGTTCCAATGATTCTCTGAATACGCTCGAACAATGAATGCAATTTCGCTGATATGCTGCCAATGTGTGTATTACAATGAAATGAGAAAGTGGTAACGTGCTTATCTCGAAGAGTTCAGCAAGTTGGACGAAATCCACAATATGTTGCAAAGTTACTCTGAATTCCTTCGAGTAGTGAATGCCATTTGGCTGATATTCTGCCAATGTGTGTATCTCAATGAAATGTGAAAGTGGTAAAGTGCTTATCTCGATGAGTTCAGCAAGTTGGAAGAAATCGACAATAGGTCCCAAACTTTTGGGAATTCCTTCGAGTAGTGAATGCCATTTGGCTGATATTCTGCCAATGTGTGTATCTCAACGAAATGAGAAAGTGGTAACGTGCTTATCTCGATGAGTTGTGCAAGTTGTAAGAAATCCACAATCGGATCCAAACTTTCCCTGAATACCTTAGAGCAGTGAATGCCATTTGGCTGATATACTGCCAATGTGTGCAGCTCAATGAAATGAGAAAGTGGAAAAGTGCTCATCTCGATGAGTTGAACAAGTTGGAGGAAATCCACAATAGGTTCCAAAGTTTCGCTGAATACCTTGTGGCACTGAATACCACTTGGCTGATATTATGCCAATGTGTGTGTCTCAAAGAAATGTGGAAGTGGCAAAGAGCGTATCTCGATGAGATCAGCAAAATGGAAGAAATCCACAAAAGTTTCCAAAGTTTCTCTCAATATCTTCGAGAAGTGAATGCCATTTGCCTGATATTCTGCCAACGTGAGTAACTCCATGGAATGAGAACGTGGTAACGTGCTTATCTCGATGAGTTCAGCAAGTTGGAACAAATCCACAATCGTTTCCAAAGTATCTCAGAATACCTTCGAGCAGTGAATGCCATTTGGATGATATTCTGCCAATATGTGTATCTCAATGAAATGAGAAAGTGGTAACGTGCTTATCTCGATGAGTTCAGCAAGTTGGAAGAAATCCACAATATGTTGCAAAGTTTCTCTGAATACTATCGAGCAGTGAATGCCATTTGGATGATATTCTGCCAATGTGTGTATCTCAATGAAATGAGAAAGTGGTAAAGTGCTTATCTCGATTAGTTCAGCAAGTTGGAAGGAAACCACAATAGGTCCCAAAGTTTCTCTGAACTCCTTCGAGTAGTGAATGCCATTTGGCTGATATTCTGCCAATGTGCGTATCTCAATGAAATGAGAAAGTGGGAAAGTGCTTATCTGGATGAGTTCATCAAGTTGGAAGAAATCCTCAGTATGTTCCAAAGTTTCTCTGAATACCATCGAGCAGTGAATGTCATTTGGCTGATATTATGCTAATGTGTGTATGTCAATGAAATGAGAAAGTGGTAAAGTGCTTACCTCGATGAGCTGAGCAAGTTGGAAGAAATCCAAAATCGTTTCCGAAGTTTCTCTGAATACCATCGAGCAGTGTATGCCGTTTTTCTGATATTCTACCAATGTTTGTAACTCAATGAAATGAGGAAGTGGTAAAGTGCTTATCTCGATGAGCTGAGCAAAATGGAGGAAATCCACAATAGGTTCCAAATTTCCTCTGAATATCATAGAGCAGTGAATGCCATTTGCCTGATATTCTGCCAACGTGTGTATCTCAATGAAATGAGAAATGGGTAACGTCCTTATCTCGATGAGTTCAGCATGTTGGAAGAAATCCACAATAGGTTGCAAAGTTTCTTTGAATACCTTCGAGCTGAGAATACCATTTGGCTGATATTCTGCCAATGTGTGTTTCACAATGAAATGAGAATGTGGTAAAGTGTTTATCTCGATGAGTTCAGCGTGTTGGAGGAAATCCACAACAGGTTCCATAGTTTCTGAGAATACCTTCGTGCAGTGAATGCCATTTGGATGATATTCTGCCAATGTGTGTATCTCAATGAAATGAGAAAGTGGTAAAGTGCTTATCTCGATGAGTTCAGGAAGTTGGAAGAAACCCACAATAGGTCCCAAAGTTTCTGTGAATTCCTTTGAGTAGTGAATGCCATTTGGCTGATGTTCTGCCAATGTGTGTATCTGAAGGAAATGAGAAAGTGGTAAAGCCCTTATCTTGATGAGTTCAGCAAGTTGTAGGAAATCTACAAACGGTTCCAATGTTTCTCTGAGTACGCTCGAACAGTGATTGCAATTTGGCTGATATTCTGCCAATGTGTGTATCTCAATGAAATGAGAAAGTGGTGAAGTGCTTATCTCGATGAGTTCAGTAAGTTGGAAGAAATCCAAAATATGTTGCAAAGTTTCCCTGAATACAATCGAGCAGTGAATGCCATTTGCCTGATATTCTGCCAACGTGAGTAACTCCATGCAATGAGAAAGTGGTAACGTGCTCATCAAGATGAATTCAGCAAGTTGGACGAAATCCACAATAGGTTCCAAAGTTTGTCTGAGTACCTCCGGACAGTGAATGCCATTTGGCTGATATTCTGCCAATGTGTGTTTCTCAATGAAATGAGAGAGTTGTAACGTGCTGATCTCGCTGAGTTCAGCAAGTTGGAAGAAATCCACAATAGTTTCCAAAGTATCTCTGAATACCTTCGAGCAGTGAATGCCATTTGGATGATATTCTGCCAATATGTGTATCTCAATGAAATGAGAAAGTGGTAACGTGCTCATCTCGATGAGTTCAGCAAGTTGGAAGAAATCCACAATATGTTGCAAAGTTTCTCTGAATACTGTCAAGCAGTGAATGCCATTTGGCTGATATTCTGGCAATGTGTGTATCTCAATGAAATGGAAAGTAGTAAAGTGCTCATCTCGATAAGTTGTGCAAGTTGGTAGAAATCCACAGTTGGTTCCAAAGCTTCTCCGAATGCCTTCGAGCAGTGAATGCCATTTGGCTGAATTTCTGCCAATGTGTGTATCTCAATGAAATGAGGAAGTGGTAAAGTGCTTATCTCGATGAGTTGTGCAAGTTGGTAGAAATCCACAATCGGTTCCCAATTTTCTGAAAATACCTTCGAGCAGTGAATGCCATTTGACTGATTTTCTGCCAATGTGTGTATCTCAATGAAATGAGAAAGTGGTAAAGTGCTTATCTCGCTGAGTTCAGCAAGTTGGAAGAAATCCACAATAGGTCCCAAACTTTCTGTGAATTCCTTCGAGTAGTGAATACCATTTGGCTGATATTCTGCCAATGTGTGTAACTCAAGGAAATCAGAAAGTGGTAAGGTGCTTATCTCGATGAGTTCAGCAAGTTGTAGGAAATGTAGAAAAGGTTCCAATGATTCTCTGAATACGCTCGAACAATGAATGCAATTTGGCTGATATTCTGCCAATGTGTGTATCTCAATGAAATGAGAAAGTGGTAACGTGCTAATCTCGAAGAGTTCAGCAAGTTGGACGAAATCCACAATATGTTGCAAAGTTTCTCTGAAAACCATCGAGCAGTGAATGCCTTTTGGCTGATACTCTGCCAATGTGTGTATCTCAATGAAATGAGAAAGTGGTAACGTGCTTATCTCGATGATTTGTGCAAGTTGGATAAAATCCACAATCGGTTCCAAACTTTCCCTGAATACCTTAGAGCAGTGAATGCCATTTGGCTGATATACTGCCAATGTGTGCAGCTCAATGAAATGAGAAAGTGGAAAAGTGCTCATCTCGATGAGGTGAACAAGTTGGAGGAAATCCACCAAAGGTTCCAAAGTTTCGCTGAATATCTTGTGGCACTGAATGCCACTTGGCTGATATTCTGCCAATGTGTGTGTCTCAAAGAAATGAGGAAGTGGCAAAGAGCGTATCTCGATGAGATCAGCAAAATGGTGGAATTCCACAAATGGTTCCAAAGTTTCTCTCAATATCTTCGAGAAGTGAATGCCATTTTCCTGATATTTTGCCAACGTGAGTAACTCCATGCAATGAGAAAGTGGTAACGTGCTCATCAAGATGAATTCAGCAAGTTGGAAGAAATCCACAATATGTTGCAAAGTTTCTCTGAATACTATCGAGCAGTGAATGCCATTTGGCTGATATTCGGCCAATGTGTGTATCTCAATGAAATGAGAAAGTAGTAAAGTGCTTATCTCGATGATTTCAGCAAGTTGGAAGAAATCCACAATCGGTTCCAAAGTTTCTCCGAATACCTTCGAGCAGTGAATGCCATTTCGATGATATTCTGCCAATATGTGTATCTCAAAGAAATGAGGAAGGGCGAACGTGCTTATCTCGATGAGTTCAGCAAGTTGGAAGAAATCCACAACATGTTGCAAAGTTTCTCTGAATACTATCGAGCAGTGAATGCCATTTGGCTGATATTCTGCCAATGTGTGTATCTCAATGAAATGAGAACGTAGTAAAGTGCTTATCTCAATGAGTTGTGCAAGTTGGTAGAAATCCACAATCGGTTCCGAAGTTTCTCCGAATACCTTCGAGCAGTGAATGCCATTTGGCTGATTTTCTGCCAATGTGTGTATCTCAATAAAATGAGAAAGGTGTAAAGTGCTTATCTCGATCAGTTCAGCAAGTTGGAAGATAACCACAATAAGTCGCAACGTTTCTCTTAGTTCCTTCGAGTAGTGAATGCCATTTGGCTGATTTTCTGCCAATGTGTGTAACTCAAGGAAATCAGAAAGTGGTAAGGAGCTTATCTCGATGAGTTCAGCAAGTTGTAGGAAATGTACAAAAGGTTCCAATGATTCTCTGAATACGCTCGAACAATGAATGCAATTTCGCTGATATGCTGCCAATGTGTGTATTACAATGAAATGAGAAAGTGGTAACGTGCTTATCTCGAAGAGTTCAGCAAGTTGGACGAAATCCACAATATGTTGCAAAGTTACTCTGAATTCCTTCGAGTAGTGAATGCCATTTGGCTGATATTCTGCCAATGTGTGTATCTCAATGAAATGTGAAAGTGGTAAAGTGCTTATCTCGATGAGTTCAGCAAGTTGGAAGAAATCCACAATAGGTCCCAAACTTTTGGGAATTCCTTCGAGTAGTGAATGCCATTTGGCTGATATTCTGCCAATGTGTGTATCTCAACGAAATGAGAAAGTGGTAACGTGCTTATCTCGATGAGTTGTGCAAGTTGTAAGAAATCCACAATCGGATCCAAACTTTCCCTGAATACCTTAGAGCAGTGAATGCCATTTGGCTGATATACTGCCAATGTGTGCAGCTCAATGAAATGAGAAAGTGGAAAAGTGCTCATCTCGATGAGTTGAACAAGTTGGAGGAAATCCACAATAGGTTCCAAAGTTTCGCTGAATACCTTGTGGCACTGAATACCACTTGGCTGATATTATGCCAATGTGTGTGTCTCAAAGAAATGTGGAAGTGGCAAAGAGCGTATCTCGATGAGATCAGCAAAATGGAAGAAATCCACAAAAGTTTCCAAAGTTTCTCTCAATATCTTCGAGAAGTGAATGCCATTTGCCTGATATTCTGCCAACGTGAGTAACTCCATGGAATGAGAACGTGGTAACGTGCTTATCTCGATGAGTTCAGCAAGTTGGAACAAATCCACAATCGTTTCCAAAGTATCTCAGAATACCTTCGAGCAGTGAATGCCATTTGGATGATATTCTGCCAATATGTGTATCTCAATGAAATGAGAAAGTGGTAACGTGCTTATCTCGATGAGTTCAGCAAGTTGGAAGAAATCCACAATATGTTGCAAAGTTTCTCTGAATACTATCGAGCAGTGAATGCCATTTGGATGATATTCTGCCAATGTGTGTATCTCAATGAAATGAGAAAGTGGTAAAGTGCTTATCTCGATTAGTTCAGCAAGTTGGAAGGAAACCACAATAGGTCCCAAAGTTTCTCTGAACTCCTTCGAGTAGTGAATGCCATTTGGCTGATATTCTGCCAATGTGCGTATCTCAATGAAATGAGAAAGTGGGAAAGTGCTTATCTGGATGAGTTCATGAAGTTGGAAGAAATCCTCAGTATGTTCCAAAGTTTCTCTGAATACCATCGAGCAGTGAATGTCATTTGGCTGATATTATGCTAATGTGTGTATGTCAATGAAATGAGAAAGTGGTAAAGTGCTTACCTCGATGAGCTGAGCAAGTTGGAAGAAATCCAAAATCGTTTCCGAAGTTTCTCTGAATACCATCGAGCAGTGTATGCCGTTTTTCTGATATTCTACCAATGTTTGTAACTCAATGAAATGAGGAAGTGGTAAAGTGCTTATCTCGATGAGCTGAGCAAAATGGAGGAAATCCACAATAGGTTCCAAATTTCCTCTGAATATCATAGAGCAGTGAATGCCATTTGCCTGATATTCTGCCAACGTGTGTATCTCAATGAAATGAGAAATGGGTAACGTCCTTATCTCGATGAGTTCAGCATGTTGGAAGAAATCCACAATAGGTTGCAAAGTTTCTTTGAATACCTTCGAGCTGAGAATACCATTTGGCTGATATTCTGCCAATGTGTGTTTCACAATGAAATGAGAATGTGGTAAAGTGTTTATCTCGATGAGTTCAGCGTGTTGGAGGAAATCCACAACAGGTTCCATAGTTTCTGAGAATACCTTCGTGCAGTGAATGCCATTTGGATGATATTCTGCCAATGTGTGTATCTCAATGAAATGAGAAAGTGGTAAAGTGCTTATCTCGATGAGTTCAGGAAGTTGGAAGAAACCCACAATAGGTCCCAAAGTTTCTGTGAATTCCTTTGAGTAGTGAATGCCATTTGGCTGATGTTCTGCCAATGTGTGTATCTGAAGGAAATGAGAAAGTGGTAAAGCCCTTATCTTGATGAGTTCAGCAAGTTGTAGGAAATCTACAAACGGTTCCAATGTTTCTCTGAGTACGCTCGAACAGTGATTGCAATTTGGCTGATATTCTGCCAATGTGTGTATCTCAATGAAATGAGAAAGTGGTGAAGTGCTTATCTCGATGAGTTCAGTAAGTTGGAAGAAATCCAAAATATGTTGCAAAGTTTCCCTGAATACAATCGAGCAGTGAATGCCATTTGCCTGATATTCTGCCAACGTGAGTAACTCCATGCAATGAGAAAGTGGTAACGTGCTCATCAAGATGAATTCAGCAAGTTGGACGAAATCCACAATAGGTTCCAAAGTTTGTCTGAGTACCTCCGGACAGTGAATGCCATTTGGCTGATATTCTGCCAATGTGTGTTTCTCAATGAAATGAGAGAGTTGTAACGTGCTGATCTCGCTGAGTTCAGCAAGTTGGAAGAAATCCACAATAGTTTCCAAAGTATCTCTGAATACCTTCGAGCAGTGAATGCCATTTGGATGATATTCTGCCAATATGTGTATCTCAATGAAATGAGAAAGTGGTAACGTGCTCATCTCGATGAGTTCAGCAAGTTGGAAGAAATCCACAATATGTTGCAAAGTTTCTCTGAATACTGTCAAGCAGTGAATGCCATTTGGCTGATATTCTGCCAATGTGTGTATCTCAATGAAATGGAAAGTAGTAAAGTGCTCATCTCGATAAGTTGTGCAAGTTGGTAGAAATCCACAGTTGGTTCCAAAGCTTCTCCGAATGCCTTCGAGCAGTGAATGCCATTTGGCTGAATTTCTGCCAATGTGTGTATCTCAATGAAATGAGGAAGTGGTAAAGTGCTTATCTCGATGAGTTGTGCAAGTTGGTAGAAATCCACAATCGGTTCCCAATTTTCTGAAAATACCTTCGAGCAGTGAATGCCATTTGACTGATTTTCTGCCAATGTGTGTATCTCAATGAAATGAGAAAGTGGTAAAGTGCTTATCTCGCTGAGTTCAGCAAGTTGGAAGAAATCCACAATAGGTCCCAAACTTTCTGTGAATTCCTTCGAGTAGTGAATACCATTTGGCTGATATTCTGCCAATGTGTGTAACTCAAGGAAATCAGAAAGTGGTAAGGTGCTTATCTCGATGAGTTCAGCAAGTTGTAGGAAATGTAGAAAAGGTTCCAATGATTCTCTGAATACGCTCGAACAATGAATGCAATTTGGCTGATATTCTGCCAATGTGTGTATCTCAATGAAATGAGAAAGTGGTAACGTGCTAATCTCGAAGAGTTCAGCAAGTTGGACGAAATCCACAATATGTTGCAAAGTTTCTCTGAAAACCATCGAGCAGTGAATGCCTTTTGGCTGATACTCTGCCAATGTGTGTATCTCAATGAAATGAGAAAGTGGTAACGTGCTTATCTCGATGATTTGTGCAAGTTGGATAAAATCCACAATCGGTTCCAAACTTTCCCTGAATACCTTAGAGCAGTGAATGCCATTTGGCTGATATACTGCCAATGTGTGCAGCTCAATGAAATGAGAAAGTGGAAAAGTGCTCATCTCGATGAGGTGAACAAGTTGGAGGAAATCCACCAAAGGTTCCAAAGTTTCGCTGAATATCTTGTGGCACTGAATGCCACTTGGCTGATATTCTGCCAATGTGTGTGTCTCAAAGAAATGAGGAAGTGGCAAAGAGCGTATCTCGATGAGATCAGCAAAATGGTGGAATTCCACAAATGGTTCCAAAGTTTCTCTCAATATCTTCGAGAAGTGAATGCCATTTTCCTGATATTTTGCCAACGTGAGTAACTCCATGCAATGAGAAAGTGGTAACGTGCTCATCAAGATGAATTCAGCAAGTTGGAAGAAATCCACAATATGTTGCAAAGTTTCTCTGAATACTATCGAGCAGTGAATGCCATTTGGCTGATATTCGGCCAATGTGTGTATCTCAATGAAATGAGAAAGTAGTAAAGTGCTTATCTCGATGATTTCAGCAAGTTGGAAGAAATCCACAATCGGTTCCAAAGTTTCTCCGAATACCTTCGAGCAGTGAATGCCATTTCGATGATATTCTGCCAATATGTGTATCTCAAAGAAATGAGGAAGGGCGAACGTGCTTATCTCGATGAGTTCAGCAAGTTGGAAGAAATCCACAACATGTTGCAAAGTTTCTCTGAATACTATCGAGCAGTGAATGCCATTTGGCTGATATTCTGCCAATGTGTGTATCTCAATGAAATGAGAACGTAGTAAAGTGCTTATCTCAATGAGTTGTGCAAGTTGGTAGAAATCCACAATCGGTTCCGAAGTTTCTCCGAATACCTTCGAGCAGTGAATGCCATTTGGCTGATTTTCTGCCAATGTGTGTATCTCAATAAAATGAGAAAGGTGTAAAGTGCTTATCTCGATCAGTTCAGCAAGTTGGAAGATAACCACAATAAGTCGCAACGTTTCTCTTAGTTCCTTCGAGTAGTGAATGCCATTTGGCTGATTTTCTGCCAATGTGTGTAACTCAAGGAAATCAGAAAGTGGTAAGGAGCTTATCTCGATGAGTTCAGCAAGTTGTAGGAAATGTACAAAAGGTTCCAATGATTCTCTGAATACGCTCGAACAATGAATGCAATTTCGCTGATATGCTGCCAATGTGTGTATTACAATGAAATGAGAAAGTGGTAACGTGCTTATCTCGAAGAGTTCAGCAAGTTGGACGAAATCCACAATATGTTGCAAAGTTACTCTGAATTCCTTCGAGTAGTGAATGCCATTTGGCTGATATTCTGCCAATGTGTGTATCTCAATGAAATGTGAAAGTGGTAAAGTGCTTATCTCGATGAGTTCAGCAAGTTGGAAGAAATCGACAATAGGTCCCAAACTTTTGGGAATTCCTTCGAGTAGTGAATGCCATTTGGCTGATATTCTGCCAATGTGTGTATCTCAACGAAATGAGAAAGTGGTAACGTGCTTATCTCGATGAGTTGTGCAAGTTGTAAGAAATCCACAATCGGATCCAAACTTTCCCTGAATACCTTAGAGCAGTGAATGCCATTTGGCTGATATACTGCCAATGTGTGCAGCTCAATGAAATGAGAAAGTGGAAAAGTGCTCATCTCGATGAGTTGAACAAGTTGGAGGAAATCCACAATAGGTTCCAAAGTTTCGCTGAATACCTTGTGGCACTGAATACCACTTGGCTGATATTATGCCAATGTGTGTGTCTCAAAGAAATGTGGAAGTGGCAAAGAGCGTATCTCGATGAGATCAGCAAAATGGAAGAAATCCACAAAAGTTTCCAAAGTTTCTCTCAATATCTTCGAGAAGTGAATGCCATTTGCCTGATATTCTGCCAACGTGAGTAACTCCATGGAATGAGAACGTGGTAACGTGCTTATCTCGATGAGTTCAGCAAGTTGGAACAAATCCACAATCGTTTCCAAAGTATCTCAGAATACCTTCGAGCAGTGAATGCCATTTGGATGATATTCTGCCAATATGTGTATCTCAATGAAATGAGAAAGTGGTAACGTGCTTATCTCGATGAGTTCAGCAAGTTGGAAGAAATCCACAATATGTTGCAAAGTTTCTCTGAATACTATCGAGCAGTGAATGCCATTTGGATGATATTCTGCCAATGTGTGTATCTCAATGAAATGAGAAAGTGGTAAAGTGCTTATCTCGATTAGTTCAGCAAGTTGGAAGGAAACCACAATAGGTCCCAAAGTTTCTCTGAACTCCTTCGAGTAGTGAATGCCATTTGGCTGATATTCTGCCAATGTGCGTATCTCAATGAAATGAGAAAGTGGGAAAGTGCTTATCTGGATGAGTTCATCAAGTTGGAAGAAATCCTCAGTATGTTCCAAAGTTTCTCTGAATACCATCGAGCAGTGAATGTCATTTGGCTGATATTATGCTAATGTGTGTATGTCAATGAAATGAGAAAGTGGTAAAGTGCTTACCTCGATGAGCTGAGCAAGTTGGAAGAAATCCAAAATCGTTTCCGAAGTTTCTCTGAATACCATCGAGCAGTGTATGCCGTTTTTCTGATATTCTACCAATGTTTGTAACTCAATGAAATGAGGAAGTGGTAAAGTGCTTATCTCGATGAGCTGAGCAAAATGGAGGAAATCCACAATAGGTTCCAAATTTCCTCTGAATATCATAGAGCAGTGAATGCCATTTGCCTGATATTCTGCCAACGTGTGTATCTCAATGAAATGAGAAATGGGTAACGTCCTTATCTCGATGAGTTCAGCATGTTGGAAGAAATCCACAATAGGTTGCAAAGTTTCTTTGAATACCTTCGAGCTGAGAATACCATTTGGCTGATATTCTGCCAATGTGTGTTTCACAATGAAATGAGAATGTGGTAAAGTGTTTATCTCGATGAGTTCAGCGTGTTGGAGGAAATCCACAACAGGTTCCATAGTTTCTGAGAATACCTTCGTGCAGTGAATGCCATTTGGATGATATTCTGCCAATGTGTGTATCTCAATGAAATGAGAAAGTGGTAAAGTGCTTATCTCGATGAGTTCAGGAAGTTGGAAGAAACCCACAATAGGTCCCAAAGTTTCTGTGAATTCCTTTGAGTAGTGAATGCCATTTGGCTGATGTTCTGCCAATGTGTGTATCTGAAGGAAATGAGAAAGTGGTAAAGCCCTTATCTTGATGAGTTCAGCAAGTTGTAGGAAATCTACAAACGGTTCCAATGTTTCTCTGAGTACGCTCGAACAGTGATTGCAATTTGGCTGATATTCTGCCAATGTGTGTATCTCAATGAAATGAGAAAGTGGTGAAGTGCTTATCTCGATGAGTTCAGTAAGTTGGAAGAAATCCAAAATATGTTGCAAAGTTTCCCTGAATACAATCGAGCAGTGAATGCCATTTGCCTGATATTCTGCCAACGTGAGTAACTCCATGCAATGAGAAAGTGGTAACGTGCTCATCAAGATGAATTCAGCAAGTTGGACGAAATCCACAATAGGTTCCAAAGTTTGTCTGAGTACCTCCGGACAGTGAATGCCATTTGGCTGATATTCTGCCAATGTGTGTTTCTCAATGAAATGAGAGAGTTGTAACGTGCTGATCTCGCTGAGTTCAGCAAGTTGGAAGAAATCCACAATAGTTTCCAAAGTATCTCTGAATACCTTCGAGCAGTGAATGCCATTTGGATGATATTCTGCCAATATGTGTATCTCAATGAAATGAGAAAGTGGTAACGTGCTCATCTCGATGAGTTCAGCAAGTTGGAAGAAATCCACAATATGTTGCAAAGTTTCTCTGAATACTGTCAAGCAGTGAATGCCATTTGGCTGATATTCTGGCAATGTGTGTATCTCAATGAAATGGAAAGTAGTAAAGTGCTCATCTCGATAAGTTGTGCAAGTTGGTAGAAATCCACAGTTGGTTCCAAAGCTTCTCCGAATGCCTTCGAGCAGTGAATGCCATTTGGCTGAATTTCTGCCAATGTGTGTATCTCAATGAAATGAGGAAGTGGTAAAGTGCTTATCTCGATGAGTTGTGCAAGTTGGTAGAAATCCACAATCGGTTCCCAATTTTCTGAAAATACCTTCGAGCAGTGAATGCCATTTGACTGATTTTCTGCCAATGTGTGTATCTCAATGAAATGAGAAAGTGGTAAAGTGCTTATCTCGCTGAGTTCAGCAAGTTGGAAGAAATCCACAATAGGTCCCAAACTTTCTGTGAATTCCTTCGAGTAGTGAATACCATTTGGCTGATATTCTGCCAATGTGTGTAACTCAAGGAAATCAGAAAGTGGTAAGGTGCTTATCTCGATGAGTTCAGCAAGTTGTAGGAAATGTAGAAAAGGTTCCAATGATTCTCTGAATACGCTCGAACAATGAATGCAATTTGGCTGATATTCTGCCAATGTGTGTATCTCAATGAAATGAGAAAGTGGTAACGTGCTAATCTCGAAGAGTTCAGCAAGTTGGACGAAATCCACAATATGTTGCAAAGTTTCTCTGAAAACCATCGAGCAGTGAATGCCTTTTGGCTGATACTCTGCCAATGTGTGTATCTCAATGAAATGAGAAAGTGGTAACGTGCTTATCTCGATGATTTGTGCAAGTTGGATAAAATCCACAATCGGTTCCAAACTTTCCCTGAATACCTTAGAGCAGTGAATGCCATTTGGCTGATATACTGCCAATGTGTGCAGCTCAATGAAATGAGAAAGTGGAAAAGTGCTCATCTCGATGAGGTGAACAAGTTGGAGGAAATCCACCAAAGGTTCCAAAGTTTCGCTGAATATCTTGTGGCACTGAATGCCACTTGGCTGATATTCTGCCAATGTGTGTGTCTCAAAGAAATGAGGAAGTGGCAAAGAGCGTATCTCGATGAGATCAGCAAAATGGTGGAATTCCACAAATGGTTCCAAAGTTTCTCTCAATATCTTCGAGAAGTGAATGCCATTTTCCTGATATTTTGCCAACGTGAGTAACTCCATGCAATGAGAAAGTGGTAACGTGCTCATCAAGATGAATTCAGCAAGTTGGAAGAAATCCACAATATGTTGCAAAGTTTCTCTGAATACTATCGAGCAGTGAATGCCATTTGGCTGATATTCGGCCAATGTGTGTATCTCAATGAAATGAGAAAGTAGTAAAGTGCTTATCTCGATGATTTCAGCAAGTTGGAAGAAATCCACAATCGGTTCCAAAGTTTCTCCGAATACCTTCGAGCAGTGAATGCCATTTCGATGATATTCTGCCAATATGTGTATCTCAAAGAAATGAGGAAGGGCGAACGTGCTTATCTCGATGAGTTCAGCAAGTTGGAAGAAATCCACAACATGTTGCAAAGTTTCTCTGAATACTATCGAGCAGTGAATGCCATTTGGCTGATATTCTGCCAATGTGTGTATCTCAATGAAATGAGAACGTAGTAAAGTGCTTATCTCAATGAGTTGTGCAAGTTGGTAGAAATCCACAATCGGTTCCGAAGTTTCTCCGAATACCTTCGAGCAGTGAATGCCATTTGGCTGATTTTCTGCCAATGTGTGTATCTCAATAAAATGAGAAAGGTGTAAAGTGCTTATCTCGATCAGTTCAGCAAGTTGGAAGATAACCACAATAAGTCGCAACGTTTCTCTTAGTTCCTTCGAGTAGTGAATGCCATTTGGCTGATTTTCTGCCAATGTGTGTAACTCAAGGAAATCAGAAAGTGGTAAGGAGCTTATCTCGATGAGTTCAGCAAGTTGTAGGAAATGTACAAAAGGTTCCAATGATTCTCTGAATACGCTCGAACAATGAATGCAATTTCGCTGATATGCTGCCAATGTGTGTATTACAATGAAATGAGAAAGTGGTAACGTGCTTATCTCGAAGAGTTCAGCAAGTTGGACGAAATCCACAATATGTTGCAAAGTTACTCTGAATTCCTTCGAGTAGTGAATGCCATTTGGCTGATATTCTGCCAATGTGTGTATCTCAATGAAATGTGAAAGTGGTAAAGTGCTTATCTCGATGAGTTCAGCAAGTTGGAAGAAATCCACAATAGGTCCCAAACTTTTGGGAATTCCTTCGAGTAGTGAATGCCATTTGGCTGATATTCTGCCAATGTGTGTATCTCAACGAAATGAGAAAGTGGTAACGTGCTTATCTCGATGAGTTGTGCAAGTTGTAAGAAATCCACAATCGGATCCAAACTTTCCCTGAATACCTTAGAGCAGTGAATGCCATTTGGCTGATATACTGCCAATGTGTGCAGCTCAATGAAATGAGAAAGTGGAAAAGTGCTCATCTCGATGAGTTGAACAAGTTGGAGGAAATCCACAATAGGTTCCAAAGTTTCGCTGAATACCTTGTGGCACTGAATACCACTTGGCTGATATTATGCCAATGTGTGTGTCTCAAAGAAATGTGGAAGTGGCAAAGAGCGTATCTCGATGAGATCAGCAAAATGGAAGAAATCCACAAAAGTTTCCAAAGTTTCTCTCAATATCTTCGAGAAGTGAATGCCATTTGCCTGATATTCTGCCAACGTGAGTAACTCCATGGAATGAGAACGTGGTAACGTGCTTATCTCGATGAGTTCAGCAAGTTGGAACAAATCCACAATCGTTTCCAAAGTATCTCAGAATACCTTCGAGCAGTGAATGCCATTTGGATGATATTCTGCCAATATGTGTATCTCAATGAAATGAGAAAGTGGTAACGTGCTTATCTCGATGAGTTCAGCAAGTTGGAAGAAATCCACAATATGTTGCAAAGTTTCTCTGAATACTATCGAGCAGTGAATGCCATTTGGATGATATTCTGCCAATGTGTGTATCTCAATGAAATGAGAAAGTGGTAAAGTGCTTATCTCGATTAGTTCAGCAAGTTGGAAGGAAACCACAATAGGTCCCAAAGTTTCTCTGAACTCCTTCGAGTAGTGAATGCCATTTGGCTGATATTCTGCCAATGTGCGTATCTCAATGAAATGAGAAAGTGGGAAAGTGCTTATCTGGATGAGTTCATCAAGTTGGAAGAAATCCTCAGTATGTTCCAAAGTTTCTCTGAATACCATCGAGCAGTGAATGTCATTTGGCTGATATTATGCTAATGTGTGTATGTCAATGAAATGAGAAAGTGGTAAAGTGCTTACCTCGATGAGCTGAGCAAGTTGGAAGAAATCCAAAATCGTTTCCGAAGTTTCTCTGAATACCATCGAGCAGTGTATGCCGTTTGTCTGATATTCTACCAATGTTTGTATCTCAATGAAATGAGGAAGTGGTAAAGTGCTTATCTCGATGAGCTGAGCAAAATGGAGGAAATCCACAATAGGTTCCAAATTTCCTCTGAATATCATAGAGCAGTGAATGCCATTTGCCTGATATTCTGCCAACGTGTGTATCTCAATGAAATGAGAAATGGGTAACGTCCTTATCTCGATGAGTTCAGCATGTTGGAAGAAATCCACAATAGGTTGCAAAGTTTCTCTGAATACCTTCGAGCTGAGAATACCATTTGGCTGATATTCTGCCAATGTGTGTTTCACAATGAAATGAGAATGTGGTAAAGTGTTTATCTCGATGAGTTCAGCGTGTTGGAGGAAATCCACAACAGGTTCCATAGTTTCTGAGAATACCTTCGTGCAGTGAATGCCATTTGGATGATATTCTGCCAATGTGTGTATCTCAATGAAATGAGAAAGTGGTAAAGTGCTTATCTCGATGAGTTCAGGAAGTTGGAAGAAACCCACAATAGGTCCCAAAGTTTCTGTGAATTCCTTTGAGTAGTGAATGCCATTTGGCTGATGTTCTGCCAATGTGTGTATCTGAAGGAAATGAGAAAGTGGTAAAGCCCTTATCTTGATGAGTTCAGCAAGTTGTAGGAAATCTACAAACGGTTCCAATGTTTCTCTGAGTACGCTCGAACAGTGATTGCAATTTGGCTGATATTCTGCCAATGTGTGTATCTCAATGAAATGAGAAAGTGGTGAAGTGCTTATCTCGATGAGTTCAGTAAGTTGGAAGAAATCCAAAATATGTTGCAAAGTTTCCCTGAATACAATCGAGCAGTGAATGCCATTTGCCTGATATTCTGCCAACGTGAGTAACTCCATGCAATGAGAAAGTGGTAACGTGCTCATCAAGATGAATTCAGCAAGTTGGAAGAAATCCACAATAGTTTCCAAAGTATCTCTGAATACCTTCGAGCAGTGAATGCCATTTGGATGATATTCTGCCAATATGTGTATCTCAATGAAATGAGAAAGTGGTAACGTGCTCATCTCGATGAGTTCAGCAAGTTGGAAGAAATCCACAATATGTTGCAAAGTTTCTCTGAATACTGTCAAGCAGTGAATGCCATTTGGCTGATATTCTGCCAATGTGTGTATCTCAATGAAATGGAAAGTAGTAAAGTGCTCATCTCGATAAGTTGTGCAAGTTGGTAGAAATCCACAGTTGGTTCCAAAGCTTCTCCGAATGCCTTCGAGCAGTGAATGCCATTTGGCTGAATTTCTGCCAATGTGTGTATCTCAATGAAATGAGGAAGTGGTAAAGTGCTTATCTCGATGAGTTGTGCAAGTTGGTAGAAATCCACAATCGGTTCCCAATTTTCTGAAAATACCTTCGAGCAGTGAATGCCATTTGACTGATTTTCTGCCAATGTGTGTATCTCAATGAAATGAGAAAGTGGTAAAGTGCTTATCTCGCTGAGTTCAGCAAGTTGGAAGAAATCCACAATAGGTCCCAAACTTTCTGTGAATTCCTTCGAGTAGTGAATACCATTTGGCTGATATTCTGCCAATGTGTGTAACTCAAGGAAATCAGAAAGTGGTAAGGTGCTTATCTCGATGAGTTCAGCAAGTTGTAGGAAATGTAGAAAAGGTTCCAATGATTCTCTGAATACGCTCGAACAATGAATGCAATTTGGCTGATATTCTGCCAATGTGTGTATCTCAATGAAATGAGAAAGTGGTAACGTGCTAATCTCGAAGAGTTCAGCAAGTTGGACGAAATCCACAATATGTTGCAAAGTTTCTCTGAAAACCATCGAGCAGTGAATGCCTTTTGGCTGATACTCTGCCAATGTGTGTATCTCAATGAAATGAGAAAGTGGTAACGTGCTTATCTCGATGATTTGTGCAAGTTGGATAAAATCCACAATCGGTTCCAAACTTTCCCTGAATACCTTAGAGCAGTGAATGCCATTTGGCTGATATACTGCCAATGTGTGCAGCTCAATGAAATGAGAAAGTGGAAAAGTGCTCATCTCGATGAGGTGAACAAGTTGGAGGAAATCCACCAAAGGTTCCAAAGTTTCGCTGAATATCTTGTGGCACTGAATGCCACTTGGCTGATATTCTGCCAATGTGTGTGTCTCAAAGAAATGAGGAAGTGGCAAAGAGCGTATCTCGATGAGATCAGCAAAATGGTGGAATTCCACAAATGGTTCCAAAGTTTCTCTCAATATCTTCGAGAAGTGAATGCCATTTTCCTGATATTTTGCCAACGTGAGTAACTCCATGCAATGAGAAAGTGGTAACGTGCTCATCAAGATGAATTCAGCAAGTTGGAAGAAATCCACAATATGTTGCAAAGTTTCTCTGAATACTATCGAGCAGTGAATGCCATTTGGCTGATATTCGGCCAATGTGTGTATCTCAATGAAATGAGAAAGTAGTAAAGTGCTTATCTCGATGATTTCAGCAAGTTGGAAGAAATCCACAATCGGTTCCAAAGTTTCTCCGAATACCTTCGAGCAGTGAATGCCATTTCGATGATATTCTGCCAATATGTGTATCTCAAAGAAATGAGGAAGGGCGAACGTGCTTATCTCGATGAGTTCAGCAAGTTGGAAGAAATCCACAACATGTTGCAAAGTTTCTCTGAATACTATCGAGCAGTGAATGCCATTTGGCTGATATTCTGCCAATGTGTGTATCTCAATGAAATGAGAACGTAGTAAAGTGCTTATCTCAATGAGTTGTGCAAGTTGGTAGAAATCCACAATCGGTTCCGAAGTTTCTCCGAATACCTTCGAGCAGTGAATGCCATTTGGCTGATTTTCTGCCAATGTGTGTATCTCAATAAAATGAGAAAGGTGTAAAGTGCTTATCTCGATCAGTTCAGCAAGTTGGAAGATAACCACAATAAGTCGCAACGTTTCTCTTAGTTCCTTCGAGTAGTGAATGCCATTTGGCTGATTTTCTGCCAATGTGTGTAACTCAAGGAAATCAGAAAGTGGTAAGGAGCTTATCTCGATGAGTTCAGCAAGTTGTAGGAAATGTACAAAAGGTTCCAATGATTCTCTGAATACGCTCGAACAATGAATGCAATTTCGCTGATATGCTGCCAATGTGTGTATTACAATGAAATGAGAAAGTGGTAACGTGCTTATCTCGAAGAGTTCAGCAAGTTGGACGAAATCCACAATATGTTGCAAAGTTACTCTGAATTCCTTCGAGTAGTGAATGCCATTTGGCTGATATTCTGCCAATGTGTGTATCTCAAGGAAATGTGAAAGTGGTAAAGTGCTTATCTCGATGAGTTCAGCAAGTTGGAAGAAATCCACAATAGGTCCCAAACTTTTGGGAATTCCTTCGAGTAGTGAATGCCATTTGGCTGATATTCTGCCAATGTGTGTATCTCAACGAAATGAGAAAGTGGTAACGTGCTTATCTCGATGAGTTGTGCAAGTTGTAAGAAATCCACAATCGGATCCAAACTTTCCCTGAATACCTTAGAGCAGTGAATGCCATTTGGCTGATATACTGCCAATGTGTGCAGCTCAATGAAATGAGAAAGTGGAAAAGTGCTCATCTCGATGAGTTGAACAAGTTGGAGGAAATCCACAATAGGTTCCAAAGTTTCGCTGAATACCTTGTGGCACTGAATACCACTTGGCTGATATTATGCCAATGTGTGTGTCTCAAAGAAATGTGGAAGTGGCAAAGAGCGTATCTCGATGAGATCAGCAAAATGGAAGAAATCCACAAAAGTTTCCAAAGTTTCTCTCAATATCTTCGAGAAGTGAATGCCATTTGCCTGATATTCTGCCAACGTGAGTAACTCCATGGAATGAGAACGTGGTAACGTGCTTATCTCGATGAGTTCAGCAAGTTGGAACAAATCCACAATCGTTTCCAAAGTATCTCAGAATACCTTCGAGCAGTGAATGCCATTTGGATGATATTCTGCCAATATGTGTATCTCAATGAAATGAGAAAGTGGTAACGTGCTTATCTCGATGAGTTCAGCAAGTTGGAAGAAATCCACAATATGTTGCAAAGTTTCTCTGAATACTATCGAGCAGTGAATGCCATTTGGATGATATTCTGCCAATGTGTGTATCTCAATGAAATGAGAAAGTGGTAAAGTGCTTATCTCGATTAGTTCAGCAAGTTGGAAGGAAACCACAATAGGTCCCAAAGTTTCTCTGAACTCCTTCGAGTAGTGAATGCCATTTGGCTGATATTCTGCCAATGTGCGTATCTCAATGAAATGAGAAAGTGGGAAAGTGCTTATCTGGATGAGTTCATCAAGTTGGAAGAAATCCTCAGTATGTTCCAAAGTTTCTCTGAATACCATCGAGCAGTGAATGTCATTTGGCTGATATTATGCTAATGTGTGTATGTCAATGAAATGAGAAAGTGGTAAAGTGCTTACCTCGATGAGCTGAGCAAGTTGGAAGAAATCCAAAATCGTTTCCGAAGTTTCTCTGAATACCATCGAGCAGTGTATGCCGTTTTTCTGATATTCTACCAATGTTTGTAACTCAATGAAATGAGGAAGTGGTAAAGTGCTTATCTCGATGAGCTGAGCAAAATGGAGGAAATCCACAATAGGTTCCAAATTTCCTCTGAATATCATAGAGCAGTGAATGCCATTTGCCTGATATTCTGCCAACGTGTGTATCTCAATGAAATGAGAAATGGGTAACGTCCTTATCTCGATGAGTTCAGCATGTTGGAAGAAATCCACAATAGGTTGCAAAGTTTCTTTGAATACCTTCGAGCTGAGAATACCATTTGGCTGATATTCTGCCAATGTGTGTTTCACAATGAAATGAGAATGTGGTAAAGTGTTTATCTCGATGAGTTCAGCGTGTTGGAGGAAATCCACAACAGGTTCCATAGTTTCTGAGAATACCTTCGTGCAGTGAATGCCATTTGGATGATATTCTGCCAATGTGTGTATCTCAATGAAATGAGAAAGTGGTAAAGTGCTTATCTCGATGAGTTCAGGAAGTTGGAAGAAACCCACAATAGGTCCCAAAGTTTCTGTGAATTCCTTTGAGTAGTGAATGCCATTTGGCTGATGTTCTGCCAATGTGTGTATCTGAAGGAAATGAGAAAGTGGTAAAGCCCTTATCTTGATGAGTTCAGCAAGTTGTAGGAAATCTACAAACGGTTCCAATGTTTCTCTGAGTACGCTCGAACAGTGATTGCAATTTGGCTGATATTCTGCCAATGTGTGTATCTCAATGAAATGAGAAAGTGGTGAAGTGCTTATCTCGATGAGTTCAGTAAGTTGGAAGAAATCCAAAATATGTTGCAAAGTTTCCCTGAATACAATCGAGCAGTGAATGCCATTTGCCTGATATTCTGCCAACGTGAGTAACTCCATGCAATGAGAAAGTGGTAACGTGCTCATCAAGATGAATTCAGCAAGTTGGACGAAATCCACAATAGGTTCCAAAGTTTGTCTGAGTACCTCCGGACAGTGAATGCCATTTGGCTGATATTCTGCCAATGTGTGTTTCTCAATGAAATGAGAGAGTTGTAACGTGCTGATCTCGCTGAGTTCAGCAAGTTGGAAGAAATCCACAATAGTTTCCAAAGTATCTCTGAATACCTTCGAGCAGTGAATGCCATTTGGATGATATTCTGCCAATATGTGTATCTCAATGAAATGAGAAAGTGGTAACGTGCTCATCTCGATGAGTTCAGCAAGTTGGAAGAAATCCACAATATGTTGCAAAGTTTCTCTGAATACTGTCAAGCAGTGAATGCCATTTGGCTGATATTCTGCCAATGTGTGTATCTCAATGAAATGGAAAGTAGTAAAGTGCTCATCTCGATAAGTTGTGCAAGTTGGTAGAAATCCACAGTTGGTTCCAAAGCTTCTCCGAATGCCTTCGAGCAGTGAATGCCATTTGGCTGAATTTCTGCCAATGTGTGTATCTCAATGAAATGAGGAAGTGGTAAAGTGCTTATCTCGATGAGTTGTGCAAGTTGGTAGAAATCCACAATCGGTTCCCAATTTTCTGAAAATACCTTCGAGCAGTGAATGCCATTTGACTGATTTTCTGCCAATGTGTGTATCTCAATGAAATGAGAAAGTGGTAAAGTGCTTATCTCGCTGAGTTCAGCAAGTTGGAAGAAATCCACAATAGGTCCCAAACTTTCTGTGAATTCCTTCGAGTAGTGAATACCATTTGGCTGATATTCTGCCAATGTGTGTAACTCAAGGAAATCAGAAAGTGGTAAGGTGCTTATCTCGATGAGTTCAGCAAGTTGTAGGAAATGTAGAAAAGGTTCCAATGATTCTCTGAATACGCTCGAACAATGAATGCAATTTGGCTGATATTCTGCCAATGTGTGTATCTCAATGAAATGAGAAAGTGGTAACGTGCTAATCTCGAAGAGTTCAGCAAGTTGGACGAAATCCACAATATGTTGCAAAGTTTCTCTGAAAACCATCGAGCAGTGAATGCCTTTTGGCTGATACTCTGCCAATGTGTGTATCTCAATGAAATGAGAAAGTGGTAACGTGCTTATCTCGATGATTTGTGCAAGTTGGATAAAATCCACAATCGGTTCCAAACTTTCCCTGAATACCTTAGAGCAGTGAATGCCATTTGGCTGATATACTGCCAATGTGTGCAGCTCAATGAAATGAGAAAGTGGAAAAGTGCTCATCTCGATGAGGTGAACAAGTTGGAGGAAATCCACCAAAGGTTCCAAAGTTTCGCTGAATATCTTGTGGCACTGAATGCCACTTGGCTGATATTCTGCCAATGTGTGTGTCTCAAAGAAATGAGGAAGTGGCAAAGAGCGTATCTCGATGAGATCAGCAAAATGGTGGAATTCCACAAATGGTTCCAAAGTTTCTCTCAATATCTTCGAGAAGTGAATGCCATTTTCCTGATATTTTGCCAACGTGAGTAACTCCATGCAATGAGAAAGTGGTAACGTGCTCATCAAGATGAATTCAGCAAGTTGGAAGAAATCCACAATATGTTGCAAAGTTTCTCTGAATACTATCGAGCAGTGAATGCCATTTGGCTGATATTCGGCCAATGTGTGTATCTCAATGAAATGAGAAAGTAGTAAAGTGCTTATCTCGATGATTTCAGCAAGTTGGAAGAAATCCACAATCGGTTCCAAAGTTTCTCCGAATACCTTCGAGCAGTGAATGCCATTTCGATGATATTCTGCCAATATGTGTATCTCAAAGAAATGAGGAAGGGCGAACGTGCTTATCTCGATGAGTTCAGCAAGTTGGAAGAAATCCACAACATGTTGCAAAGTTTCTCTGAATACTATCGAGCAGTGAATGCCATTTGGCTGATATTCTGCCAATGTGTGTATCTCAATGAAATGAGAACGTAGTAAAGTGCTTATCTCAATGAGTTGTGCAAGTTGGTAGAAATCCACAATCGGTTCCGAAGTTTCTCCGAATACCTTCGAGCAGTGAATGCCATTTGGCTGATTTTCTGCCAATGTGTGTATCTCAATAAAATGAGAAAGGTGTAAAGTGCTTATCTCGATCAGTTCAGCAAGTTGGAAGATAACCACAATAAGTCGCAACGTTTCTCTTAGTTCCTTCGAGTAGTGAATGCCATTTGGCTGATTTTCTGCCAATGTGTGTAACTCAAGGAAATCAGAAAGTGGTAAGGAGCTTATCTCGATGAGTTCAGCAAGTTGTAGGAAATGTACAAAAGGTTCCAATGATTCTCTGAATACGCTCGAACAATGAATGCAATTTCGCTGATATGCTGCCAATGTGTGTATTACAATGAAATGAGAAAGTGGTAACGTGCTTATCTCGAAGAGTTCAGCAAGTTGGACGAAATCCACAATATGTTGCAAAGTTACTCTGAATTCCTTCGAGTAGTGAATGCCATTTGGCTGATATTCTGCCAATGTGTGTATCTCAAGGAAATGTGAAAGTGGTAAAGTGCTTATCTCGATGAGTTCAGCAAGTTGGAAGAAATCCACAATAGGTCCCAAACTTTTGGGAATTCCTTCGAGTAGTGAATGCCATTTGGCTGATATTCTGCCAATGTGTGTATCTCAACGAAATGAGAAAGTGGTAACGTGCTTATCTCGATGAGTTGTGCAAGTTGTAAGAAATCCACAATCGGATCCAAACTTTCCCTGAATACCTTAGAGCAGTGAATGCCATTTGGCTGATATACTGCCAATGTGTGCAGCTCAATGAAATGAGAAAGTGGAAAAGTGCTCATCTCGATGAGTTGAACAAGTTGGAGGAAATCCACAATAGGTTCCAAAGTTTCGCTGAATACCTTGTGGCACTGAATACCACTTGGCTGATATTATGCCAATGTGTGTGTCTCAAAGAAATGTGGAAGTGGCAAAGAGCGTATCTCGATGAGATCAGCAAAATGGAAGAAATCCACAAAAGTTTCCAAAGTTTCTCTCAATATCTTCGAGAAGTGAATGCCATTTGCCTGATATTCTGCCAACGTGAGTAACTCCATGGAATGAGAACGTGGTAACGTGCTTATCTCGATGAGTTCAGCAAGTTGGAACAAATCCACAATCGTTTCCAAAGTATCTCAGAATACCTTCGAGCAGTGAATGCCATTTGGATGATATTCTGCCAATATGTGTATCTCAATGAAATGAGAAAGTGGTAACGTGCTTATCTCGATGAGTTCAGCAAGTTGGAAGAAATCCACAATATGTTGCAAAGTTTCTCTGAATACTATCGAGCAGTGAATGCCATTTGGATGATATTCTGCCAATGTGTGTATCTCAATGAAATGAGAAAGTGGTAAAGTGCTTATCTCGATTAGTTCAGCAAGTTGGAAGGAAACCACAATAGGTCCCAAAGTTTCTCTGAACTCCTTCGAGTAGTGAATGCCATTTGGCTGATATTCTGCCAATGTGCGTATCTCAATGAAATGAGAAAGTGGGAAAGTGCTTATCTGGATGAGTTCATGAAGTTGGAAGAAATCCTCAGTATGTTCCAAAGTTTCTCTGAATACCATCGAGCAGTGAATGTCATTTGGCTGATATTATGCTAATGTGTGTATGTCAATGAAATGAGAAAGTGGTAAAGTGCTTACCTCGATGAGCTGAGCAAGTTGGAAGAAATCCAAAATCGTTTCCGAAGTTTCTCTGAATACCATCGAGCAGTGTATGCCGTTTTTCTGATATTCTACCAATGTTTGTAACTCAATGAAATGAGGAAGTGGTAAAGTGCTTATCTCGATGAGCTGAGCAAAATGGAGGAAATCCACAATAGGTTCCAAATTTCCTCTGAATATCATAGAGCAGTGAATGCCATTTGCCTGATATTCTGCCAACGTGTGTATCTCAATGAAATGAGAAATGGGTAACGTCCTTATCTCGATGAGTTCAGCATGTTGGAAGAAATCCACAATAGGTTGCAAAGTTTCTTTGAATACCTTCGAGCTGAGAATACCATTTGGCTGATATTCTGCCAATGTGTGTTTCACAATGAAATGAGAATGTGGTAAAGTGTTTATCTCGATGAGTTCAGCGTGTTGGAGGAAATCCACAACAGGTTCCATAGTTTCTGAGAATACCTTCGTGCAGTGAATGCCATTTGGATGATATTCTGCCAATGTGTGTATCTCAATGAAATGAGAAAGTGGTAAAGTGCTTATCTCGATGAGTTCAGGAAGTTGGAAGAAACCCACAATAGGTCCCAAAGTTTCTGTGAATTCCTTTGAGTAGTGAATGCCATTTGGCTGATGTTCTGCCAATGTGTGTATCTGAAGGAAATGAGAAAGTGGTAAAGCCCTTATCTTGATGAGTTCAGCAAGTTGTAGGAAATCTACAAACGGTTCCAATGTTTCTCTGAGTACGCTCGAACAGTGATTGCAATTTGGCTGATATTCTGCCAATGTGTGTATCTCAATGAAATGAGAAAGTGGTGAAGTGCTTATCTCGATGAGTTCAGTAAGTTGGAAGAAATCCAAAATATGTTGCAAAGTTTCCCTGAATACAATCGAGCAGTGAATGCCATTTGCCTGATATTCTGCCAACGTGAGTAACTCCATGCAATGAGAAAGTGGTAACGTGCTCATCAAGATGAATTCAGCAAGTTGGACGAAATCCACAATAGGTTCCAAAGTTTGTCTGAGTACCTCCGGACAGTGAATGCCATTTGGCTGATATTCTGCCAATGTGTGTTTCTCAATGAAATGAGAGAGTTGTAACGTGCTGATCTCGCTGAGTTCAGCAAGTTGGAAGAAATCCACAATAGTTTCCAAAGTATCTCTGAATACCTTCGAGCAGTGAATGCCATTTGGATGATATTCTGCCAATATGTGTATCTCAATGAAATGAGAAAGTGGTAACGTGCTCATCTCGATGAGTTCAGCAAGTTGGAAGAAATCCACAATATGTTGCAAAGTTTCTCTGAATACTGTCAAGCAGTGAATGCCATTTGGCTGATATTCTGCCAATGTGTGTATCTCAATGAAATGGAAAGTAGTAAAGTGCTCATCTCGATAAGTTGTGCAAGTTGGTAGAAATCCACAGTTGGTTCCAAAGCTTCTCCGAATGCCTTCGAGCAGTGAATGCCATTTGGCTGAATTTCTGCCAATGTGTGTATCTCAATGAAATGAGGAAGTGGTAAAGTGCTTATCTCGATGAGTTGTGCAAGTTGGTAGAAATCCACAATCGGTTCCCAATTTTCTGAAAATACCTTCGAGCAGTGAATGCCATTTGACTGATTTTCTGCCAATGTGTGTATCTCAATGAAATGAGAAAGTGGTAAAGTGCTTATCTCGCTGAGTTCAGCAAGTTGGAAGAAATCCACAATAGGTCCCAAACTTTCTGTGAATTCCTTCGAGTAGTGAATACCATTTGGCTGATATTCTGCCAATGTGTGTAACTCAAGGAAATCAGAAAGTGGTAAGGTGCTTATCTCGATGAGTTCAGCAAGTTGTAGGAAATGTAGAAAAGGTTCCAATGATTCTCTGAATACGCTCGAACAATGAATGCAATTTGGCTGATATTCTGCCAATGTGTGTATCTCAATGAAATGAGAAAGTGGTAACGTGCTAATCTCGAAGAGTTCAGCAAGTTGGACGAAATCCACAATATGTTGCAAAGTTTCTCTGAAAACCATCGAGCAGTGAATGCCTTTTGGCTGATACTCTGCCAATGTGTGTATCTCAATGAAATGAGAAAGTGGTAACGTGCTTATCTCGATGATTTGTGCAAGTTGGATAAAATCCACAATCGGTTCCAAACTTTCCCTGAATACCTTAGAGCAGTGAATGCCATTTGGCTGATATACTGCCAATGTGTGCAGCTCAATGAAATGAGAAAGTGGAAAAGTGCTCATCTCGATGAGGTGAACAAGTTGGAGGAAATCCACCAAAGGTTCCAAAGTTTCGCTGAATATCTTGTGGCACTGAATGCCACTTGGCTGATATTCTGCCAATGTGTGTGTCTCAAAGAAATGAGGAAGTGGCAAAGAGCGTATCTCGATGAGATCAGCAAAATGGTGGAATTCCACAAATGGTTCCAAAGTTTCTCTCAATATCTTCGAGAAGTGAATGCCATTTTCCTGATATTTTGCCAACGTGAGTAACTCCATGCAATGAGAAAGTGGTAACGTGCTCATCAAGATGAATTCAGCAAGTTGGAAGAAATCCACAATATGTTGCAAAGTTTCTCTGAATACTATCGAGCAGTGAATGCCATTTGGCTGATATTCGGCCAATGTGTGTATCTCAATGAAATGAGAAAGTAGTAAAGTGCTTATCTCGATGATTTCAGCAAGTTGGAAGAAATCCACAATCGGTTCCAAAGTTTCTCCGAATACCTTCGAGCAGTGAATGCCATTTCGATGATATTCTGCCAATATGTGTATCTCAAAGAAATGAGGAAGGGCGAACGTGCTTATCTCGATGAGTTCAGCAAGTTGGAAGAAATCCACAACATGTTGCAAAGTTTCTCTGAATACTATCGAGCAGTGAATGCCATTTGGCTGATATTCTGCCAATGTGTGTATCTCAATGAAATGAGAACGTAGTAAAGTGCTTATCTCAATGAGTTGTGCAAGTTGGTAGAAATCCACAATCGGTTCCGAAGTTTCTCCGAATACCTTCGAGCAGTGAATGCCATTTGGCTGATTTTCTGCCAATGTGTGTATCTCAATAAAATGAGAAAGGTGTAAAGTGCTTATCTCGATCAGTTCAGCAAGTTGGAAGATAACCACAATAAGTCGCAACGTTTCTCTTAGTTCCTTCGAGTAGTGAATGCCATTTGGCTGATTTTCTGCCAATGTGTGTAACTCAAGGAAATCAGAAAGTGGTAAGGAGCTTATCTCGATGAGTTCAGCAAGTTGTAGGAAATGTACAAAAGGTTCCAATGATTCTCTGAATACGCTCGAACAATGAATGCAATTTCGCTGATATGCTGCCAATGTGTGTATTACAATGAAATGAGAAAGTGGTAACGTGCTTATCTCGAAGAGTTCAGCAAGTTGGACGAAATCCACAATATGTTGCAAAGTTACTCTGAATTCCTTCGAGTAGTGAATGCCATTTGGCTGATATTCTGCCAATGTGTGTATCTCAAGGAAATGTGAAAGTGGTAAAGTGCTTATCTCGATGAGTTCAGCAAGTTGGAAGAAATCCACAATAGGTCCCAAACTTTTGGGAATTCCTTCGAGTAGTGAATGCCATTTGGCTGATATTCTGCCAATGTGTGTATCTCAACGAAATGAGAAAGTGGTAACGTGCTTATCTCGATGAGTTGTGCAAGTTGTAAGAAATCCACAATCGGATCCAAACTTTCCCTGAATACCTTAGAGCAGTGAATGCCATTTGGCTGATATACTGCCAATGTGTGCAGCTCAATGAAATGAGAAAGTGGAAAAGTGCTCATCTCGATGAGTTGAACAAGTTGGAGGAAATCCACAATAGGTTCCAAAGTTTCGCTGAATACCTTGTGGCACTGAATACCACTTGGCTGATATTATGCCAATGTGTGTGTCTCAAAGAAATGTGGAAGTGGCAAAGAGCGTATCTCGATGAGATCAGCAAAATGGAAGAAATCCACAAAAGTTTCCAAAGTTTCTCTCAATATCTTCGAGAAGTGAATGCCATTTGCCTGATATTCTGCCAACGTGAGTAACTCCATGGAATGAGAACGTGGTAACGTGCTTATCTCGATGAGTTCAGCAAGTTGGAACAAATCCACAATCGTTTCCAAAGTATCTCAGAATACCTTCGAGCAGTGAATGCCATTTGGATGATATTCTGCCAATATGTGTATCTCAATGAAATGAGAAAGTGGTAACGTGCTTATCTCGATGAGTTCAGCAAGTTGGAAGAAATCCACAATATGTTGCAAAGTTTCTCTGAATACTATCGAGCAGTGAATGCCATTTGGATGATATTCTGCCAATGTGTGTATCTCAATGAAATGAGAAAGTGGTAAAGTGCTTATCTCGATTAGTTCAGCAAGTTGGAAGGAAACCACAATAGGTCCCAAAGTTTCTCTGAACTCCTTCGAGTAGTGAATGCCATTTGGCTGATATTCTGCCAATGTGCGTATCTCAATGAAATGAGAAAGTGGGAAAGTGCTTATCTGGATGAGTTCATCAAGTTGGAAGAAATCCTCAGTATGTTCCAAAGTTTCTCTGAATACCATCGAGCAGTGAATGTCATTTGGCTGATATTATGCTAATGTGTGTATGTCAATGAAATGAGAAAGTGGTAAAGTGCTTACCTCGATGAGCTGAGCAAGTTGGAAGAAATCCAAAATCGTTTCCGAAGTTTCTCTGAATACCATCGAGCAGTGTATGCCGTTTTTCTGATATTCTACCAATGTTTGTAACTCAATGAAATGAGGAAGTGGTAAAGTGCTTATCTCGATGAGCTGAGCAAAATGGAGGAAATCCACAATAGGTTCCAAATTTCCTCTGAATATCATAGAGCAGTGAATGCCATTTGCCTGATATTCTGCCAACGTGTGTATCTCAATGAAATGAGAAATGGGTAACGTCCTTATCTCGATGAGTTCAGCATGTTGGAAGAAATCCACAATAGGTTGCAAAGTTTCTTTGAATACCTTCGAGCTGAGAATACCATTTGGCTGATATTCTGCCAATGTGTGTTTCACAATGAAATGAGAATGTGGTAAAGTGTTTATCTCGATGAGTTCAGCGTGTTGGAGGAAATCCACAACAGGTTCCATAGTTTCTGAGAATACCTTCGTGCAGTGAATGCCATTTGGATGATATTCTGCCAATGTGTGTATCTCAATGAAATGAGAAAGTGGTAAAGTGCTTATCTCGATGAGTTCAGGAAGTTGGAAGAAACCCACAATAGGTCCCAAAGTTTCTGTGAATTCCTTTGAGTAGTGAATGCCATTTGGCTGATGTTCTGCCAATGTGTGTATCTGAAGGAAATGAGAAAGTGGTAAAGCCCTTATCTTGATGAGTTCAGCAAGTTGTAGGAAATCTACAAACGGTTCCAATGTTTCTCTGAGTACGCTCGAACAGTGATTGCAATTTGGCTGATATTCTGCCAATGTGTGTATCTCAATGAAATGAGAAAGTGGTGAAGTGCTTATCTCGATGAGTTCAGTAAGTTGGAAGAAATCCAAAATATGTTGCAAAGTTTCCCTGAATACAATCGAGCAGTGAATGCCATTTGCCTGATATTCTGCCAACGTGAGTAACTCCATGCAATGAGAAAGTGGTAACGTGCTCATCAAGATGAATTCAGCAAGTTGGACGAAATCCACAATAGGTTCCAAAGTTTGTCTGAGTACCTCCGGACAGTGAATGCCATTTGGCTGATATTCTGCCAATGTGTGTTTCTCAATGAAATGAGAGAGTTGTAACGTGCTGATCTCGCTGAGTTCAGCAAGTTGGAAGAAATCCACAATAGTTTCCAAAGTATCTCTGAATACCTTCGAGCAGTGAATGCCATTTGGATGATATTCTGCCAATATGTGTATCTCAATGAAATGAGAAAGTGGTAACGTGCTCATCTCGATGAGTTCAGCAAGTTGGAAGAAATCCACAATATGTTGCAAAGTTTCTCTGAATACTGTCAAGCAGTGAATGCCATTTGGCTGATATTCTGCCAATGTGTGTATCTCAATGAAATGGAAAGTAGTAAAGTGCTCATCTCGATAAGTTGTGCAAGTTGGTAGAAATCCACAGTTGGTTCCAAAGCTTCTCCGAATGCCTTCGAGCAGTGAATGCCATTTGGCTGAATTTCTGCCAATGTGTGTATCTCAATGAAATGAGGAAGTGGTAAAGTGCTTATCTCGATGAGTTGTGCAAGTTGGTAGAAATCCACAATCGGTTCCCAATTTTCTGAAAATACCTTCGAGCAGTGAATGCCATTTGACTGATTTTCTGCCAATGTGTGTATCTCAATGAAATGAGAAAGTGGTAAAGTGCTTATCTCGCTGAGTTCAGCAAGTTGGAAGAAATCCACAATAGGTCCCAAACTTTCTGTGAATTCCTTCGAGTAGTGAATACCATTTGGCTGATATTCTGCCAATGTGTGTAACTCAAGGAAATCAGAAAGTGGTAAGGTGCTTATCTCGATGAGTTCAGCAAGTTGTAGGAAATGTAGAAAAGGTTCCAATGATTCTCTGAATACGCTCGAACAATGAATGCAATTTGGCTGATATTCTGCCAATGTGTGTATCTCAATGAAATGAGAAAGTGGTAACGTGCTAATCTCGAAGAGTTCAGCAAGTTGGACGAAATCCACAATATGTTGCAAAGTTTCTCTGAAAACCATCGAGCAGTGAATGCCTTTTGGCTGATACTCTGCCAATGTGTGTATCTCAATGAAATGAGAAAGTGGTAACGTGCTTATCTCGATGATTTGTGCAAGTTGGATAAAATCCACAATCGGTTCCAAACTTTCCCTGAATACCTTAGAGCAGTGAATGCCATTTGGCTGATATACTGCCAATGTGTGCAGCTCAATGAAATGAGAAAGTGGAAAAGTGCTCATCTCGATGAGGTGAACAAGTTGGAGGAAATCCACCAAAGGTTCCAAAGTTTCGCTGAATATCTTGTGGCACTGAATGCCACTTGGCTGATATTCTGCCAATGTGTGTGTCTCAAAGAAATGAGGAAGTGGCAAAGAGCGTATCTCGATGAGATCAGCAAAATGGTGGAATTCCACAAATGGTTCCAAAGTTTCTCTCAATATCTTCGAGAAATGAATGCCATTTTCCTGATATTTTGCCAACGTGAGTAACTCCATGCAATGAGAAAGTGGTAACGTGCTCATCAAGATGAATTCAGCAAGTTGGAAGAAATCCACAATATGTTGCAAAGTTTCTCTGAATACTATCGAGCAGTGAATGCCATTTGGCTGATATTCGGCCAATGTGTGTATCTCAATGAAATGAGAAAGTAGTAAAGTGCTTATCTCGATGATTTCAGCAAGTTGGAAGAAATCCACAATCGGTTCCAAAGTTTCTCCGAATACCTTCGAGCAGTGAATGCCATTTCGATGATATTCTGCCAATATGTGTATCTCAAAGAAATGAGGAAGGGCGAACGTGCTTATCTCGATGAGTTCAGCAAGTTGGAAGAAATCCACAACATGTTGCAAAGTTTCTCTGAATACTATCGAGCAGTGAATGCCATTTGGCTGATATTCTGCCAATGTGTGTATCTCAATGAAATGAGAACGTAGTAAAGTGCTTATCTCAATGAGTTGTGCAAGTTGGTAGAAATCCACAATCGGTTCCGAAGTTTCTCCGAATACCTTCGAGCAGTGAATGCCATTTGGCTGATTTTCTGCCAATGTGTGTATCTCAATAAAATGAGAAAGGTG
Source organism: Carcharhinus amblyrhynchos (assembly GCF_965287045.1). NCBI lineage: Eukaryota > Metazoa > Chordata > Chondrichthyes > Carcharhiniformes > Carcharhinidae > Carcharhinus > Carcharhinus amblyrhynchos. Next base: position 45,487,923 of record NC_137348.1, read on the forward strand.
TAAAGTGCTTATCTCGATCAGTTCAGCAAGTTGGAAGATAACCACAATAAGTCGCAACGTTTCTCTTAGTTCCTTCGAGTAGTGAATGCCATTTGGCTGATTTTCTGCCAATGTGTGTAACTCAAGGAAATCAGAAAGTGGTAAGGAGCTTATCTCGATGAGTTCAGCAAGTTGTAGGAAATGTACAAAAGGTTCCAATGATTCTCTGAATACGCTCGAACAATGAATGCAATTTCGCTGATATGCTGCCAATGTGTGTATTACAATGAAATGAGAAAGTGGTAACGTGCTTATCTCGAAGAGTTCAGCAAGTTGGACGAAATCCACAATATGTTGCAAAGTTACTCTGAATTCCTTCGAGTAGTGAATGCCATTTGGCTGATATTCTGCCAATGTGTGTATCTCAAGGAAATGTGAAAGTGTTAAAGTGCTTATCTCGATGAGTTCAGCAAGTTGGAAGAAATCCACAATAGGTCCCAAACTTTTGGGAATTCCTTCGAGTAGTGAATGCCATTTGGCTGATATTCTGCCAATGTGTGTATCTCAACGAAATGAGAAAGTGGTAACGTGCTTATCTCGATGAGTTGTGCAAGTTGTAAGAAATCCACAATCGGATCCAAACTTTCCCTGAATACCTTAGAGCAGTGAATGCCATTTGGCTGATATACTGCCAATGTGTGCAGCTCAATGAAATGAGAAAGTGGAAAAGTGCTCATCTCGATGAGTTGAACAAGTTGGAGGAAATCCACAATAGGTTCCAAAGTTTCGCTGAATACCTTGTGGCACTGAATACCACTTGGCTGATATTATGCCAATGTGTGTGTCTCAAAGAAATGTGGAAGTGGCAAAGAGCGTATCTCGATGAGATCAGCAAAATGGAAGAAATCCACAAAAGTTTCCAAAGTTTCTCTCAATATCTTCGAGAAGTGAATGCCATTTGCCTGATATTCTGCCAACGTGAGTAACTCCATGGAATGAGAACGTGGTAACGTGCTTATCTCGATGAGTTCAGCAAGTTGGAACAAATCCACAATCGTTTCCAAAGTATCTCAGAATACCTTCGAGCAGTGAATGCCATTTGGATGATATTCTGCCAATATGTGTATCTCAATGAAATGAGAAAGTGGTAACGTGCTTATCTCGATGAGTTCAGCAAGTTGGAAGAAATCCACAATATGTTGCAAAGTTTCTCTGAATACTATCGAGCAGTGAATGCCATTTGGATGATATTCTGCCAATGTGTGTATCTCAATGAAATGAGAAAGTGGTAAAGTGCTTATCTCGATTAGTTCAGCAAGTTGGAAGGAAACCACAATAGGTCCCAAAGTTTCTCTGAACTCCTTCGAGTAGTGAATGCCATTTGGCTGATATTCTGCCAATGTGCGTATCTCAATGAAATGAGAAAGTGGGAAAGTGCTTATCTGGATGAGTTCATGAAGTTGGAAGAAATCCTCAGTATGTTCCAAAGTTTCTCTGAATACCATCGAGCAGTGAATGTCATTTGGCTGATATTATGCTAATGTGTGTATGTCAATGAAATGAGAAAGTGGTAAAGTGCTTACCTCGATGAGCTGAGCAAGTTGGAAGAAATCCAAAATCGTTTCCGAAGTTTCTCTGAATACCATCGAGCAGTGTATGCCGTTTTTCTGATATTCTACCAATGTTTGTAACTCAATGAAATGAGGAAGTGGTAAAGTGCTTATCTCGATGAGCTGAGCAAAATGGAGGAAATCCACAATAGGTTCCAAATTTCCTCTGAATATCATAGAGCAGTGAATGCCATTTGCCTGATATTCTGCCAACGTGTGTATCTCAATGAAATGAGAAATGGGTAACGTCCTTATCTCGATGAGTTCAGCATGTTGGAAGAAATCCACAATAGGTTGCAAAGTTTCTTTGAATACCTTCGAGCTGAGAATACCATTTGGCTGATATTCTGCCAATGTGTGTTTCACAATGAAATGAGAATGTGGTAAAGTGTTTATCTCGATGAGTTCAGCGTGTTGGAGGAAATCCACAACAGGTTCCATAGTTTCTGAGAATACCTTCGTGCAGTGAATGCCATTTGGATGATATTCTGCCAATGTGTGTATCTCAATGAAATGAGAAAGTGGTAAAGTGCTTATCTCGATGAGTTCAGGAAGTTGGAAGAAACCCACAATAGGTCCCAAAGTTTCTGTGAATTCCTTTGAGTAGTGAATGCCATTTGGCTGATGTTCTGCCAATGTGTGTATCTGAAGGAAATGAGAAAGTGGTAAAGCCCTTATCTTGATGAGTTCAGCAAGTTGTAGGAAATCTACAAACGGTTCCAATGTTTCTCTGAGTACGCTCGAACAGTGATTGCAATTTGGCTGATATTCTGCCAATGTGTGTATCTCAATGAAATGAGAAAGTGGTGAAGTGCTTATCTCGATGAGTTCAGTAAGTTGGAAGAAATCCAAAATATGTTGCAAAGTTTCCCTGAATACAATCGAGCAGTGAATGCCATTTGCCTGATATTCTGCCAACGTGAGTAACTCCATGCAATGAGAAAGTGGTAACGTGCTCATCAAGATGAATTCAGCAAGTTGGACGAAATCCACAATAGGTTCCAAAGTTTGTCTGAGTACCTCCGGACAGTGAATGCCATTTGGCTGATATTCTGCCAATGTGTGTTTCTCAATGAAATGAGAGAGTTGTAACGTGCTGATCTCGCTGAGTTCAGCAAGTTGGAAGAAATCCACAATAGTTTCCAAAGTATCTCTGAATACCTTCGAGCAGTGAATGCCATTTGGATGATATTCTGCCAATATGTGTATCTCAATGAAATGAGAAAGTGGTAACGTGCTCATCTCGATGAGTTCAGCAAGTTGGAAGAAATCCACAATATGTTGCAAAGTTTCTCTGAATACTGTCAAGCAGTGAATGCCATTTGGCTGATATTCTGCCAATGTGTGTATCTCAATGAAATGGAAAGTAGTAAAGTGCTCATCTCGATAAGTTGTGCAAGTTGGTAGAAATCCACAGTTGGTTCCAAAGCTTCTCCGAATGCCTTCGAGCAGTGAATGCCATTTGGCTGAATTTCTGCCAATGTGTGTATCTCAATGAAATGAGGAAGTGGTAAAGTGCTTATCTCGATGAGTTGTGCAAGTTGGTAGAAATCCACAATCGGTTCCCAATTTTCTGAAAATACCTTCGAGCAGTGAATGCCATTTGACTGATTTTCTGCCAATGTGTGTATCTCAATGAAATGAGAAAGTGGTAAAGTGCTTATCTCGCTGAGTTCAGCAAGTTGGAAGAAATCCACAATAGGTCCCAAACTTTCTGTGAATTCCTTCGAGTAGTGAATACCATTTGGCTGATATTCTGCCAATGTGTGTAACTCAAGGAAATCAGAAAGTGGTAAGGTGCTTATCTCGATGAGTTCAGCAAGTTGTAGGAAATGTAGAAAAGGTTCCAATGATTCTCTGAATACGCTCGAACAATGAATGCAATTTGGCTGATATTCTGCCAATGTGTGTATCTCAATGAAATGAGAAAGTGGTAACGTGCTAATCTCGAAGAGTTCAGCAAGTTGGACGAAATCCACAATATGTTGCAAAGTTTCTCTGAAAACCATCGAGCAGTGAATGCCTTTTGGCTGATACTCTGCCAATGTGTGTATCTCAATGAAATGAGAAAGTGGTAACGTGCTTATCTCGATGATTTGTGCAAGTTGGATAAAATCCACAATCGGTTCCAAACTTTCCCTGAATACCTTAGAGCAGTGAATGCCATTTGGCTGATATACTGCCAATGTGTGCAGCTCAATGAAATGAGAAAGTGGAAAAGTGCTCATCTCGATGAGGTGAACAAGTTGGAGGAAATCCACCAAAGGTTCCAAAGTTTCGCTGAATATCTTGTGGCACTGAATGCCACTTGGCTGATATTCTGCCAATGTGTGTGTCTCAAAGAAATGAGGAAGTGGCAAAGAGCGTATCTCGATGAGATCAGCAAAATGGTGGAATTCCACAAATGGTTCCAAAGTTTCTCTCAATATCTTCGAGAAGTGAATGCCATTTTCCTGATATTTTGCCAACGTGAGTAACTCCATGCAATGAGAAAGTGGTAACGTGCTCATCAAGATGAATTCAGCAAGTTGGAAGAAATCCACAATATGTTGCAAAGTTTCTCTGAATACTATCGAGCAGTGAATGCCATTTGGCTGATATTCGGCCAATGTGTGTATCTCAATGAAATGAGAAAGTAGTAAAGTGCTTATCTCGATGATTTCAGCAAGTTGGAAGAAATCCACAATCGGTTCCAAAGTTTCTCCGAATACCTTCGAGCAGTGAATGCCATTTCGATGATATTCTGCCAATATGTGTATCTCAAAGAAATGAGGAAGGGCGAACGTGCTTATCTCGATGAGTTCAGCAAGTTGGAAGAAATCCACAACATGTTGCAAAGTTTCTCTGAATACTATCGAGCAGTGAATGCCATTTGGCTGATATTCTGCCAATGTGTGTATCTCAATGAAATGAGAACGTAGTAAAGTGCTTATCTCAATGAGTTGTGCAAGTTGGTAGAAATCCACAATCGGTTCCGAAGTTTCTCCGAATACCTTCGAGCAGTGAATGCCATTTGGCTGATTTTCTGCCAATGTGTGTATCTCAATAAAATGAGAAAGGTGTAAAGTGCTTATCTCGATCAGTTCAGCAAGTTGGAAGATAACCACAATAAGTCGCAACGTTTCTCTTAGTTCCTTCGAGTAGTGAATGCCATTTGGCTGATTTTCTGCCAATGTGTGTAACTCAAGGAAATCAGAAAGTGGTAAGGAGCTTATCTCGATGAGTTCAGCAAGTTGTAGGAAATGTACAAAAGGTTCCAATGATTCTCTGAATACGCTCGAACAATGAATGCAATTTCGCTGATATGCTGCCAATGTGTGTATTACAATGAAATGAGAAAGTGGTAACGTGCTTATCTCGAAGAGTTCAGCAAGTTGGACGAAATCCACAATATGTTGCAAAGTTACTCTGAATTCCTTCGAGTAGTGAATGCCATTTGGCTGATATTCTGCCAATGTGTGTATCTCAATGAAATGTGAAAGTGGTAAAGTGCTTATCTCGATGAGTTCAGCAAGTTGGAAGAAATCGACAATAGGTCCCAAACTTTTGGGAATTCCTTCGAGTAGTGAATGCCATTTGGCTGATATTCTGCCAATGTGTGTATCTCAACGAAATGAGAAAGTGGTAACGTGCTTATCTCGATGAGTTGTGCAAGTTGTAAGAAATCCACAATCGGATCCAAACTTTCCCTGAATACCTTAGAGCAGTGAATGCCATTTGGCTGATATACTGCCAATGTGTGCAGCTCAATGAAATGAGAAAGTGGAAAAGTGCTCATCTCGATGAGTTGAACAAGTTGGAGGAAATCCACAATAGGTTCCAAAGTTTCGCTGAATACCTTGTGGCACTGAATACCACTTGGCTGATATTATGCCAATGTGTGTGTCTCAAAGAAATGTGGAAGTGGCAAAGAGCGTATCTCGATGAGATCAGCAAAATGGAAGAAATCCACAAAAGTTTCCAAAGTTTCTCTCAATATCTTCGAGAAGTGAATGCCATTTGCCTGATATTCTGCCAACGTGAGTAACTCCATGGAATGAGAACGTGGTAACGTGCTTATCTCGATGAGTTCAGCAAGTTGGAACAAATCCACAATCGTTTCCAAAGTATCTCAGAATACCTTCGAGCAGTGAATGCCATTTGGATGATATTCTGCCAATATGTGTATCTCAATGAAATGAGAAAGTGGTAACGTGCTTATCTCGATGAGTTCAGCAAGTTGGAAGAAATCCACAATATGTTGCAAAGTTTCTCTGAATACTATCGAGCAGTGAATGCCATTTGGATGATATTCTGCCAATGTGTGTATCTCAATGAAATGAGAAAGTGGTAAAGTGCTTATCTCGATTAGTTCAGCAAGTTGGAAGGAAACCACAATAGGTCCCAAAGTTTCTCTGAACTCCTTCGAGTAGTGAATGCCATTTGGCTGATATTCTGCCAATGTGCGTATCTCAATGAAATGAGAAAGTGGGAAAGTGCTTATCTGGATGAGTTCATCAAGTTGGAAGAAATCCTCAGTATGTTCCAAAGTTTCTCTGAATACCATCGAGCAGTGAATGTCATTTGGCTGATATTATGCTAATGTGTGTATGTCAATGAAATGAGAAAGTGGTAAAGTGCTTACCTCGATGAGCTGAGCAAGTTGGAAGAAATCCAAAATCGTTTCCGAAGTTTCTCTGAATACCATCGAGCAGTGTATGCCGTTTGTCTGATATTCTACCAATGTTTGTATCTCAATGAAATGAGGAAGTGGTAAAGTGCTTATCTCGATGAGCTGAGCAAAATGGAGGAAATCCACAATAGGTTCCAAATTTCCTCTGAATATCATAGAGCAGTGAATGCCATTTGCCTGATATTCTGCCAACGTGTGTATCTCAATGAAATGAGAAATGGGTAACGTCCTTATCTCGATGAGTTCAGCATGTTGGAAGAAATCCACAATAGGTTGCAAAGTTTCTCTGAATACCTTCGAGCTGAGAATACCATTTGGCTGATATTCTGCCAATGTGTGTTTCACAATGAAATGAGAATGTGGTAAAGTGTTTATCTCGATGAGTTCAGCGTGTTGGAGGAAATCCACAACAGGTTCCATAGTTTCTGAGAATACCTTCGTGCAGTGAATGCCATTTGGATGATATTCTGCCAATGTGTGTATCTCAATGAAATGAGAAAGTGGTAAAGTGCTTATCTCGATGAGTTCAGGAAGTTGGAAGAAACCCACAATAGGTCCCAAAGTTTCTGTGAATTCCTTTGAGTAGTGAATGCCATTTGGCTGATGTTCTGCCATTGTGTGTATCTGAAGGAAATGAGAAAGTGGTAAAGCCCTTATCTTGATGAGTTCAGCAAGTTGTAGGAAATCTACAAACTGTTCCAATGTTTCTCTGAGTACGCTCGAACAGTGATTGCAATTTGGCTGATATTTTGCCAATGTGTGTATCTCAATGAAATGAGAAAGTGGTGAAGTGCTTATCTCGATGAGTTCAGTAAGTTGGAAGAAATCCAAAATATGTTGCAAAGTTTCCCTGAATACAATCGAGCAGTGAATGCCATTTGCCTGATATTCTGCCAACGTGAGTAACTCCATGCAATGAGAAAGTGGTAACGTGCTCATCAAGATGAATTCAGCAAGTTGGAAGAAATCCACAATAGTTTCCAAAGTATCTCTGAATACCTTCGAGCAGTGAATGCCATTTGGATGATATTCTGCCAATATGTGTATCTCAATGAAATGAGAAAGTGGTAACGTGCTCATCTCGATGAGTTCAGCAAGTTGGAAGAAATCCACAATATGTTGCAAAGTTTCTCTGAATACTGTCAAGCAGTGAATGCCATTTGGCTGATATTCTGCCAATGTGTGTATCTCAATGAAATGGAAAGTAGTAAAGTGCTCATCTCGATAAGTTGTGCAAGTTGGTAGAAATCCACAGTTGGTTCCAAAGCTTCTCCGAATGCCTTCGAGCAGTGAATGCCATTTGGCTGAATTTCTGCCAATGTGTGTATCTCAATGAAATGAGGAAGTAGTAAAGTGCTTATCTCGATGAGTTGTGCAAGTTGGTAGAAATCCACAATCGGTTCCCAATTTTCTGAAAATACCTTCGAGCAGTGAATGCCATTTGACTGATTTTCTGCCAATGTGTGTATCTCAATGAAATGAGAAAGTGGTAAAGTGCTTATCTCGCTGAGTTCAGCAAGTTGGAAGAAATCCACAATAGGTCCCAAACTTTCTGTGAATTCCTTCGAGTAGTGAATACCATTTGGCTGATATTCTGCCAATGTGTGTAACTCAAGGAAATCAGAAAGTGGTAAGGTGCTTATCTCGATGAGTTCAGCAAGTTGTAGGAAATGTAGAAAAGGTTCCAATGATTCTCTGAATACGCTCGAACAATGAATGCAATTTGGCTGATATTCTGCCAATGTGTGTATCTCAATGAAATGAGAAAGTGGTAACGTGCTAATCTCGAAGAGTTCAGCAAGTTGGACGAAATCCACAATATGTTGCAAAGTTTCTCTGAAAACCATCGAGCAGTGAATGCCTTTTGGCTGATACTCTGCCAATGTGTGTATCTCAATGAAATGAGAAAGTGGTAACGTGCTTATCTCGATGATTTGTGCAAGTTGGATAAAATCCACAATCGGTTCCAAACTTTCCCTGAATACCTTAGAGCAGTGAATGCCATTTGGCTGATATACTGCCAATGTGTGCAGCTCAATGAAATGAGAAAGTGGAAAAGTGCTCATCTCGATGAGGTGAACAAGTTGGAGGAAATCCACCAAAGGTTCCAAAGTTTCGCTGAATATCTTGTGGCACTGAATGCCACTTGGCTGATATTCTGCCAATGTGTGTGTCTCAAAGAAATGAGGAAGTGGCAAAGAGCGTATCTCGATGAGATCAGCAAAATGGTGGAATTCCACAAATGGTTCCAAAGTTTCTCTCAATATCTTCGAGAAGTGAATGCCATTTTCCTGATATTTTGCCAACGTGAGTAACTCCATGCAATGAGAAAGTGGTAACGTGCTCATCAAGATGAATTCAGCAAGTTGGAAGAAATCCACAATATGTTGCAAAGTTTCTCTGAATACTATCGAGCAGTGAATGCCATTTGGCTGATATTCGGCCAATGTGTGTATCTCAATGAAATGAGAAAGTAGTAAAGTGCTTATCTCGATGATTTCAGCAAGTTGGAAGAAATCCACAATCGGTTCCAAAGTTTCTCCGAATACCTTCGAGCAGTGAATGCCATTTCGATGATATTCTGCCAATATGTGTATCTCAAAGAAATGAGGAAGGGCGAACGTGCTTATCTCGATGAGTTCAGCAAGTTGGAAGAAATCCACAACATGTTGCAAAGTTTCTCTGAATACTATCGAGCAGTGAATGCCATTTGGCTGATATTCTGCCAATGTGTGTATCTCAATGAAATGAGAACGTAGTAAAGTGCTTATCTCAATGAGTTGTGCAAGTTGGTAGAAATCCACAATCGGTTCCGAAGTTTCTCCGAATACCTTCGAGCAGTGAATGCCATTTGGCTGATTTTCTGCCAATGTGTGTATCTCAATAAAATGAGAAAGGTGTAAAGTGCTTATCTCGATCAGTTCAGCAAGTTGGAAGATAACCACAATAAGTCGCAACGTTTCTCTTAGTTCCTTCGAGTAGTGAATGCCATTTGGCTGATTTTCTGCCAATGTGTGTAACTCAAGGAAATCAGAAAGTGGTAAGGAGCTTATCTCGATGAGTTCAGCAAGTTGTAGGAAATGTACAAAAGGTTCCAATGATTCTCTGAATACGCTCGAACAATGAATGCAATTTCGCTGATATGCTGCCAATGTGTGTATTACAATGAAATGAGAAAGTGGTAACGTGCTTATCTCGAAGAGTTCAGCAAGTTGGACGAAATCCACAATATGTTGCAAAGTTACTCTGAATTCCTTCGAGTAGTGAATGCCATTTGGCTGATATTCTGCCAATGTGTGTATCTCAATGAAATGTGAAAGTGGTAAAGTGCTTATCTCGATGAGTTCAGCAAGTTGGAAGAAATCGACAATAGGTCCCAAACTTTTGGGAATTCCTTCGAGTAGTGAATGCCATTTGGCTGATATTCTGCCAATGTGTGTATCTCAACGAAATGAGAAAGTGGTAACGTGCTTATCTCGATGAGTTGTGCAAGTTGTAAGAAATCCACAATCGGATCCAAACTTTCCCTGAATACCTTAGAGCAGTGAATGCCATTTGGCTGATATACTGCCAATGTGTGCAGCTCAATGAAATGAGAAAGTGGAAAAGTGCTCATCTCGATGAGTTGAACAAGTTGGAGGAAATCCACAATAGGTTCCAAAGTTTCGCTGAATACCTTGTGGCACTGAATACCACTTGGCTGATATTATGCCAATGTGTGTGTCTCAAAGAAATGTGGAAGTGGCAAAGAGCGTATCTCGATGAGATCAGCAAAATGGAAGAAATCCACAAAAGTTTCCAAAGTTTCTCTCAATATCTTCGAGAAGTGAATGCCATTTGCCTGATATTCTGCCAACGTGAGTAACTCCATGGAATGAGAACGTGGTAACGTGCTTATCTCGATGAGTTCAGCAAGTTGGAACAAATCCACAATCGTTTCCAAAGTATCTCAGAATACCTTCGAGCAGTGAATGCCATTTGGATGATATTCTGCCAATATGTGTATCTCAATGAAATGAGAAAGTGGTAACGTGCTTATCTCGATGAGTTCAGCAAGTTGGAAGAAATCCACAATATGTTGCAAAGTTTCTCTGAATACTATCGAGCAGTGAATGCCATTTGGATGATATTCTGCCAATGTGTGTATCTCAATGAAATGAGAAAGTGGTAAAGTGCTTATCTCGATTAGTTCAGCAAGTTGGAAGGAAACCACAATAGGTCCCAAAGTTTCTCTGAACTCCTTCGAGTAGTGAATGCCATTTGGCTGATATTCTGCCAATGTGCGTATCTCAATGAAATGAGAAAGTGGGAAAGTGCTTATCTGGATGAGTTCATCAAGTTGGAAGAAATCCTCAGTATGTTCCAAAGTTTCTCTGAATACCATCGAGCAGTGAATGTCATTTGGCTGATATTATGCTAATGTGTGTATGTCAATGAAATGAGAAAGTGGTAAAGTGCTTACCTCGATGAGCTGAGCAAGTTGGAAGAAATCCAAAATCGTTTCCGAAGTTTCTCTGAATACCATCGAGCAGTGTATGCCGTTTGTCTGATATTCTACCAATGTTTGTATCTCAATGAAATGAGGAAGTGGTAAAGTGCTTATCTCGATGAGCTGAGCAAAATGGAGGAAATCCACAATAGGTTCCAAATTTCCTCTGAATATCATAGAGCAGTGAATGCCATTTGCCTGATATTCTGCCAACGTGTGTATCTCAATGAAATGAGAAATGGGTAACGTCCTTATCTCGATGAGTTCAGCATGTTGGAAGAAATCCACAATAGGTTGCAAAGTTTCTCTGAATACCTTCGAGCTGAGAATACCATTTGGCTGATATTCTGCCAATGTGTGTTTCACAATGAAATGAGAATGTGGTAAAGTGTTTATCTCGATGAGTTCAGCGTGTTGGAGGAAATCCACAACAGGTTCCATAGTTTCTGAGAATACCTTCGTGCAGTGAATGCCATTTGGATGATATTCTGCCAATGTGTGTATCTCAATGAAATGAGAAAGTGGTAAAGTGCTTATCTCGATGAGTTCAGGAAGTTGGAAGAAACCCACAATAGGTCCCAAAGTTTCTGTGAATTCCTTTGAGTAGTGAATGCCATTTGGCTGATGTTCTGCCATTGTGTGTATCTGAAGGAAATGAGAAAGTGGTAAAGCCCTTATCTTGATGAGTTCAGCAAGTTGTAGGAAATCTACAAACTGTTCCAATGTTTCTCTGAGTACGCTCGAACAGTGATTGCAATTTGGCTGATATTTTGCCAATGTGTGTATCTCAATGAAATGAGAAAGTGGTGAAGTGCTTATCTCGATGAGTTCAGTAAGTTGGAAGAAATCCAAAATATGTTGCAAAGTTTCCCTGAATACAATCGAGCAGTGAATGCCATTTGCCTGATATTCTGCCAACGTGAGTAACTCCATGCAATGAGAAAGTGGTAACGTGCTCATCAAGATGAATTCAGCAAGTTGGAAGAAATCCACAATAGTTTCCAAAGTATCTCTGAATACCTTCGAGCAGTGAATGCCATTTGGATGATATTCTGCCAATATGTGTATCTCAATGAAATGAGAAAGTGGTAACGTGCTCATCTCGATGAGTTCAGCAAGTTGGAAGAAATCCACAATATGTTGCAAAGTTTCTCTGAATACTGTCAAGCAGTGAATGCCATTTGGCTGATATTCTGCCAATGTGTGTATCTCAATGAAATGGAAAGTAGTAAAGTGCTCATCTCGATAAGTTGTGCAAGTTGGTAGAAATCCACAGTTGGTTCCAAAGCTTCTCCGAATGCCTTCGAGCAGTGAATGCCATTTGGCTGAATTTCTGCCAATGTGTGTATCTCAATGAAATGAGGAAGTAGTAAAGTGCTTATCTCGATGAGTTGTGCAAGTTGGTAGAAATCCACAATCGGTTCCCAATTTTCTGAAAATACCTTCGAGCAGTGAATGCCATTTGACTGATTTTCTGCCAATGTGTGTATCTCAATGAAATGAGAAAGTGGTAAAGTGCTTATCTCGCTGAGTTCAGCAAGTTGGAAGAAATCCACAATAGGTCCCAAACTTTCTGTGAATTCCTTCGAGTAGTGAATACCATTTGGCTGATATTCTGCCAATGTGTGTAACTCAAGGAAATCAGAAAGTGGTAAGGTGCTTATCTCGATGAGTTCAGCAAGTTGTAGGAAATGTAGAAAAGGTTCCAATGATTCTCTGAATACGCTCGAACAATGAATGCAATTTGGCTGATATTCTGCCAATGTGTGTATCTCAATGAAATGAGAAAGTGGTAACGTGCTAATCTCGAAGAGTTCAGCAAGTTGGACGAAATCCACAATATGTTGCAAAGTTTCTCTGAAAACCATCGAGCAGTGAATGCCTTTTGGCTGATACTCTGCCAATGTGTGTATCTCAATGAAATGAGAAAGTGGTAACGTGCTTATCTCGATGATTTGTGCAAGTTGGATAAAATCCACAATCGGTTCCAAACTTTCCCTGAATACCTTAGAGCAGTGAATGCCATTTGGCTGATATACTGCCAATGTGTGCAGCTCAATGAAATGAGAAAGTGGAAAAGTGCTCATCTCGATGAGGTGAACAAGTTGGAGGAAATCCACCAAAGGTTCCAAAGTTTCGCTGAATATCTTGTGGCACTGAATGCCACTTGGCTGATATTCTGCCAATGTGTGTGTCTCAAAGAAATGAGGAAGTGGCAAAGAGCGTATCTCGATGAGATCAGCAAAATGGTGGAATTCCACAAATGGTTCCAAAGTTTCTCTCAATATCTTCGAGAAGTGAATGCCATTTTCCTGATATTTTGCCAACGTGAGTAACTCCATGCAATGAGAAAGTGGTAACGTGCTCATCAAGATGAATTCAGCAAGTTGGAAGAAATCCACAATATGTTGCAAAGTTTCTCTGAATACTATCGAGCAGTGAATGCCATTTGGCTGATATTCGGCCAATGTGTGTATCTCAATGAAATGAGAAAGTAGTAAAGTGCTTATCTCGATGATTTCAGCAAGTTGGAAGAAATCCACAATCGGTTCCAAAGTTTCTCCGAATACCTTCGAGCAGTGAATGCCATTTCGATGATATTCTGCCAATATGTGTATCTCAAAGAAATGAGGAAGGGCGAACGTGCTTATCTCGATGAGTTCAGCAAGTTGGAAGAAATCCACAACATGTTGCAAAGTTTCTCTGAATACTATCGAGCAGTGAATGCCATTTGGCTGATATTCTGCCAATGTGTGTATCTCAATGAAATGAGAACGTAGTAAAGTGCTTATCTCAATGAGTTGTGCAAGTTCATACGGTTACGAAGTTTCTCCGAATACCTTCGAGCAGTGAATGCCATTTGGCTGATTTTCTGCCAATGTGTGTATCTCAATAAAATGAGAAAGGTGTAAAGTGCTTATCTCGATCAGTTCAGCAAGTTGGAAGATAACCACAATAAGTCGCAACGTTTCTCTTAGTTCCTTCGAGTAGTGAATGCCATTTGGCTGATTTTCTGCCAATGTGTGTAACTCAAGGAAATCAGAAAGTGGTAAGGAGCTTATCTCGATGAGTTCAGCAAGTTGTAGGAAATGTACAAAAGGTTCCAATGATTCTCTGAATACGCTCGAACAATGAATGCAATTTCGCTGATATGCTGCCAATGTGTGTATTACAATGAAATGAGAAAGTGGTAACGTGCTTATCTCGAAGAGTTCAGCAAGTTGGACGAAATCCACAATATGTTGCAAAGTTACTCTGAATTCCTTCGAGTAGTGAATGCCATTTGGCTGATATTCTGCCAATGTGTGTATCTCAATGAAATGTGAAAGTGGTAAAGTGCTTATCTCGATGAGTTCAGCAAGTTGGAAGAAATCCACAATAGGTCCCAAACTTTTGGGAATTCCTTCGAGTAGTGAATGCCATTTGGCTGATATTCTGCCAATGTGTGTATCTCAACGAAATGAGAAAGTGGTAACGTGCTTATCTCGATGAGTTGTGCAAGTTGTAAGAAATCCACAATCGGATCCAAACTTTCCCTGAATACCTTAGAGCAGTGAATGCCATTTGGCTGATATACTGCCAATGTGTGCAGCTCAATGAAATGAGAAAGTGGAAAAGTGCTCATCTCGATGAGTTGAACAAGTTGGAGGAAATCCACAATAGGTTCCAAAGTTTCGCTGAATACCTTGTGGCACTGAATACCACTTGGCTGATATTATGCCAATGTGTGTGTCTCAAAGAAATGTGGAAGTGGCAAAGAGCGTATCTCGATGAGATCAGCAAAATGGAAGAAATCCACAAAAGTTTCCAAAGTTTCTCTCAATATCTTCGAGAAGTGAATGCCATTTGCCTGATATTCTGCCAACGTGAGTAACTCCATGGAATGAGAACGTGGTAACGTGCTTATCTCGATGAGTTCAGCAAGTTGGAACAAATCCACAATCGTTTCCAAAGTATCTCAGAATACCTTCGAGCAGTGAATGCCATTTGGATGATATTCTGCCAATATGTGTATCTCAATGAAATGAGAAAGTGGTAACGTGCTTATCTCGATGAGTTCAGCAAGTTGGAAGAAATCCACAATATGTTGCAAAGTTTCTCTGAATACTATCGAGCAGTGAATGCCATTTGGATGATATTCTGCCAATGTGTGTATCTCAATGAAATGAGAAAGTGGTAAAGTGCTTATCTCGATTAGTTCAGCAAGTTGGAAGGAAACCACAATAGGTCCCAAAGTTTCTCTGAACTCCTTCGAGTAGTGAATGCCATTTGGCTGATATTCTGCCAATGTGCGTATCTCAATGAAATGAGAAAGTGGGAAAGTGCTTATCTGGATGAGTTCATCAAGTTGGAAGAAATCCTCAGTATGTTCCAAAGTTTCTCTGAATACCATCGAGCAGTGAATGTCATTTGGCTGATATTATGCTAATGTGTGTATGTCAATGAAATGAGAAAGTGGTAAAGTGCTTACCTCGATGAGCTGAGCAAGTTGGAAGAAATCCAAAATCGTTTCCGAAGTTTCTCTGAATACCATCGAGCAGTGTATGCCGTTTGTCTGATATTCTACCAATGTTTGTATCTCAATGAAATGAGGAAGTGGTAAAGTGCTTATCTCGATGAGCTGAGCAAAATGGAGGAAATCCACAATAGGTTCCAAATTTCCTCTGAATATCATAGAGCAGTGAATGCCATTTGCCTGATATTCTGCCAACGTGTGTATCTCAATGAAATGAGAAATGGGTAACGTCCTTATCTCGATGAGTTCAGCATGTTGGAAGAAATCCACAATAGGTTGCAAAGTTTCTCTGAATACCTTCGAGCTGAGAATACCATTTGGCTGATATTCTGCCAATGTGTGTTTCACAATGAAATGAGAATGTGGTAAAGTGTTTATCTCGATGAGTTCAGCGTGTTGGAGGAAATCCACAACAGGTTCCATAGTTTCTGAGAATACCTTCGTGCTGTGAATGCCATTTGGATGATATTCTGCCAATGTGTGTATCTCAATGAAATGAGAAAGTGGTAAAGTGCTTATCTCGATGAGTTCAGGAAGTTGGAAGAAACCCACAATAGGTCCCAAAGTTTCTGTGAATTCCTTTGAGTAGTGAATGCCATTTGGCTGATGTTCTGCCATTGTGTGTATCTGAAGGAAATGAGAAAGTGGTAAAGCCCTTATCTTGATGAGTTCAGCAAGTTGTAGGAAATCTACAAACGGTTCCAATGTTTCTCTGAGTACGCTCGAACAGTGATTGCAATTTGGCTGATATTCTGCCAATGTGTGTATCTCAATGAAATGAGAAAGTGGTGAAGTGCTTATCTCGATGAGTTCAGTAAGTTGGAAGAAATCCAAAATATGTTGCAAAGTTTCCCTGAATACAATCGAGCAGTGAATGCCATTTGCCTGATATTCTGCCAACGTGAGTAACTCCATGCAATGAGAAAGTGGTAACGTGCTCATCAAGATGAATTCAGCAAGTTGGAAGAAATCCACAATAGTTTCCAAAGTATCTCTGAATACCTTCGAGCAGTGAATGCCATTTGGATGATATTCTGCCAATATGTGTATCTCAATGAAATGAGAAAGTGGTAACGTGCTCATCTCGATGAGTTCAGCAAGTTGGAAGAAATCCACAATATGTTGCAAAGTTTCTCTGAATACTGTCAAGCAGTGAATGCCATTTGGCTGATATTCTGCCAATGTGTGTATCTCAATGAAATGGAAAGTAGTAAAGTGCTCATCTCGATAAGTTGTGCAAGTTGGTAGAAATCCACAGTTGGTTCCAAAGCTTCTCCGAATGCCTTCGAGCAGTGAATGCCATTTGGCTGAATTTCTGCCAATGTGTGTATCTCAATGAAATGAGGAAGTGGTAAAGTGCTTATCTCGATGAGTTGTGCAAGTTGGTAGAAATCCACAATCGGTTCCCAATTTTCTGAAAATACCTTCGAGCAGTGAATGCCATTTGACTGATTTTCTGCCAATGTGTGTATCTCAATGAAATGAGAAAGTGGTAAAGTGCTTATCTCGCTGAGTTCAGCAAGTTGGAAGAAATCCACAATAGGTCCCAAACTTTCTGTGAATTCCTTCGAGTAGTGAATACCATTTGGCTGATATTCTGCCAATGTGTGTAACTCAAGGAAATCAGAAAGTGGTAAAGTGCTTATCTCGATGAGTTCAGCAAGTTGTAGGAAATGTAGAAAAGGTTCCAATGATTCTCTGAATACGCTCGAACAATGAATGCAATTTGGCTGATATTCTGCCAATGTGTGTATCTCAATGAAATGAGAAAGTGGTAACGTGCTAATCTCGAAGAGTTCAGCAAGTTGGACGAAATCCACAATATGTTGCAAAGTTTCTCTGAAAACCATCGAGCAGTGAATGCCTTTTGGCTGATACTCTGCCAATGTGTGTATCTCAATGAAATGAGAAAGTGGTAACGTGCTTATCTCGATGATTTGTGCAAGTTGGATAAAATCCACAATCGGTTCCAAACTTTCCCTGAATACCTTAGAGCAGTGAATGCCATTTGGCTGATATACTGCCAATGTGTGCAGCTCAATGAAATGAGAAAGTGGAAAAGTGCTCATCTCGATGAGGTGAACAAGTTGGAGGAAATCCACCAAAGGTTCCAAAGTTTCGCTGAATATCTTGTGGCACTGAATGCCACTTGGCTGATATTCTGCCAATGTGTGTGTCTCAAAGAAATGAGGAAGTGGCAAAGAGCGTATCTCGATGAGATCAGCAAAATGGTGGAATTCCACAAATGGTTCCAAAGTTTCTCTCAATATCTTCGAGAAGTGAATGCCATTTTCCTGATATTTTGCCAACGTGAGTAACTCCATGCAATGAGAAAGTGGTAACGTGCTCATCAAGATGAATTCAGCAAGTTGGAAGAAATCCACAATATGTTGCAAAGTTTCTCTGAATACTATCGAGCAGTGAATGCCATTTGGCTGATATTCGGCCAATGTGTGTATCTCAATGAAATGAGAAAGTAGTAAAGTGCTTATCTCGATGATTTCAGCAAGTTGGAAGAAATCCACAATCGGTTCCAAAGTTTCTCCGAATACCTTCGAGCAGTGAATGCCATTTCGATGATATTCTGCCAATATGTGTATCTCAAAGAAATGAGGAAGGGCGAACGTGCTTATCTCGATGAGTTCAGCAAGTTGGAAGAAATCCACAACATGTTGCAAAGTTTCTCTGAATACTATCGAGCAGTGAATGCCATTTGGCTGATATTCTGCCAATGTGTGTATCTCAATGAAATGAGAACGTAGTAAAGTGCTTATCTCAATGAGTTGTGCAAGTTCAATCGGTTCCGAAGTTTCTCCGAATACCTTCGAGCAGTGAATGCCATTTGGCTGATTTTCTGCCAATGTGTGTATCTCAATAAAATGAGAAAGGTGTAAAGTGCTTATCTCGATCAGTTCAGCAAGTTGGAAGATAACCACAATAAGTCGCAACGTTTCTCTTAGTTCCTTCGAGTAGTGAATGCCATTTGGCTGATTTTCTGCCAATGTGTGTAACTCAAGGAAATCAGGAAGTGGTAAGGAGCTTATCTCGATGAGTTCAGCAAGTTGTAGGAAATGTACAAAAGGTTCCAATGATTCTCTGAATACGCTCGAACAATGAATGCAATTTCGCTGATATGCTGCCAATGTGTGTATTACAATGAAATGAGAAAGTGGTAACGTGCTCATCTCGATGAGTTCAGCAAGTTGGAAGAAATCCACAATATGTTGCAAAGTTTCTCTGAATACTGTCATGCAGTGAATGCCATTTGGCTGATATTCTGCCAATGTGTGTATCTCAATGAAATGGAAAGTAGTAAAGTGCTCATCTCGATAAGTTGTGCAAGTTGGTAGAAATCCACAGTTGGTTCCAAAGCTTCTCCGAATGCCTTCGAGCAGTGAATGCCATTTGGCTGAATTTCTGCCAATGTGTGTATCTCAATGAAATGAGGAAGTGGTAAAGTGCTTATCTCGATGAGTTGTGCAAGTTGGTAGAAATCCACAATCGGTTCCCAATTTTCTGAAAATACCTTCGAGCAGTGAATGCCATTTGACTGATTTTCTGCCAATGTGTGTATCTCAATGAAATGAGAAAGTGGTCAAGTGCTTATCTCGCTGAGTTCAGCAAGTTGGAAGAAATCCACAATAGGTCCCAAACTTTCTGTGAATTCCTTCGAGTAGTGAATACCATTTGGCTGATATTCTGCCAATGTGTGTAACTCAAGGAAATCAGAAAGTGGTAAGGTGCTTATCTCGATGAGTTCAGCAAGTTGTAGGAAATGTAGAAAAGGTTCCAATGATTCTCTGAATACGCTCGAACAATGAATGCAATTTGGCTGATATTCTGCCAATGTGTGTATCTCAATGAAATGAGAAAGTGGTAACGTGCTAATCTCGAAGAGTTCAGCAAGTTGGACGAAATCCACAATATGTTGCAAAGTTTCTCTGAAAACCATCGAGCAGTGAATGCCTTTTGGCTGATACTCTGCCAATGTGTGTATCTCAATGAAATGAGAAAGTGGTAACGTGCTTATCTCGATGATTTGTGCAAGTTGGATAAAATCCACAATCGGTTCCAAACTTTCCCTGAATACCTTAGAGCAGTGAATGCCATTTGGCTGATATACTGCCAATGTGTGCAGCTCAATGAAATGAGAAAGTGGAAAAGTGCTCATCTCGATGAGGTGAACAAGTTGGAGGAAATCCACCAAAGGTTCCAAAGTTTCGCTGAATATCTTGTGGCACTGAATGCCACTTGGCTGATATTCTGCCAATGTGTGTGTCTCAAAGAAATGAGGAAGTGGCAAAGAGCGTATCTCGATGAGATCAGCAAAATGGTGGAATTCCACAAATGGTTCCAAAGTTTCTCTCAATATCTTCGAGAAGTGAATGCCATTTTCCTGATATTTTGCCAACGTGAGTAACTCCATGCAATGAGAAAGTGGTAACGTGCTCATCAAGATGAATTCAGCAAGTTGGAAGAAATCCACAATATGTTGCAAAGTTTCTCTGAATACTATCGAGCAGTGAATGCCATTTGGCTGATATTCGGCCAATGTGTGTATCTCAATGAAATGAGAAAGTAGTAAAGTGCTTATCTCGATGATTTCAGCAAGTTGGAAGAAATCCACAATCGGTTCCAAAGTTTCTCCGAATACCTTCGAGCAGTGAATGCCATTTCGATGATATTCTGCCAATATGTGTATCTCAAAGAAATGAGGAAGGGCGAACGTGCTTATCTCGATGAGTTCAGCAAGTTGGAAGAAATCCACAACATGTTGCAAAGTTTCTCTGAATACTATCGAGCAGTGAATGCCATTTGGCTGATATTCTGCCAATGTGTGTATCTCAATGAAATGAGAACGTAGTAAAGTGCTTATCTCAATGAGTTGTGCAAGTTGGTAGAAATCCACAATCGGTTCCGAAGTTTCTCCGAATACCTTCGAGCAGTGAATGCCATTTGGCTGATTTTCTGCCAATGTGTGTATCTCAATAAAATGAGAAAGGTGTAAAGTGCTTATCTCGATCAGTTCAGCAAGTTGGAAGATAACCACAATAAGTCGCAACGTTTCTCTTAGTTCCTTCGAGTAGTGAATGCCATTTGGCTGATTTTCTGCCAATGTGTGTAACTCAAGGAAATCAGAAAGTGGTAAGGAGCTTATCTCGATGAGTTCAGCAAGTTGTAGGAAATGTACAAAAGGTTCCAATGATTCTCTGAATACGCTCGAACAATGAATGCAATTTCGCTGATATGCTGCCAATGTGTGTATTACAATGAAATGAGAAAGTGGTAACGTGCTTATCTCGAAGAGTTCAGCAAGTTGGACGAAATCCACAATATGTTGCAAAGTTACTCTGAATTCCTTCGAGTAGTGAATGCCATTTGGCTGATATTCTGCCAATGTGTGTATCTCAAGGAAATGTGAAAGTGGTAAAGTGCTTATCTCGATGAGTTCAGCAAGTTGGAAGAAATCCACAATAGGTCCCAAACTTTTGGGAATTCCTTCGAGTAGTGAATGCCATTTGGCTGATATTCTGCCAATGTGTGTATCTCAACGAAATGAGAAAGTGGTAACGTGCTTATCTCGATGAGTTGTGCAAGTTGTAAGAAATCCACAATCGGATCCAAACTTTCCCTGAATACCTTAGAGCAGTGAATGCCATTTGGCTGATATACTGCCAATGTGTGCAGCTCAATGAAATGAGAAAGTGGAAAAGTGCTCATCTCGATGAGTTGAACAAGTTGGAGGAAATCCACAATAGGTTCCAAAGTTTCGCTGAATACCTTGTGGCACTGAATACCACTTGGCTGATATTATGCCAATGTGTGTGTCTCAAAGAAATGTGGAAGTGGCAAAGAGCATATCTCGATGAGATCAGCAAAATGGAAGAAATCCACAAAAGTTTCCAAAGTTTCTCTCAATATCTTCGAGAAGTGAATGCCATTTGCCTGATATTCTGCCAACGTGAGTAACTCCATGGAATGAGAACGTGGTAACGTGCTTATCTCGATGAGTTCAGCAAGTTGGAACAAATCCACAATCGTTTCCAAAGTATCTCAGAATACCTTCGAGCAGTGAATGCCATTTGGATGATATTCTGCCAATATGTGTATCTCAATGAAATGAGAAAGTGGTAACGTGCTTATCTCGATGAGTTCAGCAAGTTGGAAGAAATCCACAATATGTTGCAAAGTTTCTCTGAATACTATCGAGCAGTGAATGCCATTTGGATGATATTCTGCCAATGTGTGTATCTCAATGAAATGAGAAAGTGGTAAAGTGCTTATCTCGATTAGTTCAGCAAGTTGGAAGGAAACCACAATAGGTCCCAAAGTTTCTCTGAACTCCTTCGAGTAGTGAATGCCATTTGGCTGATATTCTGCCAATGTGCGTATCTCAATGAAATGAGAAAGTGGGAAAGTGCTTATCTGGATGAGTTCATGAAGTTGGAAGAAATCCTCAGTATGTTCCAAAGTTTCTCTGAATACCATCGAGCAGTGAATGTCATTTGGCTGATATTATGCTAATGTGTGTATGTCAATGAAATGAGAAAGTGGTAAAGTGCTTACCTCGATGAGCTGAGCAAGTTGGAAGAAATCCAAAATCGTTTCCGAAGTTTCTCTGAATACCATCGAGCAGTGTATGCCGTTTTTCTGATATTCTACCAATGTTTGTAACTCAATGAAATGAGGAAGTGGTAAAGTGCTTATCTCGATGAGCTGAGCAAAATGGAGGAAATCCACAATAGGTTCCAAATTTCCTCTGAATATCATAGAGCAGTGAATGCCATTTGCCTGATATTCTGCCAACGTGTGTATCTCAATGAAATGAGAAATGGGTAACGTCCTTATCTCGATGAGTTCAGCATGTTGGAAGAAATCCACAATAGGTTGCAAAGTTTCTTTGAATACCTTCGAGCTGAGAATACCATTTGGCTGATATTCTGCCAATGTGTGTTTCACAATGAAATGAGAATGTGGTAAAGTGTTTATCTCGATGAGTTCAGCGTGTTGGAGGAAATCCACAACAGGTTCCATAGTTTCTGAGAATACCTTCGTGCAGTGAATGCCATTTGGATGATATTCTGCCAATGTGTGTATCTCAATGAAATGAGAAAGTGGTAAAGTGCTTATCTCGATGAGTTCAGGAAGTTGGAAGAAACCCACAATAGGTCCCAAAGTTTCTGTGAATTCCTTTGAGTAGTGAATGCCATTTGGCTGATGTTCTGCCAATGTGTGTATCTGAAGGAAATGAGAAAGTGGTAAAGCCCTTATCTTGATGAGTTCAGCAAGTTGTAGGAAATCTACAAACGGTTCCAATGTTTCTCTGAGTACGCTCGAACAGTGATTGCAATTTGGCTGATATTCTGCCAATGTGTGTATCTCAATGAAATGAGAAAGTGGTGAAGTGCTTATCTCGATGAGTTCAGTAAGTTGGAAGAAATCCAAAATATGTTGCAAAGTTTCCCTGAATACAATCGAGCAGTGAATGCCATTTGCCTGATATTCTGCCAACGTGAGTAACTCCATGCAATGAGAAAGTGGTAACGTGCTCATCAAGATGAATTCAGCAAGTTGGAAGAAATCCACAATAGTTTCCAAAGTATCTCTGAATACCTTCGAGCAGTGAATGCCATTTGGATGATATTCTGCCAATATGTGTATCTCAATGAAATGAGAAAGTGGTAACGTGCTCATCTCGATGAGTTCAGCAAGTTGGAAGAAATCCACAATATGTTGCAAAGTTTCTCTGAATACTGTCAAGCAGTGAATGCCATTTGGCTGATATTCTGCCAATGTGTGTATCTCAATGAAATGGAAAGTAGTAAAGTGCTCATCTCGATAAGTTGTGCAAGTTGGTAGAAATCCACAGTTGGTTCCAAAGCTTCTCCGAATGCCTTCGAGCAGTGAATGCCATTTGGCTGAATTTCTGCCAATGTGTGTATCTCAATGAAATGAGGAAGTGGTAAAGTGCTTATCTCGATGAGTTGTGCAAGTTGGTAGAAATCCACAATCGGTTCCCAATTTTCTGAAAATACCTTCGAGCAGTGAATGCCATTTGACTGATTTTCTGCCAATGTGTGTATCTCAATGAAATGAGAAAGTGGTCAAGTGCTTATCTCGCTGAGTTCAGCAAGTTGGAAGAAATCCACAATAGGTCCCAAACTTTCTGTGAATTCCTTCGAGTAGTGAATACCATTTGGCTGATATTCTGCCAATGTGTGTAACTCAAGGAAATCAGAAAGTGGTAAGGTGCTTATCTCGATGAGTTCAGCAAGTTGTAGGAAATGTAGAAAAGGTTCCAATGATTCTCTGAATACGCTCGAACAATGAATGCAATTTGGCTGATATTCTGCCAATGTGTGTATCTCAATGAAATGAGAAAGTGGTAACGTGCTAATCTCGAAGAGTTCAGCAAGTTGGACGAAATCCACAATATGTTGCAAAGTTTCTCTGAAAACCATCGAGCAGTGAATGCCTTTTGGCTGATACTCTGCCAATGTGTGTATCTCAATGAAATGAGAAAGTGGTAACGTGCTTATCTCGATGATTTGTGCAAGTTGGATAAAATCCACAATCGGTTCCAAACTTTCCCTGAATACCTTAGAGCAGTGAATGCCATTTGGCTGATATACTGCCAATGTGTGCAGCTCAATGAAATGAGAAAGTGGAAAAGTGCTCATCTCGATGAGGTGAACAAGTTGGAGGAAATCCACCAAAGGTTCCAAAGTTTCGCTGAATATCTTGTGGCACTGAATGCCACTTGGCTGATATTCTGCCAATGTGTGTGTCTCAAAGAAATGAGGAAGTGGCAAAGAGCGTATCTCGATGAGATCAGCAAAATGGTGGAATTCCACAAATGGTTCCAAAGTTTCTCTCAATATCTTCGAGAAGTGAATGCCATTTTCCTGATATTTTGCCAACGTGAGTAACTCCATGCAATGAGAAAGTGGTAACGTGCTCATCAAGATGAATTCAGCAAGTTGGAAGAAATCCACAATATGTTGCAAAGTTTCTCTGAATACTATCGAGCAGTGAATGCCATTTGGCTGATATTCGGCCAATGTGTGTATCTCAATGAAATGAGAAAGTAGTAAAGTGCTTATCTCGATGATTTCAGCAAGTTGGAAGAAATCCACAATCGGTTCCAAAGTTTCTCCGAATACCTTCGAGCAGTGAATGCCATTTCGATGATATTCTGCCAATATGTGTATCTCAAAGAAATGAGGAAGGGCGAACGTGCTTATCTCGATGAGTTCAGCAAGTTGGAAGAAATCCACAACATGTTGCAAAGTTTCTCTGAATACTATCGAGCAGTGAATGCCATTTGGCTGATATTCTGCCAATGTGTGTATCTCAATGAAATGAGAACGTAGTAAAGTGCTTATCTCAATGAGTTGTGCAAGTTGGTAGAAATCCACAATCGGTTCCGAAGTTTCTCCGAATACCTTCGAGCAGTGAATGCCATTTGGCTGATTTTCTGCCAATGTGTGTATCTCAATAAAATGAGAAAGGTGTAAAGTGCTTATCTCGATCAGTTCAGCAAGTTGGAAGATAACCACAATAAGTCGCAACGTTTCTCTTAGTTCCTTCGAGTAGTGAATGCCATTTGGCTGATTTTCTGCCAATGTGTGTAACTCAAGGAAATCAGAAAGTGGTAAGGAGCTTATCTCGATGAGTTCAGCAAGTTGTAGGAAATGTACAAAAGGTTCCAATGATTCTCTGAATACGCTCGAACAATGAATGCAATTTCGCTGATATGCTGCCAATGTGTGTATTACAATGAAATGAGAAAGTGGTAACGTGCTTATCTCGAAGAGTTCAGCAAGTTGGACGAAATCCACAATATGTTGCAAAGTTACTCTGAATTCCTTCGAGTAGTGAATGCCATTTGGCTGATATTCTGCCAATGTGTGTATCTCAAGGAAATGTGAAAGTGGTAAAGTGCTTATCTCGATGAGTTCAGCAAGTTGGAAGAAATCCACAATAGGTCCCAAACTTTTGGGAATTCCTTCGAGTAGTGAATGCCATTTGGCTGATATTCTGCCAATGTGTGTATCTCAACGAAATGAGAAAGTGGTAACGTGCTTATCTCGATGAGTTGTGCAAGTTGTAAGAAATCCACAATCGGATCCAAACTTTCCCTGAATACCTTAGAGCAGTGAATGCCATTTGGCTGATATACTGCCAATGTGTGCAGCTCAATGAAATGAGAAAGTGGAAAAGTGCTCATCTCGATGAGTTGAACAAGTTGGAGGAAATCCACAATAGGTTCCAAAGTTTCGCTGAATACCTTGTGGCACTGAATACCACTTGGCTGATATTATGCCAATGTGTGTGTCTCAAAGAAATGTGGAAGTGGCAAAGAGCGTATCTCGATGAGATCAGCAAAATGGAAGAAATCCACAAAAGTTTCCAAAGTTTCTCTCAATATCTTCGAGAAGTGAATGCCATTTGCCTGATATTCTGCCAACGTGAGTAACTCCATGGAATGAGAACGTGGTAACGTGCTTATCTCGATGAGTTCAGCAAGTTGGAACAAATCCACAATCGTTTCCAAAGTATCTCAGAATACCTTCGAGCAGTGAATGCCATTTGGATGATATTCTGCCAATATGTGTATCTCAATGAAATGAGAAAGTGGTAACGTGCTTATCTCGATGAGTTCAGCAAGTTGGAAGAAATCCACAATATGTTGCAAAGTTTCTCTGAATACTATCGAGCAGTGAATGCCATTTGGATGATATTCTGCCAATGTGTGTATCTCAATGAAATGAGAAAGTGGTAAAGTGCTTATCTCGATTAGTTCAGCAAGTTGGAAGGAAACCACAATAGGTCCCAAAGTTTCTCTGAACTCCTTCGAGTAGTGAATGCCATTTGGCTGATATTCTGCCAATGTGCGTATCTCAATGAAATGAGAAAGTGGGAAAGTGCTTATCTGGATGAGTTCATGAAGTTGGAAGAAATCCTCAGTATGTTCCAAAGTTTCTCTGAATACCATCGAGCAGTGAATGTCATTTGGCTGATATTATGCTAATGTGTGTATGTCAATGAAATGAGAAAGTGGTAAAGTGCTTACCTCGATGAGCTGAGCAAGTTGGAAGAAATCCAAAATCGTTTCCGAAGTTTCTCTGAATACCATCGAGCAGTGTATGCCGTTTTTCTGATATTCTACCAATGTTTGTAACTCAATGAAATGAGGAAGTGGTAAAGTGCTTATCTCGATGAGCTGAGCAAAATGGAGGAAATCCACAATAGGTTCCAAATTTCCTCTGAATATCATAGAGCAGTGAATGCCATTTGCCTGATATTCTGCCAACGTGTGTATCTCAATGAAATGAGAAATGGGTAACGTCCTTATCTCGATGAGTTCAGCATGTTGGAAGAAATCCACAATAGGTTGCAAAGTTTCTTTGAATACCTTCGAGCTGAGAATACCATTTGGCTGATATTCTGCCAATGTGTGTTTCACAATGAAATGAGAATGTGGTAAAGTGTTTATCTCGATGAGTTCAGCGTGTTGGAGGAAATCCACAACAGGTTCCATAGTTTCTGAGAATACCTTCGTGCAGTGAATGCCATTTGGATGATATTCTGCCAATGTGTGTATCTCAATGAAATGAGAAAGTGGTAAAGTGCTTATCTCGATGAGTTCAGGAAGTTGGAAGAAACCCACAATAGGTCCCAAAGTTTCTGTGAATTCCTTTGAGTAGTGAATGCCATTTGGCTGATGTTCTGCCAATGTGTGTATCTGAAGGAAATGAGAAAGTGGTAAAGCCCTTATCTTGATGAGTTCAGCAAGTTGTAGGAAATCTACAAACGGTTCCAATGTTTCTCTGAGTACGCTCGAACAGTGATTGCAATTTGGCTGATATTCTGCCAATGTGTGTATCTCAATGAAATGAGAAAGTGGTGAAGTGCTTATCTCGATGAGTTCAGTAAGTTGGAAGAAATCCAAAATATGTTGCAAAGTTTCCCTGAATACAATCGAGCAGTGAATGCCATTTGCCTGATATTCTGCCAACGTGAGTAACTCCATGCAATGAGAAAGTGGTAACGTGCTCATCAAGATGAATTCAGCAAGTTGGACGAAATCCACAATAGGTTCCAAAGTTTGTCTGAGTACCTCCGGACAGTGAATGCCATTTGGCTGATATTCTGCCAATGTGTGTTTCTCAATGAAATGAGAGAGTTGTAACGTGCTGATCTCGCTGAGTTCAGCAAGTTGGAAGAAATCCACAATAGTTTCCAAAGTATCTCTGAATACCTTCGAGCAGTGAATGCCATTTGGATGATATTCTGCCAATATGTGTATCTCAATGAAATGAGAAAGTGGTAACGTGCTCATCTCGATGAGTTCAGCAAGTTGGAAGAAATCCACAATATGTTGCAAAGTTTCTCTGAATACTGTCAAGCAGTGAATGCCATTTGGCTGATATTCTGCCAATGTGTGTATCTCAATGAAATGGAAAGTAGTAAAGTGCTCATCTCGATAAGTTGTGCAAGTTGGTAGAAATCCACAGTTGGTTCCAAAGCTTCTCCGAATGCCTTCGAGCAGTGAATGCCATTTGGCTGAATTTCTGCCAATGTGTGTATCTCAATGAAATGAGGAAGTGGTAAAGTGCTTATCTCGATGAGTTGTGCAAGTTGGTAGAAATCCACAATCGGTTCCCAATTTTCTGAAAATACCTTCGAGCAGTGAATGCCATTTGACTGATTTTCTGCCAATGTGTGTATCTCAATGAAATGAGAAAGTGGTAAAGTGCTTATCTCGCTGAGTTCAGCAAGTTGGAAGAAATCCACAATAGGTCCCAAACTTTCTGTGAATTCCTTCGAGTAGTGAATACCATTTGGCTGATATTCTGCCAATGTGTGTAACTCAAGGAAATCAGAAAGTGGTAAGGTGCTTATCTCGATGAGTTCAGCAAGTTGTAGGAAATGTAGAAAAGGTTCCAATGATTCTCTGAATACGCTCGAACAATGAATGCAATTTGGCTGATATTCTGCCAATGTGTGTATCTCAATGAAATGAGAAAGTGTAACGTGCTAATCTCGAAGAGTTCAGCAAGTTGGACGAAATCCACAATATGTTGCAAAGTTTCTCTGAAAACCATCGAGCAGTGAATGCCTTTTGGCTGATACTCTGCCAATGTGTGTATCTCAATGAAATGAGAAAGTGGTAACGTGCTTATCTCGATGATTTGTGCAAGTTGGATAAAATCCACAATCGGTTCCAAACTTTCCCTGAATACCTTAGAGCAGTGAATGCCATTTGGCTGATATACTGCCAATGTGTGCAGCTCAATGAAATGAGAAAGTGGAAAAGTGCTCATCTCGATGAGGTAAACAAGTTGGAGGAAATCCACCAAAGGTTCCAAAGTTTCGCTGAATATCTTGTGGCACTGAATGCCACTTGGCTGATATTCTGCCAATGTGTGTGTCTCAAAGAAATGAGGAAGTGGCAAAGAGCGTATCTCGATGAGATCAGCAAAATGGTGGAATTCCACAAATGGTTCCAAAGTTTCTCTCAATATCTTCGAGAAGTGAATGCCATTTTCCTGATATTTTGCCAACGTGAGTAACTCCATGCAATGAGAAAGTGGTAACGTGCTCATCAAGATGAATTCAGCAAGTTGGAAGAAATCCACAATATGTTGCAAAGTTTCTCTGAATACTATCGAGCAGTGAATGCCATTTGGCTGATATTCGGCCAATGTGTGTATCTCAATGAAATGAGAAAGTAGTAAAGTGCTTATCTCGATGATTTCAGCAAGTTGGAAGAAATCCACAATCGGTTCCAAAGTTTCTCCGAATACCTTCGAGCAGTGAATGCCATTTCGATGATATTCTGCCAATATGTGTATCTCAAAGAAATGAGGAAGGGCGAACGTGCTTATCTCGATGAGTTCAGCAAGTTGGAAGAAATCCACAACATGTTGCAAAGTTTCTCTGAATACTATCGAGCAGTGAATGCCATTTGGCTGATATTCTGCCAATGTGTGTATCTCAATGAAATGAGAACGTAGTAAAGTGCTTATCTCAATGAGTTGTGCAAGTTGGTAGAAATCCACAATCGGTTCCGAAGTTTCTCCGAATACCTTCGAGCAGTGAATGCCATTTGGCTGATTTTCTGCCAATGTGTGTATCTCAATAAAATGAGAAAGGTGTAAAGGAAGTGGTAAGGAGCTTATCTCGATGAGTTCAGCAAGTTGTAGGAAATGTACAAAAGGTTCCAATGATTCTCTGAATACGCTCGAACAATGAATGCAATTTCGCTGATATGCTGCCAATGTGTGTATTACAATGAAATGAGAAAGTGGTAACGTGCTTATCTCGAAGAGTTCAGCAAGTTGGACGAAATCCACAATATGTTGCAAAGTTACTCTGAATTCCTTCGAGTAGTGAATGCCATTTGGCTGATATTCTGCCAATGTGTGTATCTCAATGAAATGTGAAAGTGGTAAAGTGCTTATCTCGATGAGTTCAGCAAGTTGGAAGAAATCCACAATAGGTCCCAAACTTTTGGGAATTCCTTCGAGTAGTGAATGCCATTTGGCTGATATTCTGCCAATGTGTGTATCTCAACGAAATGAGAAAGTGGTAACGTGCTTATCTCGATGAGTTGTGCAAGTTGTAAGAAATCCACAATCGGATCCAAACTTTCCCTGAATACCTTAGAGCAGTGAATGCCATTTGGCTGATATACTGCCAATGTGTGCAGCTCAATGAAATGAGAAAGTGGAAAAGTGCTCATCTCGATGAGTTGAACAAGTTGGAGGAAATCCACAATAGGTTCCAAAGTTTCGCTGAATACCTTGTGGCACTGAATACCACTTGGCTGATATTATGCCAATGTGTGTGTCTCAAAGAAATGTGGAAGTGGCAAAGAGCGTATCTCGATGAGATCAGCAAAATGGAAGAAATCCACAAAAGTTTCCAAAGTTTCTCTCAATATCTTCGAGAAGTGAATGCCATTTGCCTGATATTCTGCCAACGTGAGTAACTCCATGGAATGAGAACGTGGTAACGTGCTTATCTCGATGAGTTCAGCAAGTTGGAACAAATCCACAATCGTTTCCAAAGTATCTCAGAATACCTTCGAGCAGTGAATGCCATTTGGATGATATTCTGCCAATATGTGTATCTCAATGAAATGAGAAAGTGGTAACGTGCTTATCTCGATGAGTTCAGCAAGTTGGAAGAAATCCACAATATGTTGCAAAGTTTCTCTGAATACTATCGAGCAGTGAATGCCATTTGGATGATATTCTGCCAATGTGTGTATCTCAATGAAATGAGAAAGTGGTAAAGTGCTTATCTCGATTAGTTCAGCAAGTTGGAAGGAAACCACAATAGGTCCCAAAGTTTCTCTGAACTCCTTCGAGTAGTGAATGCCATTTGGCTGATATTCTGCCAATGTGCGTATCTCAATGAAATGAGAAAGTGGGAAAGTGCTTATCTGGATGAGTTCATCAAGTTGGAAGAAATCCTCAGTATGTTCCAAAGTTTCTCTGAATACCATCGAGCAGTGAATGTCATTTGGCTGATATTATGCTAATGTGTGTATGTCAATGAAATGAGAAAGTGGTAAAGTGCTTACCTCGATGAGCTGAGCAAGTTGGAAGAAATCCAAAATCGTTTCCGAAGTTTCTCTGAATACCATCGAGCAGTGTATGCCGTTTGTCTGATATTCTACCAATGTTTGTATCTCAATGAAATGAGGAAGTGGTAAAGTGCTTATCTCGATGAGCTGAGCAAAATGGAGGAAATCCACAATAGGTTCCAAATTTCCTCTGAATATCATAGAGCAGTGAATGCCATTTGCCTGATATTCTGCCAACGTGTGTATCTCAATGAAATGAGAAATGGGTAACGTCCTTATCTCGATGAGTTCAGCATGTTGGAAGAAATCCACAATAGGTTGCAAAGTTTCTCTGAATACCTTCGAGCTGAGAATACCATTTGGCTGATATTCTGCCAATGTGTGTTTCACAATGAAATGAGAATGTGGTAAAGTGTTTATCTCGATGAGTTCAGCGTGTTGGAGGAAATCCACAACAGGTTCCATAGTTTCTGAGAATACCTTCGTGCAGTGAATGCCATTTGGATGATATTCTGCCAATGTGTGTATCTCAATGAAATGAGAAAGTGGTAAAGTGCTTATCTCGATGAGTTCAGGAAGTTGGAAGAAACCCACAATAGGTCCCAAAGTTTCTGTGAATTCCTTTGAGTAGTGAATGCCATTTGGCTGATGTTCTGCCAATGTGTGTATCTGAAGGAAATGAGAAAGTGGTAAAGCCCTTATCTTGATGAGTTCAGCAAGTTGTAGGAAATCTACAAACGGTTCCAATGTTTCTCTGAGTACGCTCGAACAGTGATTGCAATTTGGCTGATATTCTGCCAATGTGTGTATCTCAATGAAATGAGAAAGTGGTGAAGTGCTTATCTCGATGAGTTCAGTAAGTTGGAAGAAATCCAAAATATGTTGCAAAGTTTCCCTGAATACAATCGAGCAGTGAATGCCATTTGCCTGATATTCTGCCAACGTGAGTAACTCCATGCAATGAGAAAGTGGTAACGTGCTCATCAAGATGAATTCAGCAAGTTGGACGAAATCCACAATAGGTTCCAAAGTTTGTCTGAGTACCTCCGAGCAGTGAATGCCATTTGGCTGATATTCTGCCAATGTGTGTTTCTCAATGAAATGAGAGAGTTGTAACGTGCTGATCTCGCTGAGTTCAGCAAGTTGGAACAAATCCACAATAGTTTCCAAAGTATCTCTGAATACCTTCGAGCAGTGAATGCCATTTGGATGATATTCTGCCAATATGTGTATCTCAATGAAATGAGAAAGTGGTAACGTGCTCATCTCGATGAGTTCAGCAAGTTGGAAGAAATCCACAATATGTTGCAAAGTTTCTCTGAATACTATCAAGCAGTGAATGCCATTTGGCTGATATTCTGCCAATGTGTGTATCTCAATGAAATGGAAAGTAGTAAAGTGCTCATCTCGATAAGTTGTGCAAGTTGGTAGAAATCCACAGTTGGTTCCAAAGCTTCTCCGAATGCCTTCGAGCAGTGAATGCCATTTGGCTGAATTTCTGCCAATGTGTGTATCTCAATGAAATGAGGAAGTGGTAAAGTGCTTATCTCGATGAGTTGTGCAAGTTGGTAGAAATCCACAATCGGTTCCCAATTTTCTGAAAATACCTTCGAGCAGTGAATGCCATTTGACTGATTTTCTGCCAATGTGTGTATCTCAATGAAATGAGAAAGTGGTCAAGTGCTTATCTCGCTGAGTTCAGCAAGTTGGAAGAAATCCACAATAGGTCCCAAACTTTCTGTGAATTCCTTCGAGTAGTGAATACCATTTGGCTGATATTCTGCCAATGTGTGTAACTCAAGGAAATCAGAAAGTGGTAAGGTGCTTATCTCGATGAGTTCAGCAAGTTGTAGGAAATGTAGAAAAGGTTCCAATGATTCTCTGAATACGCTCGAACAATGAATGCAATTTGGCTGATATTCTGCCAATGTGTGTATCTCAATGAAATGAGAAAGTGGTAACGTGCTAATCTCGAAGAGTTCAGCAAGTTGGACGAAATCCACAATATGTTGCAAAGTTTCTCTGAAAACCATCGAGCAGTGAATGCCTTTTGGCTGATACTCTGCCAATGTGTGTATCTCAACGAAATGAGAAAGTGGTAACGTGCTTATCTCGATGATTTGTGCAAGTTGGATAAAATCCACAATCGGTTCCAAACTTTCCCTGAATACCTTAGAGCAGTGAATGCCATTTGGCTGATATACTGCCAATGTGTGCAGCTCAATGAAATGAGAAAGTGGAAAAGTGCTCATCTCGATGAGGTGAACAAGTTGGAGGAAACCCACCAAAGGTTCCAAAGTTTCGCTGAATATCTTGTGGCACTGAATGCCACTTGGCTGATATTCTGCCAATGTGTGTGTCTCAAAGAAATGAGGAAGTGGCAAAGAGCGTATCTCGATGAGATCAGCAAAATGGTGGAATTCCACAAATGGTTCCAAAGTTTCTCTCAATATCTTCGAGAAGTGAATGCCATTTTCCTGATATTTTGCCAACGTGAGTAACTCCATGCAATGAGAAAGTGGTAACGTGCTCATCAAGATGAATTCAGCAAGTTGGAAGAAATCCACAATATGTTGCAAAGTTTCTCTGAATACTATCGAGCAGTGAATGCCATTTGGCTGATATTCGGCCAATGTGTGTATCTCAATGAAATGAGAAAGTAGTAAAGTGCTTATCTCGATGATTTCAGCAAGTTGGAAGAAATCCACAATCGGTTCCAAAGTTTCTCCGAATACCTTCGAGCAGTGAATGCCATTTCGATGATATTCTGCCAATATGTGTATCTCAAAGAAATGAGGAAGGGCGAACGTGCTTATCTCGATGAGTTCAGCAAGTTGGAAGAAATCCACAACATGTTGCAAAGTTTCTCTGAATACTATCGAGCAGTGAATGCCATTTGGCTGATATTCTGCCAATGTGTGTATCTCAATGAAATGAGAACGTAGTAAAGTGCTTATCTCAATGAGTTGTGCAAGTTCAATCGGTTCCGAAGTTTCTCCGAATACCTTCGAGCAGTGAATGCCATTTGGCTGATTTTCTGCCAATGTGTGTATCTCAATAAAATGAGAAAGGTGTAAAGTGCTTATCTCGATCAGTTCAGCAAGTTGGAAGATAACCACAATAAGTTGCAACGTTTCTCTTAGTTCCTTCGAGTAGTGAATGCCATTTGGCTGATTTTCTGCCAATGTGTGTAACTCAAGGAAATCAGAAAGTGGTAAGGAGCTTATCTCGATGAGTTCAGCAAGTTGTAGGAAATGTACAAAAGGTTCCAATGATTCTCTGAATACGCTCGAACAATGAATGCAATTTCGCCTATATGCTGCCAATGTGTGTATTACAATGAAATGAGAAAGTGGTAACGTGCTTATCTCGAAGAGTTCAGCAAGTTGGACGAAATCCACAATATGTTGCAAAGTTACTCTGAATTCCTTCGAGTAGTGAATGCCATTTGGCTGATATTCTGCCAATGTGTGTATCTCAATGAAATGTGAAAGTGGTAAAGTGCTTATCTCGATGAGTTCAGCAAGTTGGAAGAAATCCACAATAGGTCCCAAACTTTTGGGAATTCCTTCGAGTAGTGAATGCCATTTGGCTGATATTCTGCCAATGTGTGTATCTCAACGAAATGAGAAAGTGGTAACGTGCTTATCTCGATGAGTTGTGCAAGTTGTAAGAAATCCACAATCGGATCCAAACTTTCCCTGAATACCTTAGAGCAGTGAATGCCATTTGGCTGATATACTGCCAATGTGTGCAGCTCAATGAAATGAGAAAGTGGAAAAGTGCTCATCTCGATGAGTTGAACAAGTTGGAGGAAATCCACAATAGGTTCCAAAGTTTCGCTGAATACCTTGTGGCACTGAATACCACTTGGCTGATATTATGCCAATGTGTGTGTCTCAAAGAAATGTGGAAGTGGCAAAGAGCGTATCTCGATGAGATCAGCAAAATGGAAGAAATCCACAAAAGTTTCCAAAGTTTCTCTCAATATCTTCGAGAAGTGAATGCCATTTGCCTGATATTCTGCCAACGTGAGTAACTCCATGGAATGAGAACGTGGTAACGTGCTTATCTCGATGAGTTCAGCAAGTTGGAACAAATCCACAATCGTTTCCAAAGTATCTCAGAATACCTTCGAGCAGTGAATGCCATTTGGATGATATTCTGCCAATATGTGTATCTCAATGAAATGAGAAAGTGGTAACGTGCTTATCTCGATGAGTTCAGCAAGTTGGAAGAAATCCACAATATGTTGCAAAGTTTCTCTGAATACTATCGAGCAGTGAATGCCATTTGGATGATATTCTGCCAATGTGTGTATCTCAATGAAATGAGAAAGTGGTAAAGTGCTTATCTCGATTAGTTCAGCAAGTTGGAAGGAAACCACAATAGGTCCCAAAGTTTCTCTGAACTCCTTCGAGTAGTGAATGCCATTTGGCTGATATTCTGCCAATGTGCGTATCTCAATGAAATGAGAAAGTGGGAAAGTGCTTATCTGGATGAGTTCATCAAGTTGGAAGAAATCCTCAGTATGTTCCAAAGTTTCTCTGAATACCATCGAGCAGTGAATGTCATTTGGCTGATATTATGCTAATGTGTGTATGTCAATGAAATGAGAAAGTGGTAAAGTGCTTACCTCGATGAGCTGAGCAAGTTGGAAGAAATCCAAAATCGTTTCCGAAGTTTCTCTGAATACCATCGAGCAGTGTATGCCGTTTGTCTGATATTCTACCAATGTTTGTATCTCAATGAAATGAGGAAGTGGTAAAGTGCTTATCTCGATGAGCTGAGCAAAATGGAGGAAATCCACAATAGGTTCCAAATTTCCTCTGAATATCATAGAGCAGTGAATGCCATTTGCCTGATATTCTGCCAACGTGTGTATCTCAATGAAATGAGAAATGGGTAACGTCCTTATCTCGATGAGTTCAGCATGTTGGAAGAAATCCACAATAGGTTGCAAAGTTTCTCTGAATACCTTCGAGCTGAGAATACCATTTGGCTGATATTCTGCCAATGTGTGTTTCACAATGAAATGAGAATGTGGTAAAGTGTTTATCTCGATGAGTTCAGCGTGTTGGAGGAAATCCACAACAGGTTCCATAGTTTCTGAGAATACCTTCGTGCAGTGAATGCCATTTGGATGATATTCTGCCAATGTGTGTATCTCAATGAAATGAGAAAGTGGTAAAGTGCTTATCTCGATGAGTTCAGGAAGTTGGAAGAAACCCACAATAGGTCCCAAAGTTTCTGTGAATTCCTTTGAGTAGTGAATGCCATTTGGCTGATGTTCTGCCAATGTGTGTATCTGAAGGAAATGAGAAAGTGGTAAAGCCCTTATCTTGATGAGTTCAGCAAGTTGTAGGAAATCTACAAACGGTTCCAATGTTTCTCTGAGTACGCTCGAACAGTGATTGCAATTTGGCTGATATTCTGCCAATGTGTGTATCTCAATGAAATGAGAAAGTGGTGAAGTGCTTATCTCGATGAGTTCAGTAAGTTGGAAGAAATCCAAAATATGTTGCAAAGTTTCCCTGAATACAATCGAGCAGTGAATGCCATTTGCCTGATATTCTGCCAACGTGAGTAACTCCATGCAATGAGAAAGTGGTAACGTGCTCATCAAGATGAATTCAGCAAGTTGGACGAAATCCACAATAGGTTCCAAAGTTTGTCTGAGTACCTCCGAGCAGTGAATGCCATTTGGCTGATATTCTGCCAATGTGTGTTTCTCAATGAAATGAGAGAGTTGTAACGTGCTGATCTCGCTGAGTTCAGCAAGTTGGAAGAAATCCACAATAGTTTCCAAAGTATCTCTGAATACCTTCGAGCAGTGAATGCCATTTGGATGATATTCTGCCAATATGTGTATCTCAATGAAATGAGAAAGTGGTAACGTGCTCATCTCGATGAGTTCAGCAAGTTGGAAGAAATCCACAATATGTTGCAAAGTTTCTCTGAATACTATCAAGCAGTGAATGCCATTTGGCTGATATTCTGCCAATGTGTGTATCTCAATGAAATGGAAAGTAGTAAAGTGCTCATCTCGATAAGTTGTGCAAGTTGGTAGAAATCCACAGTTGGTTCCAAAGCTTCTCCGAATGCCTTCGAGCAGTGAATGCCATTTGGCTGAATTTCTGCCAATGTGTGTATCTCAATGAAATGAGGAAGTGGTAAAGTGCTTATCTCGATGAGTTGTGCAAGTTGGTAGAAATCCACAATCGGTTCCCAATTTTCTGAAAATACCTTCGAGCAGTGAATGCCATTTGACTGATTTTCTGCCAATGTGTGTATCTCAATGAAATGAGAAAGTGGTCAAGTGCTTATCTCGCTGAGTTCAGCAAGTTGGAAGAAATCCACAATAGGTCCCAAACTTTCTGTGAATTCCTTCGAGTAGTGAATACCATTTGGCTGATATTCTGCCAATGTGTGTAACTCAAGGAAATCAGAAAGTGGTAAGGTGCTTATCTCGATGAGTTCAGCAAGTTGTAGGAAATGTAGAAAAGGTTCCAATGATTCTCTGAATACGCTCGAACAATGAATGCAATTTGGCTGATATTCTGCCAATGTGTGTATCTCAATGAAATGAGAAAGTGGTAACGTGCTAATCTCGAAGAGTTCAGCAAGTTGGACGAAATCCACAATATGTTGCAAAGTTTCTCTGAAAACCATCGAGCAGTGAATGCCTTTTGGCTGATACTCTGCCAATGTGTGTATCTCAACGAAATGAGAAAGTGGTAACGTGCTTATCTCGATGATTTGTGCAAGTTGGATAAAATCCACAATCGGTTCCAAACTTTCCCTGAATACCTTAGAGCAGTGAATGCCATTTGGCTGATATACTGCCAATGTGTGCAGCTCAATGAAATGAGAAAGTGGAAAAGTGCTCATCTCGATGAGGTGAACAAGTTGGAGGAAACCCACCAAAGGTTCCAAAGTTTCGCTGAATATCTTGTGGCACTGAATGCCACTTGGCTGATATTCTGCCAATGTGTGTGTCTCAAAGAAATGAGGAAGTGGCAAAGAGCGTATCTCGATGAGATCAGCAAAATGGTGGAATTCCACAAATGGTTCCAAAGTTTCTCTCAATATCTTCGAGAAGTGAATGCCATTTTCCTGATATTTTGCCAACGTGAGTAACTCCATGCAATGAGAAAGTGGTAACGTGCTCATCAAGATGAATTCAGCAAGTTGGAAGAAATCCACAATATGTTGCAAAGTTTCTCTGAATACTATCGAGCAGTGAATGCCATTTGGCTGATATTCGGCCAATGTGTGTATCTCAATGAAATGAGAAAGTAGTAAAGTGCTTATCTCGATGATTTCAGCAAGTTGGAAGAAATCCACAATCGGTTCCAAAGTTTCTCAGAATACCTTCGAGCAGTGAATGCCATTTCGATGATATTCTGCCAATGTGTGTATCTCAAAGAAATGAGGAAGGGCGAACGTGCTTATCTCGATGAGTTCAGCAAGTTGGAAGAAATCCACAACATGTTGCAAAGTTTCTCTGAATACTATCGAGCAGTGAATGCCATTTGGCTGATATTCTGCCAATGTGTGTATCTCAATGAAATGAGAACGTAGTAAAGTGCTTATCTCAATGAGTTGTGCAAGTTGGTAGAAATCCACAATCGGTTCCGAAGTTTCTCCGAATACCTTCGAGCAGTGAATGCCATTTGGCTGATTTTCTGCCAATGTGTGTATCTCAATAAAATGAGAAAGGTGTAAAGTGCTTATCTCGATCAGTTCAGCAAGTTGGAAGATAACCACAATAAGTCGCAACGTTTCTCTTAGTTCCTTCGAGTAGTGAATGCCATTTGGCTGATATTCTGCCAATGTGTGTAACTCAAGGAAATGAGAAAGTGGTAAGGTGCTTATCTCGATGAGTTCAGCAAGTTGTAGGAAATGTAGAAAAGGTTCCAATGATTCTCTGAATACGCTCGAACAATGAATGCAATTTGGGTGATATTCTGCCAATGTGTGTCTCTCAATGAAATGAGAAAGTGGTAACGTGCTAATCTCGAAGAGTTCAGCAAGTTGAACGAAATCCACAATATGTTGCAAAGTTTCTCTGAAAACCATCGTGCAGTGAATGCCTTTTGGCTGATACTCTGCCAATGTGTGTATCTCAACGAAATGAGAAAGTGGTAACGTGCTTATCTCGATGAGTTGTGCAAGTTGTAAGAAATCCACAATCGGATCCAAACTTTCCCTGAATACCTTAGAGCAGTGAATGCCATTTGGCTGACATACTGCCAATGTGTGCAGCTCAATGAAATGAGAAAGTGGAAAAGTGCTCATCTCGATGAGTTGAACAAGTTGGAGGAAATCCACAATAGGTTCCAAAGTTTCGCTGAATACCTTGTGGCACTGAATACCACTTGGCTGATATTATGCCAATGTGTGTGTCTCAAAGAAATGTGGAAGTTGCAAAGAGCGTATCTCGATGAGATCAGCAAAATGGAAGAAATCCACAAAAGTTTCCAAAGTTTCTCTCAATATCTTCGAGAAGTGAATGCCATTTGCCTGATATTCTGCCAACGTGAGTAACTCCATGGAATGAGAACGTGGTAACGTGCTTATCTCGATGAGTTCAGCAAGTTGGAACAAATCCACAATCGTTTCCAAATTATCTCAGAATACCTTCGAGCAGTGAATGCCATTTGGATGATATTCTGCCAATATGTGTATCTCAATGAAATGAGAAAGTGGTAACGTGCTTATCTCGATGAGTTCAGCAAGTTGGAAGATGTCCACAATATGTTGCAAAGTTTCTCTGAGTACTATCGAGCAGTGAATGCCATTTGGATGATATTCTGCCAATGTGTGTATCTCAATGAAATGAGAAAGTGGTAAAGTGCTTATCTCGATTAGTTCAGCAAGTTGGAAGGAAACCACAATAGGTCCCAAAGTTTCTCTGAACTCCTTCGAGTAGTGAATGCCATTTGGCTGATATTCTGCCAATGTGCGTATCTCAATGAAATGAGAAAGTGGGAAAGTGCTTATCTGGATGAGTTCATCAAGTTGGAAGAAATCCTCAGTATGTTCCAAAGTTTCTCTGAATACCATCGAGCAGTGAATGTCATTTGGCTGATATTATGCTAATGTGTGTATGTCAATGAAATGAGAAAGTGGTAAAGTGCTTACCTCGATGAGCTGAGCAAGTTGGAAGAAATCCAAAATCGTTTCCGAAGTTTCTCTGAATACCATCGAGCAGTGTATGCCGTTTGTCTGATATTCTACCAATGTTTGTATCTTAATGAAATGAGGAAGTGGTAAAGTGCTTATCTCGATGAGCTGAGCAAAATGGAGGAAATCCACAATAGGTTCCAAATTTCCTCTGAATATCATAGAGCAGTGAATGCCATTTGCCTGATATTCTGCCAACGTGTGTATCTCAATGAAATGAGAAATGGGTAACGTCCTTATCTCGATGAGTTCAGCATGTTGGAAGAAATCCACAATAGGTTGCAAAGTTTCTCTGAATACCTTCGAGCTGAGAATACCATTTGGCTGATATTCTGCCAATGTGTGTTTCACAATGAAATGAGAATGTGGTAAAGTGTTTATCTCGATGAGTTCAGCGTGTTGGAGGAAATCCACAACAGGTTCCATAGTTTCTGAGAATACCTTCGTGCAGTGAATGCCATTTGGATGATATTCTGCCAATGTGTGTATCTCAATGAAATGAGAAAGTGGTAAAGTGCTTATCTCGATGAGTTCAGGAAGTTGGAAGAAACCCACAATAGGTCCCAAAGTTTCTGTGAATTCCTTTGAGTAGTGAATGCCATTTGGCTGATGTTCTGCCAATGTGTGTATCTGAAGGAAATGAGAAAGTGGTAAAGCCCTTATCTTGATGAGTTCAGCAAGTTGTAGGAAATCTACAAACGGTTCCAATGTTTCTCTGAGTACGCTCGAACAGTGATTGCAATTTGGCTGATATTCTGCCAATGTGTGTATCTCAATGAAATGAGAAAGTGGTGAAGTGCTTATCTCGATGAGTTCAGTAAGTTGGAAGAAATCCAAAATATGTTGCAAAGTTTCCCTGAATACAATCGAGCAGTGAATGCCATTTGCCTGATATTCTGCCAACGTGAGTAACTCCATGCAATGAGAAAGTGGTAACGTGCTCATCAAGATGAATTCAGCAAGTTGGACGAAATCCACAATAGGTTCCAAAGTTTGTCTGAGTACCTCCGAGCAGTGAATGCCATTTGGCTGATATTCTGCCAATGTGTGTTTCTCAATGAAATGAGAGAGTTGTAACGTGCTGATCTCGCTGAGTTCAGCAAGTTGGAACAAATCCACAATAGTTTCCAAAGTATCTC
Organism: Carcharhinus amblyrhynchos; assembly: GCF_965287045.1. Classification (NCBI taxonomy): domain Eukaryota; kingdom Metazoa; phylum Chordata; class Chondrichthyes; order Carcharhiniformes; family Carcharhinidae; genus Carcharhinus; species Carcharhinus amblyrhynchos. The sequence goes on from NC_137348.1 coordinate 45,529,118, forward strand.
TGAATACCTTCGAGCAGTGAATGCCATTTGGATGATATTCTGCCAATATGTGTATCTCAATGAAATGAGAAAGTGGTAACGTGCTCATCTCGATGAGTTCAGCAAGTTGGAAGAAATCCACAATATGTTGCAAAGTTTCTCTGAATACTATCAAGCAGTGAATGCCATTTGGCTGATATTCTGCCAATGTGTGTATCTCAATGAAATGGAAAGTAGTAAAGTGCTCATCTCGATAAGTTGTGCAAGTTGGTAGAAATCCACAGTTGGTTCCAAAGCTTCTCCGAATGCCTTCGAGCAGTGAATGCCATTTGGCTGAATTTCTGCCAATGTGTGTATCTCAATGAAATGAGGAAGTGGTAAAGTGCTTATCTCGATGAGTTGTGCAAGTTGGTAGAAATCCACAATCGGTTCCCAATTTTCTGAAAATACCTTCGAGCAGTGAATGCCATTTGACTGATTTTCTGCCAATGTGTGTATCTCAATGAAATGAGAAAGTGGTCAAGTGCTTATCTCGCTGAGTTCAGCAAGTTGGAAGAAATCCACAATAGGTCCCAAACTTTCTGTGAATTCCTTCGAGTAGTGAATACCATTTGGCTGATATTCTGCCAATGTGTGTAACTCAAGGAAATCAGAAAGTGGTAAGGTGCTTATCTCGATGAGTTCAGCAAGTTGTAGGAAATGTAGAAAAGGTTCCAATGATTCTCTGAATACGCTCGAACAATGAATGCAATTTGGCTGATATTCTGCCAATGTGTGTATCTCAATGAAATGAGAAAGTGGTAACGTGCTAATCTCGAAGAGTTCAGCAAGTTGGACGAAATCCACAATATGTTGCAAAGTTTCTCTGAAAACCATCGAGCAGTGAATGCCTTTTGGCTGATACTCTGCCAATGTGTGTATCTCAACGAAATGAGAAAGTGGTAACGTGCTTATCTCGATGATTTGTGCAAGTTGGAAAAAATCCACAATCGGTTCCAAACTTTCCCTGAATACCTTAGAGCAGTGAATGCCATTTGGCTGATATACTGCCAATGTGTGTATCTCAATGAAATGGAAAGTAGTAAAGTGCTCATCTCGATAAGTTGTGCAAGTTGGTAGAAATCCACAGTTGGTTCCAAAGCTTCTCCGAATGCCTTCGAGCAGTGAATGCCATTTGGCTGAATTTCTGCCAATGTGTGTATCTCAATGAAATGAGGAAGTGGTAAAGTGCTTATCTCGATGAGTTGTGCAAGTTGGTAGAAATCCACAATCGGTTCCCAATTTTCTGAAAATACCTTCGAGCAGTGAATGCCATTTGACTGATTTTCTGCCAATGTGTGTATCTCAATGAAATGAGAAAGTGGTAAAGTGCTTATCTCGCTGAGTTCAGCAAGTTGGAAGAAATCCACAATAGGTCCCAAACTTTCTGTGAATTCCTTCGAGTAGTGAATACCATTTGGCTGATATTCTGCCAATGTGTGTAACTCAAGGAAATCAGAAAGTGGTAAGGTGCTTATCTCGATGAGTTCAGCAAGTTGTAGGAAATGTACAAAAGGTTCCAATGATTCTCTGAATACGCTCGAACAATGAGTGCAATTTGGCTGATATTCTGCCAATGTGTGTATCTCAATGAAATGAGAAAGTGGTAACGTGCTTATCTCGAAGAGTTCAGGAAGTTGGACGAAATCCACAATATGTTGCAAAGTTTCTCTGAAAACCATCGAGCAGTGAATGCCTTTTGTCTGATACTCTGCCAATGTGTGTATCTCAAATAAATGAGAAAGTGGTAACGTGCTTATCTCGATGATTTGTGCAAGTTGGAAAAAATCCACAATCGGTTCCAAACTTTCCCTGAATACCTTAGAGCAGTGAATGCCATTTGGCTGATATACTGCCAATGTGTGCAGCTCAATGAAATGAGAAAGTGGAAAAGTGCTCATCTCGATGAGGTGAACAAGTTGGAGGAAATCCACCAAAGGTTCCAAAGTTTCGCTGAATATCTTGTGGCACTGAATGCCACTTGGCTGATATTCTGCCAATGTGTGTGTCTCAAAGAAATGAGGAAGTGGCAAAGAGCGTATCTCGATGAGATCAGCAAAATGGTGGAATTCCACAAATGGTTCCAAAGTTTCTCTCAATATCTTCGAGAAGTGAATGCCATTTTCCTGATATTTTGCCAACGTGAGTACCTCCATGCAATGAGAAAGTGGTAACGTGCTCATCAAGATGAATTCAGCAAGTTGGAAGAAATCCACAATATGTTGCAAAGTTTCTCTGAATACTATCGAGCAGTGAATGCCATTTGGCTGATATTCGGCCAATGTGTGTATCTCAATGAAATGAGAAAGTAGTAAAGTGCTTATCTCGATGATTTCAGCAAGTTGGAAGAAATCCACAATCGGTTCCAAAGTTTCTCCGAATACCTTCGAGCAGTGAATGCCATTTCGATGATATTCTGCCAATATGTGTATCTCAAAGAAATGAGGAAGGGCGAACGTGCTTATCTCGATGAGTTCAGCAAGTTGGAAGAAATCCACAACATGTTGCAAAGTTTCTCTGAATACTATCGAGCAGTGAATGCCATTTGGCTGATATTCTGCCAATGTGTGTATCTCAATGAAATGAGAACGTAGTAAAGTGCTTATCTCAATGAGTTGTGCAAGTTGGTAGAAATCCACAATCGGTTCCGAAGTTTCTCCGAATACCTTCGAGCAGTGAATGCCATTTGGCTGATTTTCTGCCAATGTGTGTATCTCAATAAAATGAGAAAGGTGTAAAGTGCTTATCTCGATCAGTTCAGCAAGTTGGAAGATAACCACAATAAGTCGCAACGTTTCTCTTAGTTCCTTCGAGTAGTGAATGCCATTTGGCTGATATTCTGCCAATGTGTGTAACTCAAGGAAATCAGAAAGTGGTAAGGTGCTTATCTCGATGAGTTCAGCAAGTTGTAGGAAATGTAGAAAAGGTTCCAATGATTCTCTGAATACGCTCGAACAATGAATGCAATTTGGGTGATATTCTGCCAATGTGTGTCTCTCAATGAAATGAGAAAGTGGTAACGTGCTAATCTCGAAGAGTTCAGCAAGTTGAACGAAATCCACAATATGTTGCAAAGTTTCTCTGAAAACCATCGTGCAGTGAATGCCTTTTGGCTGATACTCTGCCAATGTGTGTATCTCAACGAAATGAGAAAGTGGTAACGTGCTTATCTCGATGAGTTGAGCAAGTTGGAAGAAATCCAAAATAGGTCCCAAACTTTTGGGAATTCCTTCGAGTAGTGAATGCCATTTGGCTGATATTCTGCCAATGTGTGTATCTCAACGAAATGAGAAAGTGGTAACGTGCTTATCTCGATGAGTTGTGCAAGTTGTAAGAAATCCACAATCGGATCCAAACTTTCCCTGAATACCTTAGAGCAGTGAATGCCATTTGGCTGATATACTGCCAATGTGTGCAGCTCAATGAAATGAGAAAGTGGAAAAGTGCTCATCTCGATGAGTTGAACAAGTTGGAGGAAATCCACAATAGGTTCCAAAGTTTCGCTGAATACCTTGTGGCACTGAATACCACTTGGCTGATATTATGCCAATGTGTGTGTCTCAAAGAAATGTGGAAGTTGCAAAGAGCGTATCTCGATGAGATCAGCAAAATGGAAGAAATCCACAAAAGTTTCCAAAGTTTCTCTCAATATCTTCGAGAAGTGAATGCCATTTGCCTGATATTCTGCCAACGTGAGTAACTCCATGGAATGAGAACGTGGTAACGTGCTTATCTCGATGAGTTCAGCAAGTTGGAACAAATCCACAATCGTTTCCAAAGTATCTCAGAATACCTTCGAGCAGTGAATGCCATTTGGATGATATTCTGCCAATATGTGTATCTCAATGAAATGAGAAAGTGGTAACGTGCTTATCTCGATGAGTTCAGCAAGTTGGAAGAAGTCCACAATATGTTGCAAAGTTTCTCTGAGTACTATCGAGCAGTGAATGCCATTTGGATGATATTCTGCCAATGTGTGTATCTCAATGAAATGAGAAAGTGGTAAAGTGCTTATCTCGATTAGTTCAGCAAGTTGGAAGGAAACCACAATAGGTCCCAAAGTTTCTCTGAACTCCTTCGAGTAGTGAATGCCATTTGGCTGTTATTCTGCCAATGTGCGTATCTCAATGAAATGAGAAAGTGGGAAAGTGCTTATCTGGATGAGTTCATCAAGTTGGAAGAAATCCTCAGTATGTTCCAAAGTTTCTCTGAATACCATCGAGCAGTGAATGTCATTTGGCTGATATTATGCTAATGTGTGTATGTCAATGAAATGAGAAAGTGGTAAAGTGCTTACCTCGATGAGCTGAGCAAGTTGGAAGAAATCCAAAATCGTTTCCGAAGTTTCTCTGAATACCATCGAGCAGTGTATGCCGTTTGTCTGATATTCTACCAATGTTTGTATCTCAATGAAATGAGGAAGTGGTAAAGTGCTTATCTCGATGAGCTGAGCAAAATGGAGGAAATCCACAATAGGTTCCAAATTTCCTCTGAATATCATAGAGCAGTGAATGCCATTTGCCTGATATTCTGCCAACGTGTGTATCTCAATGAAATGAGAAATGGGTAACGTCCTTATCTCGATGAGTTCAGCATGTTGGAAGAAATCCACAATAGGTTGCAAAGTTTCTCTGAATACCTTCGAGCTGAGAATACCATTTGGCTGATATTCTGCCAATGTGTGTTTCACAATGAAATGAGAATGTGGTAAAGTGTTTATCTCGATGAGTTCAGCGTGTTGGAGGAAATCCACAACAGGTTCCATAGTTTCTGAGAATACCTTCGTGCAGTGAATGCCATTTGGATGATATTCTGCCAATGTGTGTATCTCAATGAAATGAGAAAGTGGTAAAGTGCTTATCTCGATGAGTTCAGGAAGTTGGAAGAAACCCACAATAGGTCCCAAAGTTTCTGTGAATTCCTTTGAGTAGTGAATGCCATTTGGCTGATGTTCTGCCAATGTGTGTATCTGAAGGAAATGAGAAAGTGGTAAAGCCCTTATCTTGATGAGTTCAGCAAGTTGTAGGAAATCTACAAACGGTTCCAATGTTTCTCTGAGTACGCTCGAACAGTGATTGCAATTTGGCTGATATTCTGCCAATGTGTGTATCTCAATGAAATGAGAAAGTGGTGAAGTGCTTATCTCGATGAGTTCAGTAAGTTGGAAGAAATCCAAAATATGTTGCAAAGTTTCCCTGAATACAATCGAGCAGTGAATGCCATTTGCCTGATATTCTGCCAACGTGAGTAACTCCATGCAATGAGAAAGTGGTAACGTGCTCATCAAGATGAATTCAGCAAGTTGGACGAAATCCACAATAGGTTCCAAAGTTTGTCTGAGTACCTCCGAGCAGTGAATGCCATTTGGCTGATATTCTGCCAATGTGTGTTTCTCAATGAAATGAGAGAGTTGTAACGTGCTGATCTCGCTGAGTTCAGCAAGTTGGAACAAATCCACAATAGTTTCCAAAGTATTTCTGAATACCTTCGAGCAGTGAATGCCATTTGGATGATATTCTGCCAATATGTGTATCTCAATGAAATGAGAAAGTGGTAACGTGCTCATCTCGATGAGTTCAGCAAGTTGGAAGAAATCCACAATATGTTGCAAAGTTTCTCTGAATACTATCAAGCAGTGAATGCCATTTGGCTGATATTCTGCCAATGTGTGTATCTCAATGAAATGGAAAGTAGTAAAGTGCTCATCTCGATAAGTTGTGCAAGTTGGTAGAAATCCACAGTTGGTTCCAAAGCTTCTCCGAATGCCTTCGAGCAGTGAATGCCATTTGGCTGAATTTCTGCCAATGTGTGTATCTCAATGAAATGAGGAAGTGGTAAAGTGCTTATCTCGATGAGTTGTGCAAGTTGGTAGAAATCCACAATCGGTTCCCAATTTTCTGAAAATACCTTCGAGCAGTGAATGCCATTTGACTGATTTTCTGCCAATGTGTGTATCTCAATGAAATGAGAAAGTGGTCAAGTGCTTATCTCGCTGAGTTCAGCAAGTTGGAAGAAATCCACAATAGGTCCCAAACTTTCTGTGAATTCCTTCGAGTAGTGAATACCATTTGGCTGATATTCTGCCAATGTGTGTAACTCAAGGAAATCAGAAAGTGGTAAGGTGCTTATCTCGATGAGTTCAGCAAGTTGTAGGAAATGTAGAAAAGGTTCCAATGATTCTCTGAATACGCTCGAACAATGAATGCAATTTGGCTGATATTCTGCCAATGTGTGTATCTCAATGAAATGAGAAAGTGGTAACGTGCTAATCTCGAAGAGTTCAGCAAGTTGGACGAAATCCACAATATGTTGCAAAGTTTCTCTGAAAACCATCGAGCAGTGAATGCCTTTTGGCTGATACTCTGCCAATGTGTGTATCTCAACGAAATGAGAAAGTGGTAACGTGCTTATCTCGATGATTTGTGCAAGTTGGATAAAATCCACAATCGGTTCCAAACTTTCCCTGAATACCTTAGAGCAGTGAATGCCATTTGGCTGATATACTGCCAATGTGTGCAGCTCAATGAAATGAGAAAGTGGAAAAGTGCTCATCTCGATGAGGTGAACAAGTTGGAGGAAACCCACCAAAGGTTCCAAAGTTTCGCTGAATATCTTGTGGCACTGAATGCCACTTGGCTGATATTCTGCCAATGTGTGTGTCTCAAAGAAATGAGGAAGTGGCAAAGAGCGTATCTCGATGAGATCAGCAAAATGGTGGAATTCCACAAATGGTTCCAAAGTTTCTCTCAATATCTTCGAGAAGTGAATGCCATTTTCCTGATATTTTGCCAACGTGAGTAACTCCATGCAATGAGAAAGTGGTAACGTGCTCATCAAGATGAATTCAGCAAGTTGGAAGAAATCCACAATATGTTGCAAAGTTTCTCTGAATACTATCGAGCAGTGAATGCCATTTGGCTGATATTCGGCCAATGTGTGTATCTCAATGAAATGAGAAAGTAGTAAAGTGCTTATCTCGATGATTTCAGCAAGTTGGAAGAAATCCACAATCGGTTCCAAAGTTTCTCCGAATACCTTCGAGCAGTGAATGCCATTTCGATGATATTCTGCCAATATGTGTATCTCAAAGAAATGAGGAAGGGCGAACGTGCTTATCTCGATGAGTTCAGCAAGTTGGAAGAAATCCACAACATGTTGCAAAGTTTCTCTGAATACTATCGAGCAGTGAATGCCATTTGGCTGATATTCTGCCAATGTGTGTATCTCAATGAAATGAGAACGTAGTAAAGTGCTTATCTCAATGAGTTGTGCAAGTTCAATCGGTTCCGAAGTTTCTCCGAATACCTTCGAGCAGTGAATGCCATTTGGCTGATTTTCTGCCAATGTGTGTATCTCAATAAAATGAGAAAGGTGTAAAGTGCTTATCTCGATCAGTTCAGCAAGTTGGAAGATAACCACAATAAGTCGCAACGTTTCTCTTAGTTCCTTCGAGTAGTGAATGCCATTTGGCTGATTTTCTGCCAATGTGTGTAACTCAAGGAAATCAGAAAGTGGTAAGGAGCTTATCTCGATGAGTTCAGCAAGTTGTAGGAAATGTACAAAAGGTTCCAATGATTCTCTGAATACGCTCGAACAATGAATGCAATTTCGCTGATATGCTGCCAATGTGTGTATTACAATGAAATGAGAAAGTGGTAACGTGCTTATCTCGAAGAGTTCAGCAAGTTGGACGAAATCCACAATATGTTGCAAAGTTACTCTGAATTCCTTCGAGTAGTGAATGCCATTTGGCTGATATTCTGCCAATGTGTGTATCTCAATGAAATGTGAAAGTGGTAAAGTGCTTATCTCGATGAGTTCAGCAAGTTGGAAGAAATCCACAATAGGTCCCAAACTTTTGGGAATTCCTTCGAGTAGTGAATGCCATTTGGCTGATATTCTGCCAATGTGTGTATCTCAACGAAATGAGAAAGTGGTAACGTGCTTATCTCGATGAGTTGTGCAAGTTGTAAGAAATCCACAATCGGATCCAAACTTTCCCTGAATACCTTAGAGCAGTGAATGCCATTTGGCTGATATACTGCCAATGTGTGCAGCTCAATGAAATGAGAAAGTGGAAAAGTGCTCATCTCGATGAGTTGAACAAGTTGGAGGAAATCCACAATAGGTTCCAAAGTTTCGCTGAATACCTTGTGGCACTGAATACCACTTGGCTGATATTATGCCAATGTGTGTGTCTCAAAGAAATGTGGAAGTGGCAAAGAGCGTATCTCGATGAGATCAGCAAAATGGAAGAAATCCACAAAAGTTTCCAAAGTTTCTCTCAATATCTTCGAGAAGTGAATGCCATTTGCCTGATATTCTGCCAACGTGAGTAACTCCATGGAATGAGAACGTGGTAACGTGCTTATCTCGATGAGTTCAGCAAGTTGGAACAAATCCACAATCGTTTCCAAAGTATCTCAGAATACCTTCGAGCAGTGAATGCCATTTGGATGATATTCTGCCAATATGTGTATCTCAATGAAATGAGAAAGTGGTAACGTGCTTATCTCGATGAGTTCAGCAAGTTGGAAGAAATCCACAATATGTTGCAAAGTTTCTCTGAATACTATCGAGCAGTGAATGCCATTTGGATGATATTCTGCCAATGTGTGTATCTCAATGAAATGAGAAAGTGGTAAAGTGCTTATCTCGATTAGTTCAGCAAGTTGGAAGGAAACCACAATAGGTCCCAAAGTTTCTCTGAACTCCTTCGAGTAGTGAATGCCATTTGGCTGATATTCTGCCAATGTGCGTATCTCAATGAAATGAGAAAGTGGGAAAGTGCTTATCTGGATGAGTTCATCAAGTTGGAAGAAATCCTCAGTATGTTCCAAAGTTTCTCTGAATACCATCGAGCAGTGAATGTCATTTGGCTGATATTATGCTAATGTGTGTATGTCAATGAAATGAGAAAGTGGTAAAGTGCTTACCTCGATGAGGTGAGCAAGTTGGAAGAAATCCAAAATCGTTTCCGAAGTTTCTCTGAATACCATCGAGCAGTGTATGCCGTTTGTCTGATATTCTACCAATGTTTGTATCTCAATGAAATGAGGAAGTGGTAAAGTGCTTATCTCGATGAGCTGAGCAAAATGGAGGAAATCCACAATAGGTTCCAAATTTCCTCTGAATATCATAGAGCAGTGAATGCCATTTGCCTGATATTCTGCCAACGTGTGTATCTCAATGAAATGAGAAATGGGTAACGTCCTTATCTCGATGAGTTCAGCATGTTGGAAGAAATCCACAATAGGTTGCAAAGTTTCTCTGAATACCTTCGAGCTGAGAATACCATTTGGCTGATATTCTGCCAATGTGTGTTTCACAATGAAATGAGAATGTGGTAAAGTGTTTATCTCGATGAGTTCAGCGTGTTGGAGGAAATCCACAACAGGTTCCATAGTTTCTGAGAATACCTTCGTGCAGTGAATGCCATTTGGATGATATTCTGCCAATGTGTGTATCTCAATGAAATGAGAAAGTGGTAAAGTGCTTATCTCGATGAGTTCAGGAAGTTGGAAGAAACCCACAATAGGTCCCAAAGTTTCTGTGAATTCCTTTGAGTAGTGAATGCCATTTGGCTGATGTTCTGCCAATGTGTGTATCTGAAGGAAATGAGAAAGTGGTAAAGCCCTTATCTTGATGAGTTCAGCAAGTTGTAGGAAATCTACAAACGGTTCCAATGTTTCTCTGAGTACGCTCGAACAGTGATTGCAATTTGGCTGATATTCTGCCAATGTGTGTATCTCAATGAAATGAGAAAGTGGTGAAGTGCTTATCTCGATGAGTTCAGTAAGTTGGAAGAAATCCAAAATATGTTGCAAAGTTTCCCTGAATACAATCGAGCAGTGAATGCCATTTGCCTGATATTCTGCCAACGTGAGTAACTCCATGCAATGAGAAAGTGGTAACGTGCTCATCAAGATGAATTCAGCAAGTTGGACGAAATCCACAATAGGTTCCAAAGTTTGTCTGAGTACCTCCGAGCAGTGAATGCCATTTGGCTAATATTCTGCCAATGTGTGTTTCTCAATGAAATGAGAGAGTTGTAACGTGCTGATCTCGCTGAGTTCAGCAAGTTGGAACAAATCCACAATAGTTTCCAAAGTATCTCTGAATACCTTCGAGCAGTGAATGCCATTTGGATGATATTCTGCCAATATGTGTATCTCAATGAAATGAGAAAGTGGTAACGTGCTCATCTCGATGAGTTCAGCAAGTTGGAAGAAATCCACAATATGTTGCAAAGTTTCTCTGAATACTATCAAGCAGTGAATGCCATTTGGCTGATATTCTGCCAATGTGTGTATCTCAATGAAATGGAAAGTAGTAAAGTGCTCATCTCGATAAGTTGTGCAAGTTGGTAGAAATCCACAGTTGGTTCCAAAGCTTCTCCGAATGCCTTCGAGCAGTGAATGCCATTTGGCTGAATTTCTGCCAATGTGTGTATCTCAATGAAATGAGGAAGTGGTAAAGTGCTTATCTCGATGAGTTGTGCAAGTTGGTAGAAATCCACAATCGGTTCCCAATTTTCTGAAAATACCTTCGAGCAGTGAATGCCATTTGACTGATTTTCTGCCAATGTGTGTATCTCAATGAAATGAGAAAGTGGTCAAGTGCTTATCTCGCTGAGTTCAGCAAGTTGGAAGAAATCCACAATAGGTCCCAAACTTTCTGTGAATTCCTTCGAGTAGTGAATACCATTTGGCTGATATTCTGCCAATGTGTGTAACTCAAGGAAATCAGAAAGTGGTAAGGTGCTTATCTCGATGAGTTCAGCAAGTTGTAGGAAATGTAGAAAAGGTTCCAATGATTCTCTGAATACGCTCGAACAATGAATGCAATTTGGCTGATATTCTGCCAATGTGTGTATCTCAATGAAATGAGAAAGTGGTAACGTGCTAATCTCGAAGAGTTCAGCAAGTTGGACGAAATCCACAATATGTTGCAAAGTTTCTCTGAAAACCATCGAGCAGTGAATGCCTTTTGGCTGATACTCTGCCAATGTGTGTATCTCAACGAAATGAGAAAGTGGTAACGTGCTTATCTCGATGATTTGTGCAAGTTGGATAAAATCCACAATCGGTTCCAAACTTTCCCTGAATACCTTAGAGCAGTGAATGCCATTTGGCTGATATACTGCCAATGTGTGCAGCTCAATGAAATGAGAAAGTGGAAAAGTGCTCATCTCGATGAGGTGAACAAGTTGGAGGAAACCCACCAAAGGTTCCAAAGTTTCGCTGAATATCTTGTGGCACTGAATGCCACTTGGCTGATATTCTGCCAATGTGTGTGTCTCAAAGAAATGAGGAAGTGGCAAAGAGCGTATCTCGATGAGATCAGCAAAATGGTGGAATTCCACAAATAGTTCCAAAGTTTCTCTCAATATCTTCGAGAAGTGAATGCCATTTTCCTGATATTTTGCCAACGTGAGTAACTCCATGCAATGAGAAAGTGGTAACGTGCTCATCAAGATGAATTCAGCAAGTTGGAAGAAATCCACAATATGTTGCAAAGTTTCTCTGAATACTATCGAGCAGTGAATGCCATTTGGCTGATATTCGGCCAATGTGTGTATCTCAATGAAATGAGAAAGTAGTAAAGTGCTTATCTCGATGATTTCAGCAAGTTGGAAGAAATCCACAATCGGTTCCAAAGTTTCTCCGAATACCTTCGAGCAGTGAATGCCATTTCGATGATATTCTGCCAATATGTGTATCTCAAAGAAATGAGGAAGGGCGAACGTGCTTATCTCGATGAGTTCAGCAAGTTGGAAGAAATCCACAACATGTTGCAAAGTTTCTCTGAATACTATCGAGCAGTGAATGCCATATGGCTGATATTCTGCCAATGTGTGTATCTCAATGAAATGAGAACGTAGTAAAGTGCTTATCTCAATGAGTTGTGCAAGTTGGTAGAAATCCACAATCGGTTCCGAAGTTTCTCCGAATACCTTCGAGCAGTGAATGCCATTTGGCTGATTTTCTGCCAATGTGTGTATCTCAATAAAATGAGAAAGGTGTAAAGTGCTTATCTCGATCAGTTCAGCAAGTTGGAAGATAACCACAATAAGTCGCAACGTTTCTCTTAGTTCCTTCGAGTAGTGAATGCCATTTGGCTGATATTCTGCCAATGTGTGTAACTCAAGGAAATCAGAAAGTGGTAAGGTGCTTATCTCGATGAGTTCAGCAAGTTGTAGGAAATGTAGAAAAGGTTCCAATGATTCTCTGAATACGCTCGAACAATGAATGCAATTTGGGTGATATTCTGCCAATGTGTGTCTCTCAATGAAATGAGAAAGTGGTAACGTGCTAATCTCGAAGAGTTCAGCAAGTTGAACGAAATCCACAATATGTTGCAAAGTTTCTCTGAAAACCATCGTGCAGTGAATGCCTTTTGGCTGATACTCTGCCAATGTGTGTATCTCAACGAAATGAGAAAGTGGTAACGTGCTTATCTCGATGAGTTGTGCAAGTTGTAAGAAATCCACAATCGGATCCAAACTTTCCCTGAATACCTTAGAGCAGTGAATGCCTTTTGGCTGACATACTGCCAATGTGTGCAGCTCAATGAAATGAGAAAGTGGAAAAGTGCTCATCTCGATGAGTTGAACAAGTTGGAGGAAATCCACAATAGGTTCCAAAGTTTCGCTGAATACCTTGTGGCACTGAATACCACTTGGCTGATATTATGCCAATGTGTGTGTCTCAAAGAAATGTGGAAGTTGCAAAGAGCGTATCTCGATGAGATCAGCAAAATGGAAGAAATCCACAAAAGTTTCCAAAGTTTCTCTCAATATCTTCGAGAAGTGAATGCCATTTGCCTGATATTCTGCCAACGTGAGTAACTCCATGGAATGAGAACGTGGTAACGTGCTTATCTCGATGAGTTCAGCAAGTTGGAACAAATCCACAATCGTTTCCAAAGTATCTCAGAATACCTTCGAGCAGTGAATGCCATTTGGATGATATTCTGCCAATATGTGTATCTCAATGAAATGAGAAAGTGGTAACGTGCTTATCTCGATGAGTTCAGCAAGTTGGAAGAAGTCCACAATATGTTGCAAAGTTTCTCTGAGTACTATCGAGCAGTGAATGCCATTTGGATGATATTCTGCCAATGTGTGTATCTCAATGAAATGAGAAAGTGGTAAAGTGCTTATCTCGATTAGTTCAGCAAGTTGGAAGGAAACCACAATAGGTCCCAAAGTTTCTCTGAACTCCTTCGAGTAGTGAATGCCATTTGGCTGATATTCTGCCAATGTGCGTATCTCAATGAAATGAGAAAGTGGGAAAGTGCTTATCTGGATGAGTTCATCAAGTTGGAAGAAATCCTCAGTATGTTCCAAAGTTTCTCTGAATACCATCGAGCAGTGAATGTCATTTGGCTGATATTATGCTAATGTGTGTATGTCAATGAAATGAGAAAGTGGTAAAGTGCTTACCTCGATGAGCTGAGCAAGTTGGAAGAAATCCAAAATCGTTTCCGAAGTTTCTCTGAATACCATCGAGCAGTGTATGCCGTTTGTCTGATATTCTACCAATGTTTGTATCTTAATGAAATGAGGAAGTGGTAAAGTGCTTATCTCGATGAGCTGAGCAAAATGGAGGAAATCCACAATAGGTTCCAAATTTCCTCTGAATATCATAGAGCAGTGAATGCCATTTGCCTGATATTCTGCCAACGTGTGTATCTCAATGAAATGAGAAATGGGTAACGTCCTTATCTCGATGAGTTCAGCATGTTGGAAGAAATCCACAATAGGTTGCAAAGTTTCTCTGAATACCTTCGAGCTGAGAATACCATTTGGCTGATATTCTGCCAATGTGTGTTTCACAATGAAATGAGAATGTGGTAAAGTATTTATCTCGATGAGTTCAGCGTGTTGGAGGAAATCCACAACAGGTTCCATAGTTTCTGAGAATACCTTCGTGCAGTGAATGCCATTTGGATGATATTCTGCCAATGTGTGTATCTCAATGAAATGAGAAAGTGGTAAAGTGCTTATCTCGATGAGTTCAGGAAGTTGGAAGAAACCCACAATAGGTCCCAAAGTTTCTGTGAATTCCTTTGAGTAGTGAATGCCATTTGGCTGATGTTCTGCCAATGTGTGTATCTGAAGGAAATGAGAAAGTGGTAAAGCCCTTATCTTGATGAGTTCAGCAAGTTGTAGGAAATCTACAAACGGTTCCAATGTTTCTCTGAGTACGCTCGAACAGTGATTGCAATTTGGCTGATATTCTGCCAATGTGTGTATCTCAATGAAATGAGAAAGTGGTGAAGTGCTTATCTCGATGAGTTCAGTAAGTTGGAAGAAATCCAAAATATGTTGCAAAGTTTCCCTGAATACAATCGAGCAGTGAATGCCATTTGCCTGATATTCTGCCAACGTGAGTAACTCCATGCAATGAGAAAGTGGTAACGTGCTCATCAAGATGAATTCAGCAAGTTGGACGAAATCCACAATAGGTTCCAAAGTTTGTCTGAGTACCTCCGAGCAGTGAATGCCATTTGGCTGATATTCTGCCAATGTGTGTTTCTCAATAAAATGAGAGAGTTGTAACGTGCTGATCTCGCTGAGTTCAGCAAGTTGGAACAAATCCACAATAGTTTCCAAAGTATCTCTGAATACCTTCGAGCAGTGAATGCCATTTGGATGATATTCTGCCAATATGTGTATCTCAATGAAATGAGAAAGTGGTAACGTGCTCATCTCGATGAGTTCAGCAAGTTGGAAGAAATCCACAATATGTTGCAAAGTTTCTCTGAATACTATCAAGCAGTGAATGCCATTTGGCTGATATTCTGCCAATGTGTGTATCTCAATGAAATGGAAAGTAGTAAAGTGCTCATCTCGATAAGTTGTGCAAGTTGGTAGAAATCCACAGTTGGTTCCAAAGCTTCTCCGAATGCCTTCGAGCAGTGAATGCCATTTGGCTGAATTTCTGCCAATGTGTGTATCTCAATGAAATGAGGAAGTGGTAAAGTGCTTATCTCGATGAGTTGTGCAAGTTGGTAGAAATCCACAATCGGTTCCCAATTTTCTGAAAATACCTTCGAGCAGTGAATGCCATTTGACTGATTTTCTGCCAATGTGTGTATCTCAATGAAATGAGAAAGTGGTCAAGTGCTTATCTCGCTGAGTTCAGCAAGTTGGAAGAAATCCACAATAGGTCCCAAACTTTCTGTGAATTCCTTCGAGTAGTGAATACCATTTGGCTGATATTCTGCCAATGTGTGTAACTCAAGGAAATCAGAAAGTGGTAAGGTGCTTATCTCGATGAGTTCAGCAAGTTGTAGGAAATGTAGAAAAGGTTCCAATGATTCTCTGAATACGCTCGAACAATGAATGCAATTTGGCTGATATTCTGCCAATGTGTGTATCTCAATGAAATGAGAAAGTGGTAACGTGCTAATCTCGAAGAGTTCAGCAAGTTGGACGAAATCCACAATATGTTGCAAAGTTTCTCTGAAAACCATCGAGCAGTGAATGCCTTTTGGCTGATACTCTGCCAATGTGTGTATCTCAACGAAATGAGAAAGTGGTAACGTGCTTATCTCGATGATTTGTGCAAGTTGGATAAAATCCACAATCGGTTCCAAACTTTCCCTGAATACCTTAGAGCAGTGAATGCCATTTGGCTGATATACTGCCAATGTGTGCAGCTCAATGAAATGAGAAAGTGGAAAAGTGCTCATCTCGATGAGGTGAACAAGTTGGAGGAAACCCACCAAAGGTTCCAAAGTTTCGCTGAATATCTTGTGGCACTGAATGCCACTTGGCTGATATTCTGCCAATGTGTGTGTCTCAAAGAAATGAGGAAGTGGCAAAGAGCGTATCTCGATGAGATCAGCAAAATGGTGGAATTCCACAAATGGTTCCAAAGTTTCTCTCAATATCTTCGAGAAGTGAATGCCATTTTCCTGATATTTTGCCAACGTGAGTAACTCCATGCAATGAGAAAGTGGTAACGTGCTCATCAAGATGAATTCAGCAAGTTGGAAGAAATCCACAATATGTTGCAAAGTTTCTCTGAATACTATCGAGCAGTGAATGCCATTTGGCTGATATTCGGCCAATGTGTGTATCTCAATGAAATGAGAAAGTAGTAAAGTGCTTATCTCGATGATTTCAGCAAGTTGGAAGAAATCCACAATCGGTTCCAAAGTTTCTCAGAATATCTTCGAGCAGTGAATGCCATTTCGATGATATTCTGCCAATATGTGTATCTCAAAGAAATGAGGAAGGGCGAACGTGCTTATCTCGATGAGTTCAGCAAGTTGGAAGAAATCCACAACATGTTGCAAAGTTTCTCTGAATACTATCGAGCAGTGAATGCCATTTGGCTGATATTCTGCCAATGTGTGTATCTCAATGAAATGAGAACGTAGTAAAGTGCTTATCTCAATGAGTTGTGCAAGTTGGTAGAAATCCACAATCGGTTCCGAAGTTTCTCCGAATACCTTCGAGCAGTGAATGCCATTTGGCTGATTTTCTGCCAATGTGTGTATCTCAATAAAATGAGAAAGGTGTAAAGTGCTTATCTCGATCAGTTCAGCAAGTTGGAAGATAACCACAATAAGTCGCAACGTTTCTCTTAGTTCCTTCGAGTAGTGAATGCCATTTGGCTGATTTTCTGCCAATGTGTGTAACTCAAGGAAATCAGAAAGTGGTAAGGAGCTTATCTCGATGAGTTCAGCAAGTTGTAGGAAATGTACAAAAGGTTCCAATGATTCTCTGAATACGCTCGAACAATGAATGCAATTTCGCTGATATGCTGCCAATGTGTGTATTACAATGAAATGAGAAAGTGGTAACGTGCTTATCTCGAAGAGTTCAGCAAGTTGGACGAAATCCACAATATGTTGCAAAGTTACTCTGAATTCCTTCGAGTAGTGAATGCCATTTGGCTGATATTCTGCCAATGTGTGTATCTCAAGGAAATGTGAAAGTGGTAAAGTGCTTATCTCGATGAGTTCAGCAAGTTGGAAGAAATCCACAATAGGTCCCAAACTTTTGGGAATTCCTTCGAGTAGTGAATGCCATTTGGCTGATATTCTGCCAATGTGTGTATCTCAACGAAATGAGAAAGTGGTAACGTGCTTATCTCGATGAGTTGTGCAAGTTGTAAGAAATCCACAATCGGATCCAAACTTTCCCTGAATACCTTAGAGCAGTGAATGCCATTTGGCTGATATACTGCCAATGTGTGCAGCTCAATGAAATGAGAAAGTGGAAAAGTGCTCATCTCGATGAGTTGAACAAGTTGGAGGAAATCCACAATAGGTTCCAAAGTTTCGCTGAATACCTTGTGGCACTGAATACCACTTGGCTGATATTATGCCAATGTGTGTGTCTCAAAGAAATGTGGAAGTGGCAAAGAGCGTATCTCGATGAGATCAGCAAAATGGAAGAAATCCACAAAAGTTTCCAAAGTTTCTCTCAATATCTTCGAGAAGTGAATGCCATTTGCCTGATATTCTGCCAACGTGAGTAACTCCATGGAATGAGAACGTGGTAACGTGCTTATCTCGATGAGTTCAGCAAGTTGGAACAAATCCACAATCGTTTCCAAAGTATCTCAGAATACCTTCGAGCAGTGAATGCCATTTGGATGATATTCTGCCAATATGTGTATCTCAATGAAATGAGAAAGTGGTAACGTGCTTATCTCGATGAGTTCAGCAAGTTGGAAGAAATCCACAATATGTTGCAAAGTTTCTCTGAATACTATCGAGCAGTGAATGCCATTTGGATGATATTCTGCCAATGTGTGTATCTCAATGAAATGAGAAAGTGGTAAAGTGCTTATCTCGATTAGTTCAGCAAGTTGGAAGGAAACCACAATAGGTCCCAAAGTTTCTCTGAACTCCTTCGAGTAGTGAATGCCATTTGGCTGATATTCTGCCAATGTGCGTATCTCAATGAAATGAGAAAGTGGGAAAGTGCTTATCTGGATGAGTTCATCAAGTTGGAAGAAATCCTCAGTATGTTCCAAAGTTTCTCTGAATACCATCGAGCAGTGAATGTCATTTGGCTGATATTATGCTAATGTGTGTATGTCAATGAAATGAGAAAGTGGTAAAGTGCTTACCTCGATGAGGTGAGCAAGTTGGAAGAAATCCAAAATCGTTTCCGAAGTTTCTCTGAATACCATCGAGCAGTGTATGCCGTTTGTCTGATATTCTACCAATGTTTGTATCTCAATGAAATGAGGAAGTGGTAAAGTGCTTATCTCGATGAGCTGAGCAAAATGGAGGAAATCCACAATAGGTTCCAAATTTCCTCTGAATATCATAGAGCAGTGAATGCCATTTGCCTGATATTCTGCCAACGTGTGTATCTCAATGAAATGAGAAATGGGTAACGTCCTTATCTCGATGAGTTCAGCATGTTGGAAGAAATCCACAATAGGTTGCAAAGTTTCTCTGAATACCTTCGAGCTGAGAATACCATTTGGCTGATATTCTGCCAATGTGTGTTTCACAATGAAATGAGAATGTGGTAAAGTGTTTATCTCGATGAGTTCAGCGTGTTGGAGGAAATCCACAACAGGTTCCATAGTTTCTGAGAATACCTTCGTGCAGTGAATGCCATTTGGATGATATTCTGCCAATGTGTGTATCTCAATGAAATGAGAAAGTGGTAAAGTGCTTATCTCGATGAGTTCAGGAAGTTGGAAGAAACCCACAATAGGTCCCAAAGTTTCTGTGAATTCCTTTGAGTAGTGAATGCCATTTGGCTGATGTTCTGCCAATGTGTGTATCTGAAGGAAATGAGAAAGTGGTAAAGCCCTTATCTTGATGAGTTCAGCAAGTTGTAGGAAATCTACAAACGGTTCCAATGTTTCTCTGAGTACGCTCGAACAGTGATTGCAATTTGGCTGATATTCTGCCAATGTGTGTATCTCAATGAAATGAGAAAGTGGTGAAGTGCTTATCTCGATGAGTTCAGTAAGTTGGAAGAAATCCAAAATATGTTGCAAAGTTTCCCTGAATACAATCGAGCAGTGAATGCCATTTGCCTGATATTCTGCCAACGTGAGTAACTCCATGCAATGAGAAAGTGGTAACGTGCTCATCAAGATGAATTCAGCAAGTTGGACGAAATCCACAATAGGTTCCAAAGTTTGTCTGAGTACCTCCGAGCAGTGAATGCCATTTGGCTGATATTCTGCCAATGTGTGTTTCTCAATGAAATGAGAGAGTTGTAACGTGCTGATCTCGCTGAGTTCAGCAAGTTGGAACAAATCCACAATAGTTTCCAAAGTATCTCTGAATACCTTCGAGCAGTGAATGCCATTTGGATGATATTCTGCCAATATGTGTATCTCAATGAAATGAGAAAGTGGTAACGTGCTCATCTCGATGAGTTCAGCAAGTTGGAAGAAATCCACAATATGTTGCAAAGTTTCTCTGAATACTATCAAGCAGTGAATGCCATTTGGCTGATATTCTGCCAATGTGTGTATCTCAATGAAATGGAAAGTAGTAAAGTGCTCATCTCGATAAGTTGTGCAAGTTGGTAGAAATCCACAGTTGGTTCCAAAGCTTCTCCGAATGCCTTCGAGCAGTGAATGCCATTTGGCTGAATTTCTGCCAATGTGTGTATCTCAATGAAATGAGGAAGTGGTAAAGTGCTTATCTCGATGAGTTGTGCAAGTTGGTAGAAATCCACAATCGGTTCCCAATTTTCTGAAAATACCTTCGAGCAGTGAATGCCATTTGACTGATTTTCTGCCAATGTGTGTATCTCAATGAAATGAGAAAGTGGTCAAGTGCTTATCTCGCTGAGTTCAGCAAGTTGGAAGAAATCCACAATAGGTCCCAAACTTTCTGTGAATTCCTTCGAGTAGTGAATACCATTTGGCTGATATTCTGCCAATGTGTGTAACTCAAGGAAATCAGAAAGTGGTAAGGTGCTTATCTCGATGAGTTCAGCAAGTTGTAGGAAATGTAGAAAAGGTTCCAATGATTCTCTGAATACGCTCGAACAATGAATGCAATTTGGCTGATATTCTGCCAATGTGTGTATCTCAATGAAATGAGAAAGTGGTAACGTGCTAATCTCGAAGAGTTCAGCAAGTTGGACGAAATCCACAATATGTTGCAAAGTTTCTCTGAAAACCATCGAGCAGTGAATGCCTTTTGGCTGATACTCTGCCAATGTGTGTATCTCAATGAAATGAGAAAGTGGTAACGTGCTAATCTCGAAGAGTTCAGCAAGTTGGACGAAATCCACAATATGTTGCAAAGTTTCTCTGAAAACCATCGAGCAGTGAATGCCTTTTGGCTGATACTCTGCCAATGTGTGTATCTCAACGAAATGAGAAAGTGGTAACGTGCTTATCTCGATGATTTGTGCAAGTTGGATAAAATCCACAATCGGTTCCAAACTTTCCCTGAATACCTTAGAGCAGTGAATGCCATTTGGCTGATATACTGCCAATGTGTGCAGCTCAATGAAATGAGAAAGTGGAAAAGTGCTCATCTCGATGAGGTGAACAAGTTGGAGGAAACCCACCAAAGGTTCCAAAGTTTCGCTGAATATCTTGTGGCACTGAATGCCACTTGGCTGATATTCTGCCAATGTGTGTGTCTCAAAGAAATGAGGAAGTGGCAAAGAGCGTATCTCGATGAGATCAGCAAAATGGTGGAATTCCACAAATGGTTCCAAAGTTTCTCTCAATATCTTCGAGAAGTGAATGCCATTTTCCTGATATTTTGCCAACGTGAGTAACTCCATGCAATGAGAAAGTGGTAACGTGCTCATCAAGATGAATTCAGCAAGTTGGAAGAAATCCACAATATGTTGCAAAGTTTCTCTGAATACTATCGAGCAGTGAATGCCATTTGGCTGATATTCGGCCAATGTGTGTATCTCAATGAAATGAGAAAGTAGTAAAGTGCTTATCTCGATGATTTCAGCAAGTTGGAAGAAATCCACAATCGGTTCCAAAGTTTCTCAGAATATCTTCGAGCAGTGAATGCCATTTCGATGATATTCTGCCAATATGTGTATCTCAAAGAAATGAGGAAGGGCGAACGTGCTTATCTCGATGAGTTCAGCAAGTTGGAAGAAATCCACAACATGTTGCAAAGTTTCTCTGAATACTATCGAGCAGTGAATGCCATTTGGCTGATATTCTGCCAATGTGTGTATCTCAATGAAATGAGAACGTAGTAAAGTGCTTATCTCAATGAGTTGTGCAAGTTGGTAGAAATCCACAATCGGTTCCGAAGTTTCTCCGAATACCTTCGAGCAGTGAATGCCATTTGGCTGATTTTCTGCCAATGTGTGTATCTCAATAAAATGAGAAAGGTGTAAAGTGCTTATCTCGATCAGTTCAGCAAGTTGGAAGATAACCACAATAAGTCGCAACGTTTCTCTTAGTTCCTTCGAGTAGTGAATGCCATTTGGCTGATTTTCTGCCAATGTGTGTAACTCAAGGAAATCAGAAAGTGGTAAGGAGCTTATCTCGATGAGTTCAGCAAGTTGTAGGAAATGTACAAAAGGTTCCAATGATTCTCTGAATACGCTCGAACAATGAATGCAATTTCGCTGATATGCTGCCAATGTGTGTATTACAATGAAATGAGAAAGTGGTAACGTGCTTATCTCGAAGAGTTCAGCAAGTTGGACGAAATCCACAATATGTTGCAAAGTTACTCTGAATTCCTTCGAGTAGTGAATGCCATTTGGCTGATATTCTGCCAATGTGTGTATCTCAAGGAAATGTGAAAGTGGTAAAGTGCTTATCTCGATGAGTTCAGCAAGTTGGAAGAAATCCACAATAGGTCCCAAACTTTTGGGAATTCCTTCGAGTAGTGAATGCCATTTGGCTGATATTCTGCCAATGTGTGTATCTCAACGAAATGAGAAAGTGGTAACGTGCTTATCTCGATGAGTTGTGCAAGTTGTAAGAAATCCACAATCGGATCCAAACTTTCCCTGAATACCTTAGAGCAGTGAATGCCATTTGGCTGATATACTGCCAATGTGTGCAGCTCAATGAAATGAGAAAGTGGAAAAGTGCTCATCTCGATGAGTTGAACAAGTTGGAGGAAATCCACAATAGGTTCCAAAGTTTCGCTGAATACCTTGTGGCACTGAATACCACTTGGCTGATATTATGCCAATGTGTGTGTCTCAAAGAAATGTGGAAGTGGCAAAGAGCGTATCTCGATGAGATCAGCAAAATGGAAGAAATCCACAAAAGTTTCCAAAGTTTCTCTCAATATCTTCGAGAAGTGAATGCCATTTGCCTGATATTCTGCCAACGTGAGTAACTCCATGGAATGAGAACGTGGTAACGTGCTTATCTCGATGAGTTCAGCAAGTTGGAACAAATCCACAATCGTTTCCAAAGTATCTCAGAATACCTTCGAGCAGTGAATGCCATTTGGATGATATTCTGCCAATATGTGTATCTCAATGAAATGAGAAAGTGGTAACGTGCTTATCTCGATGAGTTCAGCAAGTTGGAAGAAATCCACAATATGTTGCAAAGTTTCTCTGAATACTATCGAGCAGTGAATGCCATTTGGATGATATTCTGCCAATGTGTGTATCTCAATGAAATGAGAAAGTGGTAAAGTGCTTATCTCGATTAGTTCAGCAAGTTGGAAGGAAACCACAATAGGTCCCAAAGTTTCTCTGAACTCCTTCGAGTAGTGAATGCCATTTGGCTGATATTCTGCCAATGTGCGTATCTCAATGAAATGAGAAAGTGGGAAAGTGCTTATCTGGATGAGTTCATCAAGTTGGAAGAAATCCTCAGTATGTTCCAAAGTTTCTCTGAATACCATCGAGCAGTGAATGTCATTTGGCTGATATTATGCTAATGTGTGTATGTCAATGAAATGAGAAAGTGGTAAAGTGCTTACCTCGATGAGGTGAGCAAGTTGGAAGAAATCCAAAATCGTTTCCGAAGTTTCTCTGAATACCATCGAGCAGTGTATGCCGTTTGTCTGATATTCTACCAATGTTTGTATCTCAATGAAATGAGGAAGTGGTAAAGTGCTTATCTCGATGAGCTGAGCAAAATGGAGGAAATCCACAATAGGTTCCAAATTTCCTCTGAATATCATAGAGCAGTGAATGCCATTTGCCTGATATTCTGCCAACGTGTGTATCTCAATGAAATGAGAAATGGGTAACGTCCTTATCTCGATGAGTTCAGCATGTTGGAAGAAATCCACAATAGGTTGCAAAGTTTCTCTGAATACCTTCGAGCTGAGAATACCATTTGGCTGATATTCTGCCAATGTGTGTTTCACAATGAAATGAGAATGTGGTAAAGTGTTTATCTCGATGAGTTCAGCGTGTTGGAGGAAATCCACAACAGGTTCCATAGTTTCTGAGAATACCTTCGTGCAGTGAATGCCATTTGGATGATATTCTGCCAATGTGTGTATCTCAATGAAATGAGAAAGTGGTAAAGTGCTTATCTCGATGAGTTCAGGAAGTTGGAAGAAACCCACAATAGGTCCCAAAGTTTCTGTGAATTCCTTTGAGTAGTGAATGCCATTTGGCTGATGTTCTGCCAATGTGTGTATCTGAAGGAAATGAGAAAGTGGTAAAGCCCTTATCTTGATGAGTTCAGCAAGTTGTAGGAAATCTACAAACGGTTCCAATGTTTCTCTGAGTACGCTCGAACAGTGATTGCAATTTGGCTGATATTCTGCCAATGTGTGTATCTCAATGAAATGAGAAAGTGGTGAAGTGCTTATCTCGATGAGTTCAGTAAGTTGGAAGAAATCCAAAATATGTTGCAAAGTTTCCCTGAATACAATCGAGCAGTGAATGCCATTTGCCTGATATTCTGCCAACGTGAGTAACTCCATGCAATGAGAAAGTGGTAACGTGCTCATCAAGATGAATTCAGCAAGTTGGACGAAATCCACAATAGGTTCCAAAGTTTGTCTGAGTACCTCCGAGCAGTGAATGCCATTTGGCTGATATTCTGCCAATGTGTGTTTCTCAATGAAATGAGAGAGTTGTAACGTGCTGATCTCGCTGAGTTCAGCAAGTTGGAACAAATCCACAATAGTTTCCAAAGTATCTCTGAATACCTTCGAGCAGTGAATGCCATTTGGATGATATTCTGCCAATATGTGTATCTCAATGAAATGAGAAAGTGGTAACGTGCTCATCTCGATGAGTTCAGCAAGTTGGAAGAAATCCACAATATGTTGCAAAGTTTCTCTGAATACTATCAAGCAGTGAATGCCATTTGGCTGATATTCTGCCAATGTGTGTATCTCAATGAAATGGAAAGTAGTAAAGTGCTCATCTCGATAAGTTGTGCAAGTTGGTAGAAATCCACAGTTGGTTCCAAAGCTTCTCCGAATGCCTTCGAGCAGTGAATGCCATTTGGCTGAATTTCTGCCAATGTGTGTATCTCAATGAAATGAGGAAGTGGTAAAGTGCTTATCTCGATGAGTTGTGCAAGTTGGTAGAAATCCACAATCGGTTCCCAATTTTCTGAAAATACCTTCGAGCAGTGAATGCCATTTGACTGATTTTCTGCCAATGTGTGTATCTCAATGAAATGAGAAAGTGGTCAAGTGCTTATCTCGCTGAGTTCAGCAAGTTGGAAGAAATCCACAATAGGTCCCAAACTTTCTGTGAATTCCTTCGAGTAGTGAATACCATTTGGCTGATATTCTGCCAATGTGTGTAACTCAAGGAAATCAGAAAGTGGTAAGGTGCTTATCTCGATGAGTTCAGCAAGTTGTAGGAAATGTAGAAAAGGTTCCAATGATTCTCTGAATACGCTCGAACAATGAATGCAATTTGGCTGATATTCTGCCAATGTGTGTATCTCAATGAAATGAGAAAGTGGTAACGTGCTAATCTCGAAGAGTTCAGCAAGTTGGACGAAATCCACAATATGTTGCAAAGTTTCTCTGAAAACCATCGAGCAGTGAATGCCTTTTGGCTGATACTCTGCCAATGTGTGTATCTCAATGAAATGAGAAAGTGGTAACGTGCTAATCTCGAAGAGTTCAGCAAGTTGGACGAAATCCACAATATGTTGCAAAGTTTCTCTGAAAACCATCGAGCAGTGAATGCCTTTTGGCTGATACTCTGCCAATGTGTGTATCTCAACGAAATGAGAAAGTGGTAACGTGCTTATCTCGATGATTTGTGCAAGTTGGATAAA
The DNA here is from genome assembly GCF_965287045.1 of Carcharhinus amblyrhynchos. NCBI lineage: Eukaryota > Metazoa > Chordata > Chondrichthyes > Carcharhiniformes > Carcharhinidae > Carcharhinus > Carcharhinus amblyrhynchos. The sequence goes on from NC_137348.1 coordinate 45,554,308, forward strand.
ATCCACAATCGGTTCCAAACTTTCCCTGAATACCTTAGAGCAGTGAATGCCATTTGGCTGATATACTGCCAATGTGTGCAGCTCAATGAAATGAGAAAGTGGAAAAGTGCTCATCTCGATGAGGTGAACAAGTTGGAGGAAACCCACCAAAGGTTCCAAAGTTTCGCTGAATATCTTGTGGCACTGAATGCCACTTGGCTGATATTCTGCCAATGTGTGTGTCTCAAAGAAATGAGGAAGTGGCAAAGAGCGTATCTCGATGAGATCAGCAAAATGGTGGAATTCCACAAATGGTTCCAAAGTTTCTCTCAATATCTTCGAGAAGTGAATGCCATTTTCCTGATATTTTGCCAACGTGAGTAACTCCATGCAATGAGAAAGTGGTAACGTGCTCATCAAGATGAATTCAGCAAGTTGGAAGAAATCCACAATATGTTGCAAAGTTTCTCTGAATACTATCGAGCAGTGAATGCCATTTGGCTGATATTCGGCCAATGTGTGTATCTCAATGAAATGAGAAAGTAGTAAAGTGCTTATCTCGATGATTTCAGCAAGTTGGAAGAAATCCACAATCGGTTCCAAAGTTTCTCAGAATATCTTCGAGCAGTGAATGCCATTTCGATGATATTCTGCCAATATGTGTATCTCAAAGAAATGAGGAAGGGCGAACGTGCTTATCTCGATGAGTTCAGCAAGTTGGAAGAAATCCACAACATGTTGCAAAGTTTCTCTGAATACTATCGAGCAGTGAATGCCATTTGGCTGATATTCTGCCAATGTGTGTATCTCAATGAAATGAGAACGTAGTAAAGTGCTTATCTCAATGAGTTGTGCAAGTTGGTAGAAATCCACAATCGGTTCCGAAGTTTCTCCGAATACCTTCGAGCAGTGAATGCCATTTGGCTGATTTTCTGCCAATGTGTGTATCTCAATAAAATGAGAAAGGTGTAAAGTGCTTATCTCGATCAGTTCAGCAAGTTGGAAGATAACCACAATAAGTCGCAACGTTTCTCTTAGTTCCTTCGAGTAGTGAATGCCATTTGGCTGATTTTCTGCCAATGTGTGTAACTCAAGGAAATCAGAAAGTGGTAAGGAGCTTATCTCGATGAGTTCAGCAAGTTGTAGGAAATGTACAAAAGGTTCCAATGATTCTCTGAATACGCTCGAACAATGAATGCAATTTCGCTGATATGCTGCCAATGTGTGTATTACAATGAAATGAGAAAGTGGTAACGTGCTTATCTCGAAGAGTTCAGCAAGTTGGACGAAATCCACAATATGTTGCAAAGTTACTCTGAATTCCTTCGAGTAGTGAATGCCATTTGGCTGATATTCTGCCAATGTGTGTATCTCAAGGAAATGTGAAAGTGGTAAAGTGCTTATCTCGATGAGTTCAGCAAGTTGGAAGAAATCCACAATAGGTCCCAAACTTTTGGGAATTCCTTCGAGTAGTGAATGCCATTTGGCTGATATTCTGCCAATGTGTGTATCTCAACGAAATGAGAAAGTGGTAACGTGCTTATCTCGATGAGTTGTGCAAGTTGTAAGAAATCCACAATCGGATCCAAACTTTCCCTGAATACCTTAGAGCAGTGAATGCCATTTGGCTGATATACTGCCAATGTGTGCAGCTCAATGAAATGAGAAAGTGGAAAAGTGCTCATCTCGATGAGTTGAACAAGTTGGAGGAAATCCACAATAGGTTCCAAAGTTTCGCTGAATACCTTGTGGCACTGAATACCACTTGGCTGATATTATGCCAATGTGTGTGTCTCAAAGAAATGTGGAAGTGGCAAAGAGCGTATCTCGATGAGATCAGCAAAATGGAAGAAATCCACAAAAGTTTCCAAAGTTTCTCTCAATATCTTCGAGAAGTGAATGCCATTTGCCTGATATTCTGCCAACGTGAGTAACTCCATGGAATGAGAACGTGGTAACGTGCTTATCTCGATGAGTTCAGCAAGTTGGAACAAATCCACAATCGTTTCCAAAGTATCTCAGAATACCTTCGAGCAGTGAATGCCATTTGGATGATATTCTGCCAATATGTGTATCTCAATGAAATGAGAAAGTGGTAACGTGCTTATCTCGATGAGTTCAGCAAGTTGGAAGAAATCCACAATATGTTGCAAAGTTTCTCTGAATACTATCGAGCAGTGAATGCCATTTGGATGATATTCTGCCAATGTGTGTATCTCAATGAAATGAGAAAGTGGTAAAGTGCTTATCTCGATTAGTTCAGCAAGTTGGAAGGAAACCACAATAGGTCCCAAAGTTTCTCTGAACTCCTTCGAGTAGTGAATGCCATTTGGCTGATATTCTGCCAATGTGCGTATCTCAATGAAATGAGAAAGTGGGAAAGTGCTTATCTGGATGAGTTCATCAAGTTGGAAGAAATCCTCAGTATGTTCCAAAGTTTCTCTGAATACCATCGAGCAGTGAATGTCATTTGGCTGATATTATGCTAATGTGTGTATGTCAATGAAATGAGAAAGTGGTAAAGTGCTTACCTCGATGAGGTGAGCAAGTTGGAAGAAATCCAAAATCGTTTCCGAAGTTTCTCTGAATACCATCGAGCAGTGTATGCCGTTTGTCTGATATTCTACCAATGTTTGTATCTCAATGAAATGAGGAAGTGGTAAAGTGCTTATCTCGATGAGCTGAGCAAAATGGAGGAAATCCACAATAGGTTCCAAATTTCCTCTGAATATCATAGAGCAGTGAATGCCATTTGCCTGATATTCTGCCAACGTGTGTATCTCAATGAAATGAGAAATGGGTAACGTCCTTATCTCGATGAGTTCAGCATGTTGGAAGAAATCCACAATAGGTTGCAAAGTTTCTCTGAATACCTTCGAGCTGAGAATACCATTTGGCTGATATTCTGCCAATGTGTGTTTCACAATGAAATGAGAATGTGGTAAAGTGTTTATCTCGATGAGTTCAGCGTGTTGGAGGAAATCCACAACAGGTTCCATAGTTTCTGAGAATACCTTCGTGCAGTGAATGCCATTTGGATGATATTCTGCCAATGTGTGTATCTCAATGAAATGAGAAAGTGGTAAAGTGCTTATCTCGATGAGTTCAGGAAGTTGGAAGAAACCCACAATAGGTCCCAAAGTTTCTGTGAATTCCTTTGAGTAGTGAATGCCATTTGGCTGATGTTCTGCCAATGTGTGTATCTGAAGGAAATGAGAAAGTGGTAAAGCCCTTATCTTGATGAGTTCAGCAAGTTGTAGGAAATCTACAAACGGTTCCAATGTTTCTCTGAGTACGCTCGAACAGTGATTGCAATTTGGCTGATATTCTGCCAATGTGTGTATCTCAATGAAATGAGAAAGTGGTGAAGTGCTTATCTCGATGAGTTCAGTAAGTTGGAAGAAATCCAAAATATGTTGCAAAGTTTCCCTGAATACAATCGAGCAGTGAATGCCATTTGCCTGATATTCTGCCAACGTGAGTAACTCCATGCAATGAGAAAGTGGTAACGTGCTCATCAAGATGAATTCAGCAAGTTGGACGAAATCCACAATAGGTTCCAAAGTTTGTCTGAGTACCTCCGAGCAGTGAATGCCATTTGGCTGATATTCTGCCAATGTGTGTTTCTCAATGAAATGAGAGAGTTGTAACGTGCTGATCTCGCTGAGTTCAGCAAGTTGGAACAAATCCACAATAGTTTCCAAAGTATCTCTGAATACCTTCGAGCAGTGAATGCCATTTGGATGATATTCTGCCAATATGTGTATCTCAATGAAATGAGAAAGTGGTAACGTGCTCATCTCGATGAGTTCAGCAAGTTGGAAGAAATCCACAATATGTTGCAAAGTTTCTCTGAATACTATCAAGCAGTGAATGCCATTTGGCTGATATTCTGCCAATGTGTGTATCTCAATGAAATGGAAAGTAGTAAAGTGCTCATCTCGATAAGTTGTGCAAGTTGGTAGAAATCCACAGTTGGTTCCAAAGCTTCTCCGAATGCCTTCGAGCAGTGAATGCCATTTGGCTGAATTTCTGCCAATGTGTGTATCTCAATGAAATGAGGAAGTGGTAAAGTGCTTATCTCGATGAGTTGTGCAAGTTGGTAGAAATCCACAATCGGTTCCCAATTTTCTGAAAATACCTTCGAGCAGTGAATGCCATTTGACTGATTTTCTGCCAATGTGTGTATCTCAATGAAATGAGAAAGTGGTCAAGTGCTTATCTCGCTGAGTTCAGCAAGTTGGAAGAAATCCACAATAGGTCCCAAACTTTCTGTGAATTCCTTCGAGTAGTGAATACCATTTGGCTGATATTCTGCCAATGTGTGTAACTCAAGGAAATCAGAAAGTGGTAAGGTGCTTATCTCGATGAGTTCAGCAAGTTGTAGGAAATGTAGAAAAGGTTCCAATGATTCTCTGAATACGCTCGAACAATGAATGCAATTTGGCTGATATTCTGCCAATGTGTGTATCTCAATGAAATGAGAAAGTGGTAACGTGCTAATCTCGAAGAGTTCAGCAAGTTGGACGAAATCCACAATATGTTGCAAAGTTTCTCTGAAAACCATCGAGCAGTGAATGCCTTTTGGCTGATACTCTGCCAATGTGTGTATCTCAACGAAATGAGAAAGTGGTAACGTGCTTATCTCGATGATTTGTGCAAGTTGGATAAAATCCACAATCGGTTCCAAACTTTCCCTGAATACCTTAGAGCAGTGAATGCCATTTGGCTGATATACTGCCAATGTGTGCAGCTCAATGAAATGAGAAAGTGGAAAAGTGCTCATCTCGATGAGGTGAACAAGTTGGAGGAAACCCACCAAAGGTTCCAAAGTTTCGCTGAATATCTTGTGGCACTGAATGCCACTTGGCTGATATTCTGCCAATGTGTGTGTCTCAAAGAAATGAGGAAGTGGCAAAGAGCGTATCTCGATGAGATCAGCAAAATGGTGGAATTCCACAAATGGTTCCAAAGTTTCTCTCAATATCTTCGAGAAGTGAATGCCATTTTCCTGATATTTTGCCAACGTGAGTAACTCCATGCAATGAGAAAGTGGTAACGTGCTCATCAAGATGAATTCAGCAAGTTGGAAGAAATCCACAATATGTTGCAAAGTTTCTCTGAATACTATCGAGCAGTGAATGCCATTTGGCTGATATTCGGCCAATGTGTGTATCTCAATGAAATGAGAAAGTAGTAAAGTGCTTATCTCGATGATTTCAGCAAGTTGGAAGAAATCCACAATCGGTTCCAAAGTTTCTCCGAATACCTTCGAGCAGTGAATGCCATTTCGATGATATTCTGCCAATATGTGTATCTCAAAGAAATGAGGAAGGGCGAACGTGCTTATCTCGATGAGTTCAGCAAGTTGGAAGAAATCCACAACATGTTGCAAAGTTTCTCTGAATACTATCGAGCAGTGAATGCCATTTGGCTGATATTCTGCCAATGTGTGTATCTCAATGAAATGAGAACGTAGTAAAGTGCTTATCTCAATGAGTTGTGCAAGTTGGTAGAAATCCACAATCGGTTCCGAAGTTTCTCCGAATACCTTCGAGCAGTGAATGCCATTTGGCTGATTTTCTGCCAATGTGTGTATCTCAATAAAATGAGAAAGGTGTAAAGTGCTTATCTCGATCAGTTCAGCAAGTTGGAAGATAACCACAATAAGTCGCAACGTTTCTCTTAGTTCCTTCGAGTAGTGAATGCCATTTGGCTGATATTCTGCCAATGTGTGTAACTCAAGGAAATCAGAAAGTGGTAAGGTGCTTATCTCGATGAGTTCAGCAAGTTGTAGGAAATGTAGAAAAGGTTCCAATGATTCTCTGAATACGCTCGAACAATGAATGCAATTTGGCTGATATTCTGCCAATGTGTGTCTCTCAATGAAATGAGAAAGTGGTAACGTGCTAATCTCGAAGAGTTCAGCAAGTTGAACGAAATCCACAATATGTTGCAAAGTTTCTCTGAAAACCATCGTGCAGTGAATGCCTTTTGGCTGATACTCTGCCAATGTGTGTATCTCAACGAAATGAGAAAGTGGTAACGTGCTTATCTCGATGAGTTGTGCAAGTTGTAAGAAATCCACAATCGGATCCAAACTTTCCCTGAATACCTTAGAGCAGTGAATGCCATTTGGCTGACATACTGCCAATGTGTGCAGCTCAATGAAATGAGAAAGTGGAAAAGTGCTCATCTCGATGAGTTGAACAAGTTGGAGGAAATCCACAATAGGTTCCAAAGTTTCGCTGAATACCTTGTGGCACTGAATACCACTTGGCTGATATTATGCCAATGTGTGTGTCTCAAAGAAATGTGGAAGTTGCAAAGAGCGTATCTCGATGAGATCAGCAAAATGGAAGAAATCCACAAAAGTTTCCAAAGTTTCTCTCAATATCTTCGAGAAGTGAATGCCATTTGCCTGATATTCTGCCAACGTGAGTAACTCCATGGAATGAGAACGTGGTAACGTGCTTATCTCGATGAGTTCAGCAAGTTGGAACAAATCCACAATCGTTTCCAAAGTATCTCAGAATACCTTCGAGCAGTGAATGCCATTTGGATGATATTCTGCCAATATGTGTATCTCAATGAAATGAGAAAGTGGTAACGTGCTTATCTCGATGAGTTCAGCAAGTTGGAAGAAGTCCACAATATGTTGCAAAGTTTCTCTGAGTACTATCGAGCAGTGAATGCCATTTGGATGATATTCTGCCAATGTGTGTATCTCAATGAAATGAGAAAGTGGTAAAGTGCTTATCTCGATTAGTTCAGCAAGTTGGAAGGAAACCACAATAGGTCCCAAAGTTTCTCTGAACTCCTTCGAGTAGTGAATGCCATTTGGCTGATATTCTGCCAATGTGCGTATCTCAATGAAATGAGAAAGTGGGAAAGTGCTTATCTGGATGAGTTCATCAAGTTGGAAGAAATCCTCAGTATGTTCCAAAGTTTCTCTGAATACCATCGAGCAGTGAATGTCATTTGGCTGATATTATGCTAATGTGTGTATGTCAATGAAATGAGAAAGTGGTAAAGTGCTTACCTCGATGAGCTGAGCAAGTTGGAAGAAATCCAAAATCGTTTCCGAAGTTTCTCTGAATACCATCGAGCAGTGTATGCCGTTTGTCTGATATTCTACCAATGTTTGTATCTTAATGAAATGAGGAAGTGGTAAAGTGCTTATCTCGATGAGCTGAGCAAAATGGAGGAAATCCACAATAGGTTCCAAATTTCCTCTGAATATCATAGAGCAGTGAATGCCATTTGCCTGATATTCTGCCAACGTGTGTATCTCAATGAAATGAGAAATGGGTAACGTCCTTATCTCGATGAGTTCAGCATGTTGGAAGAAATCCACAATAGGTTGCAAAGTTTCTCTGAATACCTTCGAGCTGAGAATACCATTTGGCTGATATTCTGCCAATGTGTGTTTCACAATGAAATGAGAATGTGGTAAAGTATTTATCTCGATGAGTTCAGCGTGTTGGAGGAAATCCACAACAGGTTCCATAGTTTCTGAGAATACCTTCGTGCAGTGAATGCCATTTGGATGATATTCTGCCAATGTGTGTATCTCAATGAAATGAGAAAGTGGTAAAGTGCTTATCTCGATGAGTTCAGGAAGTTGGAAGAAACCCACAATAGGTCCCAAAGTTTCTGTGAATTCCTTTGAGTAGTGAATGCCATTTGGCTGATGTTCTGCCAATGTGTGTATCTGAAGGAAATGAGAAAGTGGTAAAGCCCTTATCTTGATGAGTTCAGCAAGTTGTAGGAAATCTACAAACGGTTCCAATGTTTCTCTGAGTACGCTCGAACAGTGATTGCAATTTGGCTGATATTCTGCCAATGTGTGTATCTCAATGAAATGAGAAAGTGGTGAAGTGCTTATCTCGATGAGTTCAGTAAGTTGGAAGAAATCCAAAATATGTTGCAAAGTTTCCCTGAATACAATCGAGCAGTGAATGCCATTTGCCTGATATTCTGCCAACGTGAGTAACTCCATGCAATGAGAAAGTGGTAACGTGCTCATCAAGATGAATTCAGCAAGTTGGACGAAATCCACAATAGGTTCCAAAGTTTGTCTGAGTACCTCCGAGCAGTGAATGCCATTTGGCTAATATTCTGCCAATGTGTGTTTCTCAATGAAATGAGAGAGTTGTAACGTGCTGATCTCGCTGAGTTCAGCAAGTTGGAACAAATCCACAATAGTTTCCAAAGTATCTCTGAATACCTTCGAGCAGTGAATGCCATTTGGATGATATTCTGCCAATATGTGTATCTCAATGAAATGAGAAAGTGGTAACGTGCTCATCTCGATGAGTTCAGCAAGTTGGAAGAAATCCACAATATGTTGCAAAGTTTCTCTGAATACTATCAAGCAGTGAATGCCATTTGGCTGATATTCTGCCAATGTGTGTATCTCAATGAAATGGAAAGTAGTAAAGTGCTCATCTCGATAAGTTGTGCAAGTTGGTAGAAATCCACAGTTGGTTCCAAAGCTTCTCCGAATGCCTTCGAGCAGTGAATGCCATTTGGCTGAATTTCTGCCAATGTGTGTATCTCAATGAAATGAGGAAGTGGTAAAGTGCTTATCTCGATGAGTTGTGCAAGTTGGTAGAAATCCACAATCGGTTCCCAATTTTCTGAAAATACCTTCGAGCAGTGAATGCCATTTGACTGATTTTCTGCCAATGTGTGTATCTCAATGAAATGAGAAAGTGGTCAAGTGCTTATCTCGCTGAGTTCAGCAAGTTGGAAGAAATCCACAATAGGTCCCAAACTTTCTGTGAATTCCTTCGAGTAGTGAATACCATTTGGCTGATATTCTGCCAATGTGTGTAACTCAAGGAAATCAGAAAGTGGTAAGGTGCTTATCTCGATGAGTTCAGCAAGTTGTAGGAAATGTAGAAAAGGTTCCAATGATTCTCTGAATACGCTCGAACAATGAATGCAATTTGGCTGATATTCTGCCAATGTGTGTATCTCAATGAAATGAGAAAGTGGTAACGTGCTAATCTCGAAGAGTTCAGCAAGTTGGACGAAATCCACAATATGTTGCAAAGTTTCTCTGAAAACCATCGAGCAGTGAATGCCTTTTGGCTGATACTCTGCCAATGTGTGTATCTCAACGAAATGAGAAAGTGGTAACGTGCTTATCTCGATGATTTGTGCAAGTTGGATAAAATCCACAATCGGTTCCAAACTTTCCCTGAATACCTTAGAGCAGTGAATGCCATTTGGCTGATATACTGCCAATGTGTGCAGCTCAATGAAATGAGAAAGTGGAAAAGTGCTCATCTCGATGAGGTGAACAAGTTGGAGGAAACCCACCAAAGGTTCCAAAGTTTCGCTGAATATCTTGTGGCACTGAATGCCACTTGGCTGATATTCTGCCAATGTGTGTGTCTCAAAGAAATGAGGAAGTGGCAAAGAGCGTATCTCGATGAGATCAGCAAAATGGTGGAATTCCACAAATAGTTCCAAAGTTTCTCTCAATATCTTCGAGAAGTGAATGCCATTTTCCTGATATTTTGCCAACGTGAGTAACTCCATGCAATGAGAAAGTGGTAACGTGCTCATCAAGATGAATTCAGCAAGTTGGAAGAAATCCACAATATGTTGCAAAGTTTCTCTGAATACTATCGAGCAGTGAATGCCATTTGGCTGATATTCGGCCAATGTGTGTATCTCAATGAAATGAGAAAGTAGTAAAGTGCTTATCTCGATGATTTCAGCAAGTTGGAAGAAATCCACAATCGGTTCCAAAGTTTCTCCGAATACCTTCGAGCAGTGAATGCCATTTCGATGATATTCTGCCAATATGTGTATCTCAAAGAAATGAGGAAGGGCGAACGTGCTTATCTCGATGAGTTCAGCAAGTTGGAAGAAATCCACAACATGTTGCAAAGTTTCTCTGAATACTATCGAGCAGTGAATGCCATTTGGCTGATATTCTGCCAATGTGTGTATCTCAATGAAATGAGAACGTAGTAAAGTGCTTATCTCAATGAGTTGTGCAAGTTGGTAGAAATCCACAATCGGTTCCGAAGTTTCTCCGAATACCTTCGAGCAGTGAATGCCATTTGGCTGATTTTCTGCCAATGTGTGTATCTCAATAAAATGAGAAAGGTGTAAAGTGCTTATCTCGATCAGTTCAGCAAGTTGGAAGATAACCACAATAAGTCGCAACGTTTCTCTTAGTTCCTTCGAGTAGTGAATGCCATTTGGCTGATATTCTGCCAATGTGTGTAACTCAAGGAAATCAGAAAGTGGTAAGGTGCTTATCTCGATGAGTTCAGCAAGTTGTAGGAAATGTAGAAAAGGTTCCAATGATTCTCTGAATACGCTCGAACAATGAATGCAATTTGGGTGATATTCTGCCAATGTGTGTCTCTCAATGAAATGAGAAAGTGGTAACGTGCTAATCTCGAAGAGTTCAGCAAGTTGAACGAAATCCACAATATGTTGCAAAGTTTCTCTGAAAACCATCGTGCAGTGAATGCCTTTTGGCTGATACTCTGCCAATGTGTGTATCTCAACGAAATGAGAAAGTGGTAACGTGCTTATCTCGATGAGTTGTGCAAGTTGTAAGAAATCCACAATCGGATCCAAACTTTCCCTGAATACCTTAGAGCAGTGAATGCCATTTGGCTGACATACTGCCAATGTGTGCAGCTCAATGAAATGAGAAAGTGGAAAAGTGCTCATCTCGATGAGTTGAACAAGTTGGAGGAAATCCACAATAGGTTCCAAAGTTTCGCTGAATACCTTGTGGCACTGAATACCACTTGGCTGATATTATGCCAATGTGTGTGTCTCAAAGAAATGTGGAAGTTGCAAAGAGCGTATCTCGATGAGATCAGCAAAATGGAAGAAATCCACAAAAGTTTCCAAAGTTTCTCTCAATATCTTCGAGAAGTGAATGCCATTTGCCTGATATTCTGCCAACGTGAGTAACTCCATGGAATGAGAACGTGGTAACGTGCTTATCTCGATGAGTTCAGCAAGTTGGAACAAATCCACAATCGTTTCCAAAGTATCTCAGAATACCTTCGAGCAGTGAATGCCATTTGGATGATATTCTGCCAATATGTGTATCTCAATGAAATGAGAAAGTGGTAACGTGCTTATCTCGATGAGTTCAGCAAGTTGGAAGAAGTCCACAATATGTTGCAAAGTTTCTCTGAGTACTATCGAGCAGTGAATGCCATTTGGATGATATTCTGCCAATGTGTGTATCTCAATGAAATGAGAAAGTGGTAAAGTGCTTATCTCGATTAGTTCAGCAAGTTGGAAGGAAACCACAATAGGTCCCAAAGTTTCTCTGAACTCCTTCGAGTAGTGAATGCCATTTGGCTGATATTCTGCCAATGTGCGTATCTCAATGAAATGAGAAAGTGGGAAAGTGCTTATCTGGATGAGTTCATCAAGTTGGAAGAAATCCTCAGTATGTTCCAAAGTTTCTCTGAATACCATCGAGCAGTGAATGTCATTTGGCTGATATTATGCTAATGTGTGTATGTCAATGAAATGAGAAAGTGGTAAAGTGCTTACCTCGATGAGCTGAGCAAGTTGGAAGAAATCCAAAATCGTTTCCGAAGTTTCTCTGAATACCATCGAGCAGTGTATGCCGTTTGTCTGATATTCTACCAATGTTTGTATCTTAATGAAATGAGGAAGTGGTAAAGTGCTTATCTCGATGAGCTGAGCAAAATGGAGGAAATCCACAATAGGTTCCAAATTTCCTCTGAATATCATAGAGCAGTGAATGCCATTTGCCTGATATTCTGCCAACGTGTGTATCTCAATGAAATGAGAAATGGGTAACGTCCTTATCTCGATGAGTTCAGCATGTTGGAAGAAATCCACAATAGGTTGCAAAGTTTCTCTGAATACCTTCGAGCTGAGAATACCATTTGGCTGATATTCTGCCAATGTGTGTTTCACAATGAAATGAGAATGTGGTAAAGTATTTATCTCGATGAGTTCAGCGTGTTGGAGGAAATCCACAACAGGTTCCATAGTTTCTGAGAATACCTTCGTGCAGTGAATGCCATTTGGATGATATTCTGCCAATGTGTGTATCTCAATGAAATGAGAAAGTGGTAAAGTGCTTATCTCGATGAGTTCAGGAAGTTGGAAGAAACCCACAATAGGTCCCAAAGTTTCTGTGAATTCCTTTGAGTAGTGAATGCCATTTGGCTGATGTTCTGCCAATGTGTGTATCTGAAGGAAATGAGAAAGTGGTAAAGCCCTTATCTTGATGAGTTCAGCAAGTTGTAGGAAATCTACAAACGGTTCCAATGTTTCTCTGAGTACGCTCGAACAGTGATTGCAATTTGGCTGATATTCTGCCAATGTGTGTATCTCAATGAAATGAGAAAGTGGTGAAGTGCTTATCTCGATGAGTTCAGTAAGTTGGAAGAAATCCAAAATATGTTGCAAAGTTTCCCTGAATACAATCGAGCAGTGAATGCCATTTGCCTGATATTCTGCCAACGTGAGTAACTCCATGCAATGAGAAAGTGGTAACGTGCTCATCAAGATGAATTCAGCAAGTTGGACGAAATCCACAATAGGTTCCAAAGTTTGTCTGAGTACCTCCGAGCAGTGAATGCCATTTGGCTGATATTCTGCCAATGTGTGTTTCTCAATAAAATGAGAGAGTTGTAACGTGCTGATCTCGCTGAGTTCAGCAAGTTGGAACAAATCCACAATAGTTTCCAAAGTATCTCTGAATACCTTCGAGCAGTGAATGCCATTTGGATGATATTCTGCCAATATGTGTATCTCAATGAAATGAGAAAGTGGTAACGTGCTCATCTCGATGAGTTCAGCAAGTTGGAAGAAATCCACAATATGTTGCAAAGTTTCTCTGAATACTATCAAGCAGTGAATGCCATTTGGCTGATATTCTGCCAATGTGTGTATCTCAATGAAATGGAAAGTAGTAAAGTGCTCATCTCGATAAGTTGTGCAAGTTGGTAGAAATCCACAGTTGGTTCCAAAGCTTCTCCGAATGCCTTCGAGCAGTGAATGCCATTTGGCTGAATTTCTGCCAATGTGTGTATCTCAATGAAATGAGGAAGTGGTAAAGTGCTTATCTCGATGAGTTGTGCAAGTTGGTAGAAATCCACAATCGGTTCCCAATTTTCTGAAAATACCTTCGAGCAGTGAATGCCATTTGACTGATTTTCTGCCAATGTGTGTATCTCAATGAAATGAGAAAGTGGTCAAGTGCTTATCTCGCTGAGTTCAGCAAGTTGGAAGAAATCCACAATAGGTCCCAAACTTTCTGTGAATTCCTTCGAGTAGTGAATACCATTTGGCTGATATTCTGCCAATGTGTGTAACTCAAGGAAATCAGAAAGTGGTAAGGTGCTTATCTCGATGAGTTCAGCAAGTTGTAGGAAATGTAGAAAAGGTTCCAATGATTCTCTGAATACGCTCGAACAATGAATGCAATTTGGCTGATATTCTGCCAATGTGTGTATCTCAATGAAATGAGAAAGTGGTAACGTGCTAATCTCGAAGAGTTCAGCAAGTTGGACGAAATCCACAATATGTTGCAAAGTTTCTCTGAAAACCATCGAGCAGTGAATGCCTTTTGGCTGATACTCTGCCAATGTGTGTATCTCAACGAAATGAGAAAGTGGTAACGTGCTTATCTCGATGATTTGTGCAAGTTGGATAAAATCCACAATCGGTTCCAAACTTTCCCTGAATACCTTAGAGCAGTGAATGCCATTTGGCTGATATACTGCCAATGTGTGCAGCTCAATGAAATGAGAAAGTGGAAAAGTGCTCATCTCGATGAGGTGAACAAGTTGGAGGAAACCCACCAAAGGTTCCAAAGTTTCGCTGAATATCTTGTGGCACTGAATGCCACTTGGCTGATATTCTGCCAATGTGTGTGTCTCAAAGAAATGAGGAAGTGGCAAAGAGCGTATCTCGATGAGATCAGCAAAATGGTGGAATTCCACAAATGGTTCCAAAGTTTCTCTCAATATCTTCGAGAAGTGAATGCCATTTTCCTGATATTTTGCCAACGTGAGTAACTCCATGCAATGAGAAAGTGGTAACGTGCTCATCAAGATGAATTCAGCAAGTTGGAAGAAATCCACAATATGTTGCAAAGTTTCTCTGAATACTATCGAGCAGTGAATGCCATTTGGCTGATATTCGGCCAATGTGTGTATCTCAATGAAATGAGAAAGTAGTAAAGTGCTTATCTCGATGATTTCAGCAAGTTGGAAGAAATCCACAATCGGTTCCAAAGTTTCTCAGAATATCTTCGAGCAGTGAATGCCATTTCGATGATATTCTGCCAATATGTGTATCTCAAAGAAATGAGGAAGGGCGAACGTGCTTATCTCGATGAGTTCAGCAAATTGGAAGAAATCCACAACATGTTGCAAAGTTTCTCTGAATACTATCGAGCAGTGAATGCCATTTGGCTGATATTCTGCCAATGTGTGTATCTCAATGAAATGAGAACGTAGTAAAGTGCTTATCTCAATGAGTTGTGCAAGTTGGTAGAAATCCACAATCGGTTCCGAAGTTTCTCCGAATACCTTCGAGCAGTGAATGCCATTTGGCTGATTTTCTGCCAATGTGTGTATCTCAATAAAATGAGAAAGGTGTAAAGTGCTTATCTCGATCAGTTCAGCAAGTTGGAAGATAACCACAATAAGTCGCAACGTTTCTCTTAGTTCCTTCGAGTAGTGAATGCCATTTGGCTGATTTTCTGCCAATGTGTGTAACTCAAGGAAATCAGAAAGTGGTAAGGAGCTTATCTCGATGAGTTCAGCAAGTTGTAGGAAATGTACAAAAGGTTCCAATGATTCTCTGAATACGCTCGAACAATGAATGCAATTTCGCTGATATGCTGCCAATGTGTGTATTACAATGAAATGAGAAAGTGGTAACGTGCTTATCTCGAAGAGTTCAGCAAGTTGGACGAAATCCACAATATGTTGCAAAGTTACTCTGAATTCCTTCGAGTAGTGAATGCCATTTGGCTGATATTCTGCCAATGTGTGTATCTCAAGGAAATGTGAAAGTGGTAAAGTGCTTATCTCGATGAGTTCAGCAAGTTGGAAGAAATCCACAATAGGTCCCAAACTTTTGGGAATTCCTTCGAGTAGTGAATGCCATTTGGCTGATATTCTGCCAATGTGTGTATCTCAACGAAATGAGAAAGTGGTAACGTGCTTATCTCGATGAGTTGTGCAAGTTGTAAGAAATCCACAATCGGATCCAAACTTTCCCTGAATACCTTAGAGCAGTGAATGCCATTTGGCTGATATACTGCCAATGTGTGCAGCTCAATGAAATGAGAAAGTGGAAAAGTGCTCATCTCGATGAGTTGAACAAGTTGGAGGAAATCCACAATAGGTTCCAAAGTTTCGCTGAATACCTTGTGGCACTGAATACCACTTGGCTGATATTATGCCAATGTGTGTGTCTCAAAGAAATGTGGAAGTGGCAAAGAGCGTATCTCGATGAGATCAGCAAAATGGAAGAAATCCACAAAAGTTTCCAAAGTTTCTCTCAATATCTTCGAGAAGTGAATGCCATTTGCCTGATATTCTGCCAACGTGAGTAACTCCATGGAATGAGAACGTGGTAACGTGCTTATCTCGATGAGTTCAGCAAGTTGGAACAAATCCACAATCGTTTCCAAAGTATCTCAGAATACCTTCGAGCAGTGAATGCCATTTGGATGATATTCTGCCAATATGTGTATCTCAATGAAATGAGAAAGTGGTAACGTGCTTATCTCGATGAGTTCAGCAAGTTGGAAGAAATCCACAATATGTTGCAAAGTTTCTCTGAATACTATCGAGCAGTGAATGCCATTTGGATGATATTCTGCCAATGTGTGTATCTCAATGAAATGAGAAAGTGGTAAAGTGCTTATCTCGATTAGTTCAGCAAGTTGGAAGGAAACCACAATAGGTCCCAAAGTTTCTCTGAACTCCTTCGAGTAGTGAATGCCATTTGGCTGATATTCTGCCAATGTGCGTATCTCAATGAAATGAGAAAGTGGGAAAGTGCTTATCTGGATGAGTTCATCAAGTTGGAAGAAATCCTCAGTATGTTCCAAAGTTTCTCTGAATACCATCGAGCAGTGAATGTCATTTGGCTGATATTATGCTAATGTGTGTATGTCAATGAAATGAGAAAGTGGTAAAGTGCTTACCTCGATGAGGTGAGCAAGTTGGAAGAAATCCAAAATCGTTTCCGAAGTTTCTCTGAATACCATCGAGCAGTGTATGCCGTTTGTCTGATATTCTACCAATGTTTGTATCTCAATGAAATGAGGAAGTGGTAAAGTGCTTATCTCGATGAGCTGAGCAAAATGGAGGAAATCCACAATAGGTTCCAAATTTCCTCTGAATATCATAGAGCAGTGAATGCCATTTGCCTGATATTCTGCCAACGTGTGTATCTCAATGAAATGAGAAATGGGTAACGTCCTTATCTCGATGAGTTCAGCATGTTGGAAGAAATCCACAATAGGTTGCAAAGTTTCTCTGAATACCTTCGAGCTGAGAATACCATTTGGCTGATATTCTGCCAATGTGTGTTTCACAATGAAATGAGAATGTGGTAAAGTGTTTATCTCGATGAGTTCAGCGTGTTGGAGGAAATCCACAACAGGTTCCATAGTTTCTGAGAATACCTTCGTGCAGTGAATGCCATTTGGATGATATTCTGCCAATGTGTGTATCTCAATGAAATGAGAAAGTGGTAAAGTGCTTATCTCGATGAGTTCAGGAAGTTGGAAGAAACCCACAATAGGTCCCAAAGTTTCTGTGAATTCCTTTGAGTAGTGAATGCCATTTGGCTGATGTTCTGCCAATGTGTGTATCTGAAGGAAATGAGAAAGTGGTAAAGCCCTTATCTTGATGAGTTCAGCAAGTTGTAGGAAATCTACAAACGGTTCCAATGTTTCTCTGAGTACGCTCGAACAGTGATTGCAATTTGGCTGATATTCTGCCAATGTGTGTATCTCAATGAAATGAGAAAGTGGTGAAGTGCTTATCTCGATGAGTTCAGTAAGTTGGAAGAAATCCAAAATATGTTGCAAAGTTTCCCTGAATACAATCGAGCAGTGAATGCCATTTGCCTGATATTCTGCCAACGTGAGTAACTCCATGCAATGAGAAAGTGGTAACGTGCTCATCAAGATGAATTCAGCAAGTTGGACGAAATCCACAATAGGTTCCAAAGTTTGTCTGAGTACCTCCGAGCAGTGAATGCCATTTGGCTGATATTCTGCCAATGTGTGTTTCTCAATGAAATGAGAGAGTTGTAACGTGCTGATCTCGCTGAGTTCAGCAAGTTGGAACAAATCCACAATAGTTTCCAAAGTATCTCTGAATACCTTCGAGCAGTGAATGCCATTTGGATGATATTCTGCCAATATGTGTATCTCAATGAAATGAGAAAGTGGTAACGTGCTCATCTCGATGAGTTCAGCAAGTTGGAAGAAATCCACAATATGTTGCAAAGTTTCTCTGAATACTATCAAGCAGTGAATGCCATTTGGCTGATATTCTGCCAATGTGTGTATCTCAATGAAATGGAAAGTAGTAAAGTGCTCATCTCGATAAGTTGTGCAAGTTGGTAGAAATCCACAGTTGGTTCCAAAGCTTCTCCGAATGCCTTCGAGCAGTGAATGCCATTTGGCTGAATTTCTGCCAATGTGTGTATCTCAATGAAATGAGGAAGTGGTAAAGTGCTTATCTCGATGAGTTGTGCAAGTTGGTAGAAATCCACAATCGGTTCCCAATTTTCTGAAAATACCTTCGAGCAGTGAATGCCATTTGACTGATTTTCTGCCAATGTGTGTATCTCAATGAAATGAGAAAGTGGTCAAGTGCTTATCTCGCTGAGTTCAGCAAGTTGGAAGAAATCCACAATAGGTCCCAAACTTTCTGTGAATTCCTTCGAGTAGTGAATACCATTTGGCTGATATTCTGCCAATGTGTGTAACTCAAGGAAATCAGAAAGTGGTAAGGTGCTTATCTCGATGAGTTCAGCAAGTTGTAGGAAATGTAGAAAAGGTTCCAATGATTCTCTGAATACGCTCGAACAATGAATGCAATTTGGCTGATATTCTGCCAATGTGTGTATCTCAATGAAATGAGAAAGTGGTAACGTGCTAATCTCGAAGAGTTCAGCAAGTTGGACGAAATCCACAATATGTTGCAAAGTTTCTCTGAAAACCATCGAGCAGTGAATGCCTTTTGGCTGATACTCTGCCAATGTGTGTATCTCAACGAAATGAGAAAGTGGTAACGTGCTTATCTCGATGATTTGTGCAAGTTGGATAAAATCCACAATCGGTTCCAAACTTTCCCTGAATACCTTAGAGCAGTGAATGCCATTTGGCTGATATACTGCCAATGTGTGCAGCTCAATGAAATGAGAAAGTGGAAAAGTGCTCATCTCGATGAGGTGAACAAGTTGGAGGAAACCCACCAAAGGTTCCAAAGTTTCGCTGAATATCTTGTGGCACTGAATGCCACTTGGCTGATATTCTGCCAATGTGTGTGTCTCAAAGAAATGAGGAAGTGGCAAAGAGCGTATCTCGATGAGATCAGCAAAATGGTGGAATTCCACAAATGGTTCCAAAGTTTCTCTCAATATCTTCGAGAAGTGAATGCCATTTTCCTGATATTTTGCCAACGTGAGTAACTCCATGCAATGAGAAAGTGGTAACGTGCTCATCAAGATGAATTCAGCAAGTTGGAAGAAATCCACAATATGTTGCAAAGTTTCTCTGAATACTATCGAGCAGTGAATGCCATTTGGCTGATATTCGGCCAATGTGTGTATCTCAATGAAATGAGAAAGTAGTAAAGTGCTTATCTCGATGATTTCAGCAAGTTGGAAGAAATCCACAATCGGTTCCAAAGTTTCTCCGAATACCTTCGAGCAGTGAATGCCATTTCGATGATATTCTGCCAATATGTGTATCTCAAAGAAATGAGGAAGGGCGAACGTGCTTATCTCGATGAGTTCAGCAAGTTGGAAGAAATCCACAACATGTTGCAAAGTTTCTCTGAATACTATCGAGCAGTGAATGCCATTTGGCTGATATTCTGCCAATGTGTGTATCTCAATGAAATGAGAACGTAGTAAAGTGCTTATCTCAATGAGTTGTGCAAGTTGGTAGAAATCCACAATCGGTTCCGAAGTTTCTCCGAATACCTTCGAGCAGTGAATGCCATTTGGCTGATTTTCTGCCAATGTGTGTATCTCAATAAAATGAGAAAGGTGTAAAGTGCTTATCTCGATCAGTTCAGCAAGTTGGAAGATAACCACAATAAGTCGCAACGTTTCTCTTAGTTCCTTCGAGTAGTGAATGCCATTTGGCTGATATTCTGCCAATGTGTGTAACTCAAGGAAATCAGAAAGTGGTAAGGTGCTTATCTCGATGAGTTCAGCAAGTTGTAGGAAATGTAGAAAAGGTTCCAATGATTCTCTGAATACGCTCGAACAATGAATGCAATTTGGGTGATATTCTGCCAATGTGTGTCTCTCAATGAAATGAGAAAGTGGTAACGTGCTAATCTCGAAGAGTTCAGCAAGTTGAACGAAATCCACAATATGTTGCAAAGTTTCTCTGAAAACCATCGTGCAGTGAATGCCTTTTGGCTGATACTCTGCCAATGTGTGTATCTCAACGAAATGAGAAAGTGGTAACGTGCTTATCTCGATGAGTTGTGCAAGTTGTAAGAAATCCACAATCGGATCCAAACTTTCCCTGAATACCTTAGAGCAGTGAATGCCATTTGGCTGACATACTGCCAATGTGTGCAGCTCAATGAAATGAGAAAGTGGAAAAGTGCTCATCTCGATGAGTTGAACAAGTTGGAGGAAATCCACAATAGGTTCCAAAGTTTCGCTGAATACCTTGTGGCACTGAATACCACTTGGCTGATATTATGCCAATGTGTGTGTCTCAAAGAAATGTGGAAGTTGCAAAGAGCGTATCTCGATGAGATCAGCAAAATGGAAGAAATCCACAAAAGTTTCCAAAGTTTCTCTCAATATCTTCGAGAAGTGAATGCCATTTGCCTGATATTCTGCCAACGTGAGTAACTCCATGGAATGAGAACGTGGTAACGTGCTTATCTCGATGAGTTCAGCAAGTTGGAACAAATCCACAATCGTTTCCAAAGTATCTCAGAATACCTTCGAGCAGTGAATGCCATTTGGATGATATTCTGCCAATATGTGTATCTCAATGAAATGAGAAAGTGGTAACGTGCTTATCTCGATGAGTTCAGCAAGTTGGAAGAAGTCCACAATATGTTGCAAAGTTTCTCTGAGTACTATCGAGCAGTGAATGCCATTTGGATGATATTCTGCCAATGTGTGTATCTCAATGAAATGAGAAAGTGGTAAAGTGCTTATCTCGATTAGTTCAGCAAGTTGGAAGGAAACCACAATAGGTCCCAAAGTTTCTCTGAACTCCTTCGAGTAGTGAATGCCATTTGGCTGATATTCTGCCAATGTGCGTATCTCAATGAAATGAGAAAGTGGGAAAGTGCTTATCTGGATGAGTTCATCAAGTTGGAAGAAATCCTCAGTATGTTCCAAAGTTTCTCTGAATACCATCGAGCAGTGAATGTCATTTGGCTGATATTATGCTAATGTGTGTATGTCAATGAAATGAGAAAGTGGTAAAGTGCTTACCTCGATGAGCTGAGCAAGTTGGAAGAAATCCAAAATCGTTTCCGAAGTTTCTCTGAATACCATCGAGCAGTGTATGCCGTTTGTCTGATATTCTACCAATGTTTGTATCTTAATGAAATGAGGAAGTGGTAAAGTGCTTATCTCGATGAGCTGAGCAAAATGGAGGAAATCCACAATAGGTTCCAAATTTCCTCTGAATATCATAGAGCAGTGAATGCCATTTGCCTGATATTCTGCCAACGTGTGTATCTCAATGAAATGAGAAATGGGTAACGTCCTTATCTCGATGAGTTCAGCATGTTGGAAGAAATCCACAATAGGTTGCAAAGTTTCTCTGAATACCTTCGAGCTGAGAATACCATTTGGCTGATATTCTGCCAATGTGTGTTTCACAATGAAATGAGAATGTGGTAAAGTATTTATCTCGATGAGTTCAGCGTGTTGGAGGAAATCCACAACAGGTTCCATAGTTTCTGAGAATACCTTCGTGCAGTGAATGCCATTTGGATGATATTCTGCCAATGTGTGTATCTCAATGAAATGAGAAAGTGGTAAAGTGCTTATCTCGATGAGTTCAGGAAGTTGGAAGAAACCCACAATAGGTCCCAAAGTTTCTGTGAATTCCTTTGAGTAGTGAATGCCATTTGGCTGATGTTCTGCCAATGTGTGTATCTGAAGGAAATGAGAAAGTGGTAAAGCCCTTATCTTGATGAGTTCAGCAAGTTGTAGGAAATCTACAAACGGTTCCAATGTTTCTCTGAGTACGCTCGAACAGTGATTGCAATTTGGCTGATATTCTGCCAATGTGTGTATCTCAATGAAATGAGAAAGTGGTGAAGTGCTTATCTCGATGAGTTCAGTAAGTTGGAAGAAATCCAAAATATGTTGCAAAGTTTCCCTGAATACAATCGAGCAGTGAATGCCATTTGCCTGATATTCTGCCAACGTGAGTAACTCCATGCAATGAGAAAGTGGTAACGTGCTCATCAAGATGAATTCAGCAAGTTGGACGAAATCCACAATAGGTTCCAAAGTTTGTCTGAGTACCTCCGAGCAGTGAATGCCATTTGGCTGATATTCTGCCAATGTGTGTTTCTCAATAAAATGAGAGAGTTGTAACGTGCTGATCTCGCTGAGTTCAGCAAGTTGGAACAAATCCACAATAGTTTCCAAAGTATCTCTGAATACCTTCGAGCAGTGAATGCCATTTGGATGATATTCTGCCAATATGTGTATCTCAATGAAATGAGAAAGTGGTAACGTGCTCATCTCGATGAGTTCAGCAAGTTGGAAGAAATCCACAATATGTTGCAAAGTTTCTCTGAATACTATCAAGCAGTGAATGCCATTTGGCTGATATTCTGCCAATGTGTGTATCTCAATGAAATGGAAAGTAGTAAAGTGCTCATCTCGATAAGTTGTGCAAGTTGGTAGAAATCCACAGTTGGTTCCAAAGCTTCTCCGAATGCCTTCGAGCAGTGAATGCCATTTGGCTGAATTTCTGCCAATGTGTGTATCTCAATGAAATGAGGAAGTGGTAAAGTGCTTATCTCGATGAGTTGTGCAAGTTGGTAGAAATCCACAATCGGTTCCCAATTTTCTGAAAATACCTTCGAGCAGTGAATGCCATTTGACTGATTTTCTGCCAATGTGTGTATCTCAATGAAATGAGAAAGTGGTCAAGTGCTTATCTCGCTGAGTTCAGCAAGTTGGAAGAAATCCACAATAGGTCCCAAACTTTCTGTGAATTCCTTCGAGTAGTGAATACCATTTGGCTGATATTCTGCCAATGTGTGTAACTC
The DNA here is from genome assembly GCF_965287045.1 of Carcharhinus amblyrhynchos. NCBI lineage: Eukaryota > Metazoa > Chordata > Chondrichthyes > Carcharhiniformes > Carcharhinidae > Carcharhinus > Carcharhinus amblyrhynchos. The sequence continues at coordinate 45,576,804 of NC_137348.1, forward strand.
AAGGAAATCAGAAAGTGGTAAGGTGCTTATCTCGATGAGTTCAGCAAGTTGTAGGAAATGTAGAAAAGGTTCCAATGATTCTCTGAATACGCTCGAACAATGAATGCAATTTGGCTGATATTCTGCCAATGTGTGTATCTCAATGAAATGAGAAAGTGGTAACGTGCTAATCTCGAAGAGTTCAGCAAGTTGGACGAAATCCACAATATGTTGCAAAGTTTCTCTGAAAACCATCGAGCAGTGAATGCCTTTTGGCTGATACTCTGCCAATGTGTGTATCTCAACGAAATGAGAAAGTGGTAACGTGCTTATCTCGATGATTTGTGCAAGTTGGATAAAATCCACAATCGGTTCCAAACTTTCCCTGAATACCTTAGAGCAGTGAATGCCATTTGGCTGATATACTGCCAATGTGTGCAGCTCAATGAAATGAGAAAGTGGAAAAGTGCTCATCTCGATGAGGTGAACAAGTTGGAGGAAACCCACCAAAGGTTCCAAAGTTTCGCTGAATATCTTGTGGCACTGAATGCCACTTGGCTGATATTCTGCCAATGTGTGTGTCTCAAAGAAATGAGGAAGTGGCAAAGAGCGTATCTCGATGAGATCAGCAAAATGGTGGAATTCCACAAATGGTTCCAAAGTTTCTCTCAATATCTTCGAGAAGTGAATGCCATTTTCCTGATATTTTGCCAACGTGAGTAACTCCATGCAATGAGAAAGTGGTAACGTGCTCATCAAGATGAATTCAGCAAGTTGGAAGAAATCCACAATATGTTGCAAAGTTTCTCTGAATACTATCGAGCAGTGAATGCCATTTGGCTGATATTCGGCCAATGTGTGTATCTCAATGAAATGAGAAAGTAGTAAAGTGCTTATCTCGATGATTTCAGCAAGTTGGAAGAAATCCACAATCGGTTCCAAAGTTTCTCAGAATATCTTCGAGCAGTGAATGCCATTTCGATGATATTCTGCCAATATGTGTATCTCAAAGAAATGAGGAAGGGCGAACGTGCTTATCTCGATGAGTTCAGCAAGTTGGAAGAAATCCACAACATGTTGCAAAGTTTCTCTGAATACTATCGAGCAGTGAATGCCATTTGGCTGATATTCTGCCAATGTGTGTATCTCAATGAAATGAGAACGTAGTAAAGTGCTTATCTCAATGAGTTGTGCAAGTTGGTAGAAATCCACAATCGGTTCCGAAGTTTCTCCGAATACCTTCGAGCAGTGAATGCCATTTGGCTGATTTTCTGCCAATGTGTGTATCTCAATAAAATGAGAAAGGTGTAAAGTGCTTATCTCGATCAGTTCAGCAAGTTGGAAGATAACCACAATAAGTCGCAACGTTTCTCTTAGTTCCTTCGAGTAGTGAATGCCATTTGGCTGATTTTCTGCCAATGTGTGTAACTCAAGGAAATCAGAAAGTGGTAAGGAGCTTATCTCGATGAGTTCAGCAAGTTGTAGGAAATGTACAAAAGGTTCCAATGATTCTCTGAATACGCTCGAACAATGAATGCAATTTCGCTGATATGCTGCCAATGTGTGTATTACAATGAAATGAGAAAGTGGTAACGTGCTTATCTCGAAGAGTTCAGCAAGTTGGACGAAATCCACAATATGTTGCAAAGTTACTCTGAATTCCTTCGAGTAGTGAATGCCATTTGGCTGATATTCTGCCAATGTGTGTATCTCAATGAAATGTGAAAGTGGTAAAGTGCTTATCTCGATGAGTTCAGCAAGTTGGAAGAAATCCACAATAGGTCCCAAACTTTTGGGAATTCCTTCGAGTAGTGAATGCCATTTGGCTGATATTCTGCCAATGTGTGTATCTCAACGAAATGAGAAAGTGGTAACGTGCTTATCTCGATGAGTTGTGCAAGTTGTAAGAAATCCACAATCGGATCCAAACTTTCCCTGAATACCTTAGAGCAGTGAATGCCATTTGGCTGATATACTGCCAATGTGTGCAGCTCAATGAAATGAGAAAGTGGAAAAGTGCTCATCTCGATGAGTTGAACAAGTTGGAGGAAATCCACAATAGGTTCCAAAGTTTCGCTGAATACCTTGTGGCACTGAATACCACTTGGCTGATATTATGCCAATGTGTGTGTCTCAAAGAAATGTGGAAGTGGCAAAGAGCGTATCTCGATGAGATCAGCAAAATGGAAGAAATCCACAAAAGTTTCCAAAGTTTCTCTCAATATCTTCGAGAAGTGAATGCCATTTGCCTGATATTCTGCCAACGTGAGTAACTCCATGGAATGAGAACGTGGTAACGTGCTTATCTCGATGAGTTCAGCAAGTTGGAACAAATCCACAATCGTTTCCAAAGTATCTCAGAATACCTTCGAGCAGTGAATGCCATTTGGATGATATTCTGCCAATATGTGTATCTCAATGAAATGAGAAAGTGGTAACGTGCTTATCTCGATGAGTTCAGCAAGTTGGAAGAAATCCACAATATGTTGCAAAGTTTCTCTGAATACTATCGAGCAGTGAATGCCATTTGGATGATATTCTGCCAATGTGTGTATCTCAATGAAATGAGAAAGTGGTAAAGTGCTTATCTCGATTAGTTCAGCAAGTTGGAAGGAAACCACAATAGGTCCCAAAGTTTCTCTGAACTCCTTCGAGTAGTGAATGCCATTTGGCTGATATTCTGCCAATGTGCGTATCTCAATGAAATGAGAAAGTGGGAAAGTGCTTATCTGGATGAGTTCATCAAGTTGGAAGAAATCCTCAGTATGTTCCAAAGTTTCTCTGAATACCATCGAGCAGTGAATGTCATTTGGCTGATATTATGCTAATGTGTGTATGTCAATGAAATGAGAAAGTGGTAAAGTGCTTACCTCGATGAGGTGAGCAAGTTGGAAGAAATCCAAAATCGTTTCCGAAGTTTCTCTGAATACCATCGAGCAGTGTATGCCGTTTGTCTGATATTCTACCAATGTTTGTATCTCAATGAAATGAGGAAGTGGTAAAGTGCTTATCTCGATGAGCTGAGCAAAATGGAGGAAATCCACAATAGGTTCCAAATTTCCTCTGAATATCATAGAGCAGTGAATGCCATTTGCCTGATATTCTGCCAACGTGTGTATCTCAATGAAATGAGAAATGGGTAACGTCCTTATCTCGATGAGTTCAGCATGTTGGAAGAAATCCACAATAGGTTGCAAAGTTTCTCTGAATACCTTCGAGCTGAGAATACCATTTGGCTGATATTCTGCCAATGTGTGTTTCACAATGAAATGAGAATGTGGTAAAGTGTTTATCTCGATGAGTTCAGCGTGTTGGAGGAAATCCACAACAGGTTCCATAGTTTCTGAGAATACCTTCGTGCAGTGAATGCCATTTGGATGATATTCTGCCAATGTGTGTATCTCAATGAAATGAGAAAGTGGTAAAGTGCTTATCTCGATGAGTTCAGGAAGTTGGAAGAAACCCACAATAGGTCCCAAAGTTTCTGTGAATTCCTTTGAGTAGTGAATGCCATTTGGCTGATGTTCTGCCAATGTGTGTATCTGAAGGAAATGAGAAAGTGGTAAAGCCCTTATCTTGATGAGTTCAGCAAGTTGTAGGAAATCTACAAACGGTTCCAATGTTTCTCTGAGTACGCTCGAACAGTGATTGCAATTTGGCTGATATTCTGCCAATGTGTGTATCTCAATGAAATGAGAAAGTGGTGAAGTGCTTATCTCGATGAGTTCAGTAAGTTGGAAGAAATCCAAAATATGTTGCAAAGTTTCCCTGAATACAATCGAGCAGTGAATGCCATTTGCCTGATATTCTGCCAACGTGAGTAACTCCATGCAATGAGAAAGTGGTAACGTGCTCATCAAGATGAATTCAGCAAGTTGGACGAAATCCACAATAGGTTCCAAAGTTTGTCTGAGTACCTCCGAGCAGTGAATGCCATTTGGCTAATATTCTGCCAATGTGTGTTTCTCAATGAAATGAGAGAGTTGTAACGTGCTGATCTCGCTGAGTTCAGCAAGTTGGAACAAATCCACAATAGTTTCCAAAGTATCTCTGAATACCTTCGAGCAGTGAATGCCATTTGGATGATATTCTGCCAATATGTGTATCTCAATGAAATGAGAAAGTGGTAACGTGCTCATCTCGATGAGTTCAGCAAGTTGGAAGAAATCCACAATATGTTGCAAAGTTTCTCTGAATACTATCAAGCAGTGAATGCCATTTGGCTGATATTCTGCCAATGTGTGTATCTCAATGAAATGGAAAGTAGTAAAGTGCTCATCTCGATAAGTTGTGCAAGTTGGTAGAAATCCACAGTTGGTTCCAAAGCTTCTCCGAATGCCTTCGAGCAGTGAATGCCATTTGGCTGAATTTCTGCCAATGTGTGTATCTCAATGAAATGAGGAAGTGGTAAAGTGCTTATCTCGATGAGTTGTGCAAGTTGGTAGAAATCCACAATCGGTTCCCAATTTTCTGAAAATACCTTCGAGCAGTGAATGCCATTTGACTGATTTTCTGCCAATGTGTGTATCTCAATGAAATGAGAAAGTGGTCAAGTGCTTATCTCGCTGAGTTCAGCAAGTTGGAAGAAATCCACAATAGGTCCCAAACTTTCTGTGAATTCCTTCGAGTAGTGAATACCATTTGGCTGATATTCTGCCAATGTGTGTAACTCAAGGAAATCAGAAAGTGGTAAGGTGCTTATCTCGATGAGTTCAGCAAGTTGTAGGAAATGTAGAAAAGGTTCCAATGATTCTCTGAATACGCTCGAACAATGAATGCAATTTGGCTGATATTCTGCCAATGTGTGTATCTCAATGAAATGAGAAAGTGGTAACGTGCTAATCTCGAAGAGTTCAGCAAGTTGGACGAAATCCACAATATGTTGCAAAGTTTCTCTGAAAACCATCGAGCAGTGAATGCCTTTTGGCTGATACTCTGCCAATGTGTGTATCTCAACGAAATGAGAAAGTGGTAACGTGCTTATCTCGATGATTTGTGCAAGTTGGATAAAATCCACAATCGGTTCCAAACTTTCCCTGAATACCTTAGAGCAGTGAATGCCATTTGGCTGATATACTGCCAATGTGTGCAGCTCAATGAAATGAGAAAGTGGAAAAGTGCTCATCTCGATGAGGTGAACAAGTTGGAGGAAACCCACCAAAGGTTCCAAAGTTTCGCTGAATATCTTGTGGCACTGAATGCCACTTGGCTGATATTCTGCCAATGTGTGTGTCTCAAAGAAATGAGGAAGTGGCAAAGAGCGTATCTCGATGAGATCAGCAAAATGGTGGAATTCCACAAATGGTTCCAAAGTTTCTCTCAATATCTTCGAGAAGTGAATGCCATTTTCCTGATATTTTGCCAACGTGAGTAACTCCATGCAATGAGAAAGTGGTAACGTGCTCATCAAGATGAATTCAGCAAGTTGGAAGAAATCCACAATATGTTGCAAAGTTTCTCTGAATACTATCGAGCAGTGAATGCCATTTGGCTGATATTCGGCCAATGTGTGTATCTCAATGAAATGAGAAAGTAGTAAAGTGCTTATCTCGATGATTTCAGCAAGTTGGAAGAAATCCACAATCGGTTCCAAAGTTTCTCCGAATACCTTCGAGCAGTGAATGCCATTTCGATGATATTCTGCCAATATGTGTATCTCAAAGAAATGAGGAAGGGCGAACGTGCTTATCTCGATGAGTTCAGCAAGTTGGAAGAAATCCACAACATGTTGCAAAGTTTCTCTGAATACTATCGAGCAGTGAATGCCATTTGGCTGATATTCTGCCAATGTGTGTATCTCAATGAAATGAGAACGTAGTAAAGTGCTTATCTCAATGAGTTGTGCAAGTTGGTAGAAATCCACAATCGGTTCCGAAGTTTCTCCGAATACTTTCGAGCAGTGAATGCCATTTGGCTGATTTTCTGCCAATGTGTGTATCTCAATAAAATGAGAAAGGTGTAAAGTGCTTATCTCGATCAGTTCAGCAAGTTGGAAGATAACCACAATAAGTCGCAACGTTTCTCTTAGTTCCTTCGAGTAGTGAATGCCATTTGGCTGATATTCTGCCAATGTGTGTAACTCAAGGAAATCAGAAAGTGGTAAGGTGCTTATCTCGATGAGTTCAGCAAGTTGTAGGAAATGTAGAAAAGGTTCCAATGATTCTCTGAATACGCTCGAACAATGAATGCAATTTGGGTGATATTCTGCCAATGTGTGTCTCTCAATGAAATGAGAAAGTGGTAACGTGCTAATCTCGAAGAGTTCAGCAAGTTGAACGAAATCCACAATATGTTGCAAAGTTTCTCTGAAAACCATCGTGCAGTGAATGCCTTTTGGCTGATACTCTGCCAATGTGTGTATCTCAACGAAATGAGAAAGTGGTAACGTGCTTATCTCGATGAGTTGTGCAAGTTGTAACAAATCCACAATCGGATCCAAACTTTCCCTGAATACCTTAGAGCAGTGAATGCCATTTGGCTGACATACTGCCAATGTGTGCAGCTCAATGAAATGAGAAAGTGGAAAAGTGCTCATCTCGATGAGTTGAACAAGTTGGAGGAAATCCACAATAGGTTCCAAAGTTTCGCTGAATACCTTGTGGCACTGAATACCACTTGGCTGATATTATGCCAATGTGTGTGTCTCAAAGAAATGTGGAAGTTGCAAAGAGCGTATCTCGATGAGATCAGCAAAATGGAAGAAATCCACAAAAGTTTCCAAAGTTTCTCTCAATATCTTCGAGAAGTGAATGCCATTTGCCTGATATTCTGCCAACGTGAGTAACTCCATGGAATGAGAACGTGGTAACGTGCTTATCTCGATGAGTTCAGCAAGTTGGAACAAATCCACAATCGTTTCCAAAGTATCTCAGAATACCTTCGAGCAGTGAATGCCATTTGGATGATATTCTGCCAATATGTGTATCTCAATGAAATGAGAAAGTGGTAACGTGCTTATCTCGATGAGTTCAGCAAGTTGGAAGAAGTCCACAATATGTTGCAAAGTTTCTCTGAGTACTATCGAGCAGTGAATGCCATTTGGATGATATTCTGCCAATGTGTGTATCTCAATGAAATGAGAAAGTGGTAAAGTGCTTATCTCGATTAGTTCAGCAAGTTGGAAGGAAACCACAATAGGTCCCAAAGTTTCTCTGAACTCCTTCGAGTAGTGAATGCCATTTGGCTGATATTCTGCCAATGTGCGTATCTCAATGAAATGAGAAAGTGGGAAAGTGCTTATCTGGATGAGTTCATCAAGTTGGAAGAAATCCTCAGTATGTTCCAAAGTTTCTCTGAATACCATCGAGCAGTGAATGTCATTTGGCTGATATTATGCTAATGTGTGTATGTCAATGAAATGAGAAAGTGGTAAAGTGCTTACCTCGATGAGCTGAGCAAGTTGGAAGAAATCCAAAATCGTTTCCGAAGTTTCTCTGAATACCATCGAGCAGTGTATGCCGTTTGTCTGATATTCTACCAATGTTTGTATCTTAATGAAATGAGGAAGTGGTAAAGTGCTTATCTCGATGAGCTGAGCAAAATGGAGGAAATCCACAATAGGTTCCAAATTTCCTCTGAATATCATAGAGCAGTGAATGCCATTTGCCTGATATTCTGCCAACGTGTGTATCTCAATGAAATGAGAAATGGGTAACGTCCTTATCTCGATGAGTTCAGCATGTTGGAAGAAATCCACAATAGGTTGCAAAGTTTCTCTGAATACCTTCGAGCTGAGAATACCATTTGGCTGATATTCTGCCAATGTGTGTTTCACAATGAAATGAGAATGTGGTAAAGTATTTATCTCGATGAGTTCAGCGTGTTGGAGGAAATCCACAACAGGTTCCATAGTTTCTGAGAATACCTTCGTGCAGTGAATGCCATTTGGATGATATTCTGCCAATGTGTGTATCTCAATGAAATGAGAAAGTGGTAAAGTGCTTATCTCGATGAGTTCAGGAAGTTGGAAGAAACCCACAATAGGTCCCAAAGTTTCTGTGAATTCCTTTGAGTAGTGAATGCCATTTGGCTGATGTTCTGCCAATGTGTGTATCTGAAGGAAATGAGAAAGTGGTAAAGCCCTTATCTTGATGAGTTCAGCAAGTTGTAGGAAATCTACAAACGGTTCCAATGTTTCTCTGAGTACGCTCGAACAGTGATTGCAATTTGGCTGATATTCTGCCAATGTGTGTATCTCAATGAAATGAGAAAGTGGTGAAGTGCTTATCTCGATGAGTTCAGTAAGTTGGAAGAAATCCAAAATATGTTGCAAAGTTTCCCTGAATACAATCGAGCAGTGAATGCCATTTGCCTGATATTCTGCCAACGTGAGTAACTCCATGCAATGAGAAAGTGGTAACGTGCTCATCAAGATGAATTCAGCAAGTTGGACGAAATCCACAATAGGTTCCAAAGTTTGTCTGAGTACCTCCGAGCAGTGAATGCCATTTGGCTGATATTCTGCCAATGTGTGTTTCTCAATAAAATGAGAGAGTTGTAACGTGCTGATCTCGCTGAGTTCAGCAAGTTGGAACAAATCCACAATAGTTTCCAAAGTATCTCTGAATACCTTCGAGCAGTGAATGCCATTTGGATGATATTCTGCCAATATGTGTATCTCAATGAAATGAGAAAGTGGTAACGTGCTCATCTCGATGAGTTCAGCAAGTTGGAAGAAATCCACAATATGTTGCAAAGTTTCTCTGAATACTATCAAGCAGTGAATGCCATTTGGCTGATATTCTGCCAATGTGTGTATCTCAATGAAATGGAAAGTAGTAAAGTGCTCATCTCGATAAGTTGTGCAAGTTGGTAGAAATCCACAGTTGGTTCCAAAGCTTCTCCGAATGCCTTCGAGCAGTGAATGCCATTTGGCTGAATTTCTGCCAATGTGTGTATCTCAATGAAATGAGGAAGTGGTAAAGTGCTTATCTCGATGAGTTGTGCAAGTTGGTAGAAATCCACAATCGGTTCCCAATTTTCTGAAAATACCTTCGAGCAGTGAATGCCATTTGACTGATTTTCTGCCAATGTGTGTATCTCAATGAAATGAGAAAGTGGTCAAGTGCTTATCTCGCTGAGTTCAGCAAGTTGGAAGAAATCCACAATAGGTCCCAAACTTTCTGTGAATTCCTTCGAGTAGTGAATACCATTTGGCTGATATTCTGCCAATGTGTGTAACTCAAGGAAATCAGAAAGTGGTAAGGTGCTTATCTCGATGAGTTCAGCAAGTTGTAGGAAATGTAGAAAAGGTTCCAATGATTCTCTGAATACGCTCGAACAATGAATGCAATTTGGCTGATATTCTGCCAATGTGTGTATCTCAATGAAATGAGAAAGTGGTAACGTGCTAATCTCGAAGAGTTCAGCAAGTTGGACGAAATCCACAATATGTTGCAAAGTTTCTCTGAAAACCATCGAGCAGTGAATGCCTTTTGGCTGATACTCTGCCAATGTGTGTATCTCAACGAAATGAGAAAGTGGTAACGTGCTTATCTCGATGATTTGTGCAAGTTGGATAAAATCCACAATCGGTTCCAAACTTTCCCTGAATACCTTAGAGCAGTGAATGCCATTTGGCTGATATACTGCCAATGTGTGCAGCTCAATGAAATGAGAAAGTGGAAAAGTGCTCATCTCGATGAGGTGAACAAGTTGGAGGAAACCCACCAAAGGTTCCAAAGTTTCGCTGAATATCTTGTGGCACTGAATGCCACTTGGCTGATATTCTGCCAATGTGTGTGTCTCAAAGAAATGAGGAAGTGGCAAAGAGCGTATCTCGATGAGATCAGCAAAATGGTGGAATTCCACAAATGGTTCCAAAGTTTCTCTCAATATCTTCGAGAAGTGAATGCCATTTTCCTGATATTTTGCCAACGTGAGTAACTCCATGCAATGAGAAAGTGGTAACGTGCTCATCAAGATGAATTCAGCAAGTTGGAAGAAATCCACAATATGTTGCAAAGTTTCTCTGAATACTATCGAGCAGTGAATGCCATTTGGCTGATATTCGGCCAATGTGTGTATCTCAATGAAATGAGAAAGTAGTAAAGTGCTTATCTCGATGATTTCAGCAAGTTGGAAGAAATCCACAATCGGTTCCAAAGTTTCTCAGAATATCTTCGAGCAGTGAATGCCATTTCGATGATATTCTGCCAATATGTGTATCTCAAAGAAATGAGGAAGGGCGAACGTGCTTATCTCGATGAGTTCAGCAAGTTGGAAGAAATCCACAACATGTTGCAAAGTTTCTCTGAATACTATCGAGCAGTGAATGCCATTTGGCTGATATTCTGCCAATGTGTGTATCTCAATGAAATGAGAACGTAGTAAAGTGCTTATCTCAATGAGTTGTGCAAGTTGGTAGAAATCCACAATCGGTTCCGAAGTTTCTCCGAATACCTTCGAGCAGTGAATGCCATTTGGCTGATTTTCTGCCAATGTGTGTATCTCAATAAAATGAGAAAGGTGTAAAGTGCTTATCTCGATCAGTTCAGCAAGTTGGAAGATAACCACAATAAGTCGCAACGTTTCTCTTAGTTCCTTCGAGTAGTGAATGCCATTTGGCTGATTTTCTGCCAATGTGTGTAACTCAAGGAAATCAGAAAGTGGTAAGGAGCTTATCTCGATGAGTTCAGCAAGTTGTAGGAAATGTACAAAAGGTTCCAATGATTCTCTGAATACGCTCGAACAATGAATGCAATTTCGCTGATATGCTGCCAATGTGTGTATTACAATGAAATGAGAAAGTGGTAACGTGCTTATCTCGAAGAGTTCAGCAAGTTGGACGAAATCCACAATATGTTGCAAAGTTACTCTGAATTCCTTCGAGTAGTGAATGCCATTTGGCTGATATTCTGCCAATGTGTGTATCTCAAGGAAATGTGAAAGTGGTAAAGTGCTTATCTCGATGAGTTCAGCAAGTTGGAAGAAATCCACAATAGGTCCCAAACTTTTGGGAATTCCTTCGAGTAGTGAATGCCATTTGGCTGATATTCTGCCAATGTGTGTATCTCAACGAAATGAGAAAGTGGTAACGTGCTTATCTCGATGAGTTGTGCAAGTTGTAAGAAATCCACAATCGGATCCAAACTTTCCCTGAATACCTTAGAGCAGTGAATGCCATTTGGCTGATATACTGCCAATGTGTGCAGCTCAATGAAATGAGAAAGTGGAAAAGTGCTCATCTCGATGAGTTGAACAAGTTGGAGGAAATCCACAATAGGTTCCAAAGTTTCGCTGAATACCTTGTGGCACTGAATACCACTTGGCTGATATTATGCCAATGTGTGTGTCTCAAAGAAATGTGGAAGTGGCAAAGAGCGTATCTCGATGAGATCAGCAAAATGGAAGAAATCCACAAAAGTTTCCAAAGTTTCTCTCAATATCTTCGAGAAGTGAATGCCATTTGCCTGATATTCTGCCAACGTGAGTAACTCCATGGAATGAGAACGTGGTAACGTGCTTATCTCGATGAGTTCAGCAAGTTGGAACAAATCCACAATCGTTTCCAAAGTATCTCAGAATACCTTCGAGCAGTGAATGCCATTTGGATGATATTCTGCCAATATGTGTATCTCAATGAAATGAGAAAGTGGTAACGTGCTTATCTCGATGAGTTCAGCAAGTTGGAAGAAATCCACAATATGTTGCAAAGTTTCTCTGAATACTATCGAGCAGTGAATGCCATTTGGATGATATTCTGCCAATGTGTGTATCTCAATGAAATGAGAAAGTGGTAAAGTGCTTATCTCGATTAGTTCAGCAAGTTGGAAGGAAACCACAATAGGTCCCAAAGTTTCTCTGAACTCCTTCGAGTAGTGAATGCCATTTGGCTGATATTCTGCCAATGTGCGTATCTCAATGAAATGAGAAAGTGGGAAAGTGCTTATCTGGATGAGTTCATCAAGTTGGAAGAAATCCTCAGTATGTTCCAAAGTTTCTCTGAATACCATCGAGCAGTGAATGTCATTTGGCTGATATTATGCTAATGTGTGTATGTCAATGAAATGAGAAAGTGGTAAAGTGCTTACCTCGATGAGGTGAGCAAGTTGGAAGAAATCCAAAATCGTTTCCGAAGTTTCTCTGAATACCATCGAGCAGTGTATGCCGTTTGTCTGATATTCTACCAATGTTTGTATCTCAATGAAATGAGGAAGTGGTAAAGTGCTTATCTCGATGAGCTGAGCAAAATGGAGGAAATCCACAATAGGTTCCAAATTTCCTCTGAATATCATAGAGCAGTGAATGCCATTTGCCTGATATTCTGCCAACGTGTGTATCTCAATGAAATGAGAAATGGGTAACGTCCTTATCTCGATGAGTTCAGCATGTTGGAAGAAATCCACAATAGGTTGCAAAGTTTCTCTGAATACCTTCGAGCTGAGAATACCATTTGGCTGATATTCTGCCAATGTGTGTTTCACAATGAAATGAGAATGTGGTAAAGTGTTTATCTCGATGAGTTCAGCGTGTTGGAGGAAATCCACAACAGGTTCCATAGTTTCTGAGAATACCTTCGTGCAGTGAATGCCATTTGGATGATATTCTGCCAATGTGTGTATCTCAATGAAATGAGAAAGTGGTAAAGTGCTTATCTCGATGAGTTCAGGAAGTTGGAAGAAACCCACAATAGGTCCCAAAGTTTCTGTGAATTCCTTTGAGTAGTGAATGCCATTTGGCTGATGTTCTGCCAATGTGTGTATCTGAAGGAAATGAGAAAGTGGTAAAGCCCTTATCTTGATGAGTTCAGCAAGTTGTAGGAAATCTACAAACGGTTCCAATGTTTCTCTGAGTACGCTCGAACAGTGATTGCAATTTGGCTGATATTCTGCCAATGTGTGTATCTCAATGAAATGAGAAAGTGGTGAAGTGCTTATCTCGATGAGTTCAGTAAGTTGGAAGAAATCCAAAATATGTTGCAAAGTTTCCCTGAATACAATCGAGCAGTGAATGCCATTTGCCTGATATTCTGCCAACGTGAGTAACTCCATGCAATGAGAAAGTGGTAACGTGCTCATCAAGATGAATTCAGCAAGTTGGACGAAATCCACAATAGGTTCCAAAGTTTGTCTGAGTACCTCCGAGCAGTGAATGCCATTTGGCTGATATTCTGCCAATGTGTGTTTCTCAATGAAATGAGAGAGTTGTAACGTGCTGATCTCGCTGAGTTCAGCAAGTTGGAACAAATCCACAATAGTTTCCAAAGTATCTCTGAATACCTTCGAGCAGTGAATGCCATTTGGATGATATTCTGCCAATATGTGTATCTCAATGAAATGAGAAAGTGGTAACGTGCTCATCTCGATGAGTTCAGCAAGTTGGAAGAAATCCACAATATGTTGCAAAGTTTCTCTGAATACTATCAAGCAGTGAATGCCATTTGGCTGATATTCTGCCAATGTGTGTATCTCAATGAAATGGAAAGTAGTAAAGTGCTCATCTCGATAAGTTGTGCAAGTTGGTAGAAATCCACAGTTGGTTCCAAAGCTTCTCCGAATGCCTTCGAGCAGTGAATGCCATTTGGCTGAATTTCTGCCAATGTGTGTATCTCAATGAAATGAGGAAGTGGTAAAGTGCTTATCTCGATGAGTTGTGCAAGTTGGTAGAAATCCACAATCGGTTCCCAATTTTCTGAAAATACCTTCGAGCAGTGAATGCCATTTGACTGATTTTCTGCCAATGTGTGTATCTCAATGAAATGAGAAAGTGGTCAAGTGCTTATCTCGCTGAGTTCAGCAAGTTGGAAGAAATCCACAATAGGTCCCAAACTTTCTGTGAATTCCTTCGAGTAGTGAATACCATTTGGCTGATATTCTGCCAATGTGTGTAACTCAAGGAAATCAGAAAGTGGTAAGGTGCTTATCTCGATGAGTTCAGCAAGTTGTAGGAAATGTAGAAAAGGTTCCAATGATTCTCTGAATACGCTCGAACAATGAATGCAATTTGGCTGATATTCTGCCAATGTGTGTATCTCAATGAAATGAGAAAGTGGTAACGTGCTAATCTCGAAGAGTTCAGCAAGTTGGACGAAATCCACAATATGTTGCAAAGTTTCTCTGAAAACCATCGAGCAGTGAATGCCTTTTGGCTGATACTCTGCCAATGTGTGTATCTCAACGAAATGAGAAAGTGGTAACGTGCTTATCTCGATGATTTGTGCAAGTTGGAAAAAATCCACAATCGGTTCCAAACTTTCCCTGAATACCTTAGAGCAGTGAATGGCATTTGGCTGATATACTGCCAATGTGTGCAGCTCAATGAAATGAGAAAGTGGAAAAGTGCTCATCTCGATGAGGTGAACAAGTTGGAGGAAATCCACCAAAGGTTCCAAAGTTTCGCTGAATATCTTGTGGCACTGAATGCCACTTGGCTGATATTCTGCCAATGTGTGTGTCTCAAAGAAATGAGGAAGTGGCAAAGAGCGTATCTCGATGAGATCAGCAAAATGGTGGAATTCCACAAATGGTTCCAAAGTTTCTCTCAATATCTTCGAGAAGTGAATGCCATTTTCCTGATATTTTGCCAACGTGAGTAACTCCATGCAATGAGAAAGTGGTAACGTGCTCATCAAGATGAATTCAGCAAGTTGGAAGAAATCCACAATATGTTGCAAAGTTTCTCTGAATACTATCGAGCAGTGAATGCCATTTGGCTGATATTCGGCCAATGTGTGTATCTCAATGAAATGAGAAAGTAGTAAAGTGCTTATCTCGATGATTTCAGCAAGTTGGAAGAAATCCACAATCGGTTCCAAAGTTTCTCCGAATACCTTCGAGCAGTGAATGCCATTTCGATGATATTCTGCCAATATGTGTATCTCAAAGAAATGAGGAAGGGCGAACGTGCTTATCTCGATGAGTTCAGCAAGTTGGAAGAAATCCACAACATGTTGCAAAGTTTCTCTGAATACTATCGAGCAGTGAATGCCATTTGGCTGATATTCTGCCAATGTGTGTATCTCAATGAAATGAGAACGTAGTAAAGTGCTTATCTCAATGAGTTGTGCAAGTTGGTAGAAATCCACAATCGGTTCCGAAGTTTCTCCGAATACCTTCGAGCAGTGAATGCCATTTGGCTGATTTTCTGCCAATGTGTGTATCTCAATAAAATGAGAAAGGTGTAAAGTGCTTATCTCGATCAGTTCAGCAAGTTGGAAGATAACCACAATAAGTCGCAACGTTTCTCTTAGTTCCTTCGAGTAGTGAATGCCATTTGGCTGATTTTCTGCCAATGTGTGTAACTCAAGGAAATCAGAAAGTGGTAAGGAGCTTATCTCGATGAGTTCAGCAAGTTGTAGGAAATGTAGAAAAGGTTCCAATGATTCTCTGAATACGCTCGAACAATGAATGCAATTTGGGTGATATTCTGCCAATGTGTGTCTCTCAATGAAATGAGAAAGTGGTAACGTGCTAATCTCGAAGAGTTCAGCAAGTTGAACGAAATCCACAATATGTTGCAAAGTTTCTCTGAAAACCATCGTGCAGTGAATGCCTTTTGGCTGATACTCTGCCAATGTGTGTATCTCAACGAAATGAGAAAGTGGTAACGTGCTTATCTCGATGAGTTGTGCAAGTTGTAAGAAATCCACAATCGGATCCAAACTTTCCCTGAATACCTTAGAGCAGTGAATGCCATTTGGCTGACATACTGCCAATGTGTGCAGCTCAATGAAATGAGAAAGTGGAAAAGTGCTCATCTCGATGAGTTGAACAAGTTGGAGGAAATCCACAATAGGTTCCAAAGTTTCGCTGAATACCTTGTGGCACTGAATACCACTTGGCTGATATTATGCCAATGTGTGTGTCTCAAAGAAATGTGGAAGTTGCAAAGAGCGTATCTCGATGAGATCAGCAAAATGGAAGAAATCCACAAAAGTTTCCAAAGTTTCTCTCAATATCTTCGAGAAGTGAATGCCATTTGCCTGATATTCTGCCAACGTGAGTAACTCCATGGAATGAGAACGTGGTAACGTGCTTATCTCGATGAGTTCAGCAAGTTGGAACAAATCCACAATCGTTTCCAAAGTATCTCAGAATACCTTCGAGCAGTGAATGCCATTTGGATGATATTCTGCCAATATGTGTATCTCAATGAAATGAGAAAGTGGTAACGTGCTTATCTCGATGAGTTCAGCAAGTTGGAAGAAGTCCACAATATGTTGCAAAGTTTCTCTGAGTACTATCGAGCAGTGAATGCCATTTGGATGATATTCTGCCAATGTGTGTATCTCAATGAAATGAGAAAGTGGTAAAGTGCTTATCTCGATTAGTTCAGCAAGTTGGAAGGAAACCACAATAGGTCCCAAAGTTTCTCTGAACTCCTTCGAGTAGTGAATGCCATTTGGCTGATATTCTGCCAATGTGCGTATCTCAATGAAATGAGAAAGTGGGAAAGTGCTTATCTGGATGAGTTCATCAAGTTGGAAGAAATCCTCAGTATGTTCCAAAGTTTCTCTGAATACCATCGAGCAGTGAATGTCATTTGGCTGATATTATGCTAATGTGTGTATGTCAATGAAATGAGAAAGTGGTAAAGTGCTTACCTCGATGAGCTGAGCAAGTTGGAAGAAATCCAAAATCGTTTCCGAAGTTTCTCTGAATACCATCGAGCAGTGTATGCCGTTTGTCTGATATTCTACCAATGTTTGTATCTTAATGAAATGAGGAAGTGGTAAAGTGCTTATCTCGATGAGCTGAGCAAAATGGAGGAAATCCACAATAGGTTCCAAATTTCCTCTGAATATCATAGAGCAGTGAATGCCATTTGCCTGATATTCTGCCAACGTGTGTATCTCAATGAAATGAGAAATGGGTAACGTCCTTATCTCGATGAGTTCAGCATGTTGGAAGAAATCCACAATAGGTTGCAAAGTTTCTCTGAATACCTTCGAGCTGAGAATACCATTTGGCTGATATTCTGCCAATGTGTGTTTCACAATGAAATGAGAATGTGGTAAAGTATTTATCTCGATGAGTTCAGCGTGTTGGAGGAAATCCACAACAGGTTCCATAGTTTCTGAGAATACCTTCGTGCAGTGAATGCCATTTGGATGATATTCTGCCAATGTGTGTATCTCAATGAAATGAGAAAGTGGTAAAGTGCTTATCTCGATGAGTTCAGGAAGTTGGAAGAAACCCACAATAGGTCCCAAAGTTTCTGTGAATTCCTTTGAGTAGTGAATGCCATTTGGCTGATGTTCTGCCAATGTGTGTATCTGAAGGAAATGAGAAAGTGGTAAAGCCCTTATCTTGATGAGTTCAGCAAGTTGTAGGAAATCTACAAACGGTTCCAATGTTTCTCTGAGTACGCTCGAACAGTGATTGCAATTTGGCTGATATTCTGCCAATGTGTGTATCTCAATGAAATGAGAAAGTGGTGAAGTGCTTATCTCGATGAGTTCAGTAAGTTGGAAGAAATCCAAAATATGTTGCAAAGTTTCCCTGAATACAATCGAGCAGTGAATGCCATTTGCCTGATATTCTGCCAACGTGAGTAACTCCATGCAATGAGAAAGTGGTAACGTGCTCATCAAGATGAATTCAGCAAGTTGGACGAAATCCACAATAGGTTCCAAAGTTTGTCTGAGTACCTCCGAGCAGTGAATGCCATTTGGCTGATATTCTGCCAATGTGTGTTTCTCAATAAAATGAGAGAGTTGTAACGTGCTGATCTCGCTGAGTTCAGCAAGTTGGAACAAATCCACAATAGTTTCCAAAGTATCTCTGAATACCTTCGAGCAGTGAATGCCATTTGGATGATATTCTGCCAATATGTGTATCTCAATGAAATGAGAAAGTGGTAACGTGCTCATCTCGATGAGTTCAGCAAGTTGGAAGAAATCCACAATATGTTGCAAAGTTTCTCTGAATACTATCAAGCAGTGAATGCCATTTGGCTGATATTCTGCCAATGTGTGTATCTCAATGAAATGGAAAGTAGTAAAGTGCTCATCTCGATAAGTTGTGCAAGTTGGTAGAAATCCACAGTTGGTTCCAAAGCTTCTCCGAATGCCTTCGAGCAGTGAATGCCATTTGGCTGAATTTCTGCCAATGTGTGTATCTCAATGAAATGAGGAAGTGGTAAAGTGCTTATCTCGATGAGTTGTGCAAGTTGGTAGAAATCCACAATCGGTTCCCAATTTTCTGAAAATACCTTCGAGCAGTGAATGCCATTTGACTGATTTTCTGCCAATGTGTGTATCTCAATGAAATGAGAAAGTGGTCAAGTGCTTATCTCGCTGAGTTCAGCAAGTTGGAAGAAATCCACAATAGGTCCCAAACTTTCTGTGAATTCCTTCGAGTAGTGAATACCATTTGGCTGATATTCTGCCAATGTGTGTAACTCAAGGAAATCAGAAAGTGGTAAGGTGCTTATCTCGATGAGTTCAGCAAGTTGTAGGAAATGTAGAAAAGGTTCCAATGATTCTCTGAATACGCTCGAACAATGAATGCAATTTGGCTGATATTCTGCCAATGTGTGTATCTCAATGAAATGAGAAAGTGGTAACGTGCTAATCTCGAAGAGTTCAGCAAGTTGGACGAAATCCACAATATGTTGCAAAGTTTCTCTGAAAACCATCGAGCAGTGAATGCCTTTTGGCTGATACTCTGCCAATGTGTGTATCTCAACGAAATGAGAAAGTGGTAACGTGCTTATCTCGATGATTTGTGCAAGTTGGATAAAATCCACAATCGGTTCCAAACTTTCCCTGAATACCTTAGAGCAGTGAATGCCATTTGGCTGATATACTGCCAATGTGTGCAGCTCAATGAAATGAGAAAGTGGAAAAGTGCTCATCTCGATGAGGTGAACAAGTTGGAGGAAACCCACCAAAGGTTCCAAAGTTTCGCTGAATATCTTGTGGCACTGAATGCCACTTGGCTGATATTCTGCCAATGTGTGTGTCTCAAAGAAATGAGGAAGTGGCAAAGAGCGTATCTCGATGAGATCAGCAAAATGGTGGAATTCCACAAATGGTTCCAAAGTTTCTCTCAATATCTTCGAGAAGTGAATGCCATTTTCCTGATATTTTGCCAACGTGAGTAACTCCATGCAATGAGAAAGTGGTAACGTGCTCATCAAGATGAATTCAGCAAGTTGGAAGAAATCCACAATATGTTGCAAAGTTTCTCTGAATACTATCGAGCAGTGAATGCCATTTGGCTGATATTCGGCCAATGTGTGTATCTCAATGAAATGAGAAAGTAGTAAAGTGCTTATCTCGATGATTTCAGCAAGTTGGAAGAAATCCACAATCGGTTCCAAAGTTTCTCAGAATATCTTCGAGCAGTGAATGCCATTTCGATGATATTCTGCCAATATGTGTATCTCAAAGAAATGAGGAAGGGCGAACGTGCTTATCTCGATGAGTTCAGCAAGTTGGAAGAAATCCACAACATGTTGCAAAGTTTCTCTGAATACTATCGAGCAGTGAATGCCATTTGGCTGATATTCTGCCAATGTGTGTATCTCAATGAAATGAGAACGTAGTAAAGTGCTTATCTCAATGAGTTGTGCAAGTTGGTAGAAATCCACAATCGGTTCCGAAGTTTCTCCGAATACCTTCGAGCAGTGAATGCCATTTGGCTGATTTTCTGCCAATGTGTGTATCTCAATAAAATGAGAAAGGTGTAAAGTGCTTATCTCGATCAGTTCAGCAAGTTGGAAGATAACCACAATAAGTCGCAACGTTTCTCTTAGTTCCTTCGAGTAGTGAATGCCATTTGGCTGATTTTCTGCCAATGTGTGTAACTCAAGGAAATCAGAAAGTGGTAAGGAGCTTATCTCGATGAGTTCAGCAAGTTGTAGGAAATGTACAAAAGGTTCCAATGATTCTCTGAATACGCTCGAACAATGAATGCAACTTCGCTGATATGCTGCCAATGTGTGTATTACAATGAAATGAGAAAGTGGTAACGTGCTTATCTCGAAGAGTTCAGCAAGTTGGACGAAATCCACAATATGTTGCAAAGTTACTCTGAATTCCTTCGAGTAGTGAATGCCATTTGGCTGATATTCTGCCAATGTGTGTATCTCAATGAAATGTGAAAGTGGTAAAGTGCTTATCTCGATGAGTTCAGCAAGTTGGAAGAAATCCACAATAGGTCCCAAACTTTTGGGAATTCCTTCGAGTAGTGAATGCCATTTGGCTGATATTCTGCCAATGTGTGTATCTCAACGAAATGAGAAAGTGGTAACGTGCTTATCTCGATGAGTTGTGCAAGTTGTAAGAAATCCACAATCGGATCCAAACTTTCCCTGAATACCTTAGAGCAGTGAATGCCATTTGGCTGATATACTGCCAATGTGTGCAGCTCAATGAAATGAGAAAGTGGAAAAGTGCTCATCTCGATGAGTTGAACAAGTTGGAGGAAATCCACAATAGGTTCCAAAGTTTCGCTGAATACCTTGTGGCACTGAATACCACTTGGCTGATATTATGCCAATGTGTGTGTCTCAAAGAAATGTGGAAGTGGCAAAGAGCGTATCTCGATGAGATCAGCAAAATGGAAGAAATCCACAAAAGTTTCCAAAGTTTCTCTCAATATCTTCGAGAAGTGAATGCCATTTGCCTGATATTCTGCCAACGTGAGTAACTCCATGGAATGAGAACGTGGTAACGTGCTTATCTCGATGAGTTCAGCAAGTTGGAACAAATCCACAATCGTTTCCAAAGTATCTCAGAATACCTTCGAGCAGTGAATGCCATTTGGATGATATTCTGCCAATATGTGTATCTCAATGAAATGAGAAAGTGGTAACGTGCTTATCTCGATGAGTTCAGCAAGTTGGAAGAAATCCACAATATGTTGCAAAGTTTCTCTGAATACTATCGAGCAGTGAATGCCATTTGGATGATATTCTGCCAATGTGTGTATCTCAATGAAATGAGAAAGTGGTAAAGTGCTTATCTCGATTAGTTCAGCAAGTTGGAAGGAAACCACAATAGGTCCCAAAGTTTCTCTGAACTCCTTCGAGTAGTGAATGCCATTTGGCTGATATTCTGCCAATGTGCGTATCTCAATGAAATGAGAAAGTGGGAAAGTGCTTATCTGGATGAGTTCATCAAGTTGGAAGAAATCCTCAGTATGTTCCAAAGTTTCTCTGAATACCATCGAGCAGTGAATGTCATTTGGCTGATATTATGCTAATGTGTGTATGTCAATGAAATGAGAAAGTGGTAAAGTGCTTACCTCGATGAGGTGAGCAAGTTGGAAGAAATCCAAAATCGTTTCCGAAGTTTCTCTGAATACCATCGAGCAGTGTATGCCGTTTGTCTGATATTCTACCAATGTTTGTATCTCAATGAAATGAGGAAGTGGTAAAGTGCTTATCTCGATGAGCTGAGCAAAATGGAGGAAATCCACAATAGGTTCCAAATTTCCTCTGAATATCATAGAGCAGTGAATGCCATTTGCCTGATATTCTGCCAACGTGTGTATCTCAATGAAATGAGAAATGGGTAACGTCCTTATCTCGATGAGTTCAGCATGTTGGAAGAAATCCACAATAGGTTGCAAAGTTTCTCTGAATACCTTCGAGCTGAGAATACCATTTGGCTGATATTCTGCCAATGTGTGTTTCACAATGAAATGAGAATGTGGTAAAGTGTTTATCTCGATGAGTTCAGCGTGTTGGAGGAAATCCACAACAGGTTCCATAGTTTCTGAGAATACCTTCGTGCAGTGAATGCCATTTGGATGATATTCTGCCAATGTGTGTATCTCAATGAAATGAGAAAGTGGTAAAGTGCTTATCTCGATGAGTTCAGGAAGTTGGAAGAAACCCACAATAGGTCCCAAAGTTTCTGTGAATTCCTTTGAGTAGTGAATGCCATTTGGCTGATGTTCTGCCAATGTGTGTATCTGAAGGAAATGAGAAAGTGGTAAAGCCCTTATCTTGATGAGTTCAGCAAGTTGTAGGAAATCTACAAACGGTTCCAATGTTTCTCTGAGTACGCTCGAACAGTGATTGCAATTTGGCTGATATTCTGCCAATGTGTGTATCTCAATGAAATGAGAAAGTGGTGAAGTGCTTATCTCGATGAGTTCAGTAAGTTGGAAGAAATCCAAAATATGTTGCAAAGTTTCCCTGAATACAATCGAGCAGTGAATGCCATTTGCCTGATATTCTGCCAACGTGAGTAACTCCATGCAATGAGAAAGTGGTAACGTGCTCATCAAGATGAATTCAGCAAGTTGGACGAAATCCACAATAGGTTCCAAAGTTTGTCTGAGTACCTCCGAGCAGTGAATGCCATTTGGCTGATATTCTGCCAATGTGTGTTTCTCAATGAAATGAGAGAGTTGTAACGTGCTGATCTCGCTGAGTTCAGCAAGTTGGAACAAATCCACAATAGTTTCCAAAGTATCTCTGAATACCTTCGAGCAGTGAATGCCATTTGGATGATATTCTGCCAATATGTGTATCTCAATGAAATGAGAAAGTGGTAACGTGCTCATCTCGATGAGTTCAGCAAGTTGGAAGAAATCCACAATATGTTGCAAAGTTTCTCTGAATACTATCAAGCAGTGAATGCCATTTGGCTGATATTCTGCCAATGTGTGTATCTCAATGAAATGGAAAGTAGTAAAGTGCTCATCTCGATGAGTTCAGCAAGTTGTAGGAAATGTAGAAAAGGTTCCAATGATTCTCTGAATACGCTCGAACAATGAATGCAATTTGGCTGATATTCTGCCAATGTGTGTATCTCAATGAAATGAGAAAGTGGTAACGTGCTAATCTCGAAGAGTTCAGCAAGTTGGACGAAATCCACAATATGTTGCAAAGTTTCTCTGAAAACCATCGAGCAGTGAATGCCTTTTGGCTGATACTCTGCCAATGTGTGTATCTCAACGAAATGAGAAAGTGGTAACGTGCTTATCTCGATGATTTGTGCAAGTTGGATAAAATCCACAATCGGTTCCAAACTTTCCCTGAATACCTTAGAGCAGTGAATGCCATTTGGCTGATATACTGCCAATGTGTGCAGCTCAATGAAATGAGAAAGTGGAAAAGTGCTCATCTCGATGAGGTGAACAAGTTGGAGGAAACCCACCAAAGGTTCCAAAGTTTCGCTGAATATCTTGTGGCACTGAATGCCACTTGGCTGATATTCTGCCAATGTGTGTGTCTCAAAGAAATGAGGAAGTGGCAAAGAGCGTATCTCGATGAGATCAGCAAAATGGTGGAATTCCACAAATGGTTCCAAAGTTTCTCTCAATATCTTCGAGAAGTGAATGCCATTTTCCTGATATTTTGCCAACGTGAGTAACTCCATGCAATGAGAAAGTGGTAACGTGCTCATCAAGATGAATTCAGCAAGTTGGAAGAAATCCACAATATGTTGCAAAGTTTCTCTGAATACTATCGAGCAGTGAATGCCATTTGGCTGATATTCGGCCAATGTGTGTATCTCAATGAAATGAGAAAGTAGTAAAGTGCTTATCTCGATGATTTCAGCAAGTTGGAAGAAATCCACAATCGGTTCCAAAGTTTCTCCGAATACCTTCGAGCAGTGAATGCCATTTCGATGATATTCTGCCAATATGTGTATCTCAAAGAAATGAGGAAGGGCGAACGTGCTTATCTCGATGAGTTCAGCAAGTTGGAAGAAATCCACAACATGTTGCAAAGTTTCTCTGAATACTATCGAGCAGTGAATGCCATTTGGCTGATATTCTGCCAATGTGTGTATCTCAATGAAATGAGAACGTAGTAAAGTGCTTATCTCAATGAGTTGTGCAAGTTGGTAGAAATCCACAATCGGTTCCGAAGTTTCTCCGAATACCTTCGAGCAGTGAATGCCATTTGGCTGATTTTCTGCCAATGTGTGTATCTCAATAAAATGAGAAAGGTGTAAAGTGCTTATCTCGATCAGTTCAGCAAGTTGGAAGATAACCACAATAAGTCGCAACGTTTCTCTTAGTTCCTTCGAGTAGTGAATGCCATTTGGCTGATTTTCTGCCAATGTGTGTAACTCAAGGAAATCAGAAAGTGGTAAGGAGCTTATCTCGATGAGTTCAGCAAGTTGTAGGAAATGTACAAAAGGTTCCAATGATTCTCTGAATACGCTCGAACAATGAATGCAATTTCGCTGATATGCTGCCAATGTGTGTATTACAATGAAATGAGAAAGTGGTAACGTGCTTATCTCGAAGAGTTCAGCAAGTTGGACGAAATCCACAATATGTTGCAAAGTTACTCTGAATTCCTTCGAGTAGTGAATGCCATTTGGCTGATATTCTGCCAATGTGTGTATCTCAATGAAATGTGAAAGTGGTAAAGTGCTTATCTCGATGAGTTCAGCAAGTTGGAAGAAATCCACAATAGGTCCCAAACTTTTGGGAATTCCTTCGAGTAGTGAATGCCATTTGGCTGATATTCTGCCAATGTGTGTATCTCAACGAAATGAGAAAGTGGTAACGTGCTTATCTCGATGAGTTGTGCAAGTTGTAAGAAATCCACAATCGGATCCAAACTTTCCCTGAATACCTTAGAGCAGTGAATGCCATTTGGCTGATATACTGCCAATGTGTGCAGCTCAATGAAATGAGAAAGTGGAAAAGTGCTCATCTCGATGAGTTGAACAAGTTGGAGGAAATCCACAATAGGTTCCAAAGTTTCGCTGAATACCTTGTGGCACTGAATACCACTTGGCTGATATTATGCCAATGTGTGTGTCTCAAAGAAATGTGGAAGTGGCAAAGAGCGTATCTCGATGAGATCAGCAAAATGGAAGAAATCCACAAAAGTTTCCAAAGTTTCTCTCAATATCTTCGAGAAGTGAATGCCATTTGCCTGATATTCTGCCAACGTGAGTAACTCCATGGAATGAGAACGTGGTAACGTGCTTATCTCGATGAGTTCAGCAAGTTGGAACAAATCCACAATCGTTTCCAAAGTATCTCAGAATACCTTCGAGCAGTGAATGCCATTTGGATGATATTCTGCCAATATGTGTATCTCAATGAAATGAGAAAGTGGTAACGTGCTTATCTCGATGAGTTCAGCAAGTTGGAAGAAATCCACAATATGTTGCAAAGTTTCTCTGAATACTATCGAGCAGTGAATGCCATTTGGATGATATTCTGCCAATGTGTGTATCTCAATGAAATGAGAAAGTGGTAAAGTGCTTATCTCGATTAGTTCAGCAAGTTGGAAGGAAACCACAATAGGTCCCAAAGTTTCTCTGAACTCCTTCGAGTAGTGAATGCCATTTGGCTGATATTCTGCCAATGTGCGTATCTCAATGAAATGAGAAAGTGGGAAAGTGCTTATCTGGATGAGTTCATCAAGTTGGAAGAAATCCTCAGTATGTTCCAAAGTTTCTCTGAATACCATCGAGCAGTGAATGTCATTTGGCTGATGTTATGCTAATGTGTGTATGTCAATGAAATGAGAAAGTGGTAAAGTGCTTACCTCGATGAGCTGAGCAAGTTGGAAGAAATCCAAAATCGTTTCCGAAGTTTCTCTGAATACCATCGAGCAGTGTATGCCGTTTGTCTGATATTCTACCAATGTTTGTATCTCAATGAAATGAGGAAGTGGTAAAGTGCTTATCTCGATGAGCTGAGCAAAATGGAGGAAATCCACAATAGGTTCCAAATTTCCTCTGAATATCATAGAGCAGTGAATGCCATTTGCCTGATATTCTGCCAACGTGTGTATCTCAATGAAATGAGAAATGGGTAACGTCCTTATCTCGATGAGTTCAGCATGTTGGAAGAAATCCACAATAGGTTGCAAAGTTTCTCTGAATACCTTCGAGCTGAGAATACCATTTGGCTGATATTCTGCCAATGTGTGTTTCACAATGAAATGAGAATGTGGTAAAGTGTTTATCTCGATGAGTTCAGCGTGTTGGAGGAAATCCACAACAGGTTCCATAGTTTCTGAGAATACCTTCGTGCAGTGAATGCCATTTGGATGATATTCTGCCAATGTGTGTATCTCAATGAAATGAGAAAGTGGTAAAGTGCTTATCTCGATGAGTTCAGGAAGTTGGAAGAAACCCACAATAGGTCCCAAAGTTTCTGTGAATTCCTTTGAGTAGTGAATGCCATTTGGCTGATGTTCTGCCAATGTGTGTATCTGAAGGAAATGAGAAAGTGGTAAAGCCCTTATCTTGATGAGTTCAGCAAGTTGTAGGAAATCTACAAACGGTTCCAATGTTTCTCTGAGTACGCTCGAACAGTGATTGCAATTTGGCTGATATTCTGCCAATGTGTGTATCTCAATGAAATGAGAAAGTGGTGAAGTGCTTATCTCGATGAGTTCAGTAAGTTGGAAGAAATCCAAAATATGTTGCAAAGTTTCCCTGAATACAATCGAGCAGTGAATGCCATTTGCCTGATATTCTGCCAACGTGAGTAACTCCATGCAATGAGAAAGTGGTAACGTGCTCATCAAGATGAATTCAGCAAGTTGGACGAAATCCACAATAGGTTCCATAGTTTGTCTGAGTACCTCCGAGCAGTGAATGCCATTTGGCTGATATTCTGCCAATGTGTGTTTCTCAATAAAATGAGAGAGTTGTAACGTGCTGATCTCGCTGAGTTCAGCAAGTTGGAACAAATCCACAATAGTTTCCAAAGTATCTCTGAATACCTTCGAGCAGTGAATGCCATTTGGATGATATTCTGCCAATATGTGTATCTCAATGAAATGAGAAAGTGGTAACGTGCTCATCTCGATGAGTTCAGCAAGTTGGAAGAAATCCACAATATGTTGCAAAGTTTCTCTGAATACTATCAAGCAGTGAATGCCA
This sequence comes from Carcharhinus amblyrhynchos, assembly GCF_965287045.1. Lineage (NCBI taxonomy): Eukaryota > Metazoa > Chordata > Chondrichthyes > Carcharhiniformes > Carcharhinidae > Carcharhinus > Carcharhinus amblyrhynchos. Next base: position 45,603,553 of record NC_137348.1, read on the forward strand.
TTTGGCTGATATTCTGCCAATGTGTGTATCTCAATGAAATGGAAAGTAGTAAAGTGCTCATCTCGATAAGTTGTGCAAGTTGGTAGAAATCCACAGTTGGTTCCAAAGCTTCTCCGAATGCCTTCGAGCAGTGAATGCCATTTGGCTGAATTTCTGCCAATGTGTGTATCTCAATGAAATGAGGAAGTGGTAAAGTGCTTATCTCGATGAGTTGTGCAAGTTGGTAGAAATCCACAATCGGTTCCCAATTTTCTGAAAATACCTTCGAGCAGTGAATGCCATTTGACTGATTTTCTGCCAATGTGTGTATCTCAATGAAATGAGAAAGTGGTCAAGTGCTTATCTCGCTGAGTTCAGCAAGTTGGAAGAAATCCACAATAGGTCCCAAACTTTCTGTGAATTCCTTCGAGTAGTGAATACCATTTGGCTGATATTCTGCCAATGTGTGTAACTCAAGGAAATCAGAAAGTGGTAAGGTGCTTATCTCGATGAGTTCAGCAAGTTGTAGGAAATGTAGAAAAGGTTCCAATGATTCTCTGAATACGCTCGAACAATGAATGCAATTTGGCTGATATTCTGCCAATGTGTGTATCTCAATGAAATGAGAAAGTGGTAACGTGCTAATCTCGAAGAGTTCAGCAAGTTGGACGAAATCCACAATATGTTGCAAAGTTTCTCTGAAAACCATCGAGCAGTGAATGCCTTTTGGCTGATACTCTGCCAATGTGTGTATCTCAACGAAATGAGAAAGTGGTAACGTGCTTATCTCGATGATTTGTGCAAGTTGGATAAAATCCACAATCGGTTCCAAACTTTCCCTGAATACCTTAGAGCAGTGAATGCCATTTGGCTGATATACTGCCAATGTGTGCAGCTCAATGAAATGAGAAAGTGGAAAAGTGCTCATCTCGATGAGGTGAACAAGTTGGAGGAAACCCACCAAAGGTTCCAAAGTTTCGCTGAATATCTTGTGGCACTGAATGCCACTTGGCTGATATTCTGCCAATGTGTGTGTCTCAAAGAAATGAGGAAGTGGCAAAGAGCGTATCTCGATGAGATCAGCAAAATGGTGGAATTCCACAAATGGTTCCAAAGTTTCTCTCAATATCTTCGAGAAGTGAATGCCATTTTCCTGATATTTTGCCAACGTGAGTAACTCCATGCAATGAGAAAGTGGTAACGTGCTCATCAAGATGAATTCAGCAAGTTGGAAGAAATCCACAATATGTTGCAAAGTTTCTCTGAATACTATCGAGCAGTGAATGCCATTTGGCTGATATTCGGCCAATGTGTGTATCTCAATGAAATGAGAAAGTAGTAAAGTGCTTATCTCGATGATTTCAGCAAGTTGGAAGAAATCCACAATCGGTTCCAAAGTTTCTCCGAATACCTTCGAGCAGTGAATGCCATTTCGATGATATTCTGCCAATATGTGTATCTCAAAGAAATGAGGAAGGGCGAACGTGCTTATCTCGATGAGTTCAGCAAGTTGGAAGAAATCCACAACATGTTGCAAAGTTTCTCTGAATACTATCGAGCAGTGAATGCCATTTGGCTGATATTCTGCCAATGTGTGTATCTCAATGAAATGAGAACGTAGTAAAGTGCTTATCTCAATGAGTTGTGCAAGTTGGTAGAAATCCACAATCGGTTCCGAAGTTTCTCCGAATACCTTCGAGCAGTGAATGCCATTTGGCTGATTTTCTGCCAATGTGTGTATCTCAATAAAATGAGAAAGGTGTAAAGTGCTTATCTCGATCAGTTCAGCAAGTTGGAAGATAACCACAATAAGTCGCAACGTTTCTCTTAGTTCCTTCGAGTAGTGAATGCCATTTGGCTGATATTCTGCCAATGTGTGTAACTCAAGGAAATCAGAAAGTGGTAAGGTGCTTATCTCGATGAGTTCAGCAAGTTGTAGGAAATGTAGAAAAGGTTCCAATGATTCTCTGAATACGCTCGAACAATGAATGCAATTTGGGTGATATTCTGCCAATGTGTGTCTCTCAATGAAATGAGAAAGTGGTAACGTGCTAATCTCGAAGAGTTCAGCAAGTTGAACGAAATCCACAATATGTTGCAAAGTTTCTCTGAAAACCATCGTGCAGTGAATGCCTTTTGGCTGATACTCTGCCAATGTGTGTATCTCAACGAAATGAGAAAGTGGTAACGTGCTTATCTCGATGAGTTGTGCAAGTTGTAAGAAATCCACAATCGGATCCAAACTTTCCCTGAATACCTTAGAGCAGTGAATGCCATTTGGCTGACATACTGCCAATGTGTGCAGCTCAATGAAATGAGAAAGTGGAAAAGTGCTCATCTCGATGAGTTGAACAAGTTGGAGGAAATCCACAATAGGTTCCAAAGTTTCGCTGAATACCTTGTGGCACTGAATACCACTTGGCTGATATTATGCCAATGTGTGTGTCTCAAAGAAATGTGGAAGTTGCAAAGAGCGTATCTCGATGAGATCAGCAAAATGGAAGAAATCCACAAAAGTTTCCAAAGTTTCTCTCAATATCTTCGAGAAGTGAATGCCATTTGCCTGATATTCTGCCAACGTGAGTAACTCCATGGAATGAGAACGTGGTAACGTGCTTATCTCGATGAGTTCAGCAAGTTGGAACAAATCCACAATCGTTTCCAAAGTATCTCAGAATACCTTCGAGCAGTGAATGCCATTTGGATGATATTCTGCCAATATGTGTATCTCAATGAAATGAGAAAGTGGTAACGTGCTTATCTCGATGAGTTCAGCAAGTTGGAAGAAGTCCACAATATGTTGCAAAGTTTCTCTGAGTACTATCGAGCAGTGAATGCCATTTGGATGATATTCTGCCAATGTGTGTATCTCAATGAAATGAGAAAGTGGTAAAGTGCTTATCTCGATTAGTTCAGCAAGTTGGAAGGAAACCACAATAGGTCCCAAAGTTTCTCTGAACTCCTTCGAGTAGTGAATGCCATTTGGCTGATATTCTGCCAATGTGCGTATCTCAATGAAATGAGAAAGTGGGAAAGTGCTTATCTGGATGAGTTCATCAAGTTGGAAGAAATCCTCAGTATGTTCCAAAGTTTCTCTGAATACCATCGAGCAGTGAATGTCATTTGGCTGATATTATGCTAATGTGTGTATGTCAATGAAATGAGAAAGTGGTAAAGTGCTTACCTCGATGAGCTGAGCAAGTTGGAAGAAATCCAAAATCGTTTCCGAAGTTTCTCTGAATACCATCGAGCAGTGTATGCCGTTTGTCTGATATTCTACCAATGTTTGTATCTTAATGAAATGAGGAAGTGGTAAAGTGCTTATCTCGATGAGCTGAGCAAAATGGAGGAAATCCACAATAGGTTCCAAATTTCCTCTGAATATCATAGAGCAGTGAATGCCATTTGCCTGATATTCTGCCAACGTGTGTATCTCAATGAAATGAGAAATGGGTAACGTCCTTATCTCGATGAGTTCAG